>NC_089873.1:128826500-129455500 GCF_040182565.1 Anser cygnoides | reverse complement strand
GTTCGTGGCGGGGGACGTGAAGGTGCATTTCCCCACTTGAGAAACCTACCTGGCTACTGTGTGTGAGGAGGTGAGGAACAAGGGACGTGCAGAAGACCAAAAGAAGAGGCACGAGGGTAAACAGCCAAAGTAATGTATGTATGAGGGCGAGGAGCGCTGCGTGCTTTTGTCGCCACTCCATTGGAAGGATGTGTGCAGCCTGTGAGTATCCATTAATTAGTGATGCCGTTGCTCCGTGCTGGTGTCAATACAACCTTAATAGTACATGATACCGGCCTGTGATTACTTCCTTTTTTTCACATCCCCTCGTGAAGATGCGTGTCTGTCAGTGAGTGCAGTTGTGCCCTGCGTACAATGTATGTCACTGTGGCTGATTATGTAGGAAAGGGACTGTAAAATTGTTCAGCAGCTAGTTACCTCCCATGTTGTTTTTCCTTATAAAAGGATCTTAGATATGCAGTACTTTCTTGCATGCACAAAACAATCAACATTTTTCTTTCTTTTGGTGAAACATGCTAATTCTTAAAATGGCTCCTGCCCAGGCATTGCTGGCTACACTTTGCCTGCAGTGCGATGGGTTAGCAACAACAACAGCAAAGGCTCTCCTTCATTTCCTTTATATGCACATCGTGCAGCTTTTCAAACAGTGCATCAAACAACACCGACTGGAAATTTCCAGGCCCATTTCCTGTCTGGTGCATGCTCATAAAGCAGGATTGTCTGTACAGTACGTAGCTGCAGTACTGCAGAAAGTCAATAAAGAGCTGACCACCTCACCTCTATCAAAAGCAGTTGAGAAACCCTGCCTCATCTGCCTTATTAAAACCACACTTGACTCCTGCAGAGAGACATAGCTGGAAACCTGGAAGAGAAGGAATAAAAGGAGGCTGAGCTTGCAGTGAGTATTCTCCATCTAGGTCCTGCAGTAAGGTTAAAGAGTGTTTATTGTAAAATGAACCAAAAAGGCAGATTCGTTAAAATGTTGCATAAATGTGGGTATTTTGCTGGAACTTCTGACTCTCCCACATACAGTATGACACAGAGATAAGATGATGCGTTATTGCAGCAATGAGTAGATTTAAATAGCTCCCTAATGGATTTGTATTTTCAATTTAAGGATGTATATGCATATATACGTGCACGTGTGTATGTACTTATTATGTGTAAGAAAGGGCATGTTGTAGAAATAGATATGAGAGGTAGGATTTATGCTGCAAAATGTATTTTAGTGTGCTTGAAAGGCTGCTTATTTTTTATTCCTTATATAAGAGTAATCGATTGAATGTTTGCCAAGCTTTCAGTAGGATCCATCAGGAGTCCCCACCCCCACCTTCTTGGGGCCTGCTAGCTTTTTCTCACCTTAAAATGAAAAAAAGAAAGAACTTTAACAGAAAGATCATTGCTTTAGCTTAATATTGTAAGATTTCAGAGATTGAATTTTCTGATAGTAATGAAATGAACCCTGAGTTGTGCCATGAATTTGATTGCAGCTAATTTGATTTTTGAGATGCTCAACAAAGCTAGCCCATTAGCTTTAGCCTCACATACTTTGGATTTGTACAAAGCGGTATTTATATATATATATATATATGTATATATAATATGAAAATCTCTCTGGTAACTCAGTTGTTTGTAACAATTAGTGTCAGTAAGTAGTTACTAACTATAGCACTGTTGTAAGCAGTATCCGGTGCGTTGCTGACCATTAATCGTGCCGTGTTTATTGCTTTGGTGGCACAGGGTTGGTTTGTCTTTTCACAAGGAAAAACACTGCTGAACATTTTGGCAAAGAGACATACACAAGCTCTGTCCTGCAGCTTTTTCCAGTTCAGATCTTAATGAGACCAGTCATATGAATAGGAGCGACTCGTGTCAGAAAGGATTTTTTGGCTGAAATTCACAATTTCTATTTATTTGATGTGCCTCCGCAGGCTGCGGAGTGAAGTGCTCCTGTTGTCAGTGTTTGCCAAGAGGGAATAATCACGGGGTGGGGCATCCCACAAGACAGTCCCAGTGTCTTGCCTTTTCTCTTTACACTGTTTACTCTTGTTCAGCAGTTAATAAGGTGATGGAAGATAGCCTTTTATATGTATACATATAACATATAAGCAACTTCAGATAAGAAAGTATTTGGTGATGTCAGAAAACTAATGGCACAAGGCTACAGATAACCAGGAATAGCGTTGAAGAGTTGATCGTGTCGGGGGGAAACAGAAGGAGGATTCTGCAGCTGGGGGAGATTGGTCACTGTGGGAAAAATTAAGGAGGATGCTGTTTACAGGACGGGGGATTAAGAGGAACCAGGGAGGGAGGAGGTGAGCTGCGGGGCCTCGCAAGTTGGGAGCGATGCCGAAAGTTTTCCAGGCGATGGCCGAAGGTTGAGCTGCAGAGGAGACAACTGCCATGAGCTGCTCATCGCCCAGGGAGCTGCAAAAGGTGATCCTTGATGCAAAAGGAGCTGCATTGCCACCACCTTGGGATAATTTGGAGGCGTCGTGTCTGACGTTTCTCAGGCAATGCTAGCTAGAAAGGAAACAATTTTACACATCAGCAATTTCTTATGATTAATAATATTATCCTGCCTTAATTGAAAAATGGGCTGGGGCCCTAAAGAAAAAATTAAGCTGCAGGAATTAGTATCTAACCTCTTTATGATGAATGTATATTTTTACACGCTGCATATTACTTATTACTGTCTGTGCTTTTAGAAATAATGCAGTGTATTGTAATAAAAAATCGTCCTGTGTTGTTTGTAGTTGCGTGGCACCGTGCTGTCTGGCTGACTTGACTTTAAGAGCCCAAATGCTCGGGTAGAGTCAGTGTGAGGATGCTGAAATCCTTTTAGAGGGAATTTATGTACAAATAGGAGAGTGATGTGCAGGCTCCGGGCTTTGCTATCAGTTGTTATTGCTGAGAGATACTCACAGGCAGCTAATACCAGACATAGCATTAGCGATAGTCAGCGTCAGTGCCTTTGTGGAAAGTCGGTAATAAAATAAGAGAGGGCTCCTGTTTGCGTGATTTTTAAACATCAGTGAATCATTTTACGCAGCAAGTCAATTGCTGCTGGGATGAGTTTGTGCAAGGGTCTTTGCGAACCACTTTCTCTACCTAAACAAAGCTGGAGAGGGAGCAAAAAAGCTGCTGCCGAAGGAGGGGAGGTCTGCCGTGCCCGGCGGGGAGCTGCAGCCGCCTTCTCCTCGGAGGACCACAGCTTCAGCAGCCCCCGGGCAGAGCGGCTCTGCAAGCACAGAAATGTGCGAGACGCGAGCGTAGCACCTCGAAGTGCAGACGCCCTATTCCCCCCACCTAGAGCTTGTAGATACTCCCATTAGCTTCAGTGCTGCCAACCCAAACATTGGAGCGTGGTGAGTCAAATCTCCCTGGAAACCGTGCGGTGAAGAACCTGTGCGTCTGGAGTCACTGGTGCTGCTGTGCGTCTCCGGCAGACAGGCGCGAGAAGCTCTCCTCCTCCTCCACCTCCTCCTCCTTCTTCACGTCCTCCTCTTCCTCCTCCCTCTCCTCCTCCTCCTCCTCCTCCTCCTCCTCCCTGGGGGAGCTGCGATGGCCGCGCTGCACAGGGAGAGCTGTAAGGAGGAGGAAAGGCCGGGCTGGGAGCGAGGCGGAGGATCGGCGGGTGCAGGATGCTCGCCTGAGGACTCGCCTGACATCAAAGGTCTGTTTGGCTACCTTCTCCTTTGTGTTTCGGCCAGTGTCCCTGTTATCACAGACAATGGGGAAGTCTGTGTTAAAGTGCTTCCTTCCATCCCTCCGTCCTTCTCCCCCCTCCCGCCCCCGTGTTCTTCGTCCCTGGAGGAAACGCTCATCTCTGCCAAGATCCTGCCTCGCAAAAGTAAACAACGTGAAATTACAATAAAATGTTGTGATTTGCTGGGCCTGACACTCGGGAGCTGCACATCAGAGAATTATAAAAAGGATCGTCTATAGATAGCCTCCGTGAGAGAGAAAATGTCTTTCATCTTGAGCGGGTTTCAGAACCGAGCACGAGGACAGGGTGGAAGAAGAAGAAGGGATTTCTTCCCCAAACCGTAAGGTCCTTAGGAGGTTTACATTGCAGCATCTGTCGACAGCTCGCTGACACGTCGGTGGTTGGCCGTCGCACGGTACTGCCAATATTTGGGGCTCTGCCGTTGTGTGCCCGTACGTGCTGTTGTTGCTTGATGTTTTAGGACCCGGTAGTGCACTGCAAGCCCCCCAGATGAATAACGTGAGCTGAAACTTGTTTCCTCCAGGGTTCTTCCAAATAGTTCAAACTACGGCAACCCTAAATGGAGGTGTAATCCCCAGGAGATGAGCTGCCTTGGACGCTTGCCAGTTTAGCAGGCTGGGTAATCTGCACTGTCATCAAGATTTGCGGATTAGCTTTAGTGAAGCTAGTTGGCTTTGACATTTCATTAGGGAAGTTTTCGGTAGTTTTTCATCCCTGGTCTTTCTGCTGTAAAATATAGATGATGTAGTTTTGTTATCCTTACACCTTTTAACATTTGTGCAAGTCGATACCGGGACTGCAAACATCTCTTATCCACTGAGGATTTTTTAAATCATTGCTTGTTTAGGAAAGACTAACTGGGTCAAAGGCTACTTTTGTAAAGGATCTGCTTTCCCCAGTGCTAACCAATAAATTTTCATCTGGGTAATGTAAGTAACCAAAATGTTACCTCCCGAAGAAGGGATAAAAGCAAACGCTACTTATCCTATAGCCTGCAAGTATTTTGAAAAGTGAACCAGAGTATCAATAAAATGGCCACTCATCAAGGTCTCACAAGAACCTTAGAGGACATTTATTTAAAAATCAAAATGCTAAATTTAGAGGAAAGAACTGTGCGTGTGAGAAGGCCGCATGTAGCAGTGACAGCACTGTAAATTGTCTGGAGGGTTCAAGGGACTGGGGAAGGACGCTGTGTCCTGAAGTCACTTGTTCCCAGCAGAGACGTCTCTGCTGATAAGAGCCAGTTGTTGTTTGTGATGACAATGATCGAGGAGGACAAGGTAAAGGCTCACCCCGTGAGCTCCTGCAGCGTTTTTCAGAAACCGGGATGTGGCCTGCCTTATTTATCATAGCTAGAAGCGTGCCAAGGTTTTTTGCCTGCTGTAGAGCATGGGTGCTTGTCCTTGGAGCTTCTTTTGCAATCTCCCTAATGCCTTCCCAACCTCTTCTCCACAAATGCACCCATGGGTGCGATACTTTTGGGGAAGCCAGGAGGGGTTCATCACACCAGGCCTGCGAGGGGTCAGCAGGGCCAGCAGGCTCCACCTTGCAGCAGGGGTCTGGGAGAAGGAGAGAGGTCCTTGTCCTTTGGCCGTGCTGCCTCCTCGTTTCTGCCTTGCTCCCCTTTGCTGGTACCGGCTGGCATCTCGTGCTTTCCTGCCTGCCTGTGCTTCTGTTGCAGAGCCTCTGAAGCTGTGAGTGAAAAGTAAAATTCAGATAAAAAATTATTTACCTTGCTCTACTCAGACTAAAAAAATACAAATAGAATTTACATAAGTGTTGGATGGAATTTTTTAGGGCTTCAGCAATTATCCATCATTTATGTCATGGTAAACTGAATGTGAAGAGACCTTTGTAGATCTGGAATAACAAGTAGTTGAAGTGAACCGCTGCGGAGTATTTCTGTGAGAATTTACTTTAGTGAGAGGGGCACGTACAATCAGCAGAAATGCATCCTACATAAATGGCTAAACACCTTGCAGATGTAGAGGTCTTGATTTGGGATAAAGCACCATTTCCTGCAACGTGCATTCCTGCAGTCCAAAAGATGGAGAAAGAGAATATAAGTGTGTGTGTGTGCATGTGCAGATACATGCTGTTCCTGTTGAAGGCAAACATCAATTTTGATGATCTGAATATTGATATAGCAGTTTAGAAATAGTTTGTCCAGGGAAGGTGTTTGCACTGTTGTATTTACCAGCCCAATGAAATCAGACAACCTTTCAATCCATAAATCACAGTACAGTATTTGCCAATCCAATTTCTATGGTTGCACTGAGCAAGCAACACTATCCAAATAATGTTATTTAATCAAAGTAATAAAACCAAAAAACTGTATTGATTCTCCTTTGGCTTTTTCACGTTCTTGTTAATTTTGGCCTTAGAATATATGTTGATGTTTTTCAGCTTCCATTTTAGTTAGTTACTTTATTTCTAAGATTGGAGGCTTTTTGCTAAATCATGGTAACCCTTTGCTTTAAAGCTTGGGACATTCTCCGTGGTGTTTACAGGTTGAGTGTAACACACCCTTTCTAACCATTTTTGCTGTTTTGCTGATATGAGAATTTGAAGCACAAAGAGGGTTTACACAGGCCACATGAATTTCTGGCTTCAAGGCAACGATATGAAATTTTGAATGTCTTAGTAAATGACACCATGCATTTAAAGTTGGTTTTCAGTCATCTCAAGGTAGTTTATGGTGTAAGGACGACTCCAGTACAATATTCTCTTCTTCTAGTAGACGAAATCCAAGGGGATTTTATGTGGGAGTGACTACAGACAGAAAGTAGCATATTTTTTTCAGGAGCCTTAAACATTGCCTTTGATGTATTTTCAGTCAGTGCAACCTCGTCTCCTGTTATTTTAGCTGACAACAGTGCCCTGGGACTCCAGGTAGATGCTTACTGCCACTGTCCGACCACTTCCTTCAGACCTTCACACCCAGACCTTGGGGAGCCCAAGGAGGGCTGTGGAAGAGCGCGTGGGTCTGCCTGAGGACGCCTGTTTGCCTGACCTGCCTTTTTTGCAGTGCAGCCAAGACGCCACAATTCTTATCCAACTTTCAAAGTTATGGTAATTCATCACTTCCTCAGTTGTGGCCAGAGGTATTTTTCATCCATCTTCGGCAGCTGTTGGAGAAAGACAGTAGACATCTCACAGTGAGGCTTGGTTCTGCAAGCTAAGGGCATTGCATCAATCAGCGGCCCTTTATTTTCACTCCCTCTGTATCTTCCCCAATAAACTCAAATTTCCATCCCCTCTGTTTCAGGTGTTCTTTACAGCTTCGTGCATCTTATCCCTTGTGTCAGCAGCTCTAGTTTTTTTTTCCTCAGTTCCCCTCTTCATCTTCCCTACAGCAGTCACACTTTTTTTTTTTTTTGGACATTTTCCTGCCCAGAGGTCCCTGCGTTGGGCCCCGCACCATCTCACTCTTTGCAGCAGGCACCGTGTGTCCCCAGAGCTGGGTCCTCCTGGTCTCACTGTCGGTGGCAGGTCTCCATGTGCTCCCACTTCCTTCCACTGCAGCCACTCCTGAGGATAAATCATGAGGAACATCAACGGAGTGGGCTCTCCAGGGAGGATGTGTGAAGGATGAGATGAGTGGTGGTGTTTGGTGGCTGCTATCAAGTGGTCCTTTGATCTGGAGACAACCCAGAGGTCCTTGCAGTTCTGTGATGCAGATGTCAGGAGCTCTTCATCTCATCCCCCTTCCCTCTCTTTCTGCCCCTTGCTTCAGTTTTTTTGGGACATGCTCCTGACCCCGTGGGCCGGGTGTCCTGGCTGCTCACTGAGGTCGCTGCGCTCCTGGAGTCCATCCAGTACGCCTCTCCGAAGCTGTTCCGCAGAAGTCCCACCACATTGAAGGCAGAGTTTCACAGCCTGTGGGACCTAATACTAGGGTTAAATGCATTTTTCCCTCAGGATCAGCAGCAGACTTCTGAGGTGGTTGAAGAGAAGAAACTGGTCATGCTTACCTGCAAGAATCCCAAGCCTGTATGCAATCCTTTTTTCCAGCCATATTTGCAAGTAAAGGGGTGCAAGTGATTTCAGATCGTCTGAAGGATGATGTGGCAACCTGACCTTGTAAATGTGCTGAACGACGGTTGCGTGCAGACACTTGTGCTCTCTGGTCAGCATGGTTGTCATCCCTGGCTTAAAAATAGCTCTTGTTTTTTCTTTGTTTTACCCCCCAAATCTACTCCCCGACGGAAGCTGTGCCTGTCGCATGTTTAAAACAGATTTTCTTCACTGTGCGTATGGAGGAAGGTAGAGGAAGTGATAAATCTCTAAAACCAGCGTGATAAAACAAATCATCTCTAAGGGCCAGACACTGAGCCTTTCCCTCACTCAGTGCCTTGGTCTGTGGCTGCCCCACCGACGGTAAGGTGACCACTGCTTCAGCGGGATGAAAGTGCCAGAAGATGGCTCTCGTCATCGGGCAGGGATGGCAGGGAGTGAAGCTGTACGTCACCAAATCCAGCGAGTGACTGGGGTGCCATCTGCCAGCAACAAATAGATTTGGGGAACTGGAGGAAGAAAATCCACCGTGGTTGGAAGAAAATAAATAACAACTTGGGGGGGTTGAGAATTTATGGCTTTTCTTCCCGCTAATAATCTGAAGAAAATCCATCATCCTTCCTCCCCGGTTTTGACACGGGAAATACTTTGTAGTCAGTTATTTCCTGCACTCCCTGTTAGCATCAAATCGATAACAGGGTCAAACTACCAACTACACGCTCACCCCTTTCTTTCCCTGTGCTGCTGCTGCTTGGAGCTGGGGAGCAGCTGGCTGCAGATCTCAGCGGTGTGGCTTCTGCAGCCTCATGTGTCCGTGACGCCGATGCCCTGCAAACTGCGGGACAGCGGTTCAGCTTCTCTTGTAGAAGCTCTAGGCCACCTCTGGGCAGGCACCGAAGGGCTCCAGTGGAGGCTGGAGAAGAAAGAGCGGATGCTTTCTGCTTGCCATCGTCCCCCCGCTGCCGCAGACCATCTGCGAATCTCCGAGGCGCGCTCGTCTCCTGAGTCACATCCGTGTCACCCACCGGGCAGCGTGGTGCTGGGGGATGTTGTTCTCGCGTCACAGGGATATTTTCGGGCTTTCTTCTCACTGTGACCTTTCAGCCTCCTACCACGTTTCCTGTGAGAATGGGAGCTTGTCCTTTCCTAAACAACGTCTTGGTTTCTTCGGGCGTTTTCCAAGACAATACGCATGAAAGGCAAGCCAGGACTGCTGGAAAAACTATGTTAGGTGTCTCTTCTGTCTTCTGAACATCACCTGCTTGAATATTTCTGTCCTGATAGAAGGGTTTGAGAGTAGACATCAAAACAGGTTTCCTTCTCCCCCACCTTCTGTCATGACCACTGCATGGCCAAGAAATGCCACCTCTCCAGCAGTCGGGCACGCGGGCAGCCCTGCTCCCTGAATGGCAAGTGGACCACCAGCAACCACGTTCTTGATTTTAAATGATGCCATTGAAGAAAATTTCATCCTAATGTTCTAATGGTCTCAGTTCTTTTTTCTATACCTGAAATTGCCAATTAAACAAAATCATTTCTGGTGAGACAAAAAATAAAAAAAAGTCCTAGCCCCTTTTGAATTAAATTGTAAGCAGGTCTGTTTTCCTCTTGGCTCAGTCAAAAGATTTTTATTTGATAACGTTCAGATTTTTACCCACCAAACACCATAATTCTTTTGGTTTTAATTAAAGATTTTTTTCCTTTGCACTAGACTGATGCTAAACTGGATTCACTAAATCTTCTTATGCTGTAAGTAGCAGTGACCCAGATAAACACATTTAAAAATTCAACTACTGAAACTACACTGTGTTGCCTTTGTAATATGCAGCGAGAGAAATCTAAAATAATTCTATAAATTTACAAGGGCGGCATGCAGCTTCGAATCATTAAAAGTAGATTCATAGACTAATTTAATTCTTCTAAATTACATGCACAAACCTGCAGGAAAAAAAAAAAAAGTGTTACTTGGTTTGGAGTCAGATGCTTGAAAGTTACAAAGAGGCCCTTGAAAAAATTACTTTTTCCTTCTGCATCAGTCCTTTTTCAGCGTAACAGAGGCCTTTTGGAAAAGAGGGGCTCATTGTGTACTTACGAATACATCCTACTGCAGCCACACAGAGCCATGAACACAGGTAACCACGAAGAGGCTGCATTGCTTTGCTTCTCAGCGCCCAAGCTTGCAGCGCTGGTGGTGTTTTGGTGTCAGGGCTGGATCCAGCCGAGCCAAGCTCACCGCCCGCCCAAAGGCATGGCCTGGGGGAGACGCCATTGACAGACATGGGTCAAGACATGGACGTGAAGACGTCTTCATTGACTGTATCAAGATGAGGACATCAAGACTCCTCCATTGAATGGATCAAGACATGGACATCAAGACTTCTCCATTGAATGAATCAAGATGTGGACATCAAGACTTCTCCACTGAATGAGTCGAGACATGGACATCAAGACTTCTCCATTGAATGGATCAAGACATGGACATTGCCAAAGCGCCTTGTTTGCCTAGGTTTAAGCAAACCCTTTCCAAGGCCCCCAAAACTGTGGTTCAACAGTGAGTGACAGGATGCTACCGGTGGTTTCAGATGTTAATTTTGTGTGTTTTCTGCCAGATCAGGGGATGGAGGCAGCACTGGGACAGCCGCCGGTGCCATGGCCCGCCAGCTGGCCACTCAAGCCCTGCTGGTCCCCGGGTGCTGGCAGGGAGGGCTGGGGGGCATCTCTCGCACCCTATAACTTGCCCAAACGCGGACGTTCACATTTCTTTTGTTTTTGTGAATTTTTAGACCACAGAGTCAGCTGTGTTTACACATGGAAGAAATATATGCTATCGGGGACAATCGGATAATAAACAGCCTTTAATTAGCACAAAAGATGCAATGGGACCTAATCCCTCAGTGCCTGTTTAGACAGCCAAACCTAAACAGCAGGGTCCGTCACCCCACCACACTGCTCTGGGGAGGCCGAGGGGAACCCCAGGCTGCTGCTGCCATCCCAGTACCCACAGCTGGGTGATGGTGAGGGGCTCAACCCAGACCAGGGACCGCATCCTGATCCAGGGGTGGTTTGCAGTGAATGAAGATGCTGCCCCCTGTATTCAGTGGGTGCTCAATGGCTTGGGTTTTGAGCAGTTTTTTCTTTTTTTTTGGATTCCTCATAGGTAGATCCAGGCTGTTGAAAGCTGCAAATACAGAAAGGAAGCCAGGGAAAGAGAAGAACTTATAACTAACTGCTATAGTTGTTGGTACAAAAGTTCAGCTTTAATCACTACAAGGACAGCTAGGCTTTACTGGATGTACATCCCACTGGTTGACTTCTTTGGAGATTTCCCCCCACATTTAATTAATTTTTGGTAGCAGCATGCTGCTCCCTTGCTTCCTCTGGTTAGCATTAAGTGATAAAACTGCAAATGTCAAATGAATCATCAGTAGCACCCATTGATTTTCCAAGCTTAATCCCAGCGCAGAAGACCCTGGGGTGGCAGTGGTACCCCTCGCTGGCAGCTGCCCCCCAGACAGGCTTCAGTGGGGCTGACCAGCTCCACAGCCGCCCCCAGCACACCAGACTGAGGGAGACACAATGAGCTAGGGCATGGTTTGGCCATGGAAACTCTTATTTTGTGTGTGGTTTGCTTGGCATCCCCAGAGGGAGAGCCCATGGGGATGTGCTCCTCTGCGGCACAGCATCGCCGCAGCAGGCACCAAGGTGGCCTGCAGGATGACGACTGACAGCAAAACAATTTGCTCCAGAGCTGCACCAGTGTGCTGAGCCATCCCTGTCCCTCTGGGCGTCTTTCTGTGCTGCCTCCCGAGGCTGAGCGGCACGGCTGAACGCCAAACCTCCCAGCCAGGCTATCAGAGTGGCCCGGCGATGTTCCCAGAGGACTTACAGTCAATGATGATGGATTGCACTGATCCATTAATGCAGCGGTCTCATCTGGGAAAGATGTAATTGCCGCTCCGTGTCCCACCGTTTCTGTAAGTTTTTCGGCACATGTAATAGCGCACGCCGCGATGAGAAGGGCTGGTGACGAATGCTGCAGTAAATATGTCAGGGGCTCCGCGCCCCATGGCAGCACGCTCCCATCCTGCTGCCAGCCGGCCGTCGGTGAGGTGGGGAAGCGATAATCACAAAATCTGGTGTGACGTTCATCATGATGGATGCGTTCTCCGAAGGTTTGATGGAAAAGCATGGGCAGTACCGATCTTGTGTCCTCTTGCAATGCACATCTGCAAAATAGGTTTGCGTTGGCTGGTTCCTGGTGTCGGGGAAATAATATTTACTTTTAGACCTCGATGGGAAGGGATGAACAGGAAATCTGGGGGAGCACAGCTGCAAGGAGCAGCAAGCGGGGCGTGCGCCTCCCTGGAGCCATGCTGCTGTAGTCCAGCCGGTGGAAACCTGCTGAAAATCAGTGAGGTCTTCTCATTGCACACATCGACGGGGCAGGGTGGCATCCCATGCTGGTGTTGTCTTGCATTCAGAGAGCTGGCATCTCACGCATGATGGCAGGACCTAGGAAACGGGTCATCTCTGCCTCTCCACATCAGACCAGGAAAGGCTCAGTGCAGCCGCCGGGGTGAAAGGCAGCGTGTAAACGGGTGTGAAAGGGAGAGGGAACAATGCCTTTTTCCTCACATCGCAGGAATCCTGTGTTTTTCTGTCTTTTAAACAAAATGCCCGTGGCTGTTCACAAATTCTTGCAAGGGTGAAAATAAGGGGCTGTTTTTTCTTGAAAGTTTTTCCAACCACGTAGTTTTAGATAGGGTGGCACAAGAACAGGGCGAGTTTGAAATCTGACGTGGGTGTGCTTTCTGCTTGAGGATCAGTGCCGGCATGATGCTGATGAAATGCTGGGGTTGGTGAAGGGGTCAGTGAGAGGGAGAGTCCAGGGAATCTGGAGCGATGAATACAAAGCTTGAACTGGCAAGCTGAACGAGCATTGGGTTACTCGAGTCAGTGGGGGAGGATGAAGCCTTAAACAACCACATTTTGCACTGCAGAAGGGAAGAGTCTACCCTTTTGCTCCCCAAACAGCACCCTGGTACTCATGCACCTTGGTACCTGACCATGCCCCTGAGTGAGACCCTGCCCACAGGAGGAGAGAAGCTGGTGGCTCCGTGTTGGGTTCCCCGTGCTAGGTCTTCTCATTTTGCGCCTGGATTCAGGTGCTGGTTTTTGACATGCAGGGCTTGGAGGCTGTGCTGCTTATGCTTTCCTGTAGAGCATGACAATATCTGTGTTGCTGATACCCATCAAAGCCACAGGTGGGAATAAGGGGTTGCCATTTTGTGGTAGCTGGGTGGCACGAGTGCCTGTACATAGCCATGGGCACCTTCTTACCTGTGGTCTCAGGCAGGAACGTTTGTACGTCACCAATAAGGGTCAGCATGCTGTGGAGGGTTCGATTTTTACCTGGTGCTGCTTTTCTTCTGATTCTTTATTTATTGAAGGCAGGCTGTGTGTTGGGGCAGTGAGAGGTCATGTGAAAGTCTGGCTTTTGGTTGATGTGAGTTTCCCAAGTGTCAGGATTAGCAGTTCCAACACCCACGATGTCAAACTGCAGTCACAAACTGACTTCTGTGCATTCATCCCTGTGGCCCCGAGAAGGTCCAGAGAGGAGGGCCAGGCATGTGGAGGTGCTGGGGTGGATGGGGTGCCCGTGGTGCTGGTGGCACCTCCCTTCCTTCTGAGCTGCTGGACCCGTGGAGGGTTGCTCTGGTGGGCATCGCTGGTCAGGAGGCACCTGAAGATGTTGAAACATTGTGGTGCAGTGGGGCCAGGGTTGGGTGTTTCACCTGCAGAAGAACCATAGCAGCTTAAAAATGGATTTTGATTTGATCTGGTTGGCTGAGACGGGGTGCACGTGGGGGTCCCCATCACGTGTAGCCAGGAGTGACACGGTCACCTCAGCCAGAAGGGACAGGCAACGGGGGCAGCCTTTGTCACGCCAGTTCTTGCTGGGGTAATGGGAAAGATCAAGTGAATGCAAGAAAAACATCTGAGCCTGGGGTCAGGGAACTGCGTCAGGACAGGACAGCGAGCCGAGGGTTTCTGAGTGGGGAACAATCCTCTGCCGAGGAGCTAATGAGGCTTTGAAGTTGTTTAACTGACATCAAACTCTGAAATCCTTTGCAAGAACTGCAATGCTTTGAGGACTGATTAATAAAGCTCTTGACTGGGAAAGGAGCAAATATTTTATCAGGCTGAGTGCTTTTTGTTGCGGGTTTGGGGGGAAGCGGGACGGGCAATTACATTTAATTGGTATCCGTCCCCTCCTGTTATCATTGGGGTATCGATTGCTGGGAAAACAGAATGCATGTTTTCTAAAATTTACTGTAAAGTAACGGCTCTCTTGTTTGTTTTGTTTAGCTCTGTGCTCTCAAAACAGCTCATTTTTCTTTGCTTTGCTGGCAAATACAATGTTTTGATTGAAACCGATACCAAATAATCAGTTAAAGGGGATATTTAATGTCAGGAAAAATTGTTTAAAATATTTTTTCCCATAGGAAAATCATGCAGTTCGCTTTTCAAGCCTAAGAAGCCTCTTAATGCCAGCACAAGCCTCCATTCTCCCTGTGGCCTTGCTCCAAAAGCACACACGTGGGCGCAGCGCATGTGTAGGCACCGTGCAGGCCAAGGTATGGTGAACCTCGGGAGCTCCGGTGCCAGCGCTGTCCCATCCAGTTTTTCACTTTTAATTTACAATTTTTGAGGCTGCTGCCGTCTCGCCACCCCCGCAGGGTGCTGGGGGAGCAGCCAAAGGTGCGCGATGGGGCCGGGAGGCTGGGGGGAAGCAAGGCAGGACTTCCTGGCAGCGAGCATCCCCTGGGAGCACGCATCCCTCCTGTCTGGCTCCCAGGGCGCTGGCAGCGTGCGGGGCACCGAGGCGCCCACCCCAGCACGGCGCCGCAGCCACTGATGTCCTGGACCCCGGTGAACGCGTGGCGGCGGTGTGGAAGGGGAGCTGTGGCAAAGGGATGCTCCCACAGCCCTTCTCTGGACAGAAACGGGGAGCGTGGAAGCCGCAAGAGCCTGCGAGGTCGAAGGGATGTCACCGGCCTCGGCGGCACGTGACTCAGCAGTAATTACGGCTGGCAAATTTATATTTGTCCTTCGCGTGTCAGGTTTAATGCATCAGATCGCCGTGCGCTGTCTGAGGGTGGGCTGGGCTTGCTGCAGGCTAAGCAGGCTGCTGCTGGCAGGGCGTTTCTGTAGTACGCTAAGGGGGGGAAGTAAACCACATCTGGAAAGGTTTTCTTCTCAGAAACTTGCTGCAAGGTCCTTCCCACCACGACAGCCTAGAGGTAGAAGGGATGTGCGCTGGAACGTGTGGTGGATGTGAGAGACTTGAGCAGCTGGGAATAGCGAGATCAATCTCAAATAATTTCAGAAGGGTCGTGCTTTCATAGAGCCGGTCTGTACCCAGTCCTATACACCGCGTCACTGGTGGTCATGCTGAGAGCGGGAGGCCTTTAGCAGAGAGTTACACGTGGTTATCAGAGTATCCTGCGTGGAGCAGGGGGAGGGAAAATGCACCTGGCAGTGCAGCGGCGCGCCATCCCCATTACGCTTTGGACACGCCACAGTTTTGGCTGTGAAGGGAGGTTTTTTGCAAGGCCTTTCAGTTGGGTGTAAGAGTTCAGTACAGGTTGAAGTTTGTCAGGCCAACGCTCCGTTCATCCCCCAGCGCTTACTGTCTGTCTCGGGTATGTTGCCCTTGGGAGTGAAGGCACCGGTTTCAGGTCTGTGACAGGATTTTTTCTTTAAATTGGCCTGATTTGTTTTAAAATGAGCAGAAAGTGAGTTCTCTCCTCCCCAGAACGGATTGTGAACTACGGGCTGTTGACAACAGCAGTGCAGTTGGCCAATCTATTACCCTCGCCCGGCTCACGCGCGGGCCCACTCGGTGCTTCTCAGCTGAACTCCTTAAAAGACTGAGGCATGATCAGGCAGTCAAAGCGCCGCCTCGCAGAGCGATCACGCTTCATGCCTAAGTGGTGCGTGGCCTTGTCGCAGCGCCATCCATTACAGGCCATTTTGTGCTGCCGTAATGATTTGCTTTCCCTCCGGCTCCCCCAGGGCTGAGCAGCCTGGATGGGAGCCGTGACACAAACAGGCTTGTGTCCTGGAGGGATCCATCACGCAGCGGTGGCGCTGGGGAAATAAAAGAGTACCTGTTGCATTAGCCGCCTCGCATCCTTCTTGCTCCTCGGGCGTCTCCTGGCGTTGTCTGACGAGATGCTTTTATTTCACCTGCCCCTCGGCAGCGCCCAGCTCACTGCCCGCCACAAGAAGTAAGGGGCCAGCACAGAGGCACGGGGAGCAAAGGCTGCGGGCATCACGCATCGAGCCCCTTTCTGGAGGTGACAGGGCTGTGTTTGGGGTCTGTCTGTCAGCTGGCAGGAGGACGAAGGGCCGGTTGCCTTAACAGACACCCTGTGGGGGTCTCCTCCTCTCCGAGGGGGTCACCACCAGCCTTCCCAGTGCCTCTGCACCCAGCCGACACGGCAACTCCAGCAGTGAAAGGTGGGGATGTGTTAGCCTGCTGTCGGCTGCGTTGACAACAATGGGAAGCCTTTGCTCCTGTAGGGAGGGCTGCAGCGATACAAAACAAAAGTCACGGGATGCAAGATGATTTATAGGTCCTTGCTCTGTCAGTACGTGCCCTGGTTGCCCCCTTGCTTATTTACCGCAGGCGGATGCAGCAAGATGGGATGGGCTTTGGCTGCTGAGGACAGGCAGGTCCAGCTCGAGGTCCTTACACAACCCAATTCTCACAAAAGCTAAAAACAAGCAGGCTGCGTGCATGGTCTGAGGGTGCACCAGGGCACATGGTGGCGGGGTGGCAGGGGACTGGGGCTCTCAGGAGCTGGCGCCATGCTCCTGAAGGTCAACACTGAGGACAGGGCTTCTGGCAGGAAGATCAATGGCAGCAAGCAGTGAATTTTGGCAAAGTAGTGAAGTCCAAATCTGGCCGTACGTTTCTCCCCAGGCTGTTCCATTAGGTCAAGAAATCGAACCGGGCTACGTTGGAGCACCAGGACCATTGCATGCGTTGCATCCGCAGAGGCAGTGTGGAGTGCTGCGGTCCCACACAACAGCCCTGAGAAAAGTTTGCGGCACGGCCATCAGCAGGGGATAAAAAAAACATGCCAGAGTTATCGCCGCCCTTTTAATGGCATTTCTGTATAGCTAACATATCATTTCCTGTAGAGTTACACACATCATTGCCTAGTGCCATGAACTTAACTCTTATCAGCACCCCGGTGGGAAAACCCCAGATATTTACAATAGCTTTCTTTTCAGAGTTGCAAGCTTATTTTCAATTAAAACAAACAGCAAATTAAATATTAAATAGATAAGTAGGGAAAGGAAAATTAATTGATTTTCCGACACTGAGGTGGGGTAGACAGAGGAAACTTAAGGCAATTTCACTGAATTGTATTGCCTCCCTTTGCATTTATTAGGTACATGAAACTAAGTTCTAAAAACTGGGTAACTCTTAATGTTTCACGCGCGGCGAAGCAGCAGTCATCAAAGAAAAAAGCAGCACATGCTTCAGGTTGGTGTATATTAAAGGGGAAATGTGGTAGAGCTCTCCCTGTTAATACCAAGGTTGGAAAATGCAGTTCAGTTGGAGTCCTCTCCACGCCGGTGTGTGTTTTTGTACCCTGTGCTCGCTGCGCATCGCGTAACAAAGGGAGTCGGGGAGCCACAGGACAGCTCGTTGGGCAGCTTCAGACTGTCTCTCGGCCCCACAGCTCCAATGTTGTTGGAGAACAACATTTGGCCATGCCTTAAAGTTAAAAAAAAAAAAAAGGCAACAAGGGAAAGCAGGCATCTCTTCAAGGTGTCTGATGGTGATGGATGAGCTCTTCTTTCCCTCGTCTAGATATTTCCTCTGCCCTGTCGCTTTTTAAAGCAGCAGTGGGGGATTTTATTATGTTTTATACTTTCATCCTCTGTGGTTATCTGTCTCTCTCTCCGTGGGTCTGTACAGCATGCTAATCCCTCAAGGCTCTTACACAGCATAATTTTCATCTTAATTTTTCTATTTCTCAATGTTAAACGGCTTTGCCAGGGGAATAGAAGGTCATTTCCTGTCCCCACCAGATCATTCGTTTTCTGTGAAAACACAGAGATCTCACGCTTTGCAAACAAACAGAAAAAATCAGAAATAGCCAGCGTAATTTGCAAAACACTCGTCCGTGCCGCAGAATCGAGAGGAGCAGCGGTGCTACTGTAAGTTGCAGAGGCTGCAGGGTTTGTAAATGGTTCTTTTGAAGAAAGAGGTTGTAGCAGAAGTATGAAATGGCTTTTTAATTCATTAACAAAACCAACAGTGTTTATTTCTTCAACTTGAATCTGCTGAGCACTCTCCTCATTGTCTTTATTTTTAGAAACGTTAGCTCTTTATTTTTCCAAACAAGACCGGCATGATTTTTTTTTTGGTACCACTACTTGTCACTTTCTGAATAAGTGATTTTATTTTTCTCCTGCCTTTCTGTGCTTGGGAATCTCTGCCTGCCTGCAGTCTGTTTCAGCCAACGCTGAAAAAGGAAACAAACAAAAAACCTCAGCCCTGTACTTGTGAATATTTTCTTCAGAACATTTCATGAGATGAGAAAAATCATGAATTATTCTCCCTAAGCCAGCAGCAGCAGGGGAAAATGAATGACTCATCTGTTTACTTTTAAAAATCCTTTTTAAAAAATCAGATGTGCCTGATGATAAATTATCAGAATTTTGCTCAACCAGCCCCGGCTATTAACTCCCGACATTGCTGGAGTCTCGCGCTCGCCATGGCATCGTGCTGCCAAGCCCAGGGATTTACAAGTCTCGGGAGAGACACTGAGATTTCCCGCTCCCCTGCCTTGGCCATGCTTTAGCCTTTGTTCGTGGGCTTGGTTTTTTTGTCTGTCCCCATTTCACTTGCAGGTTCTGGTGCCGCTCCTGCAGCCGTCTACACGAGCGGGTAATTTATGTGAGTAGCAGAGCCAGTGGAGCTATTCGGGTGTGTTCGGACAGGGATATATCCCAAGGCCCGGGCTCCTCACGCCCATTTCAGTGTCCTGCTGCCCTCCGTCTCGTCTCGCCCGAGCCAGGGCCGAGCCAGTGCGGTGGTGACAGCATGCAGTTCGCTCTTGGGTAGCAGGATGCAATTGCGTGCAGGTGAAAAATGTAAATTTGGGGTGCTTTTGGTGCTTCCCCATGGTAACAGAGTTAAAAATGGACAAGTTTCCATGGTGATTATTACCGCAGGATGCGCTGCTCACTTCAGGAGTGGCACAGGCGGCGTGGCGGTCCTCCAGGCAAAGTCTGCAGGCGTAAATTATTTACCCTTCTAAATAAATGAATGCACAGCATCATTATTTATTTTTTTTTTTGGAGGGGGGGCAGGGTGTTCATCTTTGTAGGAAATAAGCTGCAAATTTCACTGCCATCACAAACAGGAACAATCTCTGCCCTTTTTTTCCATTGACATTTGCTTGGTTTAGATGAAAGCGTGGGCTGGCAAAGTAGATTTGAAGTCGTTTTGATTTTTATTCCCGGTGTCTTTTATTGAACCAGGTGTCTGGTTCGAGCGACTGCCCGCGTTGAGCTGGGCAGGTGCCGGGTTTTGGCTGGGTTTTGCTTTGGGCTTCTTCCCATCGGGGGGAGCGTGGCCGGGCTGCTTCGTGACCCGTCGGAGGTGCCACACCGATGGCCTGACCCGTGCTGGTGAATCCCTGCAGGACAAACAAGGGGCGGCTCCTGCAGGGGAACCGAGGACCCTCTGCCCACGGCGGAGCATTTCGGAGCTGTGTATTTTTAGAAATGTTTGTTTTTGTGCTTTTGCTGAGTTAAAGCAGTGCGCTGTCTCTGGGCTCTGCCGTACGCTGTCATTACGTGAAGCTTTGTTTAAAACTGTAAAACGCAGCGCCTGAGCCCTTGGGTTAGCCTGCCTGCAGGAGGGGTGGTGTCCTGACTGCAGTCAGCCCTGGAGTCCTTTTAAATTATCTGTGTTTACGGCTAAATATAAGTTCCTCAAAACTCTTTGTGCAGCACTCAGGGATGTCTGTATACACAGCATCTATGTATATATTACTGTAGTGCGTTGTGGAGCCGTTACCCTGAAGCGTGGAAACGTTTAACGGCCTTCCTTTGGCGACAGGGTCTTTCAAGGCAGTCGCAAATATTATGTTAAGGAGGAGATTTATGCAGTGCCTAAACCATGTTTCTGCCTCACAGGCCAAGCTATGTCGGTGCCGGTGCCCCTGGCAGCCCCGAGCCACGGTGGGTCCCGCTGATGGCGATGTGAGCGTGGCGCCCGCGGAGCCCCGAAGCCCTGCGACATGGAGGAGCTGTACAAGGAGACCCCGAACCTGCCCATGGACGTCACCAGCCCGCCGGCGGCCATGGCCAACAACAAGCTGGAGAACGGGGTGGCCCAGCTGATCACGGCCGAGGCCTGGAACATCAACTCGGCCGACCTGATGAAGAAGGCCCTGTCCCCGCTGGTGACCGTCCCCGCGCCCTCCATCCTGACGCCGCCGGCCGAGTCGCAGAGCGGGGTGGCACTGAAGGTGGCGGCCACCGTGCTGCAGCCCATCTGCCTGGGGGACAGCCCCGTCGTCCTGCCCATCCACCTGCAGGTGGCCGGCAGCGCCGCCCCGCAGATGCCGGCCGGCAACGCCACCCCCTACGTCATGACCACGCAGGGCCCCGTCCCGCTGCCCGTCCTCCTGGAGCAGCACGTCTTCCAGCACCTCAACTCGCCCCTGGTGCTGCCCCCCGGTGCTGCCTGCCCCGCCAGCCCCCTGCACGGCGGCCTCTTCCCGGGCTCCTCGGCCCCGGTCAGCCAGCCCCAGCTCCTGGACCCCAAGCCCGCCGGCCCAGGCCAGGAGCCCGTGCTGCCGCCCGTCTTTCAGACGCCAGGCTTCGCTGCCGTCCTGCAGGACCTCTTCCCCTCGGGGCAGGGCGCCCTGGGCTCGGCCCCCTGCCAGCCGCCCCCTGACTATACCGCCCTCCCGCCCCAGGCCTTCAGCTCGCCCCTGTCCCCGCTGGTGCCCCCCGCCACGCTGCTGGTGCCCTACCCCGTCATCGTGCCCCTGCCCGTGCCCGTGCCCATCCCCATCCCCGTCCCCATCCCTGTGCCCCACGGCGCCGAGTCCAAGGTGGCCCCCGACCCGCCCAAGCCCCCGCTTTTCACCCCGCAGCCCTGCAAGGGCACCCAGACCCCCCTGGAGAAGGAGGAGACGAAGCCCTTCGACCTCGTCCACCAGCGGGACTTCTCCCAGCTGAGCCGCCACACCGTCATCAAGATGGGCAGCGAGAACGAGGCGCTGGACCTCTCCATGAAAGGGCCGCCCGCGCCACGTGCCGGCGAGGCCGCGCCGCCACCACCGTCCCCCGAGGACGGGGCGCTGGACCTGTCCCTCGCCTCCTGCCGCAAGCCGGGGGGGCCCCAAGGGGAGGCGGCCGGCACCAGCCCCGCAGCCGAGGGCAGCCCCCCGGCCCTGCCGGCCGCCCCCTTCGCCCCCTCCAAAGCACCAGAGGCCGCGGGCAAGGCGGAGGTGAGGGCGGCGGGGCCCGGGCCGGGCGAGCTCCTGCGGCCGCCGCAGAAGTGGCTGGTGGAGCCGGCGGGGCGAGCGGCCTGCGAGCCCAAGGCCGGCGGCAACAACATCGAGATCGTCAGCACCTCGCAGACAGCCAAAGTCATCGTCTCCGTCAAGGACGCCGTGCCCACCATCTTCTGCGGCAAGATCAAGGGCCTGTCGGGAGTGTCCACCAAAAACTTTTCCTTCAAAAGGGACATGCCCCAGGACTCGGTGCTGCAGTGCTACGACGTGAAGAGCCAGCCCGAGCCCCGGGACAACGCCGAGGCGCTTAGGAAACCTGTAAAGAACAGGAGCGTAAAGCTAAAGAAAATGAACTCGCCCGAAATACACATTCTTCCAATCAAGAAGCAACGGCTCGCTGCCTTTTTTCCGAGAAAGTAAATTATGGGTTTTTAGAATTTTAAGATTATTATGGAAAAAAAAATAATAAAAAAGATGCACTTGGTTTTAAACTCATTTAAAACTTTAAACTATCTTTGTAAGTTATTTTTGGGGGAAGGGGGAGAGGAGCAGATGTAGAGTCCCTATAAGCTGGGTTTCTTTCTTTTTTTTTTTTTTTTGTTATTGAATTTTGACTTTTCATGGGAAACTGAATAAAAAGCAACCTATTTTTCAAGCAGATTGCACATTTTGCAGCTTTAATGGAGTAACGGATGAGTCAGAGGGGTAAGAGCTATTTTCACTGCCATAAAGTGCTTTGATGATGTAATTCTTCATAACGGTTAGAATGGAAATTTCAAAATAAATGTTTGTACGTGCTGATCGGCTGCGCTATCTCTGTCATTTCTGAAGTGCTTTCGCCACACGGAACAGGTCTGGCAAAAGTCTGTAAACCATAAAGCACTGCAGCTCACTTGTGACAGCCCTAAAATGTTAACAGCGCCAGGCTACGAAAAATTATCTTGTCCCGGGGCACGGTCGGAGAGCGCTTCTGAGCGGCCGGTGACGGTGCACCCGGACGAGCTTCGGAAAAGCCAAAGCGAGGGTTAGCGAGCGGAACAGCCCAGCGCAGGCCGAATGCCAGCTTCAGCGCCAGAGATGCAGCTTTAAAATGCTAAGTAACACTAGCAGCTATGTAAAAGAGAAAATCCTAAAATTCGGGGGAATTTGGTTGCCGCGGGGGGAAGGGTGGTGGTAAGGAAAAGTCACATAATTTTTCCCAGCCTGACTATAGATACATGGAAAAGTTGTTTATTGTTAGTTTTACAATTTTCTTTGATGGCTGAAGTCAATGCACATCCAAGAGCAGACTATGTAACTTTATTACCTGACAGTGTACAAGCCGCCCACGTCAATGGAGAAATGTGAATGTACAATTCAAATAAACGTTCTGGTAGGTGACGGTTTTGCACTTTGTGTGTGGAAATCAGCTGGAGACGCCTTCTTGTACATTGGCTGTTAAATTCAGGTGGCTCACGTCTAAAAACCCATCCCCAGGGAAGAAGGGCTGCGAGAGCAGGAGATCAATTCTGGGGGGGGGACACTGCCCGTGTGTGGCTATACCTGGTGGGTAGAAAAACTCTTCGTTATTATTTCAAATGCCATGTTCCCAGAACAGTGTTGTCTAAGCAAAAGGAGCAGTTGTAAACCCATCACCTGGGCAACGCAGCACACCAAGCGTGCCTTCCCTCACCCCTCAGCAGCCAAACTACTTCCAAGCCCCCTCCTGAGCAGCTTTGGGAAGGCCGTTGCAGTAGTTCTTGCAATAAGTTGGCCAAAGCAGCAGCTTCTGGCTTAGAAATCCCATCCTCAGGCGCTGGCGTCATCCCAAAATCTGTTGAAACTTGTGAGGAAGGTGCCAATTCACTATCCAGAAAATGCCCCTGGCTTCGGAAGTCAGGAAGGGCATTCTGCTGCTCTCTTTCTGGGCTGAGTTATTGCAGCCCTCTTGCTTAATATGAAAAATCAGGAATTTTCACATGGCAGGGATGCTACGCAGCATCAAATTCTGTCATACTCTCGCTTTTTAAATATTTTTGAAGCCTTTGTTTTTCCCCAAAGCTGCCAGAACCAGAGACATTCAGAAGAGCTTAAAGCGCTGATGGATTCATTAATGTTTTGCCATCTGACAGCAGTTTTTTAAATAATTTCGTTCTTAATTGAAAATGCTCTGCTACTTTGTTTTGTTCCTTCCAAGAAACTGCTGATGAAATGTGTCACTTCATGGCTGCTGCAGTGCTGAGGCTGAGGATTTCTAAACCCCTTGGGACGGCCGTCCCTGCTGTCCCTGCCCCGCTGCCTCCGCGGGGCCGGGCTCAGGGCATCGAGATCTTCTGAGAGTGGATTTTTTTTTCCAGGGCCATGCCAGGGCAGCGCCCGTCAGCGATGCTGGCTGCAGGTGCTGAGGCTTTTTGCCACAGGGGGCCTGGAGACTCCCCACTGGAAAGGTGCCCGCAGACGGGGCTGGGCTCATCCATCCACGCAGGTACCATTCGCCTCCCACCACCACTCGCGGGTGAAGCACGAGTCCTACATCCCCTCAGCACGGGGGAGAGGCGGCCACAGAACGAGGCACTTAACGACACCAAGATCGAGCACCTCCACCTCCTCCTCCTCCTCCTCGCTGCTAGCAGCGATTACAGGATTTGTATATCGGGCCATTAGTTTCCTCCACGGCTACGCTTTAACTGCTTCTGAAACTTGTGCGTGAGGAGAAGGCTGGGGAGCTGCGCTTGTGATATATGGAGCCTCCGTTTCTGGTGGCTGTTAATGGAGACGTTAATGCCGCGCGTGACGTTGAAGGGAAAGTCATTAAGCAGTAATGGCAGGAGGAGGATGTTTTACAACGATGGGTGTATGCCAGGTAGAGAGAGAGGAGCAGCACAGCCCCTCAAGGGCGACCTGTGCTGGCTCCAAGCTTCCTTTGACTGGGGCTTTGCGTGTGGGTTTTATTAGGGATGAGGGAAGAGGGGGTGGGTTCCCTTCCCATCCATTTGCTCTCAGGTGAAGGAAGGTGAAGGAACCCAAAGATGCCAAATTTGAGGAGGAAGCTGCCAGCTGCACAGAACGCGCCCCCGGGACACACAGCATCAGCAGCAGGAGGGAAGGCGAGCACGGGGTGCAGCAAGCACAGCGCTTTCTTGGGCTGAAGGCAGCTGAGACACAAGAGCAGGGGGAGAGGCTGAACATCACGTCACACGCACAACGCAGCACGCATAAACCACACGCCAGATAAACCAC
This sequence comes from Anser cygnoides, assembly GCF_040182565.1. Classification (NCBI taxonomy): domain Eukaryota; kingdom Metazoa; phylum Chordata; class Aves; order Anseriformes; family Anatidae; genus Anser; species Anser cygnoides. Next base: position 129,430,972 of record NC_089873.1, on the reverse strand, counting down.
ACTGTCCCGCACATCCCTGCAGAGGTTTGGCCCGCAGGAGATCACCGAATTCATTCAATCCTCGCATGCTTGAAGCTCAAATGGGAAACTTGACGGGCGCAGAGGTGGCCGCTGAGCACCCACGGGAGCGCCTCGGGCAGGCTGTGCCCCTCCGCTCGCGCAGAGGCACCTCAGGACAGCGATCTGACAACATGCCACTCGCTAGCAGCCCTGACCAAGAATCTCAGACAATGAAAATAGCATAAATCAACATTACACAATATCCTGGTGCCAGATGTTTTGGTTTCTCTCTGTGCTCAAGTTTATAAAAACACGCTGAAGTGCTCGGGCAAAGGCCTTCTTGTCAGCTGGCTGGGACGGGGTCCTGCCTTCCTGCCTTCGGCCAGCCTGCCACCACTACAGCAGTGATGTGAAGTTGTGAAATTTGCTTTTTTACTCACCTTTCACTTCTTTCGGTGGTTCCCCCCGTGCTTATTGAAAGTTTCATTTCTCTTAGACGATGCCACAAATTTGCCAATACTGAAGTTTGCTGAATTCAGAGTACCCTGCGGCTGTCCTGCGCACACAAACAAATCCCCTAATTCCAGTGCAGAAAACATGTTTTTCCACAGTTGTTAAAATCCTGGTATCCCACCCCTGCTAGGAAAATCCATTCTGTTGTTGAACCATCTGAAACATTTCTACACGTTTGGGGAGAAAAATTACTAACCACTAAAATATTTAGCACTGTTTCGTGGCCATATCCCCCAAGCTCTCCTGTAATAACAGCGTAAGATCTCAGTACTGAAATTACTGGGGTACTTTCAAACAAAGCGGGGAGAATTAAAAGAGCAAATGGCAGGATACGAGCTAATAGAGTGTTTAGAAGGGAGCTCTGCTTCCCAGGTAAAGCACTAGCTTTCACTGTAAAGAAGTCCATGTTTGCAGGAAGCACTGGTAATGCAAACCGCATCCCCGTCAGCCCGTGCCCGGCCCCCCCTTGGCTCCCGGGATTACTAATGTTCCCCAGCCCACAGCTGTCTGAGAACGGCTACATTTTCTGCATTGTTTTAATATCATCCTTCTCACCACATCCTCCTCGCCAGCATTCCCATCCTTCTCTGCTTAAGAACTGGGGATGATGGGCAACGTTTTGTCCAAGTCTGGCACCTCACGGACCGAAGCTACCGAAGGGTGCGTCACTGCGACACGGAACAAGGAGCTCCCTCCCGCTGGATCTTAGGTACTGCGAGAAAACCCCTAGAAGTGCAAAGAAAGCCCTAGAAGTCCCATCAGTAGGCACAGGAAAGCTATTAATGGTGGGAGCTGCTGCTACAGAAGTCATTTCCTGTCTGTTGAGACCCGATCAAAGGGAAAAGAATGAAACGCCACCTGCACTCCAAGTTGTAAAGGTATCGAGTGGATTTTTCATCCTCTAAGTGAAGGATTCAAAGTAAGTACCTTGAAAGCTTGGTCCACGTCTTGGAGACATGAGAGTGTCCTTGGAGACCTGCACGGCTCAGCCACGAAGCTGCCCCACTGGACGGCAAAGCCTGATGAAAGGCTGCTGTCTGCCTTTCGCCACCTGGAGCACCGTCACACGCCTCTCGCTTAAAGCGTGCAACAAAGAGGATCTAGGGGCAGCAATATTCTCAGCGCATTGAATTTTGGGGGCAGATACTCTGGCCCATCTGGACTTTTGAGTAAGACCCCTTGTGCGGCAGACCATGGGACTTTGCCAGAAGCCTGTGGTTTAGCAAAATGTGCACCTAAGCATTTCCTTCTGAATGCCAGGTAGGTCTTTCATGAAGGGTTCGAGTAAGGGATTGTTCCATTTTACTGAAAACAAACAGCACTTTCGATGGGAAACTAGTTCGCATGCTGGAGTTCAGCAGGATGGGCACTGGGGCTCCCGTGATAGATACCAGGAACCGTGTCAATAAAGCCCAGGGAGTCAGGAGAGCTACTGATCTCATGAAGCAGATGTCGGTGTCTGGTCAGATCACTCCTACCCTGAACTCAGTCAACTAGACCTACGTGGACTACAGTGAGAGACAGTCTAGACATAATTAGGATATGAAGACACGAAGTTATATGAAATTAAACCCCATCCTGTACTCCTCTGCAGGTGTGACTTGAAAAGAAATCACATCAAGAGTGAATTTGTAGCAGTCGCTCATTCAATTAGGACGAAGCAATTAAAGGACAGAAAGAGAGGAAGCCCCACGAATTGCACAGGGAATGCCAAGTATTTAGCCCGTGTTTTCAGATGAAATCTTCTCAAGAAGTCTTTGGCATGTGATGTCACTGACAGGCCCGTGGGTTTTCCTTTAATCAAACACCACAGCACTCATGCTAAAGAGACAAATTATGATTTGCAACCGGTGAACACCAAAACAAAGGGAGAAAACTGTCCATTTTGACACAAGATAAAAATATTTCAAACCCCTTCCGTGGCTCAAAATGTTAACCTCTAACTCTCCTCCTTGAAATCCCAGGTCAAGTAGTCAAGACATTAGCTATGACTCAGCAATCACTGCGTCCAAATCTGAAACAGGGTAAGCCAGTACCTCCACCTGGTTTCCTCCTTTTCCTTCTTATTTTCCATTACTTCATTCTTCATATATTTTCCTTCCCATGTTTATTGCACACAATCCGTATCACTCATCCCAGCCTTCCATTTCTGTTTTCTTTCAAAACATTTAAACTTTCCCCAACCTGTTCATTTCCCGTAGCCAAACACAAACCCAAAGACAGTTTACAATTAATACACTACGGTGAACGCAAAGATATATGGAAGTAATACGTTCCCTTTGGCTGAGCTGAGCACTCTTTGCTCTGGTCCCTTGAAAATATACAGAGAACACAAAGCAGCATTAAGTTAAAACAAAGCAAGACAAAAAACCCACACCCACAAAAAAGCCACCACTGCCCACTGAGCCTGATAAGCAGAAGTTGTCATCTCAGGCGCAGCCCCAATACTATTTTGGTGCGTTGCTTAGGTGGTCCAAAGGCATCTCTGGGCTTGCAGTGGTGAAACAGAAGGAAAACAGATCCCCCGTGGAGAAGGGAAAGCAGCTCTCTGTAGAGCAAGCAAGAGAGGACGAGGACGGAGTGCTCCTCCTGTGAATCAGAGTCTATGTAGGACACAAAACTGGAAGCACGCGAGACTGAAGATCTTGCCTAGCGTGCAGCATGGGCAGCAGAACAAGAGAAAAGTCAACTGAGTCCAAATTTAAGCTAGCTGTTGCAGCACGATGGATATGATTTAGTTCTGCGCTCCCCTTACCCCAGTTTCACATGAATTGGATCTCCAAGGAGGCCTCCGTATTTCTTCTAGGCCTTGGAGATCCAAGTAGCCTCCTTGGGACATGCACCTCAAAGCAATGCCCTATCTAGTAGCTCACCCCTAAAGCACAGGGATAAACCAAGGCTAGATTAGAACTGAGAATCTATTTAATTTTGCTTTCCCCGCTACTGTGTTCATGCAAGCACATGCAATTAAAAGACAGCCTGACAAATGGAAAGCACTTTGCAGACCACACCTTGAGTAACACTGCCTCGGGTGAGAGGCCTCTGCTTCTAACAGAGCACCATCAGCATTCCCAGGCAAGGAAGAAATCAGTAGCAACAGTACATTACACTGGGATTATGCAGTCAAGATGCAGAGCCCTCTCCTTATTTTTCAAAACATGCAGGACCAAGAAGCACACGCGAAGACCCTTCCCTCAAAATAGAGGCTCTCCGGTAAGGGGAAGACCTGCTTGGCTGCACTGGTTTGTGGAGATGGAAGTTGAGGGAAGAATTGTTCAGACCTGTCTGAAAACTCCACTCAGATCTCAACAGCGCTAACACAATCACTTGGAGGAACAGAGCACTGCCATAACTAACGGGAAAAAAATCCACATATGAGAAAATGAGAAATCTAGTAAAATCCCAGCCTTTTGCACTTGAAAAACAGACTGAGGTGCACCACCATTCACTGAGGTTTTCCCAGTGCCTTGCCAATCTGCCTCAGCTTCCACCTGGGAGGGTAGATGAGTCTTTGTCTTTCCCATTCTTGACCTCACTGCTGAGACTGCCAGCACAGGGTAATGGCAATTATCATGGTGGTTTTGTGGTGTATTCATTTCCTTCCAGCTGTCATAACTAGAAAGGAATCACTGGCAGGAGTGTGTTTCTGCCAGCTTCAAGCTGTACATCTGTTCACATTTGTCTGTTCACACAACACGGGATGCGAGCTCCCTTTCCTCTTGCACTGGCATCTGTTTGCTCACACGATTTGTCCTGGAAGGGCTTTGATTTCGGAGGCTGAAAAGTGAATCTCGGTGGATGAAAATGTCTTCATGTATTTTAACAAGAAAAGAGGTGCCGGTGTGCAGCCTTCACTATCAGCACTAAACAGTTCCATGGCAGATAATGAAAGCTGAAATAAAACTAGCAGCAGTCCATAAAGCTAAGAGAGAAGCAGCTCAGGAAGGACTCCCTAGATTGCACAGCAGGGCTGGGAGATTCCGGAGCTGGTGGGAGCTAATGCTGATTCAGATGGGACAAATTACAGCTAATCAAAATGATCTGCTAGGACAAGGATGGATGATTCATGTAAGTGAGGGAGTTAAAAGCCTATTGGACCACTGTAATGGCATACTTTAAGCATATACAGGTCTCCCATCATCTCCACAGCCACAGCAGTAAGAATTTATTCTTACAAATAAAGCAAACAGTCAGAGGAGAATCTTTTAAAATACATGTGTTTGCTGTTTTAAAATTAAGAATCTCTGGGGTTTCCACTATAAAAATGAATAAATAAATAAATCACGACATAAAATGTCTCAAAGTTGCTGACTCAAAACACAGTGAGCTTACAACAGACTTCAGATTTTAAGATAAAGCCTCAAAATGGCTCTGCGTGATCTTAGAAACAACAGGAACACAGACGGTTTGGGAACAGGATCCCACGATCTATGGACTAGTCAGTAAGCTTTACGGAGCAAAAGATTACAATCAAGGCTTGAGAAAAAAGCAGCAACCATTTCACCAGAGAAATGGATGTGAATCAGTTTCTGCCTCCCTGCATCACTTAGGCAATTCCAAGCAAGCACTTTTTACTCACTCCAATAGTTTTACATGCAATAAAAAAAGAAAGGAGGAATATATGACCTCCGAAATTGATCTCAAGGGGTCTTTTTTCCCTTTTTTTTTTTATCAAACCAAGCCAGCCTCTCTCTATATAGCTTCAATTCAGCTTAAGTAGCAATAGAAACACGAAGATGCCTGTAACTTTTAGACCAGGTTCACACATCTAATGTTGGAACTAAACATTCATTTAACTCTATTATGTGAACAGCTAATCGATCAAAGAAAAAAAAATACTGCTATCCACTTCTAAAATCTGTTTTAGTCACATGACGCTGCATTAAAACAGACTGCACTCCTCAACTCCTACTTAGAGCAGATAGGGGGCAGACCTAGAAACACTTTCTTCACTTTGCTTTCTCTACAACTTTCTACACAACTGTTACTTCCAGTTACTATTTGAAGTCTACATGAGAACAAGCTTTAAAAATCATACAGTTTTAGAGCAACTGGCATAAAAGTCACTTAAGTGGTGTAGACAAAAAATGGGAAGATTTTCCATCCTTTCAGCCAACACTTACAATGCGACGTTGCTGTCTTTCATTGTCATTCCTGCAACAGTCCTACAACATGTACACAGCTACAACAAACTTGTTAGAAGTGCTGTAGCGTCAACCGTGAGGTGCAATCGCCCCGCCATGCAGTATTCTTCAATTTCCATATTGCATGAGTCTTCTGCAACAAGGGCTGTGAGAGCTGCCAGCCCTCCTGGAGCAGCTGCATTTTAATTTTACATAGAAGAGATCTTACCGTGCACTGATGAGTCACAGCACTGCCTCGCGAGAGACTTACAAGATACAGAACCAGATAAGCAGATGAATCCCTGTTGATAGAAAAGCAACTCAGAAGAACAAAGACAATACACCATGTTGTCTTTTATACTGAATATGCACCAAAAAGATATTCACTATCTTTTGGGAGAACAGATGCAAAATGCCTCTGGACTGTTGTTATTTCCAAGTTCCATAACTTGCCTGTGAAGTATCTGAGGTTACCATTAATCCAATTAACATTACTTCTCAAACGCAGGCAGATCACTGCAGAGAGGCATCAAAACAACAGACTTCTCTAAAATATTAACAGTAAAACCTACAGTATATGAAGTTTAAACCTACTGGTATTAACTGCTTTTAAAAAAATAGTTCAGGTCTTCACCTGAACACAGGACAAACTCACTTTTTAGGAGTCTCTTCCCCTTAGTGATTTCTATGAGAATTCTGTAAACTCTAAGCAGCAATACACTATATTCAAAACTAAATAGTTGAATATATTCCTGAATAGTTATTTTGAAAGCACAGACCAACCCAAATTCAAATATTAATTGCTTCAGACAAACTATGTTGGAACAATTTTATCCTTCTGATTAAAGCTTCCTCACATCAGATGTTGTCACGAACTGCCAAATGCCAGGTATGTCAGCTACCCTTGCCCACGCAGATGGTGCTTATGCATAAAACAAAACAGACAACAATGAACAAACTATTTTATTGCTGTTTATAGATAAGAACATCCCATTGAAAATAAAGAATAAAAAATGTATTCTGCTGCAACATTCTGAACGCATGAATCTCACACTGTAGCGCATGGTGAAATCCTGGTCTGTAACTTCACAGTAATCCCTATGCACCTGGGTGCACGCAAAGCCTCGAACTAATATTTATACCCATCATAGTACCATGTACAAAAAGTTCATTCCTTAAAAGCCAAACAGAAATTTTAAACATCTTTGTTTCTCCTATGCCAATGGCAATTTTAAAAAATTAGAGCTGTTTTCAGTTAAATCGTATGAGCAGTACTTCTTTTAAGCTAAAGAACTCTGAAATTCAGCATAAGAAAGCACCGAAGAAGTAAGGTTTGAACACTATACTCAACACGTGGGGCATTATGTTTTCCTCACAATGTAACTGTAACTTTCACATGGTTTTACCAACAATCAAGTCAATATTTTCCGAACACAAAGAGAAAATATGCTCTTTCTCCAATCAATGCTCTGACCTTTTCTTACTATAAAGAGCATGCTTGTATTATTCATCCAAGCATACGTGCACCACAAAAGATATGCAAAAAAAATCAACAGATATAACCTTTAGTGGCAAACGTCTAATGATGGAATAATAAAAACAATCCTCGAAGCCCGAATGACTTGCTAAATTAAAATTGCATTGCAGTCACTTAAACTAACAAAATTCTCGGACACTTGTAAGCTACAAAAAATGTTATTTTGCAGCAGTATCTCTGCTGAAACCTGAGGAGTATCAGAGTATTGGTAAAACAAGGCATTTTCAGAAAAAGGATTCGTAAAAAATACATTTTTACTATATAGTTTCATATAAAAAGGCAATAAGAAATATAATAAAACCTACCAATTTAGGACTACATCTTCCTTAGCAAATAGTTTTCATCACTTGCACTATTACATACAGTACATTCAGTTTCCTACACAGAAAGTACATTTTCTTATCCCTGATGTATATTACAATTGGCAGTGACAACAAACTGGTTCATTATCACCACTGGTTCTTGTAGCTTACACGAACAGCACCAAATTTACCCTAAACAGGCTTGTCAATTACATAGTAGCACTTCCTGAAAGGAAATATAAGCCCAAAACATCAGAACCAAACAAGTGTTTTCAGAAATACACCAGAATACATGGCTCAGAGTTAAGTGATGAATAACCAGGAGTATTGCATAGTACAGGGATTTTGCCTGTAGGAGTAAATCCACCCTTTGATTGTTTGTCACCTTCTGACTCAGAATGGACAACAAATTAAACAGGTGCTAATGAATATGAAAGCAGTACATGACCAAAATTACTGGTAAAAAACAAAGAAGAAATTGTACAGTTCTCTCTGGCACAGTGCAAAGTACATATTAAAGACTGAACACGTATGTACAGTGTGTACGTGTATTTTCATATATATATATAGTATGCATTTCCCTGACACATACACATGTATATATAAAAGCATGAACACGCGTATCCATGCCGAACTTAGCAAAAAGATGGAATGTTTATAACGTGGATGCATTGTTCCAGTCAAATCCGTCGGTCCCAGAACTGGCTGTTTATACAGCCAATATGATCTTCCATAAAACAGAACTATTATCACCGGCATAAATTGACAATACACCGTACATTTGTCCTTGTAACTTTCCAAAGGACTGATAATCACACTTTATAAAAGCTTATATTTGTATTAAACCCTCTTCTCCACAACGCTTCCCTCCCCACACTTCCCTCCCCCCCGAACTGTTCATATGGCTATTCCCTTTATGGAAATCTATGAAGAAAAACCTAGCTGAGTATGACTCTGCTGGAGGACCAGACACGGTATTTACTACTGAGATGAGACCTTCTCTTTTACATTTTCCTCGCAATGTAAAAGTTTACAGCCACCCCTGCAAAAATTATTAACACCTGATGCTGTTTTTGTTTTTTCCTTTGGGATTCAGCTGTTTTGGTTCCAAATACAAATGCACTGGGGCTGAAGTCTGCAACAGAGAATAAATGTGCTTTTCAGCACTGTTACCCAACCTGCTCCCCAGCCAGCGTGACCAACAGTTCAGTCCTTCCCGGCAAACTTCCTGAAACAGTTCACAAAATACTAGAATGTAATACAGATTTTCTTTTTTCCCTCTTTATCCTAGATATCTTCTTCACATTTTGAGAGAACCTTCAAAAAATACAGATGATTTATGCAACAAAACACTTTTAAATAAAGGTGATGGCTGTTAACCTGAGAGCTTAGTGTGATATGAGCACACACTTTGTGGTATCCCCATTGGCTAGTACTTTCCTTGTTTAAGTCTTTCAATGTGGTAGCACAACTTTAGGGCAGGCCCCAGCTTCAGTCCCATATATTTCATTATCATATCACTCCTCAGTAACAGTAGTGCCTTCCCATCAATTTCCTGCAGAAGGAAGAGAACAAACACAACAACACACAACTGCTTTAACAATCTGCATGGTAACACCGAAAAGTACATTGCATTTGTTTATACTGTAGTAAAAATGTATCTACCATTCATAAGGCAGTAACTTAGTGCAGTACTTTGATAATTACACATGGCCACTGAAGGGAAATTTATTTCAGTATTTTTACGTTAAGATTAATGTATGTGAGATGCTAAACAAAATTACAGTAAGTAAAAAAAAAAAGAACAAACAGCCTTCAAAATTAGGTATCAGCTGGGAAAAAGAAGAAAAAAAAAAAGAATGGGTCAAGGAAAGAAAAAAAGCTGCAAAGGAAGGTCTGTGCAGTTGGAGATTAAATGATCCGAGCACTGAGGCCTTGCACTGAACCTTGAACACAGCTGTGGGAGGGTTTTGGCGTGTGCATGCAAATAGTCACGCAGAGGAAGGGGTTACAAACCATCTGAATCTGTGAAATAAGACAGATCTACATCCAGGTTAAAGCAGACAGATTGTTAGGATCAAGACCGAGGACAACTTAGGCAGATTGCAACTGCCTGGTTGAGAAGCTGCTGAAATATAGCAGTCCCAAGCTCTTAGTAGCATTACATACCGTAGACAGGCAATTAGTTCCCTAAAACACCATAAAGAAAACCACTCTGTCTTATTTTTTTTTAAACATAAACCCAACAAAGCAACTGACATTTGGTCTTGCTGTACAACTAAGAATAACTAACACATAACACAGGAAGTTCTGTAAAAAGTTACTTTGAATTTTCCCTTCAATTCAGCTTAATGTGAGATTTATCTGTTAGTTAAGAGCCAGTGCAGAACAAGGGTGAAATACCACTAAAGAGAAAGCCAACCTCTTTTTGGAGGGCCACATATAAAACGAAATAATAAAGCAGCTCTTTGCTGAGCTACCTGCCATAAAAAAGCACAATGAGAAGGAAAAGGGGAGACCAAAAGCAACATAAACCAACGCTTAAGAGTTTCTCTCTCTAAATACTACATCTTGTTAGATCCTAGGAAACTCTATGTATTGCTGGCAAAACAGACAAATTAAACATTTCAATTCAACCTCTGAATTTTAGTATTAATGACCAAGTGCAAAGGTAACCAGGTAAAGCTTCTCTACTTTGGGATAATCCTCTACAAAACAGACCGTCTTAGAGAGGTGTCACCTATGTAAGCCCCATACTGTACGTGAGAATGTCATCTTCTCCAGAGGTACCAGGGGTGAGAGGGCACCTTGGGTGCCGGCCATTAGAAGTTAGGAGTTCCAGTATCATGCTGCCTTGCATGAGCTGGAAAGCAATGGGTATTTGCTTATGTCTAGCAGGGCTGGAACACAGAGAAAACATACTGCAGGAAGAGTTTCAGGCAGAAAAATATTTTTTCAGCCTCCTTCTATTACACAAGTGAGTAGAGTCTGTTCTACCTTCACTTGCAAATATGGTGACAGAAAAGAAAGCTGTATTCTAAGAGATTAATGTGATACACAAAATCTACTAGAACAGAATGGATATGCATCATACATGTCTCCTAAAGAGTTCTGCATGTGGAGCTAGAGCCTGCGGATCAGCTTCTTTCACAAAACGCATTACTTCCTCTATGGACCAGGTGGAAGGATCCTTATTCAACATTCTTGAAGGTTCCCTTTTTAGCGAATTCAGGTCCGGTCCAGTTGTGGAACTTGCAGCTTTCAGGATAAAAATATTGCGAAAGGAGGAAGTATCACTAGTCTTTACAGGGATAACACAATTAATTTTACATAAGACATTCTTACTATTAACAACAGGCTTTTATTATTCATTCTTTGCCATATATTAAGATGAAGGATGTTTTATTTTCCTCCAAGTAATACTGTACTGCTCCATTTGTCTTTAAATACCTTATACAACTGCAGATATTTACAGCAGCGTAAACATTAGCAGTATGACACACCTAGAGGGATTACTTTTACTCGTATGTGGTTCCTGGGTCTTAAGATTCTGGTATTTGGGAATGTGGCAAACACAAGTTGAACTGTGCAGACAGAGGGACAGGAGGAAACCCCATCCCCGTATTTCAGTGACACAGTAATGGCTGATAAGTTGCATGCAAGTGAGTTACGTGCAACTAGAACTGCCCGGTCTAGTTACAGGAAAGTGCAGCAGGCAAGACCCCTCTGGCTTGCACCACCGTATTAGTTCTAATAGACTGAAGTTCTGCATTTGAAGTTACGTTAACAAGCCTGACATGCTTGGCAACAGCACAACATCTCAATCGATATGCAGCCTATTTTCTATGGCAAAGAACTTCTTTATTCATAACTCACAGACTTTGTATGTTAATAAAAGCTGCTATATGCTTTGGAAAGCCTAGGCATAGAGCATACCTTCAATCCTCCTCTGTATTCGATTCCTACTGACTTCATAGAAACTGCTGTTCCCAGCAGAGCTCAAGGAGAGCCGGCGCAGGACAGGGGCTGAATTTGAGGTAGCAGTTACTGGCTGAAAGGAATTTCTGTAATATGCTGTGCTCCCTGAAGAACGATATTCAGTGGAATTTCGACAGGTCGGGCTTGAAGGATTTACTGAATTAAGTGCAGAATCCATAGAGTCCTCAGAAAAGCGATGTTCTTTGGAAGTGCTGTTTTCTTCTGTAGGTAACGTTTCCGCTACAGGAAAAACAACAACACATCGATCTGTTCAAAACGGACTTTGTAACTGTGTTATTTAAATCCTTGCTACGTTCTCCTAAAAATAACTATAGGTTCCAAGCCTGACAATGAATCTCCTGTGAGGTTAGCACTACTGCAGAACAGTTGCCCTTTTCCTCAAGTTATCACTGGGCTCTTACTACATAAAATAAATAAATAAATAAATAAAGATCTAACATGTAAAGTTTGAGACAGTCTTCCATAAATCATTTCAGATATATTTGTTAAATATTACGAACAGGGCAGGGACATAAGGATTGTTTTTTAATTTTAAATTGTCTGATGTTAGTATGAATGCATATGCAATCTCAGCAAGCATTTTCATGATCTTTTTTTTAATATAAACAAAAACTCTCATGTTAACTAACAATTGTTTAATTTGTTCTAAACAGCAGAGGGAATCACTTCATAAACAAGTGGACAATTATCATCTGTAGATCCCAACATGTCCAGAGACACTGGCCATCACTAAAAATTGAACAAATTCCATGCAAAGCTACAGAAGGCAGTGAATCCCAGATACATGCACACTAACACAATACACCCCGACCACAATGCTGTATCTATGTGTAGTTAAAGACCAGTGAGTGCACCACTCCATTCTCTAGCCCTCATATGACTCATCTCCACTTGCACCAGGCCAACATCTAGCCTGAGAAGGAAGTTGGAAGCATGATGTAAAAATCTGTATGAAACAAATGCTGCTTTGGCAGGAGAGCTAAGAGCTGGAAAATATAGCTAACAGGTTCACAGAAGTGTAAACCCCACACTACCATCTTGAAAATTACTCTTAGCAAAGTTATAAAACATATGCTAGTGAAGTAGCATATTCTTTGGGATAACTGGTATAATCTGCGAAAACAAGCTCCTAAAATATACTTCTTATTACTCTTCTTATATGGCAACTTTCAACCATTTGTTGGGAATATACCAGAATTAAAACTAAAGGAAGAGCATTTTTCTTAAACAAACAAGAAAGAAAAATCAACCAACCAAACCAAAACAAAATAAAAAACAAACAAAAACCAACAACACCAGACTGAGCTTCTCAAGCATGTTTAACTTGCTCCATGAGGCCTTAGGTTCTCTCCTGAAACCTGCTTAAAAGTGAAGTTTAGTGAAGAACATTAAGTGTATTTTGCAGTAATGGTCTTCAGACAACATAATCCCGAAGGGGGGCAAGGACAATTAGAGAATCAGCTCCCTGCTTAGAGAATTCAGCAAAGCAAGATCTACAAGACGATGTAACATCTTTCACTAAACTTGATAGTTGTGGCATAAAGAAGCCTGTAAGTACACAAGCCCCAAAACCACCACTGCAAACTTTATAGTTTGTTAGATCTGTATCAAAAAAGCACAGCAGCGGATACTGAGGTTTTCAAAGAAAACAAACCCCTTTTTATTTGTCAGCTTGAAGTAGCTGCAGCAACTTGCCAAAATGAAACCAAAAGCCATCTTTCTATACAATTTCCAAGAGAATAACAGATGCAGTCAATGATAAGCACTACAAAATTAAAGGAAACCAAGAGAACATTAGATCAGTAGAGAACGAGAACACTAACAGGAATCTCAGTCAAAGACCAAAAGGCAGAGTTGGTATTTCAATTAGCTACAGCAAAGCAACACGAAGGTGTCTAAGGTTCAACTGAACACACAGATACAGATTTCAGAGGTCTTCAAAGGTATGATGAAGTAAGGAGGCAATGGAGTATTTAAGCATGTATCAGCCAACCCCATGCAATGTCCTAAGCAGGAACACTTTTATGGTAATCAAGCAGAGGTCCCAAATATGGGATTTAAATAATTGCTTCAAGCAATCCTTTCTGTGATTTCTGAAGACATAGATTTTTAAAACTGACTGTATTACAAAAGGATTTAATTGTATTTACTCCAATTATATGCCAGAATTCACTCTGATGCTATATATCCTAAAGTAAACAATCGTAAATAGGGATGGCAAAGATCGACTCTGCTTTCTTTCCCAAGATACTAGCATTTGACTTTATCTTAATGTAAATCCTCAGTCTCACACGCAAGGTGGGAATGCTGGCATATTGCAGGGGGCGATCATCTTTTACAGCAGGTGTTTGTGCCTGGCAGCTACACCATCCAATCCACTCCCTTTCCATCCATCCAGCTTCTCTACAAACAAAACCCAACTGCAGTCTTGTTGAAGAAGTGGTCAACTGGTTTGACAGCTGATTCAGAATTGATGTCTGACAAACAGAGCCTTGCCAACAATGGAGCAATGAATGACGCTTTTCCTACCTCAACATTTTGACCAGATGTGTTTAACAATGGTATGGAAAGCGAACAGTTCTTTTTTTCCTGTTTCATGGGAGGTTCCACTGCAGAATGCCTGATCTGTGGATAAATTAATAAAAAGCTAATAAAAGGCCTTATGGCCTTATGTTTCAATTGTAAGGATGACAATAGAGTGTTTAGGACTGAAGGCCTTAGCAGGAATTGGACGTTTTGTTTTCTTGAAGCTCCTCCGGGAATAAGAAGTCAGTTGTTCTGCCATACATAACTGCATGATGTAACTGGCTGCAGTGCTAAGAACACTCTGTTTTCAAGGGGAGGGAGACTGAGTTATTTCTCTTTCCTCTCTCTTATCTTACAAAACTTTAAGAAGAAACTGTTAGTGAGCAGAAAAGACAGCAAAATCTGCAAGACATAGCCCTGAGCAGATCAGAAGGAAAATGAGCTGTTTGAAAGACCCTTTCCCACAATTATTCCATTTTGCGTTCAAATGATATTTCAAAACAACTCTTTCAAGACGACTATGTCTCAATAGAGCCAGAACTTTTCAGGGGCAGATCTTTCTTGCTAACCAACCCATGACTGACCGCTATGAAATTACCTCCAGATTTTCAGCAGAGGACATTGCCCTAATGGGAAACACAACACTAGAGAATACTTTGCCTCTTGAAACACACAGAGTACAAACTCAAACTTCTGAAACCATGGCAAAACTTTCTTTATTTTTCTTTTCAACCCAGGTAACTGCACTTTGTAATGAATTACTGATTTTAGAATGCATTTTAAGGAATACACTGACTTCATCTATAAAAAGGATCCAGTATCAAACTACTCAACAAGGCGTAAAAACCAGTATGTGCATGCTGGCTTTCTTTGAGGGAGATTTCTTACAAGAGAATACAGCTCTAACTCAAATGCTTGTTTTGTCCAATTAAAACAACTCTATTTCAGTAGAATTAAATGCTCTACACTTATTCCTGAAGTTACCTACAAGAAATACCTGATTTAACTGCATAGATATTGTACAACTAACCCAGTATTTCTTTAGGAAAGATACAGTTCTGCATTGACTGTTAATTTCGGTATTGTTGCTGTTACTGTACAATTATATAAAATATTTGAAATGGTAACTCTTATTAAACTATCACTTTGAACATTTTAATTTGATATCCACTTCTGCTCTAACTGTAGTCCTGTGACCTTCTAATCTGCACATAAAAAGAGACCCTTCTGCCCACGCTGAGGCTAATAAATACAAAATGACCCCAGAACCTCCAAAAAAAAAAAAAAAAAGGAATATGAAGAAGTAAAGAGCTAGTCTCTATCTCGCTTCAAAAAAGCCTTTGGCAATATTATCCAAATATACTGCAGCAACAGAAAGTATGTATCAGATGGGATGAGTCACATCAACAAGTTACGATGGCTTAACTAGTTAAGTAGCAAAAGCAGAATAAAACCACTCTTTCATAGATCTCTCACTGAGGTTTAAACCAGCATGCTTTACTTCACACCCGAGGCAGACTAAGAGCGCGTGCATGCTCAGTTACTGCAGCTCGGTTGTGGGGCAGGCAAAGGCACTATTCGTCCTGGAGCCAGAGCAGCCTAACAGCTAGCTGCCACGGAGAGGCTGCTCTGCTCCCCTTGCCATGGCTGCATTTTATCCAACTCTTCCCTGTGCTCATCTGAGTCCACACTGAGTCAGTCCTGAGAAGTAAACTGCACAGACTTGGCTTCAACGAAATGTTTTCTGTGCTTTGGGTCATGGGCTCAGCTTGCCATCCAGTCAGGGAGATGTGGGACCCGCTACAAGGACAAGGAGGTGAAGAAAGCAGGATCATCACAGCTTTCAGTGGCAGCTAGCCATAATTGGAGCTTAATCGTACCATCAAAATGCACCCTTACTCACCTGTTGGCTCGAGCCCAGAGTTATTAGAGTTGCTTCTAATTTATCTCCTGATCCATTTCAAGGCGATCGGTTTTCTACTAAATTGCCATACATGGAGCAGGAGGCTTCATACATTACCTATTTGCCTGAGTGACTCCATGAAAAATTCAAGCATGTTCAAGAGAAGGACTTCTTGAACTTGCAGTAGATCTTCCATAAGCACAAAATCTGTGCCACTGATCAATAATTAACACACTCCTGCCCTAGCCTGTCAAGGGCTACAGACAAACTAGATACATATGCTGTACTCAGTCCTTTTTGACTGGAAGTACTGAAATCACAAGTAATCCTCATATATAACACCAATACAACTTAATTACCTTCAGATGGATGAGCATCATTCCTGGGAAGTTTAGGAGAAAGGGGAGCAGTATATGGTGGAGAGTCCTGAGAGTATCGTTTTGCACTTCTGTTTTCAGGTATTTCTTCTTTTGCTGTGAAGAGGAAAGTCACCACCTATTTATTCTGGCATAAAACGCTCATAGGGAAAGTAAAAGGACAAAAGCAAAAACATACATCAGTCATTCACCAGGTTGCAGATCAGTTTCTTATGTCACACAAACTCAGTCGTTTCAATACAAACCTTCAAAGATGAAGTAACAGCTTAGTTTATATTGTCATCATCCAAACTACCTTGACCTTGGCTACTTTTCTGACAAGTGTTAAAACAAATGACTTTCATCTGACAGACTGAAACAAATACAATTTCTCCATTGGAAAAAAAAGAAAAAGAAGAAGAAGAAGAAGAAGATTTTATTTTCTAAAGCAGCTCCTAGAAGTCAGACTTGGCTACTAGACAGCTGTGAGGAAGCTTCATACCCAATATGAATCTTCTGAAATTGCACTGACGTCAAAGTTTTCTCAGTTACGGCTCCTGATAACCCTCGGGCTGGGATTTGTAATACCAGGCACTGCAAACCACCTGATAGGAGATCTTGGGCAAGTCGTTTCCCTCTCTCTCTACATTCCTGGTGTAGCAGACAAAAATACTAGCCTCATATAAAATCTCACAAGCAGCCACCTGCAAAACCCACCTTCTCTACTAGAAGACTAGACTGTATGTTGAGGAATTTAAAATTTTGGAGCTGCCACTGAGCAAGATGAATGAAGAGGGAAGAAAAGACTTCTTACTGTTGTGGGATGAGCTGAACTGTATCACCTGTCAGAGCAAGCCCCTTCTTATAAGACAGCGAGTGTATTTCTGTACGTTTATTTTATGATTCAAACATAAATTGAACAGATGAAATGTGAAGTTTTGAGCTTGTTCTTTTAGTAGCAACCCAGTGATACATACAACATACATATGTTTCCTGGTTTGACGGCAAGGAAGAATTTGCTGAACGAAATGATTTCTGCACATGTGGTGTGAGCTATCTCAACCTGTCAAAGCACTTGCACTCTGGAATGAATTCACTAAAAACTGAACAGTACTCATTTCAACCAATTCAAGTTATAGCAAGGCAGATTAAAAAGTTAAGGTTCACAAAGTCACCACGCTTCTCAAAAACAACAGTACTTGAAAATAAGAGCTGCTTAACAGTACCTGGTTTGTTCCTATCATATTCTGTAGGGCTATGTGCACATCCCATGTAAGGGCTGAAGGGCTGGCTACTGAAAAGATTATCACACTGCAGACTGTGGCAGAGTTTCTCCAAGAAACGCAGGACAAACGATGCACTGTTTACAGAAGGAAGATTGATGGCGTGCTTCTCCCCATCAAAGGAAGCTGTGAATAAGAAGATGATGTCAAACATCCCCCAAGCATCATGAAGTATAATAAAACATCGTCAAGTAAAGGAGAAGACTTCTAGCTTTGATTTAAACAATGCAAGACATGAGAGGAGTAAACAATCATTCTGATATTTAACAAATTTATCTTCAAAGGACTGATTCTACCTTCTGTTGGATCCATGCCACTTTAAATTTGCACTATGGGAACTTACTTTAATAAAATAACTCTGAATTCACACCAGCATAACAAAACTTTCAAGTCGTGCCTCATCATCGAAACCTTACAGGTAATTTCTACTGTCTGCTTTACAAAGCAGTAACCTCTGCACCATCTATTTGCAGGAGAAAACTTAGAAAAGACCCATTGCAGTACTTACTGGGAAAAAAAAAAGCAGGAAGCAAGAGAACTTAATTTTTTTTCCTTTTTCTTTTTTTTTTTTTTTTAACGTTTCTAACTGAACTGAGCTTACTTGTGGTATTATTCTGGCATCCATTGCCACTGAAATTCTGACTGCAGAAACTGTTTTGCCATTTGATATTTTACCATTGGAGAAATCTATCCTGCTGTCAACGCTGCAGCAGTCAAGCTCCCATTTATTTCAACAGGAGCAAGGTGGCGGAGACATCACAACAACAGACTCAAAATGAGCAATTACAAGGAGATTGGACATGTGCCAACGTCTTTTATTTGTTGACCTCCCTCCTCGTCCCCCAAACATTCAGACTGATGTTGTTAATGATATTTGCCTCTTTTGTGACAGTTGGTAAGATTCTGAAAGGACTGAATATTGCAAGCATTACTGGTACATAGATAAATGATTACCATTACATTAGCTGAATCCTTTAGTTATTTCTGATTAGACAGACATTACAAGAAAACAGGAACAGACTTGTAACTTATGCTTAGGGTTGCAAAGAAGTAGCATAGACACCAGGTTTATGCATCAATTTGTCTTCTTGGGTTTTCAGCCTATCAAGCAGCTTTCTGTTTTTAGCATGAGTTTCGAAATGACAAGCAGAGCTTTAAAGGATCACGCTTTGTTGGTGGCAGATGCATTTTCAAAAAAGAACCAAAAACAAAAAAACAACACAGAAATGACAAGAAAGTCTTTATATACAGCTCTGAAGCAAGGAACATTTCCATACTGTGTTACAAAAGAGGCAGATAACATACGGAAAAACAAAGAAAACGCCCAAGCTTTAGCATATTTTAGGCTTCCTTAGGAAATCACAAGTGTGACTTACACTGCTAACGTAAGCAAGCTTATGATTAGAATTAATGGGAGTACACGGGCAAGCATCAACAATAATGTGCTACCTCTTGTCTGCTCTCACGACAGTGACCCAACGGAAGTGCCTAAAATTTAAGTCAGTACCACAGGGACCAACCCCGGACCCACAGCTTTCTGTAGCCCGTTCATTTTTTCCAGACTCCAATGCTCAGATGAAATCCTAATGACTCACATGTGGCTCAGACACAAGGTTCTCTACCTCCTGTTTGGGGAAGGGATCTCTGATGGCATATTTCTGCTTGCAGCTCAACCAGTTTGGAGAGCAAATGGGCTGTGAGACCTAGCACGGGCTGCTCTCCTGGTATTTACTGCAAAGTAGTACTGTCAGCTACAACCAAAATTTAAAACACTTTATAATAGCCTTACAGGTAGTCTTATATGGCCTTGGGGAAATTACTTGTTCTCCACATCTTAATTTCTCATTTTGAAAAGAAGCATTGAAAAGAACAATATTATCTTTGAGCTGTCAAGAGGATAAAGCAAGAAACATCTGAAGCCATCTGACTGCCCCAACAAGACATACCATGGGAAAAATCCACAAATAAGGATTCAGTCAGTGCAAACACAGCTCCCTCCTACTCTAAACCCCTGGGGGCAACCACAGGAACTCCAAGCGGAGGAGAGGGATCCGTATCCACAAGCACAACTGTCTGCTCTGCTTGGGGACAGCATATGCTTCTTACTTCCTAGATAAATGCAAGGGCTGAAAATAAAAAGGAGTACTTCCGAGGTGCAATAACCTCGGCATTTAATGACAAGTAAACAGGGAATAGAGCTTGTTTGTGCAATCCCAGCCCATGGGATGAAAAGTCATTCTCATTTCTTTACTTTCCATTGTGTAGGCATGTTTTAAACAGAAAGCCAGGAGAAAGGCTGAGAGCTAAGCTATCAGACAAATGTGTTTGTCTGATAGTGAAGAAAATCACCCAAGAGACTGATTTAATTCTCTGCTTGAGAAGATTTATCTGAAACTCAGACTGTTTCATCCACCAAATGCCACAGTCTCTGAGCTACAAGGGGAAAAAAAGAGGCTGACACTACCACCATGAGTGGGCTTGTTAATCAAGCCTCTAATTTCCTTTCAGTTGCATTTGCCTGAATTGAAACCTTATGCATCAAGCAAAAATAAAATGGTTTGTGTTTCTGTTTTGAGTAAGAAAAGAGGAAAAAAATCTGAATTCAACTCCATTCAAAACAATTATTTTCTCTGGCAGCTGAACCAAAAGAACCCACTAATTATTCACACATATTCTAGAAAGATTATTTTATTCATGTCCCAGCATACAGTTTCCTCCTATGGCAGATACAATACTTGCCATTAAAGTTCGTGAGTCCACAGATTTAGATTTCTTTGCTTACTCGCTTATGCAACAAATTATTTTTCTTGCTAGTCTTAAAAAAAAAAAAAAAGAAAAAAGCCTACACTAAAAACACTTTCAAACAAAAATCTACAAGAAAACACTCACAATTTCATTCTCCAATTCCTCATTTTATTCTACTATATATTTTCTGTTCTTCCTTGGTGCTCACAAGCACCGTCAGTTGTAATGTGCTACATTAACCTAAGTCACATTTTGTGCTTCTCAAAATGTATCACACAAAAATTTCTGATAAAATGACATGGAGTTTTAAGTGTTTGTTCACACAGTTTCTCAGAGAGACAAGCTCAAGAACACAAGAAACTCATTGGGGTCTTGTGGCTCTGTAACACCTGAGTGAGCTGCAGGACTGTGCTTCAGGAGCAGTCGACAGCCAGGTCCCTCAACTTCAGGGCTACTGAGCAGGCTTCTCTGAATCCAGGCCTTGGTAGTGAAGCCTGGTGTACAACAGCAATTCCTTCTCCTACAGAATTTCCTACAGAAACAATAAGAACTAGATAGAATTTTCAAATTTTTAATCTACTCTGTAAAGCAATTATTTGCAACTATTCTGTCATAGTCCTTCTTGATGAAGGATCACAAGCAGACTACTGGCAAAGCACATCTCCGTGTATTTTGTTCAAGGAAAAACTGGATCTGAATTGGGTACAGCAAGGTATTAATAATACACTAAACTTTCATATAGCCTGAAAAAATAAAGTAATACAGGTTTCAAAACCCCACTCATACAGTGCCATTAAACTTTTACTACACAGCAGAGAAGAAGCACCCATTTTGTGAACAAACTAAAGGGGATACACAGGCAAGGACTACTGAAGATCTGCTATATGCAGGTCAGGGTACTTACTATGTTTTAAATATTGTTAGACGGCAACATCTTTTATGAGGATTTAATTA
The DNA here is from genome assembly GCF_040182565.1 of Anser cygnoides. Lineage (NCBI taxonomy): Eukaryota > Metazoa > Chordata > Aves > Anseriformes > Anatidae > Anser > Anser cygnoides. The sequence goes on along the minus strand of NC_089873.1, from coordinate 129,409,731 downwards.
AACCGGTATTCCACTAATCATCTTTCACATCTGGTGTTAATGTAAGGAGATTAAAGTAATGCAAAGTCTTTTTACTACCAGTGATGGAATTATGAATTGATGTGCTAACTGCCATGCAGAATATTTCCTAGCCTAGAAAGAAAAAAATGCAGCAGCAAGCAGCAGCTATTCAGTATGAGATATATGGATAATTTATCTGTAGACCTGCCATTAATATGTAGCAGAGATAAACCTATTCCTTAATAGAGGACATAGGTGGATGAACACTGACCTGAGAGACTGGGGAACGGGGGAAGGGAAGAAGCAGCAAATTTAACATGTGGAAACACTTGCCTGGAAGCTAAACAGATTAGTTGGAAACTTTTCACCCACTTGCTTAAGGCATTAAGAACACAAATACTATGTATGGATAAGATTATGCGAATGACTTGAATTAATAAATCTGATATTTCCCTTGCACTGAGCTTACTTGACAAATGTTTGGCTGCAGCTGTTAAATGAGGTGCACCAGCTCTACTTATTATAAGAACCTAACTGTACAGCGTACATGGAATTTAACTTCCCTATTGCTGAATTCTAATTTAAGAATTGTCCAGAACATCCTTGGCCCACGCTGAGATAAATTACACTCCACCAGTACTCTCTCAATAACAGAGTTCCCAAGTATATACTCTTGACTGTGCTTGTGTGTTACAAAAACGATACAAACTGACTGCAGTTACTTCAGTTCTTTTGCCCTGCCTCAGGTTCACAATAGTTGTGAAGAAACAAAAATAAAACATCTTCACATACCAGTTATCATTTCCCCTCCGTGATGGCCAGATTTCAGAAATCCAAAGACAGTTTTGGATTGGTAGGCACAATCCACACAAGCCTGTACAGCCTGCTGAAGTACCACATTGACAGCACCTGGCCCAAAGTGATCCGGAAGCTGCTGAACTTTCTTCTTATCCAGGTGAGGCCCAGAATTTCCATGCTTGTTGACATAAACACACACTGAAAAAGAACAAGCCATATTAACCATAGAGTACTTCTGCTTTAATCACAGCTGGTGCGCACAAAAGAATAGAGACACGTTTCACACGCCTGAACTGCAAGCTGTTTCTTCAGTTTGAGTCTTGATGACAAGCCGTACCGTTCAGCCCAAAGTGGAACACACACACCATCATGCATGCATACTTTCTGAGCATGCAGAAAGTTCTCTCTGCACGCTGTTAAGGTTCTCCTGTCTCAGTCCCATATCCACTTCCCTCTGATCTCTACAGCCCTTCTCTACCCTGCTAAGGAAACAACGCCATCGCAATCTGTGCTCTTCTTTTGACTCATCTCTATTCTCACCCCAGACCCAATAAAGTAAAAACTACTGGCAGGTGCTCTGAACTACCAAAAATTCAATTCTAAAAAGCTGGCCTTACCAAATTACTTCCCGTTCTTTTCTCATATCACAAACCAAACCCTATGGCATACGCCTGCCACGGATGCCCGTTTGGAAGCACCCACACAGCATTGCCACGTGCATGTATAATGGTCAGCATCCCTATCCTCAGTAGCCCCAAACCACTCATGTATGATTTCCACACTACAGCTTGGCCTTCTCTGCTAAATAAAATGAACACACTTCTCTGAAAACTGTGCAAGGTGGTTTTAAAGCTTACCACAGAAGCAAACCGGACTTTAGAAAATACTTTTTACAGAGACTATGAAAAACTGTTTTTTAAAATGAACAATAAGGTAAAAAGATAAGGGGAAAAGACATAACTGAAGGTGTTTTTTTTTTCTTCTTCTTCTTTTTGGCCTTGACTATTACGTGGCCAGAATGCACCCCACGCATTATTATAGCTTAAAGACAAAATGTCCTTCTGCAGTGATTAAGCAGACAATCTAAGCATTCTGTTACACAAAAGACTGCCATATTCTCTCAACTGTAGTGCTATTTGGGCTTAAAAACATTTCACTTTTAAAAATGAAACATTTCTATGAAGTGTTTCAATGATCTTCTATCTTCATGCGTATCAGCTTACTCTCCAATGTCTGCATATTGGAGGAAGCATCTTCATACGGATAAAAATGATACAAATCAGTAAAAAGAGTTTTCATGACATCTTCTCTCTGGTCTCAGTAACAACTGAATCCTGAAAGGTTTATTTTCCTAGGAAACACACAGGTATTTTCCCCTCATCCATCACTGAAGTTGGGATTGAGAAGGGCCTGACAACTTCTATTGTAAAAACAGTTTTTAAATGTCAAAAGTACTCCCAAACAAAATTATCATAATTTATGGAATTTTTAGAAAGTTCTGAGATTTCAGTTGACTACATACAAATTGCTTCATTACAGGGTTACAAGTTCCTCAATGAATTCGCTCATTAAGTAGCTTATTTTTGTCTTGCCAACTCTGTTTAAGATACTTTTCATTGCTCTTAAGCTAGTTTTTCATTACTTGTTTTGGGAGGAGGGACGTATTCCCCCTGATTGCCTTAACTTAGTTTAATGGAGTTGCTTTTTTAGTGTAAGGCTACAGAGAGACAAAATTTCACTTTTGTTTTATTAAAGTCAAGTGTGCATGGTACTTGAGTATCATGTGGGTTTTTTAAATACATCTGCTCCCTTTTCATATATTGAGGAGTGGGACAGACATGAAAGAACCATACAGTTGTCTCTTTCAGACAGAAACAAACTAGTCTAGTGTTTACTAGTCTAGCACAAGCAAGGTCTACTAGATCTACCAAAAGTCTCTCTGTTCCACCACTTCTTGCTGTAACAAAGGCATTTAAATACTAGTTGTGCAAAGCAACCTACAAATACCTGAAAAAAAAAGTAGGCAAGTAATTATTTGCTGTAATAAGTTTACGGTGTATTTTCCATAAAATGACATAACTATTTTTCTTGAAACGGAAGCCATTTCACACTAAAAATGTCATTCATTTTTACTTTTACCTGTGGATATAACTGCCGCAGTTGCACCAGATAAACTAACTCCATCTTTATGTATCTGTGTAGTGCCACTGTCCCCATCAGGAGAAGAAAGAGGAGAAGGTGGTGCAGAAGACAGTTGTTCTGGGAAGATTTTTTTCTGTTTCAAGAAAAAAAACAAAGTCAAAATGTTTAATGTTTTTTAAGTAGTATACTAATTCTTTCTACCATCAGTTATCATACTACTAGGAGTGTGTGTAGTTCCTTATTACAAAAGTACCACACACTGCAAAGATGATGAAATCCAGGAAAGGAAGCCCAGAAACTGCTCATTTGCATTTACAGCTACTTGAGTAAAGTAGTGGAAGACAATTGACTTAAAAAGAAACCCACCTCTATCTGAGAAGGAGCAGAAACACAATGAGTTTTTATATATCCATTCATGACCCTTCTACATTTTAGGAATCACAGAAGAGGTGTTTTGGATTACTTTCCTGGCCATATTCTTCCAATCATCTGGGTTTATCATAACTCCAATAAATTAACTGGGCCATGTATATATTCACATATAAATCCTGATTCAAATTTAGCTGTCAGCTTTACAGTGCATCTACATTTTCCTTCAGCTTGTTTCAAATGGGCTGAAATTCTTCAGTAATCCCTTTCAGGAATTGGTGTTTTATGCAAGGTATCAAATAAACCAGTAGTTATAATCCAGTCACATGGGTTGCCAAAACATTCTTCTTTTCCCAAGCCAAACTTATTTGCAGCCTATCATATGACAGACAACCAGAGCTCTCTTTCCAAAGACTTGGAAATTGGTCAGCATGCCTTACCTTCCAACTGAGGAAAAGAAAATGGTGTTGCAATTTGTTTTTGGACTGGGCTTTAGAAAACAGACATACATAAGAAAGGCACTTCTAACATGCTCTGACGTGTTATGAATATACACGGAAATAAAAGAAGGAATTAACTGGAGAAAAATTCTTCACCTCTTCCTTCATCATTTATTCTTGCATGAGAACAGATTATGTCATCATTTTCTTACCTACCAAAAAGAACAGGAATGGAAGAGGTTACCCGAGGTCTTGACACTGCTGAAGGCAGCAGAGACCTGGCTACTCTGGATTGACTCTGGTGGTCTGACATTGTTCTATAGTTAAGAGAAAAATCAGTCAATTCCCTAAGAGAAGCTTCCATTTATCAGTATCCACTCTTACAAGCAATATATTTACTAAATAATACATTAAAAATCACGCAGTAAGCAATCAAAACACACACCTTCCTAAGAGCAATAGTGCTTAGCCTCCGCAGAACACCTACAAAGAATAAACTGATTTCCTTCTAAAATCCACAGCACATTAAAGAAAATTTCTGTGCTCATTACAGATCAGAGAAAATATGTTTGGCTGTAGAAACTACTTGACAACATGGTACTGGAGTGAATCACCATGAACACAAGAGAGAGACTGCCAAGGTTTGGCGCTGCATTGTGAGTGAGTGGCTCAGGTCAAACACTGAACCAAACATTGATGTATTACTTGTCAGAAACTGCCTACGCATCTTAACACCGGGAAGCAGAAAGGTCTCTCATCCTTAACACTGAGAATCTCCTCCTTAACACAGAGAACAAAAATGCAGTTAGGAAGTCTGAGCTTTTGATCTGAAGCCTGACATTCCTGAAGCCTCTCCGGAGAAGGGACTCGCCAGGGGACCAGTTGGCTGTTGTCATGCTGCAAAATACCAGTGGTCGAGTTGAGAGGGAAGTGGAGGGAGGCAACGGGAGATGCGTGGCATGAAAACAAAATGCAAACACCAAATTGTAAGTCAGAAGAACTACCTACCATCCACACAAACACGTAAGTGTGGTGAGGCTACTCAGCGATTTCTTACCTTGTCCTCCAGAATAAGGAAAGGACATGTTTGGGAAATCCAGCATATTACGCTTGCTCAACTGAGGTTCTCATTTTGCAACCCTAAACTGAGGAGCAGCAAACTGATGTCCAAGAGCCACCTTGTTTCAGGAGGCAGGCCATGGTCCCAGCAGAGCCCAGCACATCTGCCTGGTCTGAGTTTCACCACCTGGCCCTGCACGCCATCCAGCATCCACTGACTGCACACATCTGATGTGGATGCTGCTCTTGTGGGGTCAAATATAGGGCTGTGATCCACACTCAGACCAAGGCACTTCCTTGAGAAGTACATGTTAATCAGTGGGTCTGGAAGGAATGCTTGGCATTGTTCTGCAAAGTGCACTTTAAAAAGTGATGGAAGAGATGCAAAAAGATTTTTTCTTCATTGTGACAGAATAAAAAAAAAAAAAACACACAGTGCACGCTGGGGGTTGGGAATGGGAAATAAAACCCAACATGCATGTCATCCTCATGGAGAAGCTTAGAAAACATTTAAATAAAGGAGAAAATGACAAGACAACTTAATATTCCTAGCTGTATAATAAAAATTAATACCTGCACAACGATAAACATAGCAGCATAACAAGCTTAAAAAGGCAGAGTCCCAGACTGCCTCTTCAGTGTAAGAGTTAAGAAGTCAAACAAATCTATAGTTCATCAGGCACAGACCAATCTCCCTAAACACACAGCCAGCTCACATCTGGAACACAACTGCAAAGTCTGAAAAGTGGGTGGGTTTTTTTGTATGTCTTAAAAAAAACAACTGCATTCAAATCTCTAGGCACATTATCGCTTATTACATTTGTGTACGTATTGGGAAGTATGTACGCTCTATGGCCCTCCATGTCAAGTACACCCCACGGATACAGAACTCCCACAAAGGGATTCCCTCTCTTCACCCATACAATATCAGGTATAACGCTCCAAAGACTGCACATGTGCGTAACGTCTTGGCAATCCTACCATGTACTTTAGCAATAAAAACTTTCCATGGCTTCTCAAAAGGAGCTCATTTTTAAAGTTTTTAATGCAAAAGTTACTATAGTAAGACGCCGAGTTAGATGGATAGCTCCAGCTCAGATCCTACAAACCTTAACTCTCAGTTCCCTGGTCCCACAGAGGACACCAGAAGTGCACAGCAGTGCCTCAGATTGGCTGCCTCAGCCCAAGGAGTGCCAGCAGTAACCCCCATCCCCATGCAAATCCCGAGAACTTCACACAGAGCAGGTGCCAAGCACAGTGCTCCACGCAGACACTTCCCATCACCCAGCCCAGAAAGCCTCTCCTAAAGGTGAGATGACTCCAACTATTCTCTATTTCTTTTTCATGACAGCCAGAGGAGCACAAAACTCTTACACAGAAGTGCACATCCTGCTCCACCTGAGTACCTCCTTAAGATACAAAATGTGTTCAGTGATCTCCTTTAAAGCCCCTCAGATTTACAGGGAACACCCTACCCACCAGCTCAGTCTGTATGGGTGGGCGCAGCCTTCTCCTCTTTAACCTCTGCCTCTGGGCAGTTTCATAAACCAAGCAAGAGATAAAGCTAGAGACCACCCGCACCAGCTTGGATGCCTGACTGGGAGAGGAAGGCAGCAGAGAGACCACTCAGGGTTCATTTTCCAGTCCTTGGACTCATTCCTTACCCTGCTGCCATCATTTCAACGAAGTGACTGACTCCAGTTTTGTGCTAGCATCTTTTAGGTGTGCTCCAATACAGGTATTTCACTGGCACTTTACACTGACCAGCACTGATGGGATAGGTCCCACTTGTGCCATTACTCCATCCCTTCACATGCACCACCTGCAATTCTTCCTATACGCCCACAGTGACCCAGGCTGAAGGGGAAAAAAAAAAAAAAAAAAAAAAAAAGGAAAACAACAACAACAAAAAAGCAAAACTTCCGCTTTTTGAAAGCTGTGGGTGGATGTGGGTGAGAAAACCAAACAAAAAGCAATGCCTCCCACCCCCCCATTTGTGCTAATGCAAAGCAGGGAGCAGCAGGGTGGCAGAAACAAACTGTCTGGGGAAAGATATTGCAGGACTGCTGCTTCAGAGCCTAGCCTCCTTGACACCCTGCCATGACTGAACAAGCCTGAGGAAACAGATTGCGCTTCCACAGCAGCTCAGGACTTGTCAAAATATGCCCGGCTGTGATCCTGCCCTTCCTCACAGTAGCAGCAGCATTCATGCTTCTCTGGGTGGGGATCAGATAAAGATGGAAGTAAAAGGGAGAGGTGTGTGGCCAGCTGAACCGGCCCACCCTGGGATCATTCGCCTGGTGGAGGAGAACGGGGTGACAGCAGGGCCAACCTGATCGCAGCTGGTGCTGCCCGAGCATCATCCAGTCCTCGGACTCAGCTCTGAGGTGAAAAAGGCACCACATCTTTCAGGCTCACACCTGGGGAAACCCACTGCCTGGAAAGAAGCTTCATGGTTCATGCAGGATCTCCAGGACAAGGGGGTAGCCAAGAGACGAATGTGGCAAATCCAGCTGTGCGCTTAAGATGCCTACATTTTGCACCAAAACCCTCAATGTTCCTAACCCTCTGTTGCTAAATATGAGTCAAAAAAGTAAGCAAACTATGTATATGATTCAGTAACAAAATAACCCAGACTAAAAAGCCTAAAGGCTTCCCTGGCTCTTGGAATGCTCCTGGAAACGGCTATTCCAGAACAGTATTTTTCAACACCAACAACTCACCCATAAATTAATCTAAACCAGTACTCCTCTTCTAGAATAAAATAATCCACAGAAGCTTATCCCAAGATAATCCAGAATAGCTATTCTAGATCGTTTCTTGCAATCAACTTCTGAAGACAGTTAAAGCCCCGAAGGCTGAAGAAAAGCCAGAAAATGAAATTAAAAAAAAAAAAATCTCACTACAAAATTTTGCAACATAAAGTAAAATAGTAGATAAGGACTAACCTTTTTTCCAGGTTTTAAACTTTTTTTCCTTGTTTTAAGATTCTCAGTATGAGAGGTGCTTTTGGTCAGGGGAATATTTTTAGGAGACCTGCCCTTCTTGGGAACTGCAGACTGTCCAGGGGGTTTGCCCCGACCTGGTTTCCTGCCTCGCTGCGCTGGTACTGGAGCAGATTTCTGTGGAGACTGCATTGAACGCCGGGTCACTTTGGAAGGGGAAGATTGGATTTTTGCACTGCTCTTTGTAATGGAAACTGAGGAAAAACAAAAACAAAAGGGAAGGGGGGGAAAACCTCAAAATGAATGATGGAAAGCAACTTTTCTAATAAAGGCTTAAAAAAAAAGTGTAGTGCAAACTTACATTGTAAAATAAATACACATGGATATTTTGAACTCAAGCAGTTGGCATGAAACTATTTAACTTCTTTAAAGCCAAAGAGAAAACTCTTATACCCATTAATTTAGAGGGACTTGCCTAAGAAAAAAAACCATTCAAATAAAAATAAAAAAAAGTATCAATCCACTCACCTTATAAATGCTTTCCATAATTTTCATTATAACAAGATCGAGTGCCATTCATCAAGAAGGCCTTCAAAATGCTTCTCAAGTTATACAGCCCATAATACATCCAATCTCCTCTCAGAGCACTTTCCACAATTACAAGACATGCCAACTACTTCTAGGAAGCTACAAAGCAATTTGGAGCAGTGAAGAAACCATCCAATTGAAGAGGAGAAACTGGTGATAGGCAAAGTACCACGAATAAACGTTTTTCTGAAACGCCAGTTTAGAAAGTTAAGTTCACATAATTGTACCCAGCTTTTTCTACTGGGTGCCACCCAGACTTCAATTTTTATTTAGAAGTAGGACTTCCAAAATTAAAACATAACATCTATATTCGTTCATAACACTGAAGTGGTTCTCTTGAATCTCCCACTGCAGTACAAAATGGATCCAGTATGAATATGATGTGACTGCATTATAATTTGATGTGAAGCTGCAAGCTGTAATCAGATTTCTTTGAGCTAAACTTGCTAGTTAGCAATCATTTCCACCCGTCTCACCTCTCTGAAGTCATAATGATGATTTTATCGCAACAATTCTCTTAGCAACAGACTGATTAAAACACCAGGAGGATGTCAGACAGAACCTAAGTGTATGGACACAGCATCAAGGAGATGCCCTGCACCACGCTACCTGCGGCCAGCACAAAGCAATGACAGAGCCCAGGAAGAACTACATGCTGCTTCTTGGGCTGGTTGCTGGCAGACAGATGCAGAAGCTGAAAGGGAGAGGTAAGCAGAGGATGAAAACGGGAAATTTTGTGATGGCAAACCACCCTTGTTACAGGAGGTGTGGGAAAAGAAAGAGAACACACAGCATCTTTGAAAGCATTTCATGTCTTTATACCAAGATCATCTGGATTTCTAGCATGATACTGTCTTTACCGCAGCCTTTTGTGGCTCGCTGATGCAGGAAAAGCTCTCCATGATCCACCCTAACTGTGAACACTGTGAGCTTCATGTGACATAACTTAGAAGTATTACAAGTTAGGGTTCGAGTGGGCTTTGACTGTGTCAGTGACCAGTACCTGATGCAAAGGACTACTGCAGACGAGAACTGGAACGCATGCAGCTTCTAAAGAGGTGTGGTTTTTTTTTGATTTTGGTGAATTTGTAATATTTCTCCCCCTGGACTATTGAGACTTTCTGGTAAGCAAATAGAACTCAGATATATTTGAAAAGAGATCTTGTGAATATACTTGGAGATTAAGCAGCAGTTTTAACATCTAGCTACACAAGTGATAGTCACCTGAACAGCTCAGTACCTAGCTTTACAACTGTTACTTTAACTCTGAATTTTTATTTACCTGTTACAAAGTTTCTGCAATATAAAATGTCACGGTAAGATGAATTACAGGCTGCAAGCAGACTCCTTATAAAATACAAGTTCTACTGACACACATTTCTAAAGCTGCAGGAGCATTTACATACATTGTGATTTGTCTGATTCAGACAAACTGATCTAATATTCCTGAATGGCAGTTCAGAAGAAATTCCTTCATTACGGCTGGTTGCAATCCTAAAACGTTAAATACACACATTATATCCCTAGGTACCTGAGAAGGACCACCTTCTCGACGTGGAAAGTAATCACTTTCTGGTATTTATCTATACCAAAACTTACTTTCATATGCAATGACAGCTTAAAATAAACCGAAGAGAATTTTAACCACCTCCTGGCAACGCATTAGTCTCATGTATCTGAATTGCTGAGTGACAACTTGCATGGAGCAGTATTCCTGGAACAGCAGACAAATATCAACTATATGCTATACTAGACGGTACTACACGTTATGTCCTATGTTAGGCTTACATGACTGTAAAATGCAGCTATTTTTATTCAGTCATGCCACGCAATTAGGTGTTTAACAATCATAAACTTGTAAGTAAACATCGGTTTACAAATTCTTTGTGCCTCTGCTGAAATCTAGCAAACGCCTATCTATTCTCCCATGGTAAATAAAGCCGATGTTAAAGACAGAGCTAACTGCAATGGCAACAGGTTCTACGAGCACAGGTATGAGTTTCGATCCGCTGGGCAATCCCTACTCCTCTCCAGAAGGATATTTACAGACAAAGAGCAACAATGCAAAGAGTTTAACCGCTGCAGGCAGCCCTCCTGAAACACAGCAAGGATTCTTAGCACAGCATCTTCCTACCTGCACACGCCAGAGGACCAAATATTAGCAGCATTAACCATTAAGGGGGGGGTCAGGTCCCATTTGATATTTTTTCTTCTGACTAAGGCTGAAGCCGCTTTTTTCACTTCGCAGGGACTACAACAAAGCCCACGCTGCCTGGGCAGCCTCCCTGAGATAGCAGCAAATAAGGAGGCAGCTATTTGCATTTGTTGATTTAAGGGAGGGGGGGGGGGGGGCAGCGGGAGACTGCTAAAGTAATTCACATATTGTCTGCAGGCCGTATTGACAGTGATCATCAGTCACCTGCTCATACTTCCTTCACCCCGGCCTTCAGAGGGAGACCAAAGGTTACGCTGGGTCAGAGAATCTGGAGGGGAATGAAAAGACATGCAAAACCTAGCTGCCAACCCACTGCCTCTGCAGACAAAGTTATCCCCGCTAGACCACATGTTCCAAAAACTAAGACGTTTTAATAGTCTCATGAGGACTTGTTAAAATATATCGATGAAAAGAATAGAGAGAAAAAATGCCAAGCTCTGCTTGCAATTACTGCAGTATTTAGCTGGGATATTTACAACAGAAAAAAAAAAAAAAAAAGCACATTTGCCTTTTCAGGATACTGCTTTGCATCACAATGGCCTTCTCATTTGCACAAACAAAATAAAGCATTTGTTTCATGCTGCTCTTCTACAAAAATATCGACTGCTCAAGTTTCAGGAGCTTGATGCGCTGCGTGGCATTCTTTCCCAAGTCTCTTATTTAGATCCAAAAAAACTGTACTGCTGTCCTCAACGACGGGAGACCGGAGAGCAGCCTACATAAACATGCTTTTCCATAGTAATGTCAGCAACTAAAGGGAGTTTTCAAAGGCCACCGAGTTCTAGTTACTCTATCGAGCTAGCAAAGGCCATAGATGACTACGTTCATGCAACACACCAAGAGCTTTCATACTTCTAATGACTGCTTGTTCAAAACATTTTTTTCCCCCAAAAATCCCTCTTGTGAGAATCTAGCACCTATGAACTTTGTATCCAGCACATTTAAGAGAAATGCACAACCCAAATGTCCTGGAACCCACGCCCTAAAGATGCATTACAACCATTCGGTCTTCATTTGTGCAAGCAGATCCACTGGAGTCAACTGAGCTTATTTACACGAGAAGGATATTAAAGATTAGACTTCAGATGAGGGCCAAATGGCACATGAAGGAACGCAAAATTTAACCCCGTAACACTATCCCCAAGATCTCTTGCTAGAATAAGTCAGATATTTAAAGACAACTGAAATCTGAAGCTACTGAAAAGCTCCAGCACTTGGGAAGGGGATGGGACAGACGACAGCTCAGAAGCCTGAATTCTCATGCAATTCTAATTATTAAAATTCCCTCAAATAATCCATAGCAATGGTTTCACTCTACCTCTTTAGCTAAAGCCAAGGAAAAAAAGCTTCCGCTCTGTAATATTCAAACATTTTAAGTCTACCATTCAGTTAGTGTCACAGAGCAGCAACTACCAGAAAAGACTTAAGAAAGCTGAAGTGAGATCGCATGAAGCAAGGCACGGGCCCTTTTTGCCATGCACTCTGTGAACACAGCATTGCTAGCTCAGGTGAAAGTGCCAATTAGGACAGCAAAAACGGTAACTCAGTGCTTAAACCAGCATTTCTGTCAAGACAGAAATTATTCTGTTCGTACTGCAGTACTGTTGGTATGTCCCCACTGAGAAAGAAGCTGAATGCTGTTCTGAGAATATAAAAGCCTGGCTTTTCTCTCATCTACCAGATACAAAATAAAAATTAAAAAATGCGGCAAAGAGATTGAGCAACTTACCCGAAATCCATGTCAGAATTCCACAGTGGAAGTAATGGAAATTCACTTCTCAATTTAAGCCCAGGGTTTTAACTATAAAATTAACCTTCTTTCATACATTAAGTATTTATTGTGATAGTTTTGACAAACTGGGAAAGGAAGCGGAAAGACTAGCAAGTTTTCAAAACAGCTTACTGCCGTAGGTTTGTTAATAGGAGTTTGTCACAGGAAGCCTGGCGAAGCCTACCTCTGCACAGCAGGTACAAGTTTTGGCATCCTGGTTCTTGATGCTATTACTTACTCTGCCCAGTTTTTGTCATTACTGCTCCCCAGATAGCATCACCAAGATGAAAGGTGGGCCCCAAATGAGACAAAATGCCACAAGCTTCAGGGGGAGCAAAAAAGAAATGCAGAGCACGGTTATTGATTTGTCATGACTTGTTAGGTTTCAGTGCAGGATCTGAACGAGAGCACTGGTATTCTTAACATAGCTTACGTGTACTAACAGCATTTTGAAACAATTCACTCAGTCCCATCCACCAGCTGGACAACACAACCACTGATGACATCAATATCCAGAAGACCTCAATAAGAGGTCTTGACGTGTGCTGCAAGACAAGCAAGCGGGGCAGAAGACTGGCCTGGCTGAACAGGGAACTCTTGGAAGTAGGGCAGAGAAAGAAAATACATGACCTCTGGAAGCAAGACTTGGCTTCAGAGGGAGAACACAGAGCTGCAGTCCACATCTGCAGGGAGAAAACAAGCCAAAGCTCAACTTGAGTCGACACTGGCCAGTGTGGTGTTAAGACAACAAAAAAGGGTTTTTCAAGTATACCAACAGCAGGAGGAGGTCAAAGGAAAACACGAGACCAACACTTCAAGCAGATGGTCACCTAACAAGTAAGGGTAAGGAAAAGGCAGAGGTATTTTTTGCCTTATTTTTTTTGCCTCAGCATTTAACAGCAACAACAGATCTTGGGCTGCCTGGTCCTCACAGTTGTAGGACCATGACTGTGGGAACAATGACTTACCATTTGTGGTCACTGAAACCGTAAGGGAACAGTTGTATCAGCTCCATGTTCTTAAGTCCATGGGGTGAGATGGGATTCACCCCAGGGTGCTGAAGGAGTTAGTGGATGCTACAGTTGGACCCCTCTCAACAATTCAGCAAAGGTCGTGGGAGTCTGGAGAGGTCTCTGCTGACTGGAAGCTAGCCAACGTTATACCCATCTACAAAAAGGGCATGGGAGAGGGCCCAGGGAACTACAGACCTGTTAGTCTAACCTCCGTCCCTAGAAAAGTCATGCAGAAAGTTGTCCTGGGGGACACAGAAAGGCACTTAAAGAACAAAGCTATTATCAGGCACAGTCAACATGGGTTCGCCATGGGAAAGTCCTGCCTTGGTCACTTGATCTCCTTCTGTGATAAGGTCACCCACTTGGTGGATGAGGGGAAGGCAGCAGACATAATCCTTCTGGATTTTAGTAAGGCCTTTGGTCCTGTCCATCACAGCATCCTTCTGAGCAAAATGTCCAACTGTGAGATGAACGGGGACGCGCTACGCTGGGTGATGAACCGGCTCGATGGAAGAGCTCGAAGGGCCACAGTGAATGGGGCTATGTCTGGCTGGTGGTTGGGCACTAGTGGCATTCACCGGGGCTCTGTTCTAGGGCCAGTCCTGTTTGACATTTTTATCAGTTATCTGGATGCAGGAGTGCAGTGCATCTTCAGCAAGTTTGCTGATGACTGTGAACTGGGAGGTGCTGCTGACCCCCTGGAGCTCCACAGCACAGAAGGGCTGCTGAGGTCCCTGAAAGCGCCCAGAGGAGGCCAGCACAGCAGGCGGCAGGGCTGGAAGGCATGTGCTGTGAGGGGAGGCTGGGGACACTTGGGCTGCCCAGCCTGGAGGAGAGGAGGCCCAGAGGCGACCTCGCTGCTCTCCGCAGCCTCCCGAGGAGGGGAAGAGCAGGGGCAGGCGCCGGCCTCCGCTCCTGGGACCCGCTGGCAGGGCACGGGCACGGCACAGAGCTGCGCCGGGGAGTTCAGGCCGGGCATCAGGAAACGTTTCTTTGCCGTGAGGGTGGTCACACACCGCAACAGGCTTCCTGGGGAGCTGGGTGCTGCCCCGTGCCCGTCAGTGCTCAAGGGGCATTTGGGCAATGCCCTCAGTGATGTGCCCTAACCGCAGGTTGGCCCTGACATGCTCAGGCAGATGGATTAAATGGTCTCTGAAGGCCCCTTCCAAATGAATTATTCTATTCTATTCTAAGAGCAAATAAAAAAAAATATTTTCCATTTAACAAACAAAAATACATGTGCTTGGAGCACTTACGAGTTTAAAAGGAAATTACAATTACCTTAAATAAGCATGGTAAGATAGTAAAGAAATCAGGCTTACAAATAAGGCCACAGCTTTGGGAAAGGCAAAACCTTTATTCCTTCCTAAGCGATTTCTGCCCTGTAGTGGCACCAATCAGACCTTGCTGCAAGATGCCAAGAAACATTAATACCAAATAAAAAAATCTTAACATGTAAGAGAATGTGGCAAATCAGATTTTAGCCTGAAGCACTGAGGAGTTTTCATGTACAGTTCCGAAGACAGCATAAATCTGCTTACTGTGTGTGCCTAACTACTGTGACCTGTTCATGAAAAGAAGCTGGCTGCACTGAAAGCAAAACGAAATCTCTGGCAGGATGGAATTGCACAATTTCAGCATGTTTCTTTCTTTAACGAAACTTAAGATTTACAGTGCTTATCAGATTTTTTTTTTGCTACTTTAAACAATGCAGACTTTTCACAGATATTACTGTAGCTCTCTCTAAAGCAGTTTCAATGCTTCTTTTGTTTTGTCTGCAAACATTGTAGAGTAGTACTGAAGTTTACAATGATGTTGCACATTTGCGTACAACTCTGCTGAAAATACAGTAATTCGGACATCATTTCATTATCAACAACAGAGAAGTGCATTTTTGGTAGCTAGCTTAAAAATCTGTACAAAGTACTGAGATCATGTCTGAAAATTAAGTAAAACTAACGAAGAAATCATAAAACAGACAAGATATATTTTAATCCCTAGGGCCTGTCCTACTCTTATCACTGCAGACAGCTTTTAGAAGGAAACCACATCATCACAGGCTGATTAGCACAGTGAAAGAAGATCATTCTGGCAATAAATGCACGGAACTGGGAGAAAAGCAATGAGGTGACACACAGTGTGGAGGGGGAAAGAGAGGAGGAAAGGAAGGGGTCTAATGATAAAAGCTACAGTGTTTCACTATTTTTATTTAGATTAGTGCATCATCTTCTCTTGTTCACCAGGACTCTTTCCCGCAGAGTGCAGAGATCAGTTCCTGCTTCACGACTTGTTGCATCACCTCGATCTGCCAGAGGTCAAAAGACTGTGGTGGAGCAGAAATCAGGGATCCAAAAGAACTGCTCCCTCTCCAGATGCAGTTCACATCTAAAAGACAGATATACCTTTGCAGTGAAATCAATCTTTGCAGGTGAAACTACTTATGTCCCACATGGCTTGTCCCCACTTGCTCTTTTCTTCACTCTTTTATGGAAGAGGTTTTGCTTATATTATAAATAACAAGATGGGTTACCTAAACAACTGCCATTTACATGGAATGACTAAATAGTAAAACGAATTTTCACAGAAACAGCAAACCATAATTGCTCCAACAATCTCCAGTCATCTGCCTTCTATTTCAATCATAAGCCTCAGATACAAGCAGTTACAGTGCAATACAAAAATATTCTTAGGCATAGTAACAGCTCTCTGTTATCCAACTGAGTAAAATAAAAATCAAAATGTACAGCAGTTAAATAGAAAAGCATAATATGTCTCGCCCAGAAAAAGAGTTGATAGAAAAACATCCAAAAGATATCAAAGTTTAAAAAGCCTTTTTAAAACGTATCAAAGGCAGAAGTTATATGGACCCAAGAGATGATCAAATTTCAGAACAAGCAATCACAGACAGCAATATTAAAGCAACAAGATTAAATGTTCTCTTTGCATTCATATTCCCTCCAAGGAAGCTCACGTTAGTTCCCATATCAGAACCCCTCTTCACAGGGATTTCAAACAAGTTCACGACATGAAGTACCAGTAGCAGAGGTCAGAAATCAGAGACAAAACAAACAGTAGAGGGTTGGCAGGACAGAAAGCCCTTCGGATTATTAAGGAAGAAAGATGAAACGTCCAAGCTACTGATGGTGCTGTGCAAGTTTGTCCCTAAAATTGCTTCAAATCCAAAGACTTAAGGTACCTAAAATGTTAAAACGATGCTAACGCTCCAGCCAGGAAGGCATGGACAGGACACCTGATGTGGGTACTGGGCAAGTTGCTAAAAACTATTGTTTTAGCCATAGAACAGAGGCAGTGAACACAAAGATAAATACAATGTGTTGGGGGAGAACCAAACACAGCTTTTGTAGAGAAAACGTCACAGCTCACAAACCCATCGTAACTTCTTTTTAAGGAGTCAGCACACAAGCAGACGATTGAAAGTCAGCAGATGCAGTCTGTGAACTTGCATTTGACAAGACTTCACATTGCAGACTTTAAAAAAAAAAAAGAACAACAACAAAAAAAGCTTTAAGAACCCTTAAGTAACAGTGGATATGAGAGAAGGTCCTTATGATCCTTCTAAAGAAATTGTTAGAAAACACCAAGCAGTGTCCAGGAATAAATGGACATTTCCACAGTCAAGAGGACTCTAGAGAAATCCTGATGAGATCTCTGCTTGAGCTTGTGCTATTTGATCCGTTTATGATCTAGAACAAGAACAAAGCATGAGATGGCAACAAATGTTAAACAATTATTTGAGTCAGTAAAGAAAGATATTGCAAACTGAGTAGTTGCTCAGCAGGTGAGGAAATAAAAGATGAAATTCAGAGTCAAGCAATTCAAAATGATCCAGCTTCTGTGACCAATGAAGCATTACAAAAGGGTCATCCTGGAATTAAATATTTCCACGACAGTATTAATCCATTGCTCAGCAGCAGTCCAAGATCCCAAATACAAATTTATGAATAAGAGGAATAGAAAACAAAAGAGAAACCAGAACAATGCCACGAAGTCTTAGACACCTTGTACACTTCTGGTTCCAGAGGCTCAAAAACAACAGAGCTCAAATGGAAACTGTACAGAATAACAAAGGTGATCAGTGGAATAATTTAATTCTGTGATCAATTTAGATCACATAACAAGGTAAAACAGAACAGGATTTTACAAGTTTCTAATAGAGATAGTTGTGGGAAAATAGAAAAACCATGGTGGATATGAAGAAAGCTGTTAGGGAATGGCTATTTACTGACTCTTTCTGTACAAGAACTGGAAGCCTAGGAAGCTGTTTCAGTCCAAGAGAACTAGAGGGCAAAAAATGAAACTACCAGCAAGGAAAAAGGTATCTCCTCTTCCACAGAACTCCCTGCTACAGGATGCTTTAGGAGATAATAGTTCACGTCTCCAAAACATAATTGAACAGAAACAACCAAACTCTTCCAGGAGGTACTCAGCATAAATTCTCTGGGGCTTGGGCAGTGCTGGGCTGTAGACTGCCAGACACTAGGAACACATCTGCAAACCTCTCTCCTGCGCGCTTTTGCTTTTCTTCAGACATCTGCTTTCAGCCACTGTTGGAAAAAGCCTGCTGGAGCAGGTCCTTCACATTCATCCAGCACAGATATTATCATGCCAACTTTTTTCACCAGCCATAGTTCACGCTCATGTTCCTGTGTGACGAGTCATCTGTAAAAGCACTTAAGTGCCCACGAGACTCAGAGAAAACAAGCTACTGCATCCTTAAAATATTAACCTTGGGCCAGCAGGTCAACCCAACATCAAGCACTGCTTTCAAACCACAGATTACGTAAATTACTACTATCCTAGATATCTCTAAGGAATCCAGCTACAAAATTAGCTAAGTACAGCTTCTGCTAGTATAAACATTAAACAACTACATTTCATCCCACTAAGCACATGCCCTGCCACCCAGCCAGGTCCAACCAAGTCACATTTGCTGAAAGGGACCAAAGACAAAGCATCAGCGAGAAGATTAAGGACTGAACATTAGAAAGTTGTTTTGGACAACTGTTTGTACCTACCTTCGTCATTTTATCTTCTATTGATCATGTCTTAGCTCTTGAGCTTATCTTTCTAAAACCAATGCGAGTTACAGAATGCAAGGCTGAAGAGACCACATATCCTGTTTTGAATAAATTCACCAATATCTAAGAAGGCTCTGTTCAAACTGTTCTTAAAAACAACCCATGACAGAGGTCCTACATTCTCTCCGGGCATCCTAAATGGCTAAGAGAGTAAACAGCTGCAATAAAATGTTCTCTAATTTTCAGATCATCTCCCTTACTGCAGTTTCTCTCTTGCTAAGTGCTAAATCAGACCCTAAAGTCTCGTGGCAGGAAATTGTTGTCTTAGGTATGGATGAAACCTAAAGCATCATTTATCATTTTCATACTTAGATTACAGGATATTGTTTTTGCTTGGTGACTAAAATTTGTTTTGTTTTCAGTCCTTCACTAGTGATTTACCACGTTTAAACGCCTTCAGGAAAAAAGTAGTTATAAAAAACCTGGAATATTTCGCATAATACCAACTCTGAAAACTAAGCCACGCTCAGTCAATTTTTTTCACTCTCTACTGTGGCAATCCAAGACAGAAATACTGAACTAACCTGCAGGAAAAAAGTCTGGGCTAGAACGACACCATAACATTTCATGTGAATTCCTACAATATATTATCTGTCATACTTTCTTCCATAACAGGAGTAGTCAATGTTAATGTGACTTAATGAAGAATCCTGACAACATTATCAAATTTCTGAATTGAAATGACTTGATTACACTCTCCTTGAAGCTATTATTTACATTTTAATAAAGGACTATCATTACAGTACTTTAATGGCTCAAAAGCAATCAAATAACAGTGAAATACCTAACCTGAGAGCAAAAAATATTTCATCTAGCTACATAAACTTGACAAATGCACGTCTGAAAAACAAGCATATGAAGAAAAATTTGAAGAAGAAACTCTTCCTGCTCTGAATGGGGAAAAAAAGGACCACACAAGGTTTTATTAAAACTGCAGTTAACCTTGGACACACTTTTAGAATTGCAAACAACAAAATCCTTAGCCTTCACCTTCCTGCTCCCCACTTCTATCACGTCTCTAAAACTCTCCAGTTTTGACTAAACTTCTGCAAGAACCTTGCCTTGGGTTTTATCAATGCCTGAAGTGTCACTGTTTTTCATAAAAAGGGAATAGAATCCAGAAAGTTACATGGCTAGGTAATTTCAGCCTCCACCAAATTTGAACACACTCAGGAAGTGTGTTTATTTTAATACCCAAACAACTGGAATATTTAATCAAATTTACTAACTAATTGTTATACAACGCTTTGATCCCTATCAAACACTAATCGGTCAAGAAGAATGTTGTACATGTTATCTCAAAACACTGCTGGGTTTCCAGCACTGAAACTGGAGTAGACTAAACAATTCCATAACGCTTCTTTCCAAAAGATACAACTGGAGTCAGCAAACTAAACAGTCATAAAAATATCTTCTAAAAAATTTACATCACTTATTTACACAGCCCCTTTCCTATAAAGCCATTTTATTTCTCCATAGTTGACATAATTAACTTACCATAATAACACACCTCATTCAGGACTTCTCAAGACAAAGTCAACCTTCTGAAGAAGCTGAGCCGTGCACTTCACAGATTGGGAACACAGACACATCAGGCCGTAGTCAGTTTGGGACCCACTATATCATTTTGATCGAATGTAGGCTGTCCTCAACTCACTTTCCCCTGCCTTCTCACTGCAGATTTGTACCTTCACATCTTGGATCTGTCTGTACAGCTCCACACACCATTGCTCCCTCGCTGAAATCTGCTGCTATGGACTAAACTAGATTAGTTACTGTGACCCAGTAACTGCGGACAGTATTACAGAGAGGCAGGTGAGGACAAGGACACAGAGGAATCAAACAGCTGAGAAAGGGACTCTGAACTGATCTCAGCTAGATCTTCCATATGGTTCTTGACCAGTTGGCAAGGGACTGAGAAAAATAACAGGGAGGGATAAAGCAGGGGGAATGACTGATTTCTTCCCTTCTTGGTTCTATTCCTTTGGTACCTCCTGTGGGAGCTCTGTGATACCAGTTTGCTTGTTCCTCACCTAGTACCAGCTATGAAAGTGCTCACCATTAGAACAGCTCACTCTGGTCAAAAGTACTGAAGTGTTTAAGTAAAATATGGCTCCCCTCTTAAAAAACCTCTCTTTCATTCAAATCGGAAGAGAGCGACGGTAGAGGAGCCCAAATAGTTTGGCAGAAAAACCTTGCATTACAGAAATGTGACAAGAGTAGGAGAGGGATTACATTCAAGGTATTTCTCTTTATTCAATTTCTGACTTTTTAGGGTAGGCGGCTGTAGGTTATAAAACGAGGTGGCCATTACTTAAGAGAACTCCATAACCATTAAGTACAAATATCCATAAAGGTACAAAGATGATAAAGCATTCAGAATAGGCAGCTTCGAGACAGATTTTTGTGAGTATGAGGCAAAAACCTCCAAAATATATAGTTCAAACCTTCAACTTTGCAGAAGCAAAGTTGCCGTGATATTCTTTTCTTTAAACGACTATTTTACTTTATTTTCTTAGCAGTTAGCTTAATGTAAAGTGCTGCTGCAGAGAATATATTGGTATCGTCAAACAGGAGCATTTATCTATAATACAAACAGCAAAACTAGTTTAGGTCCAAGATTTTTCACAAGCACACAAAAATTCAAGACTATCAAAAGCCCTTCAACAGTAGAATATTAAATAAAATGTTTCCAGAATTACTACAAACAGACAAACCTGTTTCCCAGAAACTATCCTATTAGCTTTAAAATACATCAAGAAAATTCAACAACATTTCATCCTCATCAACTGCTCGCAAATCAAATATCCAGTCTTATCTGCATACAGCCAGCTGGTTTTTAAAATTCTGCTGTAATTGAGGGGAAAAACAATTAAGCAATATTATTAGTCATCTTACCATTGTTCCCTGGTGGTTGTAATGCATCTCCTGTCAAGCTACACCATCCAACTGGGAAAATATCTCGAGAATCACATCTGCACCAATAGTCAAATGCTCCTCTCCAGCCATCAAATGTAACAAAAACTTCATCTCCTTTCACATCTCCAATGGTTGCTGGGCAAATCAAGTACGGGTTCTTTCTATCTATAGCTTCAAGTTTCATTCCAACTTTAAAGCAGTTTGTCACAGGTTTCGGTGGTTCCTACAGAAACAAGATTGGTAGAATATTTGTGTTTGTATGACCCCTTAAAAATAAAAAACAGAAAACCTCTATTTTTCTTCAACATTCTTATTTCTTATACTCACTACTCTCAAGAAGTTATAATAGACAAAGTAACTTACTGATGCTTCACATTTGCTTTTTCTCTTCTGTGTTATAAAAATCTAGATTCTATTCCCACAAACACAGTTGGGATAATTAGCAAAATTCCCCATGACAGCAAGGCTGTGCTGAAAGTATTTATATAAGCAATAGGTTGCACCCAATACATTATGCCTCGGCAGCAAGACAGCAAAGACACTACCATGAAATCATTACATGCTAATAAGGAAGAGGAGGTTTGCAGGGAATGGGTATTTCTGGGGACTGATAACTGTCTGGTAAAAGCTTCACCTCTCAATTAGTCCATGAAAAATTCATTAGCACTGGACATTATTTATAGGCCTCTGTTAACTAAGCCTGCCTTAGACCAATTCCAAATGGACAGAAGAGAAACAGAATTAAAGTCAACGTGACCAGCAAAAGCGTACCCTCACTGCCGAACTTGTGACCCAAGGGAACCCAAATTACCACCTCAGCCTTAGGAACCTCATTCTCCAAAAATGATCTCAGACATACTGATAGGCCAGTGCAGGAAGTATGATTCATCACACCCCCGAAAATTACAATAAGTTAACGTGTAACCAATGTGGCTGCAGGCCTGAAACCAACTCCTTGATTTACTGACATACTTCTAAATGTCATTCTCAGTACCAGAAATGAAGACATTCAATGTGACAGCATCACAACAAAATCACTTTAATATTACTATTGTTTTCATAAATTATTTTTCATGTTCCACAGTAGTTTACTCAAGTCATGTTCAAGAACTAGCAGTTTTTTCTACCATCAACTACATTCTGATTACATTTTAAATGATGAGTAACGTGCCCAGTGAAAACATTTAACAGAACCTTTCTAAGCACTACTTTTTTCTGATGGTTCTTGTTCTCCACTAAAAAAATTTTTTACTCCTAGGCACAATCACTACGTGAACGTGATGCTGTTAAGAAATGTGAGACGATGCATCCTATCTTAAATCCATGACACAAAAAACGAGCTGAAACAATTATTCTGAACAACACAACATACTTTAGAAGTCTCAGCTCAGGAAAAGAGATGCCATCCAACGGGCAGATCACTTCCTGTCTGGTTTCGTACCTTGCCAATCCACTTCAAAGTAGTTTTAAATAATATTCTGGCCTTCCTGTGCTGCATACAACAGGCACTATTTTGGCATCCCCACTAAATAAATGCAACCATGGACCAATTGATGGAAACTTGTTTACCAGCGGCCCTTTTCCTCTTACCTTCTTGAAGAACGCTGCGGGTGCCATTTCAGCTCCATTTAGAGTTCTTAAGAGAAACATCGGCCAAGAAGATGCATTCATCTGGAATCCTAAGTAACAAATAAATTACTCGTATATAATATCCCTACCTTCAGTTTGTAAAATACAATGGGAAGAAAAGGATATAAAATTGGCTTTATTAATGCCTCATTCCCTGTGTTTCAGACTTGGCCAGAATGAAAGTAATCAAGAAGGAACAGACAGGGCAGGTGTTGGTGCAGAAAGCTGCGCAACACATTGCCATTTTCAGCACTTGTTAATTTGTGACTTTACAATTAAATGTGTAAGACCTACCAACATGCACGTTCTAGCACAGGAGATTACCAGGTCATCCCACATAGTCCCAGGCTCAGTGGAACCTCCTCGGTACAGAAATATACCTGGCTTACTTTTCAGGGCCACTTCTCACTCTCAACTTCCTCAGCTCCAGCTTCTCTCATTTACTGAAGAGAGACACTCTAATTTTTGAAGCTGTTTTAATTCCTTCACCAGACCACAGACAAGAAAAAGACCGCTTAAGTTTCTCCTCTTCCACCCCCAAAATAAATAAATAGAAATTCTTCAACAAAGAACACATAACAGGGAAGAACAAACATATAATGACTTTAATAAAAGCATGTATCATATTGAAAAACAAACTGGAAGATATTTCTACTTCAATATCCTTCATTAAACAAGTGAATAAAAAGCACAAACAGTAATCAAATTTGTTCAGCTGAACTACCTTATTGAAGGAGAACAAAGGTTTAGCTGAAAACACTCTCGTTCCTGAGAACCTTCCCTCAAAATCTACTTTCTGGTTAAAGAAACAAAACGAAAAATATCCCCGTTGCTTTCTGTGTTTTCCAAATGAATGCTTCAAAGTAATGAGTAAGGTAACAAACGCAGTGGACGGTTTTTCTACATCTTTAGTATCCTGCATATCTGGCACATTTTTACGGGAAAATTGATGTAATAGTGAGAACTGGACATTTCTCCACAAAGCAAACATTACCAAAATCTGCCAGGAACTGATGAGCTTCCTCACAACCAAATCTTGAAGATTCTGTTGGAAAAATTGTCCCTAGAAAGGTGGAATGTATTTGAATTCTTCATCAGTTAAATCATTACATCATCTAAAATTGGACTGCATGGATTATATGGTTTAACAGTTCTTGAACTTGCAGCTTTAAGCTATTTTCAGTTGCATAAACAGTTTACATGTTGGAACTACCTATGCAACACCTAAATTAATACAAAGCTCACACTTGAGAAATAGCCTCGTAATTTGACGACTGCTGAGCTGATTATCGCTCCTGGTTTGATACCAGAGTCTTCATGCAATCTAAACACGTGTGATTACTGAAATGCAGTATTCCTAACCAGCTAGCACAGAAAAGATACATACACAAAGACAGAGGAACTACAACTAAACAATAGTTTCAATTAACTTCACTTGGCCTGTAAGTTGTCCTGGTAAAAAACATACAAAATGTTATCTTCATCGTAACTGGTTGAGAACATTAAGCTCTCAATAGCATAAAAGCTCCCCTTTGAAAAACAGAAGCTGGAAGAACGCTTTCCTACACTAATCATTTTCTCAAAAACCTTAGGTAACATGTATAATTAAACCTATGTAAAAATCAGGTAGGGGGGGCTATTTTAACTTGCGATTATGAGATAAACAGAACATTAGTATCCAGAAGGTTCCCTACTACTCAGGGAAAAAAAATCAAAAAAAAATCGGTTGCTTAAATGTCTAACAGGAGGTAATTATACACCCAATTAGCTCCCAGCTTTGCCCAGGAACAGGATGCTGTAAAGCTGCCAAGAAGGCTTTTCCAAAAATTTATCTAGGTATGCCAGAATGCTTGATTGCTGGAATTCAGCCTATCTCTCTGAAAGAATCTAAGACAGGAGGGACAAAATAATGGCACTCGCATTCTTTCCTGAATAACCACAATTGTTCTGAAGGCAGGTAAGCCTGCGTTTCTAGATGCAAGGAAACATCTGCTTATTTGGAGCTGCACTACAAGCAGCCTGACCAAACAGGAGTAAGAAAGAGTATCCAGAGAAAGGCATCAATCCTTCTACTGATGATCACGGAAAGTTTCTCTTTGTAATGAATTGATTGTCCCCATTATACATAACCCAGAGTTGTTTTATTCATCAGGCTAGTTTAGAAACACGTTTTAAAAAAAAAGCACTGTGATCCTGGACTAAAGCCGTATTTTTAATGCCACACATACACATAAGAACAGACATACTCTTCTCTATTACTACCCTCATTCATACTGGTATGACTGTACTCGTTCTACAAGTTTGTACCAAGAACTTCAGAGAGGCTAAACTGAGTTACTTCTCAAAAAAAAAAAATATTCCCCCCCAATCTCAAAAATTTCCAGTGTTTTCATTCAAAATCTCTACATCCATAGGAAAGAAGGAAAAAATAAACCCTTCGGGGTTCAGACTCTATCTATCTATCTCAACTAATACTTTTGCAGACTGGCTCCCAAGCTGCATTGCTTTCCTTGTGTTTCTAAAGCAGCACAACAGCACAAAAATCTACCCTGTTAATCTACGTGAAGCATCTTAATGGTTACGTGAACTGCTGCTATATCTGTTTGCCTGTTTAAGAGCAAATCAAGTTTCACACGGTAATGAAATTACACCTTTCGCTTCACCTTTCTAGCAGAAGATCCAAAAGCTGTTAACAAATACGGTTGACTGGTTTCTTGAGAGGCCACTAAGAGAAAGCATACCGACCTTCTTCACTGCACCTCTGCCTTGTCACATGTCACAGTTAGAAGACAGGAAGACAACAGTAACCAATTCTCGGCTACTGCTCATTTTTTACATTAAGAACATTATTTCTTGCATCTTATAAACGTTACAAGAGATAACAGAATAAAAGAAGTGTTGCTGTTGTGTTTTGGTTTGGTTTTGTGGGGAGGGAATTTAAAGAAATGTTGGCTATTATTTTTCCATCTTTTCAAAAGCTGAACTATTTTCAGACCAACATGAAAAATCAGTTTCTTTAAAGACTTCCACACCTAGAATTTTTAGATATAACAAATATGGTACAAGAATGTAGATCTAGATATACAGATTAATCACAGCAGAAAAAAGCGATACCACAATTACATGACCCACGGTAGTTAATCAGTTAACTTTGAGTATTCGTTTTATAGCAAGGAATTCCTTTGTACAGTTCCAGGTTTAATAAACTTACTGTGAAAGTTTTGACTAAGCCAAGCACCATTTCTCAGTCTGGGAAGACACACAACGCTGTGGTTGGTCCATGTTGCTCATGGAAGGCAAAAGAAATTCTGCGGACTACTTCTAAGCCCAGGATTGCTGCATCCTGTGCACTGAATGTTTGTCATGCTCACAGACTACTCATGACAAACTGATCCAACCCATGTGTGTCAATTTGAGCAGCTGAGAATTGCATGCAATAAGCTTGTAGCTTGCTAGAGCTCTGGAGTGCCTTTTACTTGCCTCTGAGCAGAATGCTGCAATACTGCAGCATGAACCA
Organism: Anser cygnoides; assembly: GCF_040182565.1. Classification (NCBI taxonomy): domain Eukaryota; kingdom Metazoa; phylum Chordata; class Aves; order Anseriformes; family Anatidae; genus Anser; species Anser cygnoides. Next base: position 129,383,227 of record NC_089873.1, on the reverse strand, counting down.
ACCCAGTGCCACCTTTCCCAGATCACAAACAATTTGCTCAGAGTGCTTGAGAAAACATTCCGGTTGTCCAGAACTGTATGCACCTTCTGCAGCCCAACTGAGCGCTCCACACTCTGGTTAACAGCGAGCGCCTTCTAGTGGGCCACTCTGGTTTCCTGAAGAGGAAAACAGGAGTCAGCCTTCTCCAGGACTCTCAGTTCTTATGAAGGTCTACTAAAAGGAGCACGGACAACACCTAAGAAGAAAACGTTACATCCATGCATACTCAGAAGGTAGGGTGTGTGCCAGGAAACATTTTTAGAATGGGCACATGACTGTGTATCTCATTATTAGAAATGCTGTCAGACGCTACCATTTAACACTAAGGGCCTCCATTAAAAACGAAAACCAACAAAAAAAAAACAAGCAATTATTCTGATCATTCTTATGTAAAAAGAATCCAAAAAGAAGAAAAGCCCACATTTCACCCTAAATTAGTTTGCTCACCTCTCCTTTGCAGTTAAGTAATGGTTTGATGAAATGTTAGTACCACTGAATTTGCCAAGAAAAAATGGTAAAATCAACTACATAAAAGCATTACTCCACACATGTGAGTTCAGAAGCTTTGTTTCTTACCAAGTGGAGGCTGGAGCATGCCCCCTTTCTTTTCGCAGGTCCCAATGGGCTGTATGTCCGAGGAATCCACAAGCCTCCAGAAATCATTTTTGTTGTCACTTCCATCAAGCCGCAACCTTAGCCTGGCACCAGTGATTCCTATTACCGTGGCTATACAAACCGAGGTAACGTTGCGAGGATCGTGGGCTTCCAGTTTCATACCGACTTTGAAATCATTCGTAGGTGGACTTCTGGACTACAGTAAGAGATAAAAGACTTTTTCTTATTTTCTTTAGCATTGCTAGATTTACTAGGTAAGTTCAATACACAGCTTTCATTCATACAAACATATCAGATAACTGATAAATATCAAGAAGCTTTTCAACTTTCAGCATTTAGCAGCAAATCAGAGAAGAAGCGTGGATAACCTCCCAACAGCACCATCTCAGATACTTGATGTTTCTGCTTCATAAACATGTCTCACTTTTAAAAAGATCAGCACAGCCAGGAAGGGTAACAAGGGAATCCTGATAAAAATAGGAATACAAAGATGGGGGATTAACACTTGAAGTAAATGGAAAACAAGGACCTCAAGAAATATGACAATCAACTCTTAAAAAAAAAAAAATAGAACAAAAACCAACAAACAAGAATAACTATTTCTTTTGAATTGAAAACTAGTAATTCTCATTTTAGTAATGTTTTGGAAATTCAAACAAAATTTGGACCCTAGAGCACTAGACACTACAAAAAGTTAAGGCAAGAAAGAGTTTCTGCATCAAAAAAAGCTTATAATGCAAAGAAAGAAGACAGAAAAAGGAATTAATGTTAACTGCCGTTTACAGAAAAAGGAAACAGACAGTCCTAGGCACATAAAACTTCTGTGCTGAGATACGAACTGCAGCTTGTGCTTATTCACAGAGAACTGAATACATTCATACAAACACACAATGAAATGCCAATTTAATTAGCAGGCATGAGATTTTGGGGAAAAGAAATGTGATGAATGCAACTTGGTCTTTGAGCTGATCTTTATGTCACAGCTAAAGGTTAAAAAGAGAAGGAGAGTATTTTTTACTGAGCTGTTACCAGGAAAAGAGAAAAGCTCACGTAACAATACAGTACTGCCAGAGACTGACTGGATCACAGTCTGATTACTTGCCTACTGGAGTAATGTAGGCAATAAGATCATCTAATGATGATCAAAAACTTGTATCAACGCTAACTGGGATTGAATGATTCACCTAGTCTTGGAGAAAGATTACTCCAAATCTCACTGTTCTCTTTAGATATCTCTTCCCTTCCAGCCCGAACTTATTCATGGTAACTTTAGCCAATATTATATTTTACCTTAAATTCTCTCTGCATCTTTGAACCTAATAACAAAATCTACAGTGTATTTCCAGAGGGCAACCTGATCATTTCGCAGTAATCCTTCATCAAGTTAAGCAAGCCAAGCACTGAGGTTTACTGTAGGAGAGGATGACTACTCCCCTGTCATCCTGAAAGACCTTTTCTGCACCTCCTCCAGGACAAAGCTGCCCCTGGACACAGACACCAAGAACCACAGGCAGCCTTCCACATGCCATTTTAACCCAGTAACTGTCCAACAGAGACTAACACAGCCTGAATCCTAACATGGGAGGCAGATAGCAGGACCACAAACATGGGCATTCACGCTCACCAGATTCCTATGCCCCTTCCCCTGTCCATCTGGTCAGGTCAGGTAGGGTAGGGATCCACAGGAAGCATGCAGGGTGCACCTGTATGCATGGGCTGAAGAAACTTGCTACCTGAAAAAGCGTTAGCGATATTTTCTCTCCACCACATTCAATTTTTTAAAACATATCTTGCTCTACCTTCGCCATGCTGTGCAGGCGCAGTGTTCCAAACAGACCCTGATCAACAGGAGGAGCCCTGGAGGAGCCAGAGCCCCCCCCCAAAAAAAACACCAAAAGACAAGCAATATTCAGTGAGAGTTGAGGGTAGCATCTGCCAATGCTGCATTTAGCCAGCAGGCTGTCTGAAAGGGGAGCCTGAGCATATTAAATTTAAAGGGCAATTCAATTTCAGGATATTGCTTGTCAAGCTGTTATTTTCTACAACCATGAAAGGCAACTGAGATTGAAAATTTAGGGACTTCGTTTATTTGTTTGTAGGAAAGGTGAGCTTGTTTAAATAGTAACAATGCAAGACACTGCACTAAAAAGGTGACTCCTCCATACCAGTTCCTTGCAGCAAAATAATAAAACCAGCTAGATTAAGAGCCTTGATTTAACCTCTGTTCAAACCACCAGGAGCTGAGCTTTTATATTTTAAAATTTCAACTGCTTGAAAAAGAAGTTACAGGGTGAGAGAAAAGGATGTGGAATGCTTCAAAATTGTAGGTAGTAATTAAAAACAACCGAGAGCAACAGATAAAATACATTCTGAATTAAGATAAAGGCTCTAATCAATTCCCATTAGCTGTCTATGTCTGTATCTTAATTTATGGTAGAGACTTTAATCTACTGCTCCCCAGGTCATTTTTAATTACTACAAAATTTAAACTTTGTAAAATTCCCACAAGTCACAATTTTTGGATATAACTGCCAAATTAAACTCCTCTCTGCTTGCTTTTTGGCTGGCCAAAACAGTGTCTTTCTTTCATTACGCAGAGTGAAAATGACATGTACAATTCACGGGTAACCCAATACAAGTCAAATTAGTCCTACACAAAGCTCAAGCGCTTTAGTTTCTAAAATATGCAAACATTAATTAGTGAGAGGAGCTAGCACTGCAATAATTAACATTGCATATCACTTTCTACTTAAAGGTCAACCTCTAGAAGAAACAGAAAGTCTGCATATGTAAATTGTTTTGAAATTTGCTAAGCACAGACATTAAAGCTCTTCTTTCCAACCCACACACTGCTTAAGCAATCCAAGTCACTCAGATTTATGTGTCTCACTTAGTGCACAGTACTTAAACACCTCTATTTAAGATGTTATTCTGCTGTTCAGTTCAGACCTCTTGAGCATTAGTAGCAAAGAGAAAGATGCAACAAAAACAAAGAAAGGCTCCTGAACAGTTTTCTGCCATAGCTACACATCTCAAGAGCATATGCTCTGGTCATGACGGTCCTTGGTCTGTGAATACGGCACTCACTCAGAACAACCAAGGGACACACTGCTGTTCTCTGCCTCTACTGAGGCAGGGCTTGGGGTCTCTGCCTTTAGCTGGTATCCACTATGAAAAACACATACTGTAGAATAAATTTCTGAAGATAACAAATTTTAGGTGCTCCAGCCAATAAGAGCTATGGACACTGCTATGATTAGCCCTCTCTCACTGAAAGCAGCATGAGAGGGGCATTTATCCTCATCTCCTGAAGAGAGAGCTCGGATTCAAGATCCAGTATGAGGAAACACTACCACCTGCTCTCCCCTCTCCCTATTCTCTGTTCCTCCAAGCAACTTGACATACACTGTGTGATCTTCCTCTCCTCCTCTGATTATTTGTTCACGTTGCTTTTTGTTTGGTCCCTGCTGGAGGCCAGTTATCACAGACTGCCAGTGAACCCTAGAAGATACCTTTCTGAACAGATCCAATCCAGCAAACTACACATGCCCAGCTTGTCACACCTATTACAGTTCTACCAACCTGAACTTCCCGATCCCCTCAGCGTCTATCTGCCCAATACAGTGAAGGCACACACACTGAAACTCTTCCTACGTAATTCTATGCAGCTAGCTCAGACACTCCTCAACTTGGGAACATAGTGGACCACAGCTCCCCCTACAGAGAGAAAAATCCCAGCAGAGGTTGACAGTCGCCAGAGGGCTAAACAGCTGAAGGTCATGAGCTGTAGTGGGTTTACACGGCAAGGTTCTGCTAGCGGGGGCTGCAGGGGTGGCTTCTGTGAGAAGAGCCCACTCATTGCCCCATGTCAGATACGGGCCAGCTCCAGCTGGCTCCAAAGGAACCCAATGCTGCTCAGAGCTGAATCAATAAGTGATGTTGTTTGCACCTCTGGGAGAGCAGATTTAAGGAAGGGGAAAATAAATGCCTGTGCAACAGCAGCTGGGAGAGTGAGGAGTGAGAAGCAGCCCTGCAGCCCCCCAGGTGAGTGCAGCAGGAGGGCAGGAGGTGCTCCAGGCAGGCAGCAGCAGTTCCCCTGCGGCCTGTGCAGGGAGAGGCCCCTGGTGGAGCAGGCTGTCCCCCTGCAGCCCATGGGTCCCACACGGAGCAGATCTCCACGCTGCAGCCCGTGAAGGAGCCCCCGGTGGAGCAGGTGGATGTGGCCTGGAGGAGGCTGCGGCCCATGGAGAGCCCCCGCAGGAGCAGGCCCCGGGCCGGAGCTGCAGCCCGTGGAGAGGAGCCCACGCAGGAGCAGGGGGTCTGGGGGGAGCTGCCGCCCGTGGGGGACCCGTGCTGGAGCAGTTTGTCCCTGGGGGATGGACCCCGTGGTACGGAGCCGTGTGGGAGCAGTGCTGGAAGAGCTGCTGCCTGTGGGCAGCCCCTGCAGGCTCAGTTCGGGCAGGACGGCATCCCGTGGGAGGGACCCCACGGGGAGCAGGGGCAGGGAGGGACCGAGAAGGAGCGGCGGAGACAAAGCATCAGGGGCTGACCGCAGCCCCCATTGCCTGTTCCCCTGCACTGTTCAGAGTGGATGGGGGAAAGGTGGTTTTATTTTCTTTCTCACTGCTCTAGCTTGTTAGTAATAGGCAATAAATTTCTCTAATCTCCCTACACCAAGTCTGTTTTGCCCATCACAATAACTTGAGTGATCTCCCTGTCCATATCTCAACCCACGAGCCCTTTGCATCGTATTTTCTCCCCCTTTTTCTTTGAGGAGGGGGAGTGAGAGAGTAGTTGTGGTAGAGCTCAGCTGCCCAGCTGGGTAAAACCACCACATTAGCTCACACAAGATGGTAGATTTAAACTGCATCTGCAAATAGATACAAAACCATAGGACAAGGGGGGAATCAAACTTGCAAAGCACAATGTGAACAGCACCTCAAACACCCTTTGTACACTCTCCTTACAGCCTCTTACTGAGTGACGTACAATACTGAAGTCTGATAACCTGAGACTGTGGTTAACGCATGCATACACTTCAGTAAACTTGATCTTTTAAATTCCTATCTGATATGTTTAACCTTAGCCACTCTCCATATTTTGCCTAGCAGAAGTACCACTTCAGCAACCATAACTCTACACTAAGTTCAGGGGCAATTAGTTCTCTTCATTATAAGTCTAGTATTACCTTTGTATTCCATCATAGAATCACAGAATGGTTTGGGCTTGAAGGGTCCTTAAATATTGCCCAGTTCCAACCCCCCTGCCATGGGCAGGGACACCTCCCACCAGACCAGGTTGCCCAAAGCCCCATCCAGCGTGGCCTTGAACACCTCCAGGGATGGGGCATCCACAGCTTCTCTGGGCAACCTCTCCCAGTGTCTCAACACCCTCTGAGTAAAGAATTTCTTCCTTAAATCTATCCACTTTCAGTTTAGAACCATTGCCCCTTCTCCTGTCATTATAGGCCCTGGTAAAAAGTCTTTCCCCATGATTTTTTTTAATTGTATTGTTTAAACTCCATTATCTATTACACCCTGCTCTGAAAGAGCCAAAATGTAACATATTTGAGAGATCCAGAAAAAAAAGTGGTGAATAAGTTCTCCTGCACATGCAAACATGTATTTTGTACATCTTGTAGCTTTTCAGAACTGAAAGGACTCTTACAGAAACGGGGCTGGAGAGAGACTCCTCTGATTATCAGCCAAATGTTAATTCTCACAGTAAACCTCTAAGATTACTGGAAAAAATAGAAGATATTTTTGAACTCTGATAAGACTATCTGTTTTCATTAACTAGTCTTCTTTTGAAGAAAAAGAGTCCAAAGCTACAACTTTAATGAAACCCTCAAAGTTTGGCTTAAGGCAGAAACCAAGAATGGAAAATCTCTGGCTTCTGCCAAAACTGTAAGCTACTGATAAACAGAGATCAAAAGAAGTCAAACAGAAAGTTTGCAAGCAGTCCTAACATAAAAGTTGCTTCATCATCACCCTGTAACATGGAGGCATACACACACACACTTGCAAAATAGTATTTGGCATACCTGTCTGAAGCAATGTAGAGGGGCAGCTACTGATTCAGTCTCTTTCAGATAGTCATCCCAATTAAACTGTTCTGGAAGACATAAGATAAAAAAGACCATAAAGACAGTTTTTAAAGGGAACACAAATTAAGAGAGAGGTTGGGGAAAGAGAGGGCAAAAAAACCACCCCATCCAACTATCTCGTAGAATATATTTTTTTCCAAGAACAGGATTACAATAAAATGCAAACTCCACCTTTGCAAAATACACAGCTTGAAATAGCTTTCTGTAAATCCATCAGCGGAAATCACACAATTGGCAGATACCAATATAAGCTTCCCACAAGTTCTTCTTTTTGTGGTCCACGCATAAAGACACAAATAGGGACATCTAGACTTAATTCTCTGCACAAAGATCTCCCAAGCATCCCTGTGCAAATCACATCAGTGGTTCCACATCTCGGTTCCCCTAACAAGTGCATGGGAACAGCAGCACTGGTATGATAACTTCAGAGGAGTGCTGAAATAATACATGGAAAAAAAACACAGACGTTTTGCGTCTGATGAAGCATATGTTGAGAATCACTATCCCCAGTCCAATAGATCAAAAGGATTAGCTCAGCCTTCCAACTCCATCTTTGTGTCTTTTCCTCTGAACTCACATAAAGGTCTATCTTTGTAAGGTAAATACTATTGTAATGTTCAGCAACAGAATCACCATGTTTTTTCCAGTGTTAATATTGGCATTGCTTATGTACACAGCTGAGGGTATCCTGCATTTGATTTAATCAGTGTTACCATTTTTTGAACAAATGGAACGGTATGAAGCACTAACATCAAAGATATAAGCAAGCATTAAATCAATATAAAGCACAAGAGAAAAACTACCATGCCACAGCTAACGTTTTTGTCCTTAAATCACCTAGGTGAGCTTTTTTGTTTATTTTTCTCGTTCAGGCAGCTGGCATCTTTCTGATGTTCTTGAAGAGCACATCATCACTTAATCCCAAAACAGTGCAATGATGCCACCCAGTGGCTCAAGCAGCAGTCACTTCACAAAGCATAATCCGTAGCAGCAATGGAGAAACTGCATCATGTGTATCAGTAAAAACACTACTGGGCACAGCTAAACACATTCCTGCAATTTTCAGAAACAAAGAAACAATCAGAAAATGTCAGTGTTTTCAGTCACTTGCACACCGCTTCTCTGAAGGATGTTTGCCGGTTTGAACCTAGTGTTTGCCTGCATTAGTACAGCACTTAGTGAGGCACTTATATAGGGCCTCAAGCAGAAGAGAAACACCCCCCTGGGCCGCTAAGATCCTCATTTTTTGTCACAACAGACTCAAAAGGGTATGAATGATTTGTCTGTGACACCGCAGAGGGCATGCAGTTGCTAACTGTATAACAAGTCAATAACATTTCAAGAGCTGTTAATTTGGCAGACTGGACCGTATACAGGCTGGTAACAACGACGTTTTGATAGGACACCTTTCAAGAGGAGAAACCCCATTCACCCCATCTGAAAACATTACATCCATACGCCTGAATTTCCCAAATTATCTCAGTTGGTATATCAGGACTTGAAATCCTAGGTATTAGAACCATTTTCATCAAGCACAAATGATCTGAAGTTTACATTAGAACCACTCCACTTCTGAAGATATGCTGTAGTAAATTAAAGGTCTCAGGGATGGCACTAATTACCATTTAATTACTGCAATCACAGAAAAGGGAGATGAAAGTATGTTGGTAACATATAAGATGCATGTCTAGGAAGACAACCACATGGGAAAAAATCTCTACCAAAAAGGCTTCCCTGTATCCAACGTGCACAGGTAAAGAAACAGTTATTTTCTACATCTTTCTAACTCTAAAGCCCCTGACAACATACAACTTCTGACAAATGAAGAAAATTTAAGAAAATGAGCTCCCGCTAAATGATTTAACATGCATTCTATTCTTCCCACTCAAACCTGCAGGCTGAATTAAACAGCGTAAGAAAAACCTATTATGCAACAAGCACAACTCTATCAACCCATCAGCAAAGAGAAAATTAGAAAAAGGAATTTTTATGCTGAAGAACAAATAAGCATATAGTGGGAACAGGGAAAACAAAACAAACAAAAAAAAATCACAGAAGGTAATTAGGACATTTGGTAAAAAAAAAAGTTTGTAGCTAGCACAGGAATGCAATTCTACAACAGTGGCCCAAGACAATCAGTGTGGCCCAACAGCCTGATTAATGAAAAAATGAAAGAAATAGGCTTATGCCATTGTTGCTTGCAATAGCACAGGCTTACAGTCAGTGCCCCATGGGTCAACAGCGCTTGCTGTTCTTTCCAATCCTGCATCAATATCCTGCCTCTTTTTGACCACCTCTGCCCATCACAGAATAACTTCAGCTAGAAGGGACCCCGGGAGGCCACTAGTTCGGCTGCTCAAAGCAGGTCCTATCACAGCAAGGCTGCTGAGTTTTGAGGATCTCTATGGGTAACCTCTAAACCCCAGTTCCTGGGCTTCATCACCCTCTGTGTGAATATTTTTTTCCTCACATGGAACAGGAACATCTCACATCCCAACAAGCAAGGACAAGACATTCTTCCACTGCACCTTGGAAGTGCATCCATCTTGGTCTTCTCCACAGCCACCTGTCAGGCAATTCAAGACAGCACGATGATCTCCCATCAGCTGCCGCTTCTTTCAGCTAAGGAAATCATTCTTCTGGTTTTGTTACCAGTTTTCTGCTTACATCTTGTGCTCCCGCACCTTCTTGCTTTTGGTGGCCTGCCAGCTGACTTGCTCTGGTTCTTTGCCTCAACCTTTAGTGGCAAGACCAGTTGTTCTCTAGATACCCACTACCCTGAGCTGGTGGAAGGGGATGGGGAGCAGGATGTGGCCCTCACTATCCACAAGGAAATGGTTGGCGACCTGCTACAGCACTTAGATGTACGCAAGTCGATGGGGCCGGATGGGATCCACCCGAGGGTGCTGAGAGAACTGGCGGAAGAACTGGCCAAGCCGCTTTCCATCATTTATTGGCAGTCCTGGCTATCAGGGGAGGTCCCAGTCGACTGGCGGCTAGCAAACATGATGCCCATCTACAAGAAGGGCTGGAAGGTAGACCTGGGAAAGCATAGGCCTGTTAGCTTGACCTCAGTGCCAGGGAAGCTCATGGAGCAGATTATCTTGAGTGTCATCATGTGGCACTTGCAGGGCAACCAGGTGATCAGGCCCAGTCAGCATGGGTTTATGAAAGGCAGGTGCTGCTTGACAAACCTGATCTTCTATGACAAAGTGACACGCTTAATGGATGAGGGAAAGGGTGTGGATGTGGTCTACCTTGACTTCAGTAAGGCTTTTGACACCATTTCCTACAGCATTCTCCTCAAGAAACTGGCTGCTCGTGGCTTGGACTGGCGTACGCTTTGTTAGGTTAGAAACTGGCTGGGTAGCCGGGCCCAGAGAATTGTGGTGAATGGAGCCAAATCCAGTTGGAGGCTGGTCACTAGTGGAGTCCCCCAGGGCTCAGTACTGGGGCCGGTCCTCTTTAATATCTTTATCGATGGTCTGGATGAGGGGATTAAGTGCACCCTCAGTAAGTTTGCAGACAACACCAAGTTAGGTGCGTGTGTCGATCTGCTCGAGGGTAGGAAGGCCCTGCAGGAGGATCTGGATAGGCTGGAGCGATGGGCTGAAGCCAACTGTATGAAGTTCAACAAGGCCAAGTGCCGGGTCCTGCACCTGGGGCGCAACAACCCCAAGCAGCGCTACAGGCTGGGAGATGAGTGGTTGGAAAGCTGCCTGGCAGAGAAGGACCTGGGAGTACTGGTTGATAGTCGGCTGAATATGAGCCAGCAGTGTGCTCAGGTGGCCAAGAAGGCCAACAGCATCCTGGCTTGTATAAGAAGCAGTGTGGCCAGCAGGTCTAGGGAAGTGATTGTCCCCCGTACTCGGCTCTGGTGAGGCCGCACCTCGAGCACTGTGTTCAGTTTTGGGCCCCTCACTACAAGAAGGACATGGAGGTGCTCGAGCAAGCCCAGAGAAGGGCGACCAAGCTGGTGAGGGGTCTGGAGAACAAGGCTTATGAGGAGCGGCTGAGGGAGCTGGGGTTGTTCAGCCTGGAGAAGAGGAGGCTCAGGGGCGACCTTATCGCTCTCTACAGGTACCTTAAAGGAGGCTATAGAGAGGTGGGGGTTGGTCTATTCTCCCACGTGCCTGGTGACAGGACGAGGGGGAATGGGCTAAAGTTGCGCCAGGGGAGGTTTGGGTTGGATATTAGAAGGAACTTCTTTACTGAAAAGGTTGTTAGGCATTGGAATGGGCTGCCCAGGGAGGTAGTTGGGTCACCATCCCTGGAGGTCTTTAAGAGACGTTTAGATGTAGCCCTTAGTGATATGGTTTAGGGGAGGACTTGTTAGAGCTAGGTCAGAGGTTGGACTGGGTGACCTTGGAGGTCTCTTCCAACCTAGATAATTCTATGATTCTGTCACTGTCTTCTTCATATCAGGGAGCTCAAAACTGAGCGCAGTACTCCAGGCACAGTGTCACAAACACCAAGAAGAAGGAGCAAACCCCTTCTCTCATCTGCTGGCTACATCTTTGCTAATTTGACCGGGCATGCAGTTGACGTTTGTCACCACAAGAGCACACTGCTGCCTCGCAGGCCCTTTTGGCAGAGCTCCTTTTGAACCAGCCAGCCTCCGGCCTGCATGGCCTTAGCCAGCCCCAGGTGCAGGTGTCTCATTGCAGGAGTTTTACAGGGTTCCCATCAGCCCAACCTGTAGTTCCCTAAGTACTCCCTTCTTGACCCCAGGCATGTGGTTTGCCTTTTTCCAGTCATCATCAAACTTCCCCAATCACTGTGGCCTCTCCAAAATGAGAGGGAAGCCCCATATCAGACAACTCCCTCAGCACCCCCACAGGCACCCCATCTGGTCCCATGGACAAGTGGACGTCCAGTTCGTTGGAGTGCTCCCTAACTCTATCGTCCTCTTTCATGCACAATGCTTCAATTTAGTTCCAATCCAAGTTTTACAAATTCTAAATTGAAGATTTAAACCACGATTCAAGTGTAGCTTGTAAATAGGTAGAGTTTACAGTTCTGGTTTATTTTTGTTTAATACAATATTACCACAGTCTAAATTCTGTTTATACAGATGGAGCACCATGTGCCTTCTCATCTCATCCCAAGGATCCCTTCGCATACGTCTGAGACTTTTGACACAGAGTTCTCTCTTTTCTAGTCTTCATCCTGCCACCTCTCTTTGCCAAAGACGATGTTTCCTTTTAATTTTTGTTTACATACTCCTGCAAACACAGTAGGTAAAGTATAAGCTATTTCATATCCTCCTTTTATTCCTTCTAACCTTCCACACGGGATCATTCAGCTAGAATTTTTCTACTCCTGCCTTTCCCTACCTTATTTTTTTTCAGCTGTTCTTCTCACACTTCCGTTTCCCATCCTCTCCAACTTTTCCTACCGCACATCCCCCTGAAAATTCTGGAGATTTGCTGGATTGTAGCCCAAAGCATTGTAAAGCATCTTTCTTCAACCAATGACCAAAATAGGTTCTTTCTTCTTCCTGGCCACCAATAAGCAACAACACAGGACAAACATTTTCATTTAATCTACCAAAAATCAGGTATCTTGCATGATGTTGAGCAAGTCACTCCTCTCTAGGTGTTTGACAGGGCTGAGTCTAGATTTCATGAGTAAATTCAGTGCTCAGAAAGCTGATGAACAGCATAGCCCCCAGTGAAAGAACATTCATGACAGAATAAAACCTGTTTGCTTAGCACTATTCCTACACAAAGCATTTTCAACATGCTGTTCTCTCCTGCAGAAGAAGGCAAGAAGTTTTATAGTGACTCACGAAATATGGTTATCTTAGTCACATATGAACAGCACTTTGCTGGTGGTGGCTGTCTTATGGGGCTCCATCTGTCATGTCAGACAGCCTTATTTTAAAACACAGACATGCTGAGTCCAGTCTGACTGGAGCTACTCTTACACTATTGTAGAGGGGAAACGAGACATGCTTTGAGACATGCAAAGAAGTGCATTTGTTACAGAGAAGAACACTATCACCAATAGGATCCCAAGAAATGGAAGAAAGAAGTCTGACAAATGTAACTGCACAAAGCTGTACTATGGCTGGCAGTACCAGGATATCACATCCGTATGCAGGAAGTTGTCACTGCAACCACCCTATTACTGCGTTAGTCCATCAGTGTGTTCAGTGATTATACAACGCTAACTCACTCCTCGGGTTGTATGCAGGAAAGTCTCTGAACCACGCCATTTACTGGGAGTCAGAGGGTATGGAAATGTAAGCTGACGGAGAGTTTAAGTAATCCAATGATACTTTATCAAGAACTAAGGATTCCCAAAAAGATTTTCTACTTCAGTCAACACTACTTGTGACAATTCTTGCTGCCCCAAATTCAAGCAACTACCACAAATATATGAAGAGCATATAGGGATGCTGCTGCCCTCTTACTGCACCTCACAAAGGTGCAACTGCCCGCAGACCCACATATTTCCCAGCAATCCCACATATACGATGCCCCATGGCACCTGCTAAGGATACACCAGAAGTTGTCAAAATTTGACAAGAAGCTGGATCTTTTTTGGCAAGTGTGAAGTTTTCCACAGTTTGTTATCGATACACAATTGATTTGAAAACTTTTTTTTTTTTTAAATAAAATTAGAATCCAGTTAGCAACACCGAAAAGCCACCAGCAAAGCACCAGCAAATACGTTAAGTAAAGGTAACTGGGGTAGAAGAGGCATTAAACGGAGAAATACGTGATTAGAATGACAGTTCAGTAAATGATCTAAAAAATTAGTGTTTACAGCGAGTTTTTGATTATAGTTATAACAAGTACTTGTCTTGTCTAATAAAACTATCAGACTCAAGTCAAGCAGTTTCAACCATCATTTGCTACACCAAAACACACTTTGCTAAGTTACACAAAAGCAATGGTATGTTTTTAACTACCCATCAGTAATAGTCAAAGACATTAGAGGAGAAAAAAAAAAGCCTCAAGAAACATTGCAATCCAAATGCATACGTTTCCTTTCAGTATACCTTAACTAATAACCTGACAGCTGCAATACCTACCACTGTTTAAAGACGGGTTGTTTGCCTGCTGATTCTTGCCATCTTTCTCTTTTTTAATATTCTTTGAATCTAAAAGAGAAGATTCCATCACATAATAAATGTAATATTCCCATCATAATGATGTCCAGCATAACACAGAATGCTTTCAAACAATACAGAATGTGTTGTTCCAAAGACTTTCTTTCATCTATTTCAGTGCATAATCAAAAGGTAATTTATATTACAAATTTAGTCACTGTACTATTTTTCTTTTTCAAAATATATTGCAAAGTACAGCATGAAAAAGCAAAGCTTAATTACATTATATTACATTATCAGAATATATCTAGTAGAAAATGTAGTACTAGCTCCACAAAAAACAATCCTACTTTTTTTTTTTTAAACAGCTTTACTCAATCTACACAATTTGAGATCCTCAAAACTCCTGGGTATCTTTTAAATCTTGTTGAGACCACTGCAAACTGAGAAACAAGAAAATAATAAAACCTAACAGTGTATTTCTGAGCTGAAGATTTAATTCTATATTCATTTTATTGAATACTCGAATCTGCCTCACTGGGGCAGGGACTGATGGCCCCAAGGCTGATGTGGGGGCTTGGGCCTGGACAGGGCAGAGGAAAGGTCCTAGGGGAGGCTGGTCAGGACCTTTAAAGCCTATTAGTGCCAAGCCACCTTCCACATATAAGATAACCCAGACCCCAGAGTCGTAGAAAACAAAGAGAATTTCAGTGACTTGAGAGAGGCTACATAGGAGTAAACTGGCAACTACATAAACACTCAAAACGTGCTGCAAATATACCACCTGCTTCTCCCAAGGCACATCTGGAATACCCCAGATCCTTTGAACTACAGGGAAGAAATGCTATGTTTACTCCTTTACTTAGTCTTCTTTCTTGACTTGCATACTCTTTGTTTTTAAAAGTTTGCCTTCAGACATCTGAAAGCACCTGACAGTTGTCCAAGGAAAAATCCCTATGGGGGTCAACTTCAGATGGACCTGCTGCAATACTTCTGTGTGGTGCCCACAAAGCTCTAAGCCAGGTCCTTGCTCAGGAGTAGGGCTTCAGCCTGCACAAGTGGACACCCTACACCTTGACAACTATCAGCGAGAACTCAAGAAGGGGTAGCACTAAAACTACACCAGTGACAATGACAAGACACAAGGACAACAGTCACTGTCTCCTCCCTACAGTTCAAAATATATTCCATTCAGCCTCTTTGGGACTGAACTGAATCCAGCCAGTGCTCTACTGGGTGGTGACAATCACTAGAAAAACCTTTCCCTATGTTCTACAAGCTCAGTTATTCAGGCTTTCAAAAAAATAAAAATAAAATGAAACAGTCATGGAACTGTCACATGATAGCTTGCAGAACAGAAGACTTCCCTATCCACTTATTTCTGAAGAGGAAATCCAACGGAGTCCCACATAAGAGGCTTACTGAAGAACAGAACTAATAACTGCTTCCTGCGAATACCCAAAGCTTGAAAGGACAGCCATGAAAGAACATCGACCCAACAGTGCCAGATTTCAAACGAGATGACAGCCTTTCATGATAAGAGAAATCAAGAACAGGTGAAAAAATGTGAAAACCCATGGCCTGCACACCAGATGAATTTTTGCTGACATCTCCCACCCAAATTATTTGTTTCCTGTATCAGGTTTAATGCCTATTCCACAAATACTATAGCAAATAAAAATGCTGAAATGGAATACGCTCAGTGGCACATTTTACTTATAATCATCAATTAGAAAATTATGAAAACTAGAAGAGATGAAGATGT
The DNA here is from genome assembly GCF_040182565.1 of Anser cygnoides. Classification (NCBI taxonomy): domain Eukaryota; kingdom Metazoa; phylum Chordata; class Aves; order Anseriformes; family Anatidae; genus Anser; species Anser cygnoides. The sequence continues at coordinate 129,367,642 of NC_089873.1, read as the reverse complement.
TAATGAAAAGAAATAGAAATTCCTTAAGATACCTCTTTCATTTGAGCTGGAGGCATCTGAATTGATAATAAACTCAAACACTACCATTTATTTTTGATGGGCAGAAAGCTATTCTTTAAAATGCTCAAGCAAAACACACCCACCACATGCAGAAGCATCCAAGAAATAAGTCTGAATAAACTAAGATTGCTTTTAAAGCCCCCCCCCAGCTTTTACGCATGCCATATTTCAATGTTGGGAAGACCACTACAAAGCTGGAGTGTTTTGTCTGAACAGATGAAAAGCCATTAACTGTAAGAATTACTGTCCTGTTTTCCCTTGAGATACCCTGAATCTACTACCACCTCCCACCACTCAGAAAGGTTTCCCTCAGTTTGCACTTCACAAAGGCTATGACACTTCGGTGCAGCGCGCCTCTTCCAATGTCATTAGTCAGGGCGGATAAGAATTTATGGTTTATTTTTAGAAGAAACATTAAGGAAAATAAGATTTATTAAAATCTGAATTTATAAATCTAAGTGCCTTTAAGTGTGCCAGTTTACATATGATATTTTGATAGCCTATACTCTGGTAAATTTGATTCCAAAAGATCACCGAAAACAAAATTAAGAAATGGAAGAGTATTATGTCAAATAATTGGACTGAGAAATATGACTCCCTCAGCAAATGACACTGAGTTTGGTCAAACTTTGACGCCTAATCTCAAAAATGAGGTCATGAATAGCTCTGCAGGTACAAACAGTATTTTCCCTTCACCTCCCTCAGCTAGCAACTCAATGATTAATTTTCCTCAAAGCTGAAAAGTGGACTTGAAAATGGGAACTTTTTTTGTATGTTAGAGATAGAAGAGATTTACTAATTCTAGAGGCTTGAAGTTCATCATGACAAAAACAAGTCAGTTGAATTCATTATCTATCTTTCTCTGTTCATAAAGTTCATTTATAAAGACACAAGCTTGAATTTACTTCCCAATGCAAAACACAGTATGTTTTAGATCATTTTGTCAAACCACAAAAAATAAAATGATATTACTGTGGATCTAACTACATGCTATTCAGTTCTCTAAAAAAAAAAAGGCAAAGAAAGAATTGGATCCTATTTCCAAAGGAAGTGTTAAAAATACAGTAACATACCTAAGTATATATTTAAGAGCTTTTACATTCACTGTGTAAATACGTATATAGGTAGCCTATAATGCATACAGGCTAAATATCTACTTTCAAAATCCTGTAAAAGAATGTTTTCTTCTAGGTAGCTAGATTAGAATACAGCATATATTAAAATTAAAATAGCAGCATATTCTATTCACCAAATAGCAGCTTTTCAACAGCACACTCCATAAACTAAAGCAGTAGACACAAAAGAAGATTAGAATAGATTATTTAACATAGTGTTTTCTCCTTACTGATTCAAAACTCCATGTGTTTACATTACTTCACCCTATCTGTAACCACAGAATTCTTCTGCTGATAAGATTACTTAAGAGACGACAGGCAAGAGTAACCACATCTATCATGCAAGAAATTAGAGACAAGGAAGAAACGAGACAAAGCTATCTTTACTGTCTCATGAATGTAAAAAAAAATTTAAAAAAAGGCGCCTTTAGAATATAATAAGGCCTGGTAAAGGTGATCCTAGTTACCAATTTATATTTCCTCTTATAAACTCCCATGTTGAACTGCAGCTTTTTCTCTGAGATACTTAACAAATCCCCAACACTTCTTTCTGGGATGACTTAATCTTTCAGGAAACAGGATGATTTCTTTGCCTGTATACTGGCAAGCACCATCTCTTTTGACAGTATTAGTTTTTAGAGAGGTGTGTTACATGAGGAGTCATGTATTTGTCATCTTTTAAGACTTCCTATTTGCTTGCTGTCCAGTGTGGGAAAAAAAAGTTCACAGTCATGCCTTCGAGATCTGTGCAGCTACTTCTTAGCCATCTTAAAGTCTTCAACTCCAGTTTGTGTTCAAAACTTGGCAGGAGACCACTTTTCTCAAAGAAATCCTTTGTCTCTTCCAGACAAACATGAAACACTTCTGGGTGACAGAAACATTTGCTCTTCCCATGCCATGCAGTTACTTACCCTCATATGAAGTTTGCTAAGACGAGCCCAAGACTTACCATAGGTCAGGAAGGGGCTGCCTTTGCTCCCTAGCGCACAGAGCTGTGAGCACATTTTAGCTACCCTTCACCAAACTTCAGTGCATGCAGCTGAGTATATCAAGACAGAGTGAATCTACATCTCCTTCCCTTTCTTTCTCTGCTTCCCAGTGGGATTCTTATCTGCCCAGAACAGAGTGCTTCTTTCAGTATATCTAGACAACAGCCATGCAGAAAAACTACAAGAGAAGGGGGTAGACTTCCTCCATAAACTCTTGGTTCAACAATTAAATAGATGACTGCTGCCATTCCAGAAAATCTATTATAAAGACAATTATTTACCAAGGGAGCACACAAGCACATAAAGCAGCTTGGGCTGAAGGTGGAAAGCTCAAGAAAAACACAAAAGTATTAGTAATCTTTTAGGAGGGAAGCCTATTCATCCGAAAGGTTTAAAAAGCAGCAGAAACCTGGTTTGAAAGAGTGGGTCTTTCTCGCTTTACATTCTCCTTGTTTCACCAACCCAAACACGCTTGTTATTTCTTCAGTCTCACTCTTTAGCACTTAATTCGCAATTATCTTCTGCAGACATGACACAGTAGGTATCACACCTTTGTACTACACTGTGCATTTGTGGACAAATTTCTTTAAAAAGTGTACATTTTTATCTTCAAGAGCTTGTAGAAAACAGCTGCTAATACTATTTATTGCAGTAAACTTTTATTCCTTGCACTACTCAGTTATCCTCCTGATAAATTATGTGCAGTTACAAAACAAAGCACTACATTTCATTTAATACCACATCTAGACACATTGTTCAATGTTAGAGTAGTATAATGACTTCAAGGCTGTCACAGGACAAAATTGCTTTTGCTGAACTTGTACAGAACTCCAGGCTAAGCTGAATTTAGCACACTTACTCTAAAACAATGTAAACTTTGTACTTACCTGTGTTCAGTATATATCATAACTTCTCTTCCTGAATTTCACAGTATCCTAATTGTTAAGTAATACACCACCACCACAGAAGAGATAGTTTAACAGGTTCCCTATTTTCTTTCCTCTTGGATAAAAGCTATCAGGCCTCACCTTTAGCTGCTGTTCTCCCCATGGTAACACTTCTGTGATCTCTCTCACAATAAAAAGGCTGAAGTTGAAAGACCAGTTAATTCTTCCTTTCAGCACAACAGTTTCCTGTGGAGTAATAATACAACAAGTTAGGGGGGGGTTGTTGGGGTTTGGGCTTTCTTGTTTTGGAAAAGGAGGATTTTTTTTTTGTGTGTATTGTTGTACACTTATCTTGCTGGTAAAAAGTTGCAAGCTTTTAACAAGCTATTTGTAGAAGAGCAGCATGTAAACAATGGATATGTCAAAGTAGCACGGCTACAGAAGAACCCAAACTTTTATTTCGTTGGTTTAGACAGTTTGTGGTATAACGATTTGCATTTTCAGTGAATTTCTAATTCAAAGAAAGATATAAAACATGTTTTTTCCTGTTTTCCCCAACAAACACTACTGAAAAGTGAAGGAAAAACTCATGGATCACACGTTCCTCCTGGCTTACACACACAGAGTTTATCTTCCACCACATAACTTTAAACATCTCTGGATAAAATGCTCTTTCAGAACCACACTGGCAAAGGGAACAAAACACTGATGTAAGAAATCTACACAAAGGCACAACTGCTCACTGCTACCACTGCCCGTTACCGCTTACGGCAGAGGAGGGAGAACCCACCACGGGAATGCTAACTGCAGATAACTAGAAGTGACCCACGCTCTCGCAGGTTTTAGAAACAACTTAGTTAAACCGTTGTAACACAGCAAAAACAATTTTTGTGCGCGTGCTACTGTGATTTTTCTACTCCAGCATCAATTCTTTGGAATTTCGACTGCACTCAAAACAAGTGAAACTCACTTGAGGCTTTTTACCCCTAAAGCAACAAAACAGGCGAGTTTATTATCCTTTCCCATTCACTATTCAAGTAATAATGCATAAAAATACATTCAAATTTCTGAATTATCTTCTTCGATCATTTCCTTTCAAGGAAATCCCATGATATTAAAGTTAAAATCATTAACAGTTCAAGTTTTTTTTTTTTTTTTTTTTAATGTAACTGTATGGAAACTTTTTCAAAGACAAATTTTGCCAAAAGTATCATTTTTGGAACCTGTATCTTTCCAATGGTATAAAAAAGGAATGGTAGTTGAAAAGCAAGGTAGCTATTTGGAGTTTCTTGAACCTTACACTCACATGCTAAAAATTTACACATAGATATTGCATGTAACAAGAGGTGTGTCATAGAGGCAAGTATTTTCCTGAAATTGTGACATTTCAGTGAAATTTAGAGGAAATTGTACACCATGGTGGTAGACTGCATGACGAAAACTTTATACAGTGCTAGTTCCATGGCTAAAACAAACTAAATATGGTTTTAAAAAGGCCAATGACTGAAGAATGCGTTTTGTGCATGTCTACAGCACGTGGACATGCTGGATAGTTATTACAAAAAACCTAAGCAACTTAGACTTGAAAGCAGTTATAAATAAAACTGGATAGTGACATAAAATAAGCAGGCTTTGCTACACAATAGCAATCACAGCATAAGTGATCATCAGGATTAAGAAGGGAAACCCTTTTAAGCCATCAAATAAATTTGAAATACGTGATACTTTCTACATGATACTAGACTCCCCCAAAATTCAAAGCTTTTCCGCTGCAAGTAATAAATTGTGAAAGGTGATGCAGAGTCAAAGTAACTGTTTTACAGATTACTTTAAAACAGTGCATGGTTTTTATCTTTTTGTTCCAAGCACCAGATTGCACTTGGTGCAGTAATAAAGATTCCAACCCTGCAGTGATAGTCATCAAGTTTAGCACAACCGGAGCGTCTGTCAGGACATAAAAAGGATTCCAGCGTTTCATTAGCCTCTGCTCCACCAGATAGGCGGTTTTACAGCGTGCCCACCGGCCTGTTAAAAATATAAGACAAGGGAAAGCTCTGAGAGTGCTCTCTGAAACAGAGCGAACCGCAGAGCAGGAATACAATATACTGCTGTTTCGAAGAGGTGCTACTTAAAACCCAGTCACACTTACAGTACTCAGCGTAGAGTCTCTATTAAATTAGCTGGTAGATAGCAACGTTTGTCCCAGAAGACATTCAAAAACAGTGTTTCTGGGCCTCTAACAACCGCTACATGATGCTGGATGACAGCAAAATGAAAACCGGTTACCTCCAGAAGACAGGGCAGGCCCAGGAACAGCTTTCCACCACCACCACCTTGCGTGAGGGGCGAGCGAGGCCGGTCACGTCGCCTGCTACCTGAGGCACCTCTCACCATGGCCTCGCCATCCCCAGCAGAAACAGCCAGCTAGGCCGGGGGAGAAACCTCCAGGTGCTTTTCGGCAAAATCTCACAGAGCGGATGGAGCTCGAGGCATTCTTGCATGTGCAACAGGGTGAGACAGCAGAGCGAGCAATACAGAAAGTGAAGGTTAAGAAATTAATCTAGAAGCTTTAAGAAACACAGGCAAAAATAAATAAATAAAACAAGGCCAGGAATATGCAAACAAACATAGAAATGTACTGGCAAGTCTGAAGCGTAATGGAGTGAGCATGCACAAAGCAAGAGAATGAAAACCAAAGCTTCAAAAACCAAGCTAACCATAGTGACTGACAGTCATATACAGAAAATGGCCAAAACCCACCAATTTAGGAATGGAAGTACAGAATCTATACCAGAAACCAATGAAAAACTATTTGCTGTACATTAAAAAAGCAGAAAAATTTAGGAACCTAAGGAACGGTATGGTCTGTAAGGTCCCTCCCAACCCAAACCATTCTGTGATAACATTAAATTCATCATTGGAATATATTCTATTTAAAGCAACAGGGAGGATCTCCACACTCATCAACTGTATTATTTACATCATTTACCTCTCAATTCATCCTATAAACTGAGTTTCATTCCTTCTCTGATTAGCTTCCCTTGCATCAGCTACTTTAAATTAAAAATAAATAAATAAATAGACAGACAGACAGCATTCATCTGCCTTTAATTCCTTACTGAAGTTTTTATTGTTAATGCCCAAATCACTCCTGCTAGCCACCTCCCACTGTGCTAAGTCTTTTGTCAGAAGGACATATATTATTAGACAAGCCTAAACCTTCACCCTTGGTGCGTCGCTACTACATAGTACCAGGTGTCAGCAAACAGGATGGAAAGCATGTTTCCTGTCTAACATTGCTCTTCTAATTTTGAAAGAATTACTCAAAGGACACGTGTTGCTGCAATTCAAAGAAGGTGGTATTTTACAGAAAACGTCAAAGTCATTTGCTCCTTTCTCTCAACCACATCTCCATTATACTTCGCACTGTAAGCCCGCCATTCAAGCAAGCTGAATGTCCTGGAAAAAAAAGCATGCATATTTAGTGCTTCATGGTGCAAGTTCATCTTGACAGCATGCCTGGTCATAAAAACGCACGGCACAGGATTATGGTGATAAGTGTAACGCTCAAAAGAAGCCTGAGCACCCAGCAGATCACGGGCTTAGGACCACCAAAAGCATTACAGTTTCCCTGTCAATGACTCCATACCTCAGACTCTGAGGGAAGATGGAGCTGGCGATTTCAGAGCTGTCTGTCCCGACCCCTGGTGGCCCACCGAAGGGACAGAGGGCACAGAAGTGCAGGCGGTCGTCTTCCAGGCTCCACGCGAACAGGGTGCTTCGCCACCAGCACGCCGGTGCCGCTGCCCTCAGAAGGCCCAGCTGTGGGGCTGGCACCACCACCCTGGCCTCTGCCACCATCCTCACTCCCTGTGTCCTTTCACAGTCCCCTGTGTCTCTTGACAGCCCCCTGCATCCCTTCACGGCCCCCTGCCCACCCCACAGCCCTGCCCTCACACAGGGCAGCCCGTACCTGAGGCACCGACTCCTCTGACAGGAGGGCACGGTCCGCAGCAGTGACAGCTCCTGAGAGGGGAATGCTGTTTTTTAACCTGCTCGTCTATTCGCCTGTCATCTCTTACATAAAAATACTACTTCACAATCTTTGCACAAGCCCTTAAGGTGCTGAAAAAGGGCAAATACACAGAATAAGTCTAAGAAGAGTACTCCTGTAACATCCGATACTTCCAAGTCCCCTTGAAAATTTCCTTCCAGGTAAGTCACCCGGTGCATAGCCTCACATATACTTCAGGACATAACAGCATATATCTCTGTATTTCTGCAACAGGAACCATCCCTAAACTAATCTTCTAGAGCACACTGTGGCACCATTATAGAAAAGTAAGATCTCACAGGCTAGGAGGAAAAAAAAACAACAAAAAACCTACCCCTGCACAAATACACCATAAGATGTGCCACAAGCTTCATAGTCATAAAATCAGTATTAATTGGCATTACACATTTATGAGTTCAAAAAAAAAAAAAAAACACTGAAGATGAGGTTTTCCTTCATTTATGCATACATAACCAGCTAGTGTTCTGACAAGAAACTTGATCTGAGTTAAAATCCCTTTGAGTTCAAATTCTCTGTACATAAATAAATACATAAATAAATAAATAGAAGTGAGAATCATTCCAGGAAAGGAAATGAAACTTCCATATTTTCATATGGCAGAACTTCTAACAACCTGAGAGACCAGAACACCTCTCTAGTAGATAAAAGCAGAGCTAGGAGGGCTAGGCTCTTGGAGAATTTATGGGCTTTCAGAAGAGCAAATGTTAGCTAGCCATATGTATTATTATAAAAACTAAGGCTGAGTATTTCTTAAGCTGTTAAAAGACAAGAGTAGGTAATTACAGCTTTCCAAATATCATTTTGTAACAGCATTTGCCTTAACATCAAGAAGAAACTTCCTGCACTTGCAAAATTCCTCAGAAAGTCCCCAACAGTGCACTGCTCACTATTTATGAAGTGATTAGCATAAACAAACTTTTAAGCTGTCAGCAGTAAAACACCATTTGTAAATGTTCTGCCCTCCTTCCAGGTAAGTTTACGATCTGCTTTAGGATATGAGCAACTGTAATTACAGTGAATCATGCATTTCAAGACTACAAAATCATAAGCTCTCAATCTGCACTAAGTGTATATTATTCAGTACAGAGCAAGGCATTGTGTGTTTTAAAAACGAACATTAACAAGGTTTAGACCACAGATTTGTCCCCAAAATTCCTGAAGCAAAAAAATAAATACTTATAAATGAGAACAGCTGAAAAATTAGGTCTCAGAATTAAATTAAATAACATAGCTACTATCAACTGAAAACAGAAACGTCTCATGTCACACACTCAACATTTACTATTTGGACAGTAATTTTAAAAATTAAAGTTTGGAGCTGCTCTATAGCTACCAGTGGAAAATAAAAATAGCTTCTCCCCTCTACACATCCCCCCCCATCCTGCTTTAAAAGTTGGAAGATGTGGGGTTGTAAAAACCTGAAAAAGGAAATGGTATGTGTGAAGTCAGCAGTTCAGCAAAGAGGCTGACTGGCCATTAACAGCTTTAAATATTCTTAAAACGCCAGCCTTCCCACATGAAAGGGTATTTTAACATTATATTCAAATAAATCAAAAATACAGTTTGCAGCACTTACATTTCTATCTTAAGTAAAACTGTCAGTTTTAGTAGTTTACTAGTGCATATTTGCAGTAGCATAAGAGCTCCACAAATTGTTTAAACATTTTGGTGAATTCAACTCACCAGAACCTCTGTGCTGTTTTTCTGCTTCCCCTCTTCAAACCTGGAATAGTGTTCCTGCAAGCATTCATCATCATCATTCAACCTGGCTTTGTTCAAATGCCTAACTCAAATTTCTTTCACGAAGCAAACTAATTAAATTATGCACAAAAAAAATAATAATAAAAATATATATATATACACACACACACATCTTGCATGATGAAGACTGGCTAACAGCTAAATACCTGCATGAAATTCCCTGTACACCCAGATGCACCTCCTGTGCCTTCAGCTCAGCCTCCCCTGACACAGCAGAGAGCTCTCTATTTGTTCTGGGAGGCACCAAGCGTACTTTTAGCACAGTGCAAATACAGCAGGTAAGGGAGAAAAGAAATTGCTGCTGCAAACACAGTAAGAGATGCCCTGAGTCTAGAATGGAATGGGATGCCAGAGGTCCCAAAAGGGCTTTTCTGCACTCATCTCTGACAGACAGCAAGCAATACCAGCAGTTTTAAAAGCAGCAGTAAGACAGAGTGTGTGTACTCTGGGGAAACGAGGAGAAAGACAAGCAGAGGAAGGCTGGCGGAAAAGGGTTTTACAACCTCGTAGATAACTCAGGCTTCCTCCCGTCTACATTGCCACCGCGCACTGAAGGGACCGCTCAAGCTCAGCTCAGAGAGGATCCAAGAGCCCCATGCACATATCACGGAGCTGGGAAATCCATCACGATTTCACGCGATCATCTTTTTTCTGCTGCAGAAATCTGTGAAAGTACACAATTTCTTTTCCAGTGGAGGCACAGAGAGCAGCCTTGTGGTATTTCTGTATAGATCAGCCTGCGAGCACCCCACACGGAGTCGGCTTGTTTCAAAGCACGACGTTTGCCTCTCCTTGCTCATACTCAAAGCCAGCAGCAACATACTCCTGCTGCCATCTTCTTCCAGTGCTTAAGGCACCCTCCCCTTGCCTGAGGACCCAAACAAACTAAAGGCCCCACCAGGCAGGTGTACCTGTGCTGCTGGTACTGAGGGCTCTGCTGCTTCCCCAGCTTCTTATTCCTCTAAGAAAAAAAAAAAATCCTTCTGTAACCCATCCCACCAAATAAATCATCCTGCAGGCAGACGCCACCAAAAACACATGCTCATCTATTCAGACGAACATTCATGAGTCCTGTTCAGTGCCGCCAGGCATTCCCGTGCCACACGCCGTGCTGATGGGTCCACAGAGAACAGCCTGCTCCTAAGTATTCACACGACAGGACAGCTGCAAATACTCAGCTGTAGCATTTGCTGCAGTCTTTGAAAAGAGAAGGCAGAAGCCCAGAGCATCGGAAACATCCAAAGCAAGCCCGTGTCTTTCTTTCCAAACTTCCTAGGACAACTTTCCACTTCTGAAACAAACAGGGTGAAACGGGGCATGATGTGGTGGGGCCACATCTTCCCCAGCACGCCTGAGGAGCTGTGTCCCTGTTGGATGCCAGCGCCAGGACAGGGGCAGGGACAGAGCAGCCCCTGTCTGCTTTACACGCTGCGATCCATGGCCCCTTCCCCACCCTCAGCTTACCCTGCTGGGCACCTGAGGGCATTCAGGCAAGAACTCAGGCAGAAGAAAATAAAAATACACACAAGACACACAGTTTTCCCACTAATAACACTGCTCATTTCATGATTAGAACCAGCACGTATCTTCAGGCCTTTCCAGAGAACCACTGTCTGCCTCTTTGGTGCACTCCAGCGCAGGGCACGCGTACAGGATTTAGCATTAGAAGTGCCATCGTGCATGCCCCAGACCTTTTAGTCTGAGCCCCGATAGATGGCAGCGACAAGTTCCGCCAAATTTAGCAGCTCTGATACCCTTTCACGTTCCTCCACGTACAAGACTCGCTTTTACGAACTGCTCTTTCCAAATGGGCTTTTAGGAGCGCCCCAGGAGTTGCGCTGGCGGCACTGACCTCCCCTGCCTTAATCTCCGGCAGATTCCATACAGTACATAAATAACGGCGCGTGCTTCGCTTTATGTATGCACCTCATTAAAACGGTGCTACTCTCTTGCACGTTTTATAAACTTCAGATGCTCCCTGAGCTAATGTACGCTAGAGATGATGAAAGGCTCAGCCTCGGCTTTGCCCTGCGCTAAAAGGGCTATCGTATTGCCTTGAGAAGACAACAAACTGAGATCTCCATCAAAGAAGTTCAACCCTTTCATGAAAGGCCTAGATTTCCTTGCTGTCTTAAGTGGAATTTGACCTGATTTGTGAAGCCGAAGGCCTAGAACCAAATGATTCAAAGGAGGACACCTACCTTTAATGTAATGCCTTGCTTGGTTTTAGATGACGACATGCTAAATGGGGAGCCGCACAGATAATACATCACCTACAGGGAAAAAATAACACTCCAAAAACACTGCTCATACTTGAGCTGCACACAATGTGATTCTAACAAACCACAAAGAAAAAGCACTTTAAGATTAGTTTGGACATAAGATACCTAGAAAGCATCTTCCCTGTGGGGCAGAGAGGCTATTGCCTACTAAAACAAGTGGAAGAGCACAAAAATTCTGTTAGAGGTTTGAGGATTTCAGAAATACTTCCATCTTAATGGCTCTGCCAGTAATTCAGAAAAGCAGGAAGAGTGCGCGTGGAAAAACACAGCACACATTTAGTGGTGCACCAGTCTGGATCCAAAACAATCAAATACTACACATGTAGCGGTCACCTTTGTTAAAGCCAAGAACTATGAACCAGTTCTCAACCTACAGTGCTGAAACGAGACAGACAGAACTCACCAGCACCAGCAAAGAACTATATATTTCTTCACACCATTCATATTTAAGATAATACTGGATTTTTTTTTTGTCCTGTTCCAAGGACACAGAAACTAAAGCTGCAATTTCCTGTGGCAGCAATCCGGCGAGGAGGTAGGAGACAGCATATCCCCTCTGCTGCAAATGACCTGGCTGCTCCGTATCCGTTGTGTACAAGAGAAAGCATCAGAGCAAGCCCATCAAGCAGAGATAAGGAACCTTGTAAAGATAGCTGCTGATTTCTGAACAGCTGTGTTGCAGCTCCTGACTTTCCTCCAGATCTATCTCCTCACTGACCAAGCAGAAAGGCTTGGAAGAGACACAAGTACATCTGAGGATACTCATCCAACCGTCACTCATGCCCTGGTTAACTCTGCTTGCAAATGTGCTGAAAGCAACAGGGGAGAGTGCCCCCCACCGCCAGCAGCTGTGCCACGAGTCCTTGCCCCAGCAGCAGCGGGTGCACAGCCCCATTTGCCCGTCCTACAGGACTAGAGATACGCTTAAAGAAGATTGCAGACATGGGACGCCAGCTTCAGGCAGCGCAAGGTGGCTCACCAAGCCGGCCTGGCACGACGCTGCTGCTCCACGGCCACTGCCACCCAGGCAGGTCAGGCTGGCCAGCCGCAGCACGCTTGCACAAAAGACGGGACTGGCACAGGAACATATCCTTAAAAGAAGCTATGGCTCCTCCGGGGACTTAACCAAAACTTTTTAGGATCTTCATCCGCAGCAAATGGATCGCCTTTCCACATAGCGCAGGTGAAGCTGTTTGAACATACACGCTGCCTGTATCTCACCATTATCAGCCATCACTGTAACTTGAGTGCATATAACTAATAAAAAAATAAAAATAAACTTGACTGCATATAACTGTTATTAAAGCTGCCCACCATTACATCAAGACATCACCAAATTAGAAAAGACTTGGAACTTGAAAGAAATCTTACAAATTGTATCAGTGAAACACTGCCCTATACCAAAAACACAACACAGCAAAAAAGAAAGCATTCACCAAATCACATTAGAACAAGTATTCTAGGATTTCAACTTACATTGAGCCAAACTATAAGTATTTGCAAAAATACCAGGGCTATGACATGCAACACAAACACCTGTAACATTCAAGCACTTTTACAATTTTACCTTTAAATGCAAATTTTAGGTAAGTGCAATTTTACCTTTAACATTTCTGTTGCTCCACATTTAAAAACAACTCTATTAAGCCCCAACAGCTTCATACAGGGTTTCCAATGTCCTAGAGGAATCGGAGTCCTGAGCCACTGACGTTGCATGTCTTACATTTTAGAGAACACTACCAGCATAGTCCTCGACATTTAAGATTTTAATCTCTGGAAGAAGCAATCAGCACTAAGATTGGGTGCCTAAGGCTACTTCTGTCAAATGGGAGTAAACAGAACTTTAAAGCCCCAGCAGATGCAGAGGTCAAGAAGTTGGTTAACAGCCTCCCTTGTGCGGACCCTTTGAAGCACTGTCCCAGTCCCTACCTGTAATTTGCTTTATATTTACACTCAGAAAACATTACAGCACACTGCATTATTTTCAAAGATTACCTGAAAATATACAAGAAAAACTGCGTATTTTACCCATTCCTGCTTGAGGCAGAGGTAGCCAGATGAATAAGAAGGTCAGCAGCTGTGTCTTGGACAGTTAACGGCAAATGGCATTTCCTGTTGGCAACACTCCTTAATATCAAGCGATAATTACCGAGGACTCCATTCCTCCCCACACACCCACTCCATCACGTATGGACCGCAACAGATAAAGGGAGCAAGCACGGCTCACTCACAGCTCGCAGTCCCATTTCAGTACTAAGAAAACAATGAGACACAATGGCGAGAAAAGGACGCCCAACGTAGGTGGCGACTTCTGCCCTTTGCACATTTGCTTCACCCTTTTCCACGTCCCCTCAAGTCCAGCAGAGTCGTTGTTTTACACTCTCAACTTTTAGGCAGACATCAGAACAAATGCATTCTCTGTACCATCAATTTCACACTAATGAAAACAAAATTATATTCGGTTGTCTAACACAAGCCCTCCCCAACACCTCTTTTGAACTCAGGCAGCTACCACAGAAAACAACGCCTCGACCTTATCAGAGCGCTGCACTGCACGCAGCAAGGACAGCACCAGCAGCCACCGCTGCCGAAAAAGAGAAAGGAGAAAGAAAAAAAGGCGTCTGCACATTCAAAGTAGCAATGTACAAAGTCTGAGGAAACATTTTAAAGGACTGTCACCGCTCCTTCCCTGAACACCTCTACACCAAGATCAACACCTACTGTATGACCCAATTTTAAGAACGACCTAATCGGAGCCGGTCACGTTTGTGTATCTACACGGCTTTTAATTGCTGTGCAAGTAGTTAATAACATGAAACCAGAAGCGAGCATTTCTATCTCCAGAATCTGAACAGAATTATGAACAGATTATGAAATACTTACTACCAACTAACCTGAAAGATACTACAAGCATGCTGCTGTGTTATTTGCAACAATTAGAAAACTAGAACAACAACTCTGTCACAAGAGTCTCAAACAAAATCAGAAAACATTCCTTTAATACTCAAAACTGGACCTTGTTAAAAGTTAACAGCCCTTCTAGTTCTTCTACGTCTAAATTTCAGTTTCACCGTACACTCTTCCTGCTTGCATTACTGTGAAACCTCCCATAAATAAAGTACTGAAGTGTCTTTAACTTGGTTTTTTCTTTACATCAGTTCAAGTCGCATCACCCATAAATAGTACTTACATTTTATTATACCCTAAGGGAGAAAACTGGCTCCCCCTGCCCCGACCAGGCGGCCTGGCTGTAGGTGCAGCTCCTGCCGACGCGCTGCCAGAGCCCCCTCGAGTCTCCTGTGCGGTGCCGTGCTCCGAGCAGCACTTGACGGGACAGCCCCAGCGCGATCGCTCTCCTATTTATTACCTGGTGTTAATATGACAGCTTAAAACACAGCTAACACGGTAAATGCCTTCCTGCTGCTGCTCTTCCCACCCGCACAAGCACTGCGGTGGTCTCCGACACCGGGCGACTGTCCCACAGACAGCTTTTCTGTGCCACCTCCAAGGTGCGAGGCGCAGCAGGAGAGCTTTAAAAACCCAGAGATTTTAAGGCTGCTGTTCCTTGAATCATAAATCACGGAATACCCCGAGTTGGAAGGGACCCACAAGGATCATCGAGCCCAACTCCTAAAACAATGACACAAACTTGCACCGAGGTGCTGTTCGCAAGCCAGGTGAAGAACGCCCCAAAAAATTACCACCAGATGGACGAGGCACTTTTTGATGTCAGCTCACCAGACCCGGAGGAGCTGCGAGCCAGAGGCGATTTCAGGTTCAGAGCCCAGACGCGGAGGAGCTGCCAGCCACAGGCGAGGCGTGCAGCAGGAGAACCCGCCCGCTGCCAGCGCCTCTCCGTCCCGCCGCCCGGTGACCTCTCCCTATCTTCTGCAGGCTAACGGAACAGCCAGCAACCAGCCTCGGGGCAAGCCCTGGGGCTCACACCGCGACAACGAGCTCCTCGGGGGCATGCAAAGCCCCCCCGGGCGCCCCGCCGACCCCCCGAGGGTCCCCGAGCGCGGCACCTCGCCGGGCAGCGCGCTGCCCTCGCAGCTGGCGGCGGCGGGGAGCACCAGCACCAGCAGCACCACGAGGCCGCCCCCCGCCGCCACCGCGCCCGAGCCCCACACGCTCCGCTCCGCGGAGGGCTCGGGGCCGCCTCCCGGGGCCCGGCCGCCGCCACTCACCGGGGCCGCGGGGCCGGGGGAGGCGGGGGGGGGGGGGGGCAGCGGCGCCGCCGCCTCCCTCAAGCGGCTCCCGCCGCCGCCGGCCGCCTCACGCCGCCGCCATGTTGCGGGGGCACCGCGCATGCCCGCCAGCGGCACCGGGGGCGAGGGCCGGCCGCCGCCGCCCCCTTTCCGCCCGCAGCCGGGGGCCGGGGCTCCGGTCCCTCGGCCGGGAGGCCTCGGAGCGGGGAGGTCGACTCCCGGGGGCCGTCCGGGGTGCGGCTGGCAGCCGGCAGGCGCCGCGCCATCGGCGCTGCCCGCCCGCGCCGGGTGCCTTGCGCCTGACACCCGCCGGCGGCACCCCGGGGGGCTGCCGGGGACCCCGTCCTGAAGCAGCGGGCTGCAGGGTGCTCGCTTGCCCGGGTTATTTTTTGGGGGGGTCGTTCCCGTTTGAGCTGCGGGTGTTTCGGTGCAGACCCCTGGAGGCGTGCGGGCAGGGGTATGACAAACGTCTCCTAAGGGCGACGCAAGTTTGGGGCTTGCTTTCCGTGCCCGAGTGTCATCTTCGCTGCTCGGATCACGCGAAAGCCACATCTTAAATCCAAAACCAAACTAGGGTCTGAGAGAGAGATGCCATGAGGTTTCCTAATAATAATAATAAATAAATCCAAATCTATACCAAAGAACCCTCAAACCCTTCTGTATAAAAGTCAAATTCATCCACCCAACACAAGTATCACGCACACATCGCGCGTTGCTACTGCTCACTCATTTTAACCACTCTCGGAAGCAGCAAATGGTTCAGAAACAAGGAAAACGAGTCCTTGCATTAAATTTTAATGTTTAGCATTTAGACAATGTGACAGAAATGAGAAAAATTATGCTAACACAAATGTCTAAAAATATGCAAAAGAAAGACAAAGGAATACTAAAATATGGTTACAGAAAAATCTTTGTAGCCAAGTGTGGCATGCTCATAGCCAACGTGGATTGATGATGCTTAATTTGAAATGTTTTTTTCCCCCTTCTCTCTTACTAAACTTCTGCAGAAAAACAAAAAATCACCTTCATTCTAGACTTGGATACAGAAATGCGCCACGTGCCCTGGAAAAAGTCCTTGGGAGAGATGTAAGAAACAAAAGCATGTTTTTAAGATATCCTTTAAACCCAAGCTTGTACTTGATACAGCATCAGAAGGATTCAGTGGTGACCACACCAATGGTTTCCAGAGCTCTTGCTGTCATGGCTGTCCACCATGAGCTGGTGCAGTCCTCTGCCTGCTCATCGTGTGCCCCAGAAGCTGAGGAAATCACAAAGTCTAACCAGCGTTAATATTGCTTTTTAGACCCCTGATGTTGGGAACTTGGGAATAAACAACAGACATAAGAATAAATGTCTGCAAGATGACAGAGCAGAATAAAATAAAACTTTTAAAGCTCCCTTGTCATCTAGGAGCCAAATTGTGTCCATAACACCTTCACAAGTGTCCCTCACCTACTAGCTACAGCTGATGCAAAACAAAGAATTTCCATACAGGATTAGAAAAGGAATCTTGCCTGCTTCCATTTTCCAGCAGTATGATGAGCTTGTTTCCTGATGACTCACCCATCATCTTGCATTTCCCTTTATAGGTATTAAACTGAATTATTTGGGTCACAAAGACAGAAAAAAATTAAGTCCTCAGTGTTCTTTACAGAGAGAGATAGAATATGTGTATATATATATATATGCATGCATGTGTATTTTATATATACGTACATATACATGTATACATGTACATGTGGCTTCACAGGTTTTTGCAGGGAGATTCCATGATTTTAGAAATAAGCAATGACAGCAAAATAGAAATGTTTCATGGAGGTAGAGCCAAATGAACACCTACAACAGTTCAACAGGATGTTCTGGAAGGTTGATGCAGATAAAAAAGTTGTTTAAGAGAGCTGGCAGTTCCTCATAGAAACAACATTAAGAGTGTAAGTAAGAGAACCATCAGTCCACACAGAAAAGATAAAAGCATAGTGCATGACCAGCCTGGCTGTCATGGGCAATTCCAGAAGCTCAGGCAGGAGTGAAGCATGCAGAAAAGAGAAGCTTTGTTGGGTTGCTCTGGAGAGCTACAACAGTAGCCCAGTCATGCAGGGATGAAATCAGAAGAGAAGGCAAAAAAATGAGATGCAATTGATAAGGGGCATCGGGAGTAACACAAAATCATTCCAAGCACATCACCAGGAATTGAAAAGATCAAGCAAACGATTACTCCCGTGTCAAGCAGAACCGGAAAGTTTTTGAAAGATGACAGCAAGAAAGCCAAGCTTCTTAGTATTTTTGCACCTATTATTGATTTTTTTAGAAATATAAGTCATTATTGATTCCTCAGAAGACAGCTGGATTTCAGACTTGACTACCAAGTGAGAAATTACTCAGACAAAATTAGCTGCTTTCCAATCAGCTGTACTGAAAGAACCAACTGATTAAATCTCTGAAACTGTCGCTGAGAATTTATAGTGGAACAGATATTTAGAGGACAGAAAAGGACAAGCGTAGTGTTGAAAGGAAAGGAGGAGATAGAAGTTGTATACCAATCTGTTTAAATTCAGTGTCCAGGAAAGATACTGGAGGAAATAAACAGACTATTTTTAAGCACCTATAAAGCAACAAGTTACAGACAACACAGCTTTGTCAATGACAAAAGACATCAAACATCTGATAACTCTTGCAACAAAGCAAGAGGAATTCTCAGTGGCAGAAAAACATTGGATGTCACATTGGATGTCGCTTTAGTAAGATTTCCGACATGGTTTCTTATGATATTCTTTAAGCAAACAAGGCATACAGTGTAGGTTGGAGATATTTAGGGAGTGGTTACGAGTGTCTCACTGTCAAATTGGAAGGATGTTGATGAACTCAGCAATGGTTTAGAAAACGTGTTTACCTAACCACGGATTATACCAAATCGAGAGACTTTATTGTGCTGCAGGACAGTTGTGGGATTTAGGGGGATTTTCACACACTGACGAAAGAATCTGTAAAAAGGACAGTACTATGCAACAGGGATAAGTGAGTGGTGCCGGGCTGAGGAATATAGGATCAGCTGCAGATTCTCTGCAGGAAAAAAAAAAAAAAAAAAAAAAAAGCTGCAATTGTGTGCAAAAGAAAAGAAGAAAATCTGTGGTTATGTGAATCACAGTCTGTACACAAGGTGACAGTGTCAGAGTGCTACAGTGAGAATGTCAAACCACATGCAAGGATGTGAAAACTGAAGCACAGACTCCGTGTGAAACAGCCGGCTTTACACAGCCCTAGAAAAGCTCAGCAGCCGTGGTCTGTCAGGCTTTGGTAACTGTGTAGACCTAAGAGAGCAGAAAAGACCAATCTGAATGACCAGTTATGTGCTATATACTAAGGTATGTGCTACAAGGGAGATTAGGAGACAAGGCTTTAAAATAGCAAGGGAAGAAAGAAGACAGGCTGGGGGGCTGCACAGCCCCAGACACCCCCGGGTGTCCCCCAGGGTCCCTGCCAGCAGTGAGCTTCACAGCCTGGCAGCTTTCCTGGTGGCCATCAGGGGGATCTGATTCCTCGGGGAAGGGGCTTCATTGCTCCAGCAACCATGTGTGTGCCAAAATAATTTCAAGGGGAATTATAAACTGCCTTCGTGCTTTCAGAGTCCTCCCTCCTTCAAGCTGTCACAGTGTGGTTCTCCCGTGTAACTGAGTATATTACAGGTGTATGAGAAGCTGCATAGTTTCGCTCCCTAAAGAGAGACATAATTTAGACATAAACAGGTCTGACTTCCACTCCTCATTATGTGAATTCAGTAGAAATTGTAGATGTTTTTTTGTGAAGGCAAGGTGGCACTTTGTTCTTTCCTGAGAATGAATTTTACCTTTTTCTGAACAGTCTGAGAAGTCCTTCAAAGGTGACAATGACATATTCTTTTAATAACATCTTTTTTCATTTTTTTCTGTTCTGCTTGCTTGTAGGAAATGCCATCACCTCCTTCACAATTTTTAAACTGTGTAGATTAAGAACAGGAATAATTGCAGATGACAAGTGTAAAGAACACTCACTGCAACTATAATAAGTAAAAAAAATATATTAAAAAAATCAAGCCTTCTAAAGCAGTTTAGATGTTTAGCTTAGGTGTTTAGATATGCATGCCAGAACTGCAACACTGAAAGAAAAGTTGTGTTATTTTCATTTGCATGGCAAACCTGAAAATACCTTTTCTGAGATACAGAAAGCTGTCAGAAATAAGTGAGAACAAGATCTTGGCCATAATGCTTTTTAAAATATTTTACTGTATTCATTAGAAATTAATTTCTAGGGGAGGGGATAAGCAGCAAGGAACAAATTTCAGATAGGATAGACTTAAGCTAGGAGTAACCTTCTGCCATCGAACAAATAGTGATTAAAATTGCTCCGTCAAAGGAAAACAAATTTGTTTTCTTTGGTTTCTTATTACTTCAGGTGCATGCTTCCCACACAGTGACAAGCAAAACAACAACAACAACAACAAACAAACCAAACAACCAAACAAAAAAACACTTACTCCCAAAATACCGGGGACAAAAACCTGTAATAGATTTGTAGTACCAAAAAAGATCAAATTTGAGGTGATGAGGGGCTCTTCTGACATCTGTCAAGTCCTCTGAAGCTTCAAGCTGTCTCTTAGTGAAATAAATAATACGTAGGGCTAGGCAGAAAATTGTTTTTTCTTCCAGAAGAATTTTCCATGTTTCAAGGGCTTTTTCTGTCCTGATTGACACTGAAAAATCAAAATCCCCACTGGGTCCATAAGCTGACCAAGTAAAACTGTTTCAGTAAATGGAAATGGTTTCTTTCAATGGTTCTGAGTGCCCTTATCTGACCCTCTCTTTAATGTTTTTACATAAATTACATTTGAATTGAAGTGTTGTGAATCAGAGTTCCCAAAGTTTTCAGAACTTCTAATTCAGAATGTCCTATTCTGAGAAATAAAATATCCAACCATTGTTGTTGTTTGTTTGTTCGTTTGGATCTAAGAACAACAGCAAAATCATCCCTTTACTGCAGGCAATTTCAGTGTTGAAATGTTGCAGGAAGCTTTCCAATTAGTCCGAAACTCATGAATAAAATGGGAGAAGACATTTTACAGAACAGATGTAAACATGGAGTTTGAAACAAAGCAGTGGCACCAAAAAGCAAAACTTTTATGTCTGAGTCATAACCTGGAGAGATCAGTGGTTTGTATTAGGGAGCCAAATGCAAATGCTGCAATACACATCCTCAGTCACCAGCCCTTATGCATCAATGGATATTTTAGCAATGTGCTTGACCCAAATTCAGATTTATTTTATGATAGTTGAAACCTATGGTTGGTTATCCTCATTCAGCCGAGGCGCTGCACATCACCACATGGCAGGTGGCATCCCGTGCCCCTGTTTTCTCTTATGGCAGTGGCTTTCTCCACGTGCTGGGGTCAGCATCTCTTCAGTGGCTACTGTGAGCTTCTTTGAGCAGAATATTGTGGGGCATTTGAGAGGCTGAGTTACCACAGAGACCAGCGTTGGGTTTGGCTGCAGGGTGCCTGGTTTGCCATCAGGAGGGCCAGGCCTCTGAAGGCTGCTGTGCGTAGGGCTGTGAGGGGACAACCACTGACTGGTGCTCTGTAGGAACATCCCGGACTCTGGAGGGCATTGGAGCTGGGTTGCTATGTGTTTCAATAAGCACACTGAGTCTCAAACAACTGCTAATAATGCCATTGAGACACTCTCAAAGGCTTGGCTGAAAACCGCGCACATTTTAGTACAATGTGTCAGGCCAGGTATGATCCAAGAGTCCACCGCAGGCACAAATACTATGACAAATGCCATTCTCCGCGTGAGCAGTGCCTATTGACGTGTCAAAGCAATGAAACCTGAGATGCTAAAGCGGTTAATCCTGTTTAGTGCCACCGTCAAGTTAGAAATCTGTCAGCATTGTGTTTTACCTCGATGACAGAGGCAGCTTGCTTGCAGCTATCTGCTGGTGAGCTCACAAAGGCAAGTGCCTTCTGCTTGCCTAAAAGACTATTCTTTGTAAATAAGATAGCTTATATCAACCACAGAAAGTGATGCTTCACTTACTCGGTTTCTCAACCATTTATTTATTTACACGCTGAGTTTATTCAGCTTCATTAGGAACAGACACGTACCTGGTGGCAGCATGCGGCCTGCTCAGCTTCTGCGGCCCAAGCCCGCCAAGTGCCAGGTGCAGCCTTCCTATCAGCAGCCAGAAGTGAGGGTCGTTTTCCCCAAAGCAACTGTTTGCATTAATAATGGACAACCCTGGATCTGTAATACATAGAGGTAATGGGCTTTCCTTTCACAGAATTATTCAGGTTGGAGAAGACCTCTAAGATCATCTAGTCCAACCTTTAACCTAGTACTGACAAGTCCACCACTAAACCATGCTATGAAGTTCTGCATCTACACGTTTCTTGAAGACCTCCTGGGATGGTGACTCAACCACTTCCCTGGACAGCCTAAGAGATTGCAGCAAATGTGTCTCTTGCAGCATTTGCATTTGGCTCCCTAATGCAAACCATGGATCTGTAGTATTATGACCTGGCCTAAGAGGAAGAGGTGCTGAAACAGGATAAAGCAAAGGACAAGTTCTCAGGGCTAAATGATACACTCAGAGAGTTTTGAAAGAAATGGTGGAACTGCTAAAATAAGGTACACTCACTCTTTGGCAAAACAAAGAGATCCTTCTCAGGAACGTCTTTGCAAAATCATTCTCCACCTAAGGTATTTTCTCCAAATGTTTCCCAAAAAATAGTCAAATATGCCAGTGGTTCCTAAGGCAAATTCTGCTACACTTTGCAAGTGTCTACATAGGTAAAAGGATCATGACCAAAAGTGCCTATAAGCAACATCAAAAACAACACTGAAAGTATACAAGCACAATATAAACCAGAGGTATATATCCTGTTTTGTTTAGTTTTATTCTCTCTATCTCAAAACAGTGCAAATGAAATTATTTCAAAGACAGATGATGAAATATATACATTCTCTAGAGACTCTCACACAAGGCAAGACCCTATACATGGGACTGTTTAATATAGAAATGAATGAGGGACGATGCATAAATAACAAAACAAACAAAAAACAACAACAACAAAAATTAACCCCTCACAAGAAAAAATAGATAATGTAATTCATATTGGCTTTTATTCTAAGCATAAGATCATACACTAAATTTGAATAGCACAAAATTTGAAGAACTGAAATAGAATAAACCACTTACCACAACATGACATTGCTATCAAAAGTTAAGAGGACATCATAAAGGAATAGACCCGTTGAGGTTAAAATAGGCCTGGCCATCTTATGATGATAATAATAGAGATAATTTTAAATAGTGAGCATCCCTGCAGGTTTTTCTTTTGAAGATGAGAGCTGCTAAAAGGAAGAAAGAAAATTCTTTTTTTTTTTGCCTGCAACAATTGCTTGTACTTTTTTTGCAATCAGTTGGGTTATCATTGTCAGAGAAAAGTCATGGGACTGCATCAACCTCTGATCTTATAAAGCACAAAAATTCCTTTGTTCCTGAAGATGAAAAACTGTCATGACCAAAAATACCAGCTGAACAAGAGGCAGGGAAGGAGAGTCATATTTCTAATGGAAACACCAGGGATGTAAAGAAAATGAGTCGTATGAGAAGTAAGAGATCAAATATCTGAATTATCTGAACTTAGCATTCTT
The DNA here is from genome assembly GCF_040182565.1 of Anser cygnoides. Classification (NCBI taxonomy): domain Eukaryota; kingdom Metazoa; phylum Chordata; class Aves; order Anseriformes; family Anatidae; genus Anser; species Anser cygnoides. The sequence goes on along the minus strand of NC_089873.1, from coordinate 129,344,580 downwards.
ATTCCTAGCTGTTCTTTTTTGTGAGTTTAAGTTCTTACACGCTTGGTATTAATAGCTTCATCTTTATTCTTCCACTGTCTGTCTTTAATCTTGTGCTAGGTCTTTCTTCTTGCTCAGTTGCGTGTGAAGTTATTATCAAAATAGCTTCACAAATTAAGCTTTATTGGAAAAATTTTCATGCTTTCAAAGCAAAAGAGGCCATGAACACAGAGACTGAGCCAAACCCTTCTCAGATGAAGCCCGCCGTACTGGCACTGTGTTGTTATTGCCCAGAAGTTCGTGTTCCCATCACAAGCGGAGCATTTCTGTACATGCAGTGAGGATCCTGAGCTCCTCTACTGAGTTTTGTGGTTGGGGAGGAAAACTCTTTACATCAGGATAGTGCTGCTGCCTGGGACAGCAGCAGTGCTATGTATTAGATCTATGTATATACTCTATGATATATATATATATTTTATATGTAAAGCATATCTGGAATTGGCAGAAGTTGGGAGAGATCAGAGCTGGGAATGTCTTGGAGGTAAGGGACTGCCTACTGATAAGCGCTCCCCTCTAGAGATGCAATCTCCAGCTGAGTTTTGGGCCCACTGGACCCATACACATTTCTTTGTGTACGGGAGAGGACTTTTACCTATTATCTGTTTAAAGGACCCCAACCTCTTAAAAGGAATGTGAAGTATGAGCCCCTTAGCAGCAAGCTGGTCAGAAATGTGTCGGTCTCATCAGTCTTGCCAGCCATCTGCTTGAGACTGTCTTAGCTGGAGCTGAGCGTGTCTGAGCACAGCTTGGACATTTTTTGTGCTAGGAATTGTCTAATCCCGCCAAGAGGCAATGTTCTGAAGGGGTTCCCGCTAAATGAAGTGGAAGGTGTGATCCTATACCTGCTATAGGACCTTTCCTACCTCTGTGGAACACATGGAGTTAATTTCTGAAGGTCTTCTTTCTCAGATTAGAGGTGCCAGAAGCTAAGGAAAGAAAAATGATTTACCTTCAAATAGTTCAGCTGACCTTACACATTTATCACTTTACAGGATTTCATTTTTCAATGGAGCCTATTGTTTCAACACCATTACCTCCACTTTTAACAGACAATTACAGGGCATTTATTTATATACCAGAGACACATTGCTTGGATTTTTACATTCTTTTCACCTGAAATAGTTCTGTCACAAAACAGTTGTTTGTCTCAAGCAAATATTTTTTCTTTCAAAGTTGTACTTAGGAGTGCTCAAATGTCTTTTTATTTGCACAAGACAAAGATCTTTTCTACAAACTGTGACAAGTGAAAAACAAGTTGTGCTAACACACTGACAAGACATGGATGACTTAGATAATGCCATACCATTGCACAGACAGACTTTGTCTGAGTATTTTTTTTCTCTCTTAGGCTAAAAACTAGCTTTCTACCAGACTGCTCTTGTGAACAAATACCAAACTACTAACGTACTACTTACATCTACTTTGTCATAATTAAAAATAAATAAATAAATAAATAAATCAGTTATTTTAGATTTCCAAAAGATTTTCCAAAACTCTCCGTTCCTCCTCATCCCCCCTGCCATCAGCCCTGTGGCAAACACCTGAATGTGTATGGTCACTTAAATCATTTGAAGATAAACCCATTTTTCCCCCCTCATTTAGAAACTGGCAAGTTTCCATGTATTTCCTTCTCTTCTCCTGGTTTGTGTTCACAATGAACCATTGCAGTTCATGGCACCGCTGCTGTATTCATGCCCTCTGCCACTCTTTTAGGCATGGCCAGTTAGGCATGGTGATGCTCTGAGCAGACATGCCACAGCAGCAGCTGAGTTACTGTACATTCTTAATTCATAATGTCCAGTTGGAAGCTGTCCCTTAAATACGTGTATAAAATTGAAGATGCAATGGCAGCCATAAATGCAATTAGCTCATAGAAATCATGTGGGCTGTGATCAATTTTTCTTATGGACCTGAGCCCACGTTGTGGGATGTTTTATGCTTCCAGATGGAAAGAGCCTACCATAGCTGTGATTTCTCTAGTCGAATTTTGTACTCTGATCTAATGCAGTTACCTAAAGGAGGCATGTTGAAAGGCCAAGAAAGATCTGTAGCACCCAAGTAGTGCATTTGGGGTCATGGGATGGGAAAAACACTATACCATGCATTGTCCCAATCCAAATGTCACTACTCTATCCAGTCTTCATCACAGGAAATTACTTTTGAAAATAGAAGAAATTCTCCAGGAGCATTTTCATTACCTAAGAAACTGCAAACTTGTTTTATTTTAATATACAAAGTCAGGAACCTTTATTTTCAATGTTTCTTGATGTTAACTCTGCAATAAAACATCCTTTACAAAGAAGTGCAATATAATTCTTATCTGAGCCAAGTTTAATAAACTGATGTCCAAAAGATGCCCAGGGCATTTGGAGAAATGACTTCTGCAAAGAGATAACACAAAGAAGTGACAGTGTTTCTCTTCTTTTTGTTATAATTGAACTCCTGTACATCCCTTTAATGAAATCAAAGACCCTTTTGTGCACATTTGCAGTGCTTCAGTAGTTTAAGGTAGCAATGATCTAGAAATAATACAGCAGGAGCATGTTAAAAAATCCAGAAAGCTACAGTAGGTATGCAGGAAATGGGAAGGCATGCACTTAACCTTAAGGCTAGGCTACAGGCTCTTGTGAGATAGCGTGTGTTCCAGCAGAAGGAAAAAGCAGCAGACTGAATGGAAGAAAAAGGAGCTGCTGTTTTCATTTCATAGCTTTGCAAAGCCACCACTCTAGCCTTGCACATCTTAAAACAAAACAACAACAAAAAAAAACCCACAACACCAAGGTTAACTGGGATTGTGCTGAAAATCAGCTCCTGAATCTGCTCAAACAAGGTGAATATATTCCAGCAAAGATACATTAACAGGGAGAACAATATGATACAGCCCCAAATAGTCTTCTCTCCCTTGTGAATCAGGGACATGGTAACATGGCCTCCAGTAACACTGACTTTGAACCACATTGCTCTGAAGAACTTCCATGTAATATCCGCCCTGACATGCACAGTGTTACAGGTCGTGGTGACCCCACCTTCAGTCTACCATCAGTCTAAGTATATGCAAAACCATAAAAAGATAGATTTCTACATGTATTATCTTTTTACTCTAACTGCATTTTAATTTTATGTGTCATGGTAGATTTCTATATATATATCAACATTTTTATAATTGCCGAGGCACTGTGTGGTTTCCCTAGATACTCTATCTAGAATGATGTGCTGCACTCATTCTTAGCATTGAGCAATTACTTTATTGTCCCTTAAATCACACAGCTAGCCAGTATATGGAGCTTTATTGAGAAAAAAAAAATAACAAAAACTCTAATTACACATCAGTCATTGATTCATTGATTACATGAGTATTTCTTTGGTGCTATCTGTGGTGCAGATAAGAAAGACTCTACGCATAGCCCTGTGTCTCTCTAAACACAGGAGGAGTCAGATTGGGGAAAACTGGTCTCTTTCACAGTTCCAAGCCTGTCTCTCCCATATGCAACCTGATAAATCCTCCCGGTTCTATCATGTGCCAGAGTTTCTTTTGCTGTCCCTTAGTTCTACAGGAGCATTCCAGTCACCATGACCAGAGTCTCAGCAGAAGACCATATCTATGTTTGGCTCTGTGCTTCAGTGGTGGTGCCATTTCTGAAGCTACTGTTAAGCAGCTGGGCTTCTTGCAACTCAGAGCATCGTGCCCAGCATATTCAAAGAAGCCTGAAAACCCCAGACAAAGATATACATGTTTAGACTTATTATTGTTGTATATAGTCCAGAATGGAAATCAGTGATGAGTGGTTTTCCTCAGGAGTCTTTGTTGGTGACACGGAGAGTGGGATCGAGTGCACCCTCAGCAAGTTGACCAATGACACCAAGCTGAGCAGTGCAGGTGACACACTGGATTGAAGGGATACAGTCCATGAAAGACCTTGACAGGCTTGAGAGGTGGGTCTGTGTGAACTTCATGAGGCTCAACAAGGCCAAGGGCAAGGAACTGCACCTGGGTCAGAGCAAACTCAAACATGAATAGAGGCCAGGTGATGAGTGGATTGAGAGCAGCCCTAACAAGAAGGACTTGGGGATGTTGGTGGATAAAAAACTGAGCATGAGCCAGAAATGTGAGCTTGCAGCCCAGAAAGCCAATTGTATCCTGGGCTGCATCAAAAGCACCGTGGCCAGCAGGGTGAGGGAGGTGATTCTTCCCCTCTGTTCCACTCTTCTGAGACTCCACCTGGAGCCCTGTGTTCAGTTCCAGGGCCCTCAGCACAAGAAGGAGATGGAAGCATTAGAACAAGTCCAGAGGAGGGCCGCAAGGATGATCAGAGGGCTGGAGCACCTCTTGTACAAAGACAGGCTCAGGGAGTTGGGGTTGTTCAGCCTGGAGAAGAGAAGGCTCCAAGGAGATCTTACAGTGGCCTTCCAGTACCTAAAGGGGGCTACGGGAAAGCTGGGGAGGGACTCTTGGTCAGGGACTGTGGGGTAGGACAAGGGGGAATGGTCTTAAATTGAAAGAGGGTAGACTTAGGTTAGCTATAAGGAAGAAATTCTTCACTCAGAGGATGGTGAGGCACTGGCACAGGCTGCCCAGAGAAGCTGTGGATGCCCCATCCCTGGAGATGTTCAAGGCCAGGCTGGATGGGGCTTTGGGCAGCCTGGTCTGGTGGGAGGTGTCCCTGCCCAGGGCAGGGGGGGTTGGAACTAGGGGATCTTTAAGATAATTTCCAACCCAATCTGTTCTGTGATTCTATGTTTCTATGAATCTTAACAGTGGCTTAAAATCCAACATTATGCAGATTTAACGGGACATTTATTACTACATGGCGACTCACTTCTATGTATTCAGCACCTCCTACAAACTTTCTTCTCTCCATTCCCACGTTACAGAATAAAAATATTTAAAATAAAGACATTAAAATATTTAAATAAAATATTTAATATTTTAACATATACTTGATTTGGCTACTTTAGTTCTCACAGGGGTCAAAAATCAGGAAATGCTTTAAAAATGAACTTAAACACTTCCATTTTGGACAAACTTTCTTTGAAGGCTTAAACTATTTTTCCACATCATTGCAAAAATCTGTTGGAATACAAGAAGCTAATGTGAAATGAGTGTCCCACTGAAATTGTGGTTACAATTATTAAAAGTAAGACATGAAAGAGAGCCTCAGAAACATCAATCAGTACAAGATATTGAAGTCAAACAGGAAGAAATCTTCATGTTATAATGTCAGGAAAAAAATAGCAAGCATAAAATGAAAATTTCTTCATATTGGGTATGCTAAACAGAAAAAAAGAAGAAAAAAAAAATGCCCTAGAACAGTGATAATAATAATGACAGTAATAACACCAGGAACTTAGGGTGCTGGAAAGGGATTAACCAAGATATATCATTATCTAGAAACATTCTAACCTCATCAAAACTACCAGGAACAAAGATTGTAATTTGAACAATCGTAGCACAACTCTGGCAGTAATTTTTCCTTTTTATTTTTTTAGGCAAAGAACAATAACTGTGAGAATCAAACAAGCCATGTTTTAGAGACCAGTTCTGCATAAAGGTCAGAAATATCTATAGCCACTGCCTTTAGGCACAGGTGCAAAAGTCCCAAATGCAAGGCAACGTATAGTGCAGAATCCTGTTGAGCAAGTCCTCAAGAAATAGGTTTCATAGATGGCTTTGGCCAAATGTTTTGCAGCTGTACACACTAAGGCAGGCTGAAGCTGGATCTTCCACTAAACGAGGATGCAGTAGAAGTAATGTGAATCAGGCTGTGTTTGCAAGGTTACTTGGTATTCTCAGTGTGCTGTATGCAGTGAATCAGCAAAACAATGGAAACCTAGAAAACCTAGGAGTATGCATATGACACTGGCATGAGGTAACCATGAAAGAAATAAGGTGCAATTTATGCAAACTGCTTAGCTAAAAGCTTTGTCCAACACATGGCTTACCATGAGAAGGGCACAACCAACAGTGACTTAAGATTTTTGGCCCAGTATTAAACACGACCGCATATGAAGAAAAATGAAACAAAGAGAGGTTAGCTGTAGAAAAATAGCCTGATTCAACAACATTTCTGTTTTCCTGCAGTCAAGGACAAGATGGCTCAGAAACGTTCATCTACCAGCATCACTCTGGCATTTCTCCCAGAACTTTCAGGGTCCGCTTGGCAGAAAATACGTAGCTGAATATTTTTAGTGTTCTCAAGATCTCTTATCCCGTGCTTCACAGTCATCTTCTCAGAAACTTTGCTTAGGCTCAAGGTGTGCAACCATTCACAGCTTCCATATTTCAGCTTCCTCAGTGATAAGAAGGAATCACTGACCGCCTCTGGGGCTACTGCTTCACGCTGCAGGCTAAGCTCAGGGATAGATAGCCTGAATCATGCATGCGTGGGTGCGAAGCGGAAGGGACACATGTCAACCCAGAGGCAGCAATCTCTATCACCTGGCTTTGAAAAGCAATTCTAGAGAGGATCACGATCAATAGAGAGCACTACCAAGAACACAGAGTCCTTCAGCTCTTGAAATACCAGGCCATGATCAGCAGTATCAAAATCAATTGCAACATCCGTCATACCTAAATGAATCTGATCTTAAAGACCCTCTAACATCTTACTGATCTTAGAGCAACACACAGACAGTACTCAGGACCGGCATGATCTCGGATCTGTGGCAATGCCAAAAGTGAGCTTAAAATATACCCCAGCTATAGCAAGTGCCTAAGGAAAGAAGAAGCCATCCACGCCCCAGTTCCTCTCCACTCTCATGTGGAGAGGGAAAGAGAGTTGGTGAGGACCCTGCATTTTTCAGAAAAGTTGGCACAAGGTCATTGCATTTTTCAGAAGAGGTGGCACTCTTCCTTCTGTGAGGGAGGTGTGATAGCAGGCACCAGCCTCAGCTCTACTGCCTTGTTTTACGGGCACAGTGACAAGAGGTAAGGGTTGGAATTACAAGGTATCTATGCTAGGAAACATCTCTAGGAAATATCCCTATGCTAGATATGCTAGGGAATATCCCAAACATCTTCATCAGAGATCGAATGAAACCCAGGAAAAGGAAGAAGTTTGTTGGGACTTTGGACTTCTCATAATAATCAGGTAAAATCAGTGCATGTTCAGCTCCATGCTGTGGTGCCCTCATGTTTGTTTCCTCCTGCACTAATCATAAAGCCAGCTCACGTACCTGCATATTGCACTGCAGTCACCTCGGTATCCAGTCCTAACACTCTTTTGTCAGTGCAGCTCTTTCCATTGACTTCAACAAGTCTTGGCAGAATACTGGCTCAATATCCTCCCATCCTAGAGCTAGAAATATGTGGCTCATAAGATATTAAACATGAAATGTTCTTCCCTTTCGTTCTTTTCCCCTTTGTTTTAAATATTTTAGTTCACTGAAATAGAATGGAAAATTTCAAGCTGGAGCGAGTTCTCAGAATATATCAAGCAGTCAGAGAGTTAAGGGCCAGAATTTAAGTTTTGTGAAGAAAAACTCTAAAAATTCTATTACTTCTAACACAAGCAATAGAAAATGTACTTATGTGAACAGTTACTTTAAAATGCCTCCGCAGTTCTTAGAGTCCAAGCCTTAAATCATGAGTAGGTTTGCTCATAGTGACTGGAATTTGAAATGATCTCAAAAGTAAAGGAAGAGGGCTTACTTTAGTTTCAGTAAGACCTCTAAAAAGAAGGACAAACAGAATGAACAATGCTGATAAAAATTTGGAGTACCCAAAACTGTGAAGGTAGCTAATAATTGTTTGGAAGATTCAGGCCATGCGTAACATAAATGTGTACAGTTTATGTAGTTAGCCATTACCAGTTAGATATAACTTATTTTGTCCTTGTGCATCTTCTGTCTAACCAAGAGATTGCCTGATCAGGTAATTAACACATCTCCGCGCTTCCCAACTAGGTGCTCTTTCTACTGCTTTGGTGTCCTTTGAGCTGAAGACAAAACACATGTAAGGAAACTCTAACGCCTTTCCTCCGTAACTCTCCCTGATACCCCAGGGATACTGCCAAAGCACAGACTGTGCCACAGGCTCCTCATTTAGAGTTGCAGCCCACCCCTGCAGGGCAGCTCGCTCCCCATCCCACGGGTACTGACACCGTGTGCCAAGCACCAGCCCAAGCCCCAAGCTTTTCGGGCTTGGCCATGAAAGCCGTGGTGGCACAGCAAGGAGGCAGTGCCCAGTGGTGCGGGCCCAGAAATGCGCTTGGAGCAGGAGATAGGCCTGAAAACAACCTCACTTTAGCTCTGCCCATCAGCCCGTACATCACTTTATATTTCCTTGTTCAGTCCTCTCTTCTGTTTGATCTTTCCGCACTATTCATCCTGATTCCGATCCTTTTTGTGATGCTTGTTTGCACAATGTTCTGTTTGCTCTCTGTCACACAAAATCTCTTCCTCTACTGCTCTCCTCCCCTGAGGATATCTTCATCCTCTTCACATGGAAGGGGGATCCCCGTTCTGGCTCAGAGGCTGTGCATCCTGCACAGCAGGATTGGGCCCAGCACATGTGGAGATCTGCACTGGGATCCTCCTCCTCAGGAACAGAACTTGGCTGTTGGATCAGGCCTTCTCCCCACACACACCTCGGCCAAGGCTTATAAAATGGCACTTTTGCATCCTCCCGATACGTCTCTGAATGCCAATGCCATCATCTTTCCATTTAGCCTGCTTAGGGAATGAATTAAGATGCTCAACTTTTAAATCCTCTTTCTCAAAACTAGCGATAGCTGTAGCACAGAAAGTCCTCATCTGATTCTTGGGGCATGCGTCAGGCCATCACAGTATGGACACTGCTTGGGGCACATCCAGCTTAGCTCCAGAATGCACCTACAGGAAAGTCAAGTGGCTTCCTTCTCAGAAGATGTTCATATGCTAGATGGAGTCGATTTTAAAGTGAGTTTACTGCTTTTGTGCCCTCCCCCCGATTAAACTATACAGTTGAAAAAAAAATGGTAACAAAAAGAAAACACAAAGTTGTGTCTAATCTGTCAAAAGAGGAAACAGAGCAGAGAGGAACCTAGATGTGATGTTATAAGAAAGTCGGTGGCTTCCATACAGATCGTGCTTAACCACCAATTTCAAAGCTGAAAAACTTTGCATACCTCAACACTAGGTAAATGATAGGACAGTGCAGCTCTTTTTTATACCAGTTTGGGAGTTCTGACCACTAGTAGAAGGGCCACCAAACCGTGTTATTGTTCAACACGCACACGTTGTTTGACGAGTTGTTGGGTCGTTATATAAAAGGTATAGTCCACAAGCCACATATCAGTCACGGTTAATTCATATGACAGGATTTATTTCCACATTTCACTGTTCAGACTGTTACAGAGGGTTTGCATGTTTTTTTATTTTTTTCTTCACACCTTTCCACCTCCTCACTGCCAATTTAGGAGCTGTTAGTCTCAGTTCACAGTAATTGTGAGAAAATAAAATTCCATCTGTTTCTGTCAGGCAAAGGAAAGATAGGAAAAGGAACGAGAGAATCAACAGAAAATTCCACTTGCTAGACATCCTTTGCTGCTAGCTATTATTTTCCTAAGAGATCCCTTGCTCAGTTATATTGCACAAAGTACCTAGCACTTAGCATATGCACAATATTTTAATTTATATATGTCCACAAATTCAGCTCTTCCAAGAATATAGCACCAAGCACTATTCTTCCACTGTTCATCTAAATCCATAAATATGACTCCCGTGTGGAAGCAGTGCCGTATAGAACTATTTAACTAATTAACGGACCAAAGCCCATTTTTCTCTCATTGGATTTTCAGCTACAGGCATATTTTTAATAGGAATGTGTAGGAACTCATGCCAGAATTGTTGAGCGTAGTAGCAAAATTCAGGCTTCTGTCTTTGCAATCTGTCTTTCCAATAGCTTTGGAATGGCTTAAAGGTGAACAAATAATGAGAAAGGGAGACAGGGAGAGAGGGAAAGAGATGCACAGCTCAGACAGAAGCTGAGATAGATTTAGGCTAAAAAAGCCATTAGGAGTTAAATGATCTGCAGAGAGGAAAGCCTTGAAATTAAATTTCACTAGATATCAAATAGGAGATATAAGAGTGGTATGTTAGGAGAGGCTCCTTCATGAAAATGCAAATAGCAGCAAGCTGTTTTAATTATAGGCTGTAAGTGTTGCATTCTGGGAGGCTAGAAAAAAAATGCAGAAGAGAGCAGAACCATAAAACATTCCCATCAGTATTTTCAGGTCTTTTTCAAATCCATTCTCAGTTTAGCAACATTTTGCAGCCCCATTGCACTTTTTTCTAGCCCACTGCTAGCCTGGGATGTGTATATGCTGACAGGATTTTTCCTGCTTGGAGTTGTCCCTGGAAGGGTGGGGGTCTCACAGCTAGAGAGGCAGGATGACATTTAATTCAGAGGGGGGGGAAGAGCAGTCATGAGCCCCCGTTCCTGTCACGATGCAGGGACCTGTCCCCACTGCTGCTGGTGGCAGGAAAATTAGAGCCCATAATCTGCTCCCCTGGAAGAAGGAGATGAAAGCATCCAGGTGAAGCAGTTGCAGACCACAAACCTTCACCAGCAAACGAGGCAGACCTTCCACTACAAACGGCTGTAGGTAACACAAGCAAGTCATTGGGCAATAAAAACCTGGGTTCAGTTTTATTTCTGGCATAAAACAATGCTTGCTGGCAAGAGAGCATGAAGAGAACACGTTATCAAACAAGCTCTTCATTAATAGAAATACAAAAAGTTCATCTGAATAGCAGAGAGACAATTGCCCTTGTCCTTCTCGTCTCTTCCCACCCGCAGAGGCAGTCAGGTCATGGCCAGCTCTGTCTGAACACCTTGTGCATTTGCAAGCCTCCAGATACCAGCCTCTCCCCTCCTTCAGAGAGGAAAATCCCTTCATTTCCACTTTCAAATGGAGAACAAACTAAAACTAATACACAGTCTTTCAGGAATTGAATATCTGCATGCAAAACAAGTATCAGGCTGCATTAGTTGAGCATTTGTTTAAAGTCTGGAAACATTTTGACGAGGGGTGCTGAGTAACAATCACATAATAACAGCTCTGTGGTGTTGAAAGGGAAAAAGATGAAACCCCTCTGCATTCAAAAACGCATTCAAGCTTCGATGATTGCATTATGGTTGAGGCCAGCACTGCTTTCCTGAAGGTTTTTTTGCTTTCCTTCAGTAGATGTCACTGCAGTACAGGATAATGCTGAGCTGCATGCTAGTTCTAGCACAGTTTGGGGGAAAGGGATAATATTAGCCTCACTAGGGAGTGGTCCACCACAGAGAACTGAAGCATTATGCCTTCACATTTTCAGCAGCACTGAGTATCAGCCCTCACATCCAATTTTTTTCTTATGCCTTTGTTACTTGATTGGGACCAAACACAAGAAACTATTTGCAGTTAAAATCGCATCAGGGAAGCTAATCTGGGACAACCATCATTCTGAACCAGAACCAGCTTGCACGCAGTTCATTCATTTTGCTTCTGTGGACTCAAATAACTACCTTCCTTCTGATGCAGCCTCCCCTCAAGTCCTTAAACCTATGCATACATTATTCTCATTCATTATTCTAATCAAGAACTCTTCTCTCTGTGTTTTTGGCTCTGACGTGAAAGCAAAATGTCTACCAGGTTAGCTTTTCATTTAATGTATTTTGCTTTTAAGATGGCTTGGCTGCTCATATAGTAAAACAAAATATTGTTTTTAAGCAGAGTGCAGGGGGTTTGCTTAAAACAAGAAATCTTCAGATGTTGGCCAACAATGAAAATATTTGAAAGTGAAATGTTTACCGGGTTGAAAATTTCCATTTAAAAGATATTCCTGGAAAAGCCTGTATGTCAGACATGGAAGGGCTGAAGCCTGAAAGTGAAAATAACAGGATGCGTGTGAGAAGAACCCTGGGAAATCGAGGAGGGTTTTATGAGAGGACAACCGTGCATTCAGCAAGCCCGCATGCTGTGAAAGAGACACGGCTGCTAGCAGAGGCATCAGAACGCGCTCGGGAGGCCCAAACCCCTCCTCTAGCTCACTCCTAGAAAACAAACCAGAACCACGTCTCTCCCCGTTTCCCCCAGCTGAACAATCAAGCCCCAAAATAGAAAGGGGAAGGCTTACTTTGGAAGCAGGCCGCGTAGCCCCAGGCTCTGGTGCAGTGGTAATGACAGAGATGGGGCTCACCAGGAGCACTCGGGCTGGGATCGGCAGTAGAAGGCCTGCAGCTGTGGCACCCCAGCTGCTGCCTTATCATGAGGAGCAGGAGGTGCAGTCAAGCGACACAGATTCCCTCCCAAAGCTTTGCCCTGCGTGTATCTCACCTGGGGAAGCTTCCTTCCAAAATCTGGGAATATGTTAATGCAGCACTCTCTGCAGATATACATCCAAACCCCAGGTGACACCAGCATGGAGAAGAGGCAACTTTGTCTTGGTCATTTGTGTTTCATTGGAGTTCAAATCCACGTTAAGCATTGGTACGTACTTCAGCCGACCATAACCGCCTGGCATGATGAAACAGAGACATTAGATTTTGTTAAGGAATGACACTGTTAACAGCTATGCCTTCTCTCAGCTAAATCAATCACCTACCACTTTATTAAACATGATTTCTTTCAGCCTCTCCGACTGCCTAATGAGCACCCTGAGCAGGAGAGAGTAGGAATCAGTAGTTCATTTCCCTCCGCCCTCCCCAGAGGAAAGCCCACACATCGAAGCAACTATTTGCAGATGATCTTTGGAAAGAAACAAAGAAAAATGTTTTGAGGGGCTATGCTTTAAAGCCACTTTCTACTGAGATGGCTAGACAGAATTTAGGACTACTATTTTTACCATCCAAGTTGGAAGATTTTGTCTTGCCTTCTGCTACGTCTTCCTTTCTTGTTGCTTCTACCTGTGACTTGTTTCGCAGCTTCAAGTTTCACACCCACACCCTTCTTTCCTCCCACTCTCTTTGTCTCTGTAAAAAAACCCTGTCATCCGTGACTTCTTCATATGTCATTACCTTCAGCCTCACCAAGGCCTGGATCCTTTTGTTTCTCTTCTCTCTCTCTCACAGGTTTCTCTTTTCCAAGTGTTTCTCCCCTCAGCATCGTTTCATGGAGGTCACATTGGGCTTTTGCTCTCTCCCTCCCTGTGCTCCTCCCTAGCTAAACTGTCTTTCTCTGTTTTTAGCAGCATTAAATACGACCCTTTTCCTCTTCCCCCTATCATTTTCCTGCTGCCTGCTCTCCATGCAGCAGTTCTCTTTGGTCTTGTTCTATGATTTCTGCTCAAGACACTCTTGTTTTCACCGTATCCCACATTAAGTCTGTGCTGATCCATCCGATCCCTTTGCTGAATAGCTCCAAGTCTCCCTTCTGCATTCAGGCTGCATTCCTCCTTCGGCCCACCCTATGCCAAAGCTTACTGTCTTGCATCGATTTCGTCAGCCATTTTCTCAGGTCTCTGTTGCTATGTTCCTCCCTTTTAAACAGCAATCATGTATCTTTCAGCTTCATACTTAATGGTCTTCATCTCCCTTGTCCCTTGTCACTCAGTCTTTTGACAACATCCAGGTCATAAGTATTTACTGGTGTTTGTCACTCCTCTCTTTTCCCGCATTTCTTCTTTTCCTTCTCCTTCTGCCTCAAGGACTGATGTTCATTTTCAGCCTTCCTTACTCTTCACCCTTTCTTTTTGCCTCTCTCTCACTCCAAAACAGCTAGTTCTGAGACAAGCTGTCCTTCCCCACTACACATTTTTTATCCATGTTCAGTTCTTCCAGTTTCCTAATTAAGTAATTCTCATTCTCCAGTTTGAGAACATCTGTCATCTCAAGTAGATTTTCTTCTGCCCTGAATCATCCTCCCTCTTATCCTGCTCCTGCATCTTCTTTGCTCTCCTCATTGGGATCTCAACCAATATCTTCTTCTTTGTGAAGACATCTGCTTTCCTTCACTTCCCTTTCTGTATCTCCCTTCCTTCTTTCATGCCACGTATTAAGAATTTCTCTTTTCCAACTCCTCTGTTTGCCTCAGTTCTTCCATCCCGAACACACTGCTCTTCACTCCTCCGTCAGTTCTCACGCTCCCACAAAAACATTTTTTTTTCTGATCCCCTTTTCTCACCAGCTATGGACTGCTCTGCTCCTCTTTTTCATATCCAAGCTAATTAAACACACATCTTCTCCACTTTAAGCCAGGAACCCTCTGTAAACTAGCTTTTCCCCTTAGACAAGACATAATCTGCTCTTACCTGTGTCTCTCCTCAGTTTTGAATGGAACCAAAGTTCAAAAACAATAATCCAGCATTGAAACCTTGTATTCATTAGGTTTCTGTGACTGTCTTTTCTTTGCTTTCTCCCTGTGCATCTGTCCATTACCACTGCAGGCCACTTGGAGCTCTTTCAAGACCCACCTCCAGCATTTATGATGACTTACCACTATGATGATTTAGTTATTATTTTGAATATTCATCTCTTCACTCCTGATCTGCCTGTTTTTATTCAAAGGAAAGTCTCAGAAAAAATTGGCTCAGATTTGCTCTTCCTGGACATCACTCCAAGAACAGTATGTTTAAAACAACACCTTCGGTTGCATCTCCTTTGCAGTCACGGTGACAAACCATATCTAGCCTGCCACTTATCTGCACCTTCCACCTCCTTCTTTTTTCTCATAACCAAACTATGCCATAATCCTAACAGGGCTAACATTTCTAGTAGAAGGCTTTTTGCATTCATCTACATACCAAAAACTCACCCAAATTTTCATTATGCCGAACAATGATTGCTGCAGCATTTGTTTCCTTACCCTTGCCACGCACTGCCATAATAATGATGCATTATCATTCAGGGAGACCCCAAGGTCTAAATAGTCCTCTCTTACAACTCTTTCTTTGGTCTCTGTCTTCATAGCATCAGTGTATGTGAATGGACTTCATTTTCAAGTCCATTCATGTTCTGTCCCCACCATATCATCTCCCAGGCTCTTGCACCCAGCCTACCCAGGATGATACTTTCCGTCTGACTGATAAAATTTCACATAGGCACATCCATGTTATCTCCCATACTTCACCCAAGTGCTTTTGCTGAGTTTCTCAGAAAGATCAAGAAAACCACTTCAGTTTGTGTTTTTTTTTTTCCTTAAAAATCTCTATTTGAAATTCACCTCTGCCACCATGCTACAGATTTAGATAAGTATAGTAAGTGAACTAACTCATCCTTTTCCGGTACTCTGTCACCTCTTACCTCTTGAAGTATAAGGCTTTGTGGGCCAGCATTATCTTCTTATTTTGGGTTTCCATGACACCCAGTCCACAAAGGAGTCAGGCCAAAAGTAGGGCTCTTAGGTACAACAGCGATGGTAACACATACTACAATAGGTGGAAATTGCAACATCTCAACAGTGTTGATGTTGTTCTGCAACCTTCTATCACGGCTACATTTAAATTCATATTTCAGAACATTTTCTTCTGTATGTCAGGCTATGAAAAAATACACATTTTTTTCTTGTTAAAAATACATTAAAAGCTAGTTATATCTTTGATTTCATTGAAGATTACATTTAATGGGACAATGTCAGCCTAGGTGCAATGTTTCACTTATTATTTTTTCATACAAAAAGTTTTAGGATTCTGTTTATAAATGCTGTTTGTAGTGGCATGGGCTCTCCATCAGGCTTGACTTAGGAAGATAGCTAGTAAATTCTAATTCTGCTGGAGAGGAAGAATGATTCTTCTTTCCTATGGAAACCTATTCTCATAGAAAACAGGTTATAAGAGCCACAAGTGGGGGATACTGCTTGTATAGGTGAATATGACTCACTGAAACAAGTAAGATAGTCACAAAGTAATGTTTAAATGCAACCACGAGAAGAAGAATAAGGGAGAAGTAAGACAGAGAAGGAAAATAGAGTGTTTAAGTTTAAAGAGAGAAGGTCATGCTTTGGGAAACAGTTTATGGAGAGTTCAGAGAGCTCTGAAAACAGAAGTGATTTTAAGAAAACAATCACTGGAAAATAAGAAAATAAGGAAAATATGTGATCTAGCCTACTGTTTTCATCCCGACACCATTGCTAGGGACACCTGAGCATGATGGGGAGAAAGGGGGTGAAATAAGATGTGATCTGTGGCACTGTAATGATGTGTGTCTGTGCCATTATATGGAGATGAATCAAGGACTGCAACACTGATGGGTCTAGACATACAGGAATTGCCCTCAGCACTGAAGGTGCAGACCTCTACAACAGAAAGCTGCCTTGTAGTCATGCCATCTTCCCCCTTTCTTGCTCCAACCAAATGCTGATATAAAACCATGCATTATGCTCAGGGAGGAAACACCTCGTGGGCAAAGCTACCTACGTGCACACTGAAGGTGCCTATTACACACGGTAAGACATATTAGGGTGAATGAAATCCATTAACCATAACTGGTCGTTATTATGGAAATAAAGACGTATGGTTCTTTGAAATGTCAGATTGTCTAAATTACAGTAGGCTGGAAAGAAATATTATTTAACTTTGCTCTGTGTACTATTTTCTTGTCATTGAGAAGTTATAAAAACACATTGACTTCAGACTCAGAACAACAAAAGCGTCTGATAAGAGTCACCTTATTTCATCAGCAAATACAATGCAAATGATGGTTTGCACACATGGGTGGTTTTCATCAGGTATCAGCATTGTCATAAACACAATAAATTACGGTAAAAAGTGGACCGAGTTCAGAGTATCCAAACAAATTAAATGTCAACAGCTCATTTATTCCTCTTTGCTTCTGCAAGTCAAAACAGTCACATCTTGATCTTGCGGGTTATAATTAGGTTGAGTCCCAGCTCTGCAAAAGCAGAACGCGTATCTTGCGATCTACCCACACATGTTTAGGAAGCCAGAAGAAAGGGCAGTGGTAATGCATAAGAGGAGTATACAGCAGGTGGCTAAGCACTGTAAACCTATTTATAAACTAAGAGGCAGATTAGGTAAGTTCTAGATCACTGGCACTTTTCATAGCCTTAACAAGCCTTGTTGAACAAGACACTAAAACTATTTCTTACAGGCTGGCACCATTGCTTATGTGACTTTCCCCCTACCAAAGGGCTCTGTTGGGTTTGGAAGTGCTGGGCAGGGCAGCCAGCAATTCTGCCACGGGGCTGCCCAGCAAACCCACATCCCTGCTGAATCCCCACAAACACGTGTAGCAGGCAGATCCTGGGGAACATCCCACTTGCCAGGTCGGTGGAGGAAGGTTGCAGCACCCACCGAACGGAGGAGGAAAAAATTAGTTTGCAGCACTTGCGTGGAAACGATTGCACGGAGGAATAAAGCCATAATTCTTTGATTGTGAGCCCAGTGTTCAAAATTAAATGATCCCATTCAAGAGCAACACTTGCAAATTACACATTTTAAAATACACATTTCAAGAAAAGCTTTGTGAAAGGATGTCAGTGCAGTTACAGCAAACTCTACCACCTGAGAATTGTGACTGTCAGCCTTTATTGCACATATTAAATATGCAATGCTGCATAGGAAATTTGTGGCAAAACACTCTTTAAATTAGTGCTTGCTCAACTGAGAGCATAGTTCCTGGGAAAGCAACAGCCAGTTTGTAGAGAGTAATAATAAAAGCAACATCACTCCCTTTTGTTGCATTGTTTTCTCTCAAGACCCTAGGAAAGAAACAATATCTATTCACTTCTTCATGGTTTCTGTTTCTTCTGTATGTAATGAAATGTCACTGCAAGCAAGAATAATGAATAATCTGCTCCTATCTGTGTGCCAATTTCTCCACTTTTTAGCTAGGCAAAACTCCCATTGATTTTTGTCTGTTTAAAGGCTCTTCTAAAATGCTCTGCTCCTCTCTTGCTCCATGCATTTATGTTTATACCTGTCGGGGCTGTATCTGCTGCCCACTTGATATCCTCTTGCCTCTCCCCGTATGCCCATCGATGCTTGCATCCATCACCTGGCTGTGCGTGCCAGTGGCGCGGCAGGGATGCAGCGGGTGAGCAGCCCTTTGCTGCCGAGGCTGCGTTATGTCGTTTAGCCATTGATCCCGTACGCCTGCCGCTGGTGCAGTGACCCGTGCGGGCTCCCAGAGGAGGCACGTGCCGGGCCTGGCACTTCACGCCGTTTCCAGCAGAACGGATCAGACCGCTCCGATCTGCGCGGGATGGCCAACCCGACACGGAGCCAGCTAGTGCCTGCGGGACCAAGAAAGGAAGCCGAGGCAATCTGGCTGCCTTCTTCATGCATTTGTCTCTGGCCTTGATCACTCCACGCCCCACTCTGGAGTCCCTGAAAAAACGACACTTAGGTGGTCCAAACTTGGGCATTTTCCCCTCGTTTTTATGGGAAAAATGCCTAAAAACGGTGTCTTATTATGAATGACACCCGCTTCTTATTTGTATTCAGAGTCACAAATGCTTATTTTACCTGGTAAACCATATTTTTTCTTATTTTAGCGACTTGGTGGAGTCTAGCCTAGCTTCTCACAAGAAAACTTCCATTATAGACCATGACACGTATCAGAAGAGAGGGGCTTGACCTCCACACCCACGCCTGATTTGCAAGGGTTCACCTTAGTAAATTCCATCTTTTTAGCTGTGTGAAATGAGCCTCAAGCTTTTGGAGGCAGCAAACAAAGAGCTGTTGTGCTCTGACATTTCTGTCACAACCACAAGACGAGGGAGAACAATATTATTATGAATATTGAAGAAACCCAGAAGACAAGTGGGCTATGATATCTGACTTCTGGCATGTAAAATTACGGACTGCTGTCCTTATTAAAGCAAAGCTCAAGATGAACGTTTCTTATAAAGCGTTCTATCCTCTCTGTCACGTAGCGTATTGTGAGAAACATCCAAACCAAGGCAGATCTCAGTAAAAATAGTAACTACAACATGTCAGTGTGTGAAAATGGTTACTTGCGAGAAGCAGTGTAGGAAAAGAAAATTGTTTTTGTGGAGTTTTAACAAAAAATCCACGGTGCTCGGCTCAGACTTTGCCACAGCCATGTTCCTGTCTCTGCGTTCTCACAGGAATTCGACACGCACCACGTCGCTTACAATCTGGCCTCACATTAAAATGACAAGACACACTGATAGAAGAAAAAAAAAAAAAAAAGTTGTTTTAATTGCTAGCATATGTTACCGGAAATTCAGTTAGTTATTTTTAAGCGTTAAGTCATTTATCTTCGTTTGTAACCGGTAGCACCACTGCCTTCCGTCCTGGAACCAGCACAGGCAGAGGAGAATAATTAAAGACCACAAAAGCCGTTGGTGATACATGGAGTGCCAACACTGGTAGCACACTTATTACAATTTAGACAGCAGCATTATATCTTTATTTAAATTCACTTTAAGTTATCCTTATGGCTAAGGATGCTGGGATCACTCCTGCCCCTGCCCCTGTCACCAGCCCTGTCACCAGCCCTGTCCCCAGCCCTAGCCCTGTCCCTGTCCCTTGTCCCTTGCCCCTTGTCTCTTACCCCTGTCCCTGTCCCTTGACCTCTGTCTCTGTCTCTGTCCCTGTCCCCTGTCCCCTGCCCCCTGTGTCCGGCCCCGACCCGGCCCCGCGGCCGTTGCTCGGCAGCCGCCAGCCAACCGAGCCTGCCGGGAAGGCTGAGGGGAGAGGCGGTGGCAGCGGTGGCAGGCTGACGGCTAGCCCCCATTGGTGGAAACGAGCGAGGGCGGGGCTTAGAGCCGGCTCTCCGCTCTGCTATTGGTGGGGAGAGGCGTCAGTTCGGGCGCAGGGGCGGGGCGGGGCGGCTAGCGGCTTGCGTTGAGAGGCGCGGCGCGGCGGGGCGGGGGGAGCGCGGCGAGGGGGCGGCGGCGGCGGAGGAGCGGGTGCGAGGGGAGCGGCGGAGCCGGCGCCGATCCGGAGCGGAACCGGAGCCGATCCGGAGCGAGGTAGGGGCTCGGGTAGGGGAGCGGGCTGCCGGCTCCCAGCCCTGGCAGCCGCCGGGTGCCGGGGTAACGGCCCCGTGGCTGGAGCGAGCGGCGCTCCCCGCTGCCTTTCGCCGTCCCCGGGGGCGTTGGGGTGTTTTTACCCCCAAAATTTCACCGTGAGGGTGTTGAACGTAACGCCCCGCCCGTTAAATGTAGCCTGAACGCCCCAGACAGCGCAGGCTGAGAGGCTGGGCTGCCTTTGTGCGTGCGCTGCCTTCACAGCGGGGAGCTGCGGTAAGGAGAGGAGGTTTTAAAAAAAAAAAAAGGCTATTTTTTTTTTTTTAATAAAATATACCTGCCCGGAGTAGAAGCACGAAGCGCCATTTTAATAGGTGGACCGAGCGGCGGAGGTGTATCGCCTTCTGCCATCGAGCCCACGCAGCCGGGGGCAGCGTTTGGGGAATGCCTGGGCTGGCACAATTTGGGGATGGGGGAGATCCCCCCCTTAACCGGGGGGCCTCTGGGCAGGTGTGGGGCGGGGGGCACCTCTGGGAGCCCCCCGCTGACCGCCCCTCCGGGGAACGGCCTTCTCAGTCAGGATTTACCCCAAAACGCAGCATGAACTCAGAATTGTCGTGGGGTCGCGGCGATGTTCTGGTGCCTTTGGGTTTTTCTGAGGTGCAGGGGAACCGCATTGCATGTGAGGGTGGGGGAAAGACCACGGAGAAAGGGGGAGCGTGAAAGCAGCAGCGATCACTTGCTGCAAGATGCAAGTGCTACGCCAGCGTCTTGCACCTAGGGCTGCTTGGATTCGCTGCTGCCAGTGCCTGGACCTGCAGCTGAAAGCAGCCGGCATCATTTAAAAGCACACACGTTAAAAAAAAAAAAAAAATATATATATATATATATATATTACATCTCACTTCCAAGTATTACATCTGATTTCAACATTATTCGAATGTCAACAACTTCGGCAAATCTGATATACGATGTTGCTTGATGTTAGGTATTTTTATCGTTTCAGCATCCAAAATCAAATCTAAAACTGTAACTTTGTTTTCGTTCCTTCCTTTTGTCTCGCTTTGCAATCAGAGTTTTAGCGAACCTGTTAGCATTGCAGGTGTTACGTTCTGCCTCGTTTCTTAAAACCTGAGGTGTTTAAGCAAAGAAATTGCAGTTCTGTTTTAACGCTCTTCATGGATCCTTCTAGTTTAGCTCAAAAATGATGAGGAGAAAATGCCCTCTGAGGTTGAGATATTGAAATGTTTACTGTAGCTCTGCGCTCTTAACAAAGCCCTTGAGAATGTCAATTTCATAAGTCTTTTTCTGTAGTGAAATAGCCACAGGAAAACATTTAAAAAAAATGCACAGTCGCTGTGAAGAAAACGTCTTTATAAAAAGAGGTTTGGGTTAGCCTGTTGGAAACTGTTATTGGAGAGCTGGTCCGGTTAGCTGTAGTACTAGTGTGGTTTGACCCTGGCAGCGGCTATTTCTGTTGTGTGGAACGGGGCTCTGTGAGTGGGAGGTGAGCTGAGGCTGCGAGAGCAAGGTGGAATAAGAGAATAATTTCTACATGCAGAAAGCTCTCTTTCCTATATGAAAAGCCAGTTCTCTTCTATTATAAAAATAGCTATTTATAATGCTGCCTATATATGGACACTCTCGAAAACCATGCGCATATAGGCGTTAGCATGCTCTCTGGAACACACAACGCTCACGAGTAGACATCTGGAAGAAAAAAACCAGCAGTTTTCCTAGCTATTACTTAAATTCTGGACAAGGTATGAGCTCGTATTTATGAGATTTTTTTTGGAGTATACATGCTTAATCTGAGCAGAGCACAAGCGTGGATCTGCTCTGAAAATGGGTTGGTGTGGAAGGTAAGTGAAGGCACTGTGAGCTGTGTGCTTGTCATGTGAACGGAACAAGAATGGTATGCATTCGACGTAACTTATTTTTCAGAATTTTAGAGAACTTTAGCACTGCTTTCATGAGCTAAGCCTTACAGCTCTAGGCTTTTATCTTAATTTCCACGTCAGGAGATCAAGGCGAGAGAATGGTCAGTGATGTGCTGTTGCTAAAGAACGTATGTGATATAATGAGGAATAGAGTTTATTTCCTGTTTCTGAATTCTGTATTCTGTCTAGAAGGCCACTTTTTGTTCTCTCCCACCTCTGTTTGTTTTTACCAGACAATTCGAGTTGTACCTTAGTGTCTTGGAGCAAAGGGATTTGTTTGTGGATAGTAATAACAGCTTTCTGCATCAGAAGCAGGAAGAATTAATTTCACGCGATAAATTAAAATGAGTATTAAAACAATACATAATGGCTTTCTCTGTGTACTTATTAGAACATCAGCCCTCTTGCTGAGTCTGCCCAGTTTAATAATATTAAATATCGATGAAGGAAAAATGTTGAACTTGTGAATGTTCACAATGCTAGTGTGTCCACCTTTTAAATCTAAGCTTTTTTTTGTTTGTTTAGAACACGACAATCTCAATTCTCTATCACTGTGCTAAATAAGATATTGAAATAATTCCTAATTATCTTGAAAGCACCCCGAGGGGCCAAAATAAATTTAAAAGGTTCTGCGTGCCTTAAACTTTGCTGCTGTAGGAACATTGTGTGTGCGCACAGCTGCCCACGTTTTCTTTTTTCCTCCCTTCTCTGAGGCAACTGTGAGAACCCTGTAGGAATAAGCTAGCCTGCCGAGAGCTGCCATGCCTGTGTCCCTGGGTTATTTTCAGCAAGAATAACCACCTGAATGCACGGGCTTTCATGTTAGAGTTGTGCTCTGCTTCTCTGTTCATACCAGGGGTTGGTACCTAAGTTATGTCTAGGTGCAGTGGAGTTGAAAATAATCTATTGCGTTGGACTTTTATTCCTCTTAAAATGAGGAAAATGTGTATGGAATAAACAGTTACAGTTAATACGTGATGACTTTCTATAATGCTTGACTGTGATACTGGAGTGTTTAGGTCTCTAGAAGCTTTTAATTCTAGCTTTAGGGCAATGAGATTTATTTTTCTGTTGTTATTTCAGAAGAGATGTCGGTGTTCTAGCTTGCCTTCAGACTTGTCCTTCAAATCTGAGCAGGTTGAGCCTTCTTGTGTTGGAATTGCCCCTTAACGTCGTGAAACTTAACCCGTTAGCCAATGTCTTTTAAATAATAGCATAGCTTAATTTAACATTGACATTTATTTTGGAAGAAGAAAGGTGGCACTCATGAGAAATGGTTGCCTGGCAATATTTAAAAATAAAAATAAAGCCCCCCACCAGATTTAGCCTCTGAAAAAACAAAGTGCGAATCAATCCTTAGCTGAATCACGATTATGCCAGCCACACAGAGCTCCATTATGCTGCTGAATTGTATCACTGCCTCTGTTAATCTTTTCTTACAGATGACTATGGAAATACAGCTGTTAATGGTAACACTGCTTCATTCAACTGAAGGAAGGGGAGGATGTGGCTCAGTAGAATCAAATATTTATTCAACTATTCAGTGTACAAAAAAAAAAAATTAATCTTGGAGCTTGAATAGGAAAACAACCCCCCAGCCTTTTCTTCGTGGTTAGGTGTCAACACTGAAAAGTCCTACTGTGTTGTAGGAATTGTACGTTCTTAGAGAATTCGGAGAAATGGTTAACGCTTAAAGGTTTTTTTTTGTTATTATTTTTATATTTTTTTATAGTGGAAGGTTCTTATTTAGCTTAGTTTGTTAGAGCTATGCTTTGTTTGCTCTCGCCATCTAACAGTCATTTATAAAGCCCTTGTATTTGAGGCAGGAACCCGTGGCTCTCAAATTCTTGGAAGTTGGCTTTGCGATGTTGATATGGGTTCATTTATTTTTATTTGGTTCCTGTGGAGCTGATAATTTTGTAGGGCTACCTATCAGGCACCGAATCACCTGCGGTGCACCAGCTTCACGTTGAGCTTGGTGCTCAGGAAGGGAGCAGCTGCTCGGCTGTGCAGTTGCTTGTGCAGGAGCCGGGGGCAGCTGCTGGAAGGCACCTCAGCCTCCTCCATCCCTGAGCTCGGGGTTGACTTCGTGAGCTGGCTGCTGGCAGCCGGAACGTCGGCTTGGTTATTTATCTTTCAAGCACAGAAATTTGGGAATGAAATTGAAACCTGAGGGAACACATCTGTGTTTATAAGCTCCCCGCTTAGTGCTACATTTCCTAATCTTAAAAAGGTCCTTTTATTTTCTGGAGGAGATCCACATCTCACGAGCTCTCTGTGTTTGCCTACGTGTGTGTCAGCACTGTGCTGGTGTTGGAATAGCAGAAGGTCCAGCGTGCCCTGAACATTGCAGGCTCGCCGTGCCTGGTGTGCAGGGCTCTCTTCTTCTCCTCTCCCTTTCATCTGGACAATGCTTCCAAGACAGTGGTGAAGAGGGAGCTGCACTCTGATGTGAGCCCTGTACTGGATAAGCTTCAGAAGCTTGCTGAAGGACATTGGATATTACTCTGTGCTGGCTTTTACAACAAACTTCACTATCTGGTGAGAGTGTCTTGCATCCTGTAGCATATTGTGTTAATCGCAAGTTCATCAGAACAGTTTTCCACAAGTAAATGTAATGTAGTTTGATTGTTCAGCAGCTTTTGAGATGCTGATGGTTTTTTGTTGTTGTTCTTTTTTCTATATATTATGTTTTGGCTATTATCTGAAATAGTAGTGAACCAAACAGCGTGGAAGGTAGGCATGTGTCACAGTCAGATCTTCTGTTCTTGTCAGAGCTAGTACACTTGTCCTCAATTTCTGCTAATGTGCTGCATTCAGTAAAACTTTACAGTAGCTGAAAACAAATTGCAGGAAAAGTTTCCTCTTCTCTTTTTTATTTTGCATACTTGGCAGCATTTTGTTTACTCCCTGGAGTCACTTAAGCCCTCTCTACAAATGTTTGTGCGCATGTCATAAGTTAAACATATGTTCAACTTCAGCTGTATTGCTTATGGAGAAGTGTATGCGGGTTTGGGGCCCGTCAGACTTTGGTTTTTATGTGACACAAGCCAGAGGTGAAGAGATCCTGGACCTGTCAAAACATACAGCATCTCATATGTGAAAATGTTTTTAATCTCACATCTTAACTGATATGTCAAATTCATATTGCTCAGACTAGTTGATAGACATAATGGCAGCTCTTAAGTATTTTCTGTGTTGTTAGAGTATACTTTGCGGCTAAAAAATTGGGGATGGGTACAGATTTATGGTAACTTAGAGTTTGCTTTTCATGTTAGGTACTAATAGAAATAATTTAATAAAAAAAAAATGTATAAAATTCCTCATCCAAAAGTTAAAGCTGTTGATTAATGAAAGTAAGCAGTTGTCCTAGCAGTGACGATAGATTTTAATATTTCACTTGTGAATCTCAGAGTGTGGACTTTTTTTAGCGATATCCTTTGTGATTGCCGGGTGGACGTTGACTGAAACGAGGTTATATATTAGTGAGTATAGAGTAAAACCTTCCCTGACCTTTTTGCTGCTGTTTTTAATCTGATTGCGTGGGGTATCTTGAAGTCATAATTGACATCAAGATGGAAGAGGCCTATTTCATGCTTCTTAGTTGTTCAGCAAGCGGAATTCTTGGTGGCTTACTGTTATTTTGGCAGTGCCTTGTGTGTTACAAGGCAGCTCTCCTGTAAAACCTCCCTAATTGCACGTGCACACAGAATCCAAGCTCTGTTTGGAAGGGAGCTCGGGAGGCTGTCTGGTTAGACCTTCTGCTCAAAGCAGTGTTTTCGTAAATATATATATGTAAATATATATATATAAATATATATATTCCTGAAATATCAGTAGGGAGAAGTTGTGTAAAATGTAAATTTTCTTCTCCCTTCACAACACCTTCTTCACTATGCTCTACTTGCTTTAAGGACACTGCTGCATTAGCTTCCGTCGAGCACTTGGGAGGAGAGTTCCAGCCAAAAAGAAGCAAATGTGTTGGGTGCAAGAACGTTTTTCTTTTTTTCTTTTCAACTCAGATTCCCTCCCTTCTTTTCTTTTTCTGCTGTTAATCTGCAGCATGAACAATGTTGTCATCTGCTTGTTTGCTTAACCTTGGCAAAAGTGTTTCCAGTCTTCCTTGGCAGAAAAGGGTAGAGTTCCAGTATCCCCAAATCTACCACTCCAGCCAAGTTTATGTAGTATGTTGTTGTCTACCTTTAACAACAAAAACAACAAAACAACCAAACGAACCAAAAAAAATATATCCACCTTCACCTTACTTAATCCTTGTATGAAAACACCTACACGGAGTCTATACTCACTTCAGAAGTTTCGTGCCTTAAAAACTTGAGCCTACCTTATGGACCTCTTCACACATTCCCGATCCATCTGTTTATCTAGCACAGCTTCTTCTCCATCTCTTCACACAGTCTTAGGCTGTTGAAATGCAAGCCGCCTTTGCAGTTCCTTTAATTGGTAGTAGGCTTTCTTTACTTTCCTACCTCTTTCCATATCTTGTAAAACACAGGATTTTGGGGTGTTTTTTTTTTTCTTTTCTCCTTTTTGTTGGCATTGTTATTACAAAGGATTTTAAAAATTATATGTCATTATAATGTTTTTAAGCAACCATTATTTTTCTGCTTAACTGTGCAATCTTGTTTGGGTACAGCTTGTGTTTCGAGACAGTTATTTATGGAGCACGGTAGCGGTGCATCGTGATGCACAGTCAGTGCCGTGTTGATCCCGTAAGTCTATAGGCTAAAGCTACTACTTTATGCAGTATAGCCTATTATAAAACAGAAAACCTTGACGCGGGGAGTGGCTAGGGCTGACGGCGTGCTTTGTGGAACAGGTGGGACTTGAAAGTCTTAATTTAGTTTGAGGGAAGGGTGTTTATGCGGTCGCTCCATCTGTCCATCCATCTGTCCACTAGCTTGTCCTCCCATCCCACCCATAACTTCTGAGCCGCTTGGTCAATTTTTAGTCTGCTTTGGGCGAGGGGCGGTGTTCTCCTACTCTGATGCAGCCATCCAGGCCTTATGGAAACAAGCAGATGGTTAGAGAAGGGAGACTGGGCAAGAAATGGATGTTCTGGTTTGTGCGTGTCTGTGGTCAGGCTCTGCCAGTGCATACTCAGGTTACTTGGCAAGCTGCTGGGCAAAGTAAAGGCAATATGGAAAGCAGGAGAGATGTGAAGCTGATGTGGCAGGTTATTTCGTTATATGTATCTGGAGGATATCACGGGGGTAATTTGGGGATGCTATTCTAGGAAGCAAGGAAGGCCGTGCTCGTGGGTGGACGTGGGACCCAGAGTTGTGGAGGGCCTGTTTGATGCTGCCTGACATAGGTTATGCAGAAGGATAACTTAAGTGTTTAAGGAGTTCCTCGTCTTTTAAAGGAATTGTGGGGAGGCTGCTCAGTTAAAACCCAACACGAAGAACAGGGAAAAGGAGAGAACTGTAGGCGGAACGTCATCTGATGTATGTGGGTAAGAGGTGTGTATCCTACAAAACTGGGGGCAGAAACGTGAGCTGGGTGCAGGAAGAAGAGTGGCAGCCAACCAGGAGGAACTTCAGACTTGGAACCTCGTATATAGAACGGGGTGTGTGTGTAACAGAGGTCCTATAGCGCAACAAAATGAGTTGAAATCACTGAAATATTTCCTGAAAAACTTGGAGAGCTGAAATGTCTTGTATGCTTCAGGATTTCAAGAATTCTTTGACTTCAACACAACAAATTGGTTGCTTGGCTTGCTTTAGAAACTATTTATAGGTGTGTTATAAATTAAAAACAAATTTCAGTGTGAAGGTGCCAGCGTGGGACGCCCACAGCAATAATAAAACAGTGTTCTCAGAAGGTGAACCTTGCCTCTGCTTTTGCTAACCAAATAGCTGTTCCTGTCATCTGGAGATCTTTAAATACTTCAATAAATGCTGTGCATATTGATGTTTTAATTGCCTAAAACTCTGTGAATGAACAGCGTATTTGAAAAACACGGCCTTACTCCTGTCAGCATCGTTGTTTTTTGGTTGCTTCTGCTGACTCAAATTGTGACTCAGAAAAAAAAACCACACGTATACTTGTAGTTGATTTGTTTGAAACTTAGGATTGTTTTAGCTATAAGTCTGGGGACTGAGATTTTTTTTTTTTTTCTCATGGGGTAAATCAAACTTTTTTTTTCTTCCCTTACTGGGTAAGTCAAACTTGTCTATACAAGTAACAACAATATACAGCAACTAAAATTGTGTTGCAAATGTGTATGGATGAGGGGAGATAGGACGGGTTTTGTATTAAGGCCAAAGCCTACTCGGCTTTGATCATGCAAAGAACTGAACAACCCTGGGAGGCCAGGAAGCCTGTCCTGTATTTTTCCACACCAGTAAAATGGGTGACCTTTTGTGTGACTGTTCCAGTTATATTCACTTAAAATAACGTTTGAGCTATTGTTGGCTGTTCCACTGAAAATGAAATGACAGATCAAGCTTGTTAGCTTGCTCTTCTTCAAAGAAATTGACAATGAAGAAATGTGCTGTCCTTTCACATAATTAGACTGCGTAAAGCTTTAATGCTAGTGAAGAAAGGTTGTTCAACTATAGAAAACGTGAATAAATTATTTTACTCTAGTGAACTTTATTTTCTCCCTTTAACGTCAACAGTTACTTAATTTTTTTAAGTACTAGTTCTTACAAACACTGTAATATCTCTGATTTTTAAAGAATTATGAAAACAGTAGTTGCAGTTCTCACTTTGTTACTGTCAAACTTTTCATGGATTTACCTTATGGTGCTTAGGATTTAGTACAACTTATTGCTCAATTCCTGAATTTTGCTTATTGGTTTTATTTGTGATTTCTTTTTACTTTGTGAAGTGCAGTGGTAGTTACAAAAGAAGAGTCGCTGCCAAA
The DNA here is from genome assembly GCF_040182565.1 of Anser cygnoides. Lineage (NCBI taxonomy): Eukaryota > Metazoa > Chordata > Aves > Anseriformes > Anatidae > Anser > Anser cygnoides. Next base: position 129,315,856 of record NC_089873.1, on the reverse strand, counting down.
ATGCGAGCTTCCCTGTTCTGTGCACCTTTCCCATCCAATAAATATACATAGCACCAGATTTGTGGAATGACTTAATAAGATATACAGAGGCAATGGTGCAGGTCATAGAATGCATGAAAATAAGAATGTGGGTTTGTACTGTAAAATCTTTGGGGTAGGGGCTGTATGGTGGGACCCCAATCCTACTTAGTGCCTATGGAAGTTGCTGCAGAAATAATTGTGCAGTGAGTGCTGTACAAAGAAATGGCTACTAGTTTCCTCTGCGTATTGCAAATGTGAGTGATTGAAAAGAAAATGCGGTGTTTTTCCTATCCTTAAAGCTCTGTTAGAATGCAATACTGTGAATTAGGTAGCAGAAGTAGGGATGAAAGCGGGATGGTTTCTCTGGGTACACGTACGAGTTTCTCGTCTGCTCTGGAGCCCCGATGTGGGAGAGCTGGGCACCGTGTGTTACAGAGGAGCGTGTGCTTTCTGCTGGGTGACATGGCCAGGAAGGGTCGAGCATGAGGCTGTGGTGGAAGGCTGCCCCTGTGCACGGAGCTCCTGCTAGCACTCAGCCTTCCTGCCGGGGACAGGATTGCCCGGGCTTGCTGCGCAGCACCCCTGGAAGTAGGCACGGGGCAGCAGGAGCTGTCCTGATGCTTGAGGGGATGCATCGCACAGAGGTTTGAACCGGGGAGCTGCAGGTTGAGCTTAGTGCTCAGTGGGGGATTTGACAGCTCTGCATCTAGCGTGTATATATTTGGGTGATGTTAATTTATGGGCTCTTTTAATCCTTTCACGGCTCATTCGTGTCTCTCGTGATGAAAATCCAGTCCACCGGTGAAGCTGAAGTAATTGGATTTTATTTGAGGTGAAATGATAGATGAAGATGAAAATGGACCTCTAGAATCAATTACTCTTCCGAGAAGGACGGTGAATTTTCCCCAACTTTCTTTTCCTTGTCTGATAGTCTTCACCGTTTTATTGAGGAACTGCAGGACAGATTAAAAGAAATTGGAGGCTTTCATATTCATTTCATATGGCAGACTGGTGGTAAAGGTTCTCTGCCGAAAACCAGAAATAAATTTGAATGCGATGTGAATCGCTTAATGTCTGCCAGTGCCTGGTAGTTATACAGAACAGATTTTCATCATGATACTACAGCAGAAGTGGCATTACAATATGCTTTAATTTAGAGTTTAAATCCAGCAGCAAAATGTCAGAAGCTGAGATTTATTCTGACATATAATATCAGTTGCACAAAAATGCTTTTGTCTGGTTGTATTTTGCAAGTGAAAGTGGAAATATATTACTGTGAGCGTGGTGTGTGGTCATGTCTAGATTCTGTGGGGCTGGTGGTAGAACAGCAAATGATGCAGGACAAATAAGTATCCGTAGGCTAGAGAAATTCCTCTAATGCTTGCTTTAAGAAGCAATGTAAGAGTACAAAAATATAAAAATACACGGCTAATGTACCAGGGCTTTAAATATAAATCAAACCTTTTTTTTTTTTAATAAAAATAGATTTTGAGTTACATAAAGCCTTATTTCATACTGCACTGAATCTAGTTTGGCTGTTAAGCAGCTCTTAGGGAGGTCTTGCTGCTGTATCCAGTACTAGTGCATGCCACTGGTTCTCGTATGGACCAGCTCTACGGTCATTTATGGTCCTGCAGGTGGGACTGACAGTGGTGATGTATTGATGCTCTTTTTTTATTATTATTATTACAAAGAGTATACCTTCTATATATGCCTTTTATTTTTGCTACTTAAGAAACAGAGATGATAATATTGTGCAAACAGCTTATTTTCTCCCAGTTGTTTTTTTTAGGAAATTGGAAGCACTCATACAAAAGCCACAGCTTATATTGAAGTTTCTGTCCTTTAAATGTGCCTTCAAAATACATGAAATGAAGAGGAATGATCCAAATGGTGTGTAGAATACTGCAACATGAAGGGGAACCTTTTAAAATCACTTTCAAGGAAGTCTTCTGGAATATGATCATACCAGATTACTTTTTCAAATAATTTCTTCAGCTTTGATAAGTCATCTTACCTTTTATCTAATTAAATGAAGTACTTATTCTTTTCAGGCATTGTTCCTTAACAATACAAAGCAAAATAATATATGTTGGGCTTGTCAGTTTTATACTTGTTATAAAGCATCTTAATGAGTTATAATAATTCCACCTGAGAAAAATAATACTGCTGTTTAATTAATAGCAAAAACAAATAATTGGGAAAGGAGAGACATAGTTAAATTACTTTTTTAAAAAAAAGAAGTCTAAAGCAGGTGTGGAGCAATTGCACTGCAGTAACTGAGAGAAGTGTCTCCTTGAAGGAGAAACACAAAATACATATACAAATTGACTTTGAGGAAAGCTGTCAGTAGCGGGATGAGAATTCTGTGCCTGTGCTCGTGATGCGGGGTACAGCTGTGATTGCAGCGTTTTTTAAAAAAAAAGTGGAATATAAGTCAAGATATCAGCTGGACTAAATTCCAGATGAATAATAGTTATGAATCTGAGAAAATCAAAATCTCTTGCTTTCCTGTCCCTTTTGGTAGAAGCTGCAAACTTCCTGAACCGTCTGAACTCACAGTGTGGTTTTCACGTTTGCTTGCCTCTGTTCTGCTGTGGTCAGGGTGGTGCCTTTGTTCTTCATATACCACTGTTCATATACTGCTGTTTATACCCTTTTAAGGTAGAGGAATGGCCAGTGTTTCCTTTGACACTTATTTGTAGTGATTAGTTGAAGATGTAATCATTCGACTAGTCCCTTTGCAAAACAAACAGATGGGATTTCCTCACCTCTCAATACACGGCAGTGCTGCGAGCTATCCCTGCGTTGTGCTCCTTGCTGATGAGGCACAACTTAATGGAGCTGGAAGATGCTAACAGCACAAGTCCTTCATCTATTCTACTTAAGAAACCTGGAAATGAAGCTTAGGGAGAAATAAGTTTTGCTGGTGGATGAGAAGGCATTTTAGGTAGATTTTGCAGCTTTGTCAATGGCCTGAGCTGGGATGCTCTGGGGACCCTCAGGAGAGTCACTGTGTCTGTCTCTGTGCATCGGAAGTTGTTTGGAGCTGCCTTTGTTTTTTTAATTAAAATTACAATTTCTTGACTCAGAGTATTTGAGATTACTGAATAGGAACCAACATAAAAGGCTCCCTAGGTTGTAGGCTACGGTTAAGATGGAGCACTGAAGTAAACTGGGATTGCTTTTCAATGTTAATTGCCATTTCTCCTTAGAAGTTCCAGTCATTTATCCTTTGCTGTGTTTTGTCCATTTATATTTAAAAAATGAAAGCTTAGGATGGGTCTGCTGGGTTTTTGCTTGTGATTAGTGACAAGTGACTTGTTTTTTGTATTAGAAATACAAACAGTTCAGTTGTTTTGCATTTTTGCTTCACTGTTGCAGTTTCACAGAACCTTGCAGGGTCTCATTTCTTGTTGGAAAATACTGCTCAAATTTCAAATGGCAAACTCTTAATAATGTGTATTAATGAAGATTGCTGTTTCATGCTGTGACTCGCTTTGAACAAGTGTCCTTATTTGTAGGACCTTGGTATGTCTTTTGGTGAACCTCCAGAATGTCTGATAAAAATCTGTTGTAGAAATGTTTTTTTTCTGTGTGACTGTTCTCCTTCAGGATTGCTGTTGTACGGGGCAGTTGTTGAACGGTGAAAATTTGGGAAGTGCATGGGGATTGCTTTACCTATTAATAATAATTATTTTAATGTGAGAATGAAGGTTGGTTACTGGCTGCATTGTTTGTTTTTCTTTATTAGGGTTTTTAGATGCTTTTCTATAGCTTAAACATTGACTTCTAGAAATGGTTAGGGGTGGAATGCTGCTTTTCTTTTTTTTGTAAGACTTTATCCTTGATACTGATGAATATTAACCAAAGAGCTTTGAGTTCTTTTCTAACAACCATATTTGCAGGGGGCACTTAATAAGTGACTGTAGTAAACATTAGGAGTTGGATCTCATGGCTCTTTTGTACCCAAATTCACTGTGTGCAGAGAGATTAGGTGGTTTATCATCTAACCTCTCCCAGTTTGCTAGAGAGAGCAACAACCCCAGCACCACAGTGAAATACAATTGGAGTCATAAATCCAGATAGCACTCAAAAGTTTATATGTTCATCTGGTGGGTAGCTTACCGTATTTTCATGTTCTGAAAACAGAAGCATTTCTCTTGTCACTAAACAGCGTGGTTGGAGGTACTTATCCTTGTCCTGTGGGAAGCGAGGTGTTAGTTGGGGGGTATCTGAGCACCTGTAAAGCTGAGCTGTCCTCTGCATCGTATCTTCAAGAGGAAGGGGAAAACAAGTCAGTTATCTAGCATGAGTTGTTCTACTGCATGATGCGTTTTTTGTCATACGTTTAACAGTTTTGTTCTAATTAGGATACAAAAAAAGCTCTATGATCTTTATAATGTTTTTCTTCTGAAGGCTGAAGGTCTGATAGTAACTAAGTCATACTTACTTAAACTTTATCTTTCAAGCTTTGTAGTTCGGTTATACTCCTGCATACGAGGAAGTCAGAAAGTATCTCTCTATTATAAAATATGCAGGTGGTGTATGTTGGGTTTAAGCAATAATTAACTAATGAGGTGATAGAATGTGGAAGTACAAGAGGGGAATCATTGCTTATGAGAATGGAGGTGGAGGGGGAGAGGTGGTAATTTTTTTCCCTGTAATACAACTATAAAAGTATCTTACAAATACTATAATCAGGAACAGCAGGCTAATTTTCTTTTCCAACAGTGGGAAATAACTCTGAGATCTGCCTTTATACCCCATTTTACAGACAGCTTCATCTCCTGTTCTTGAATTTTCCAGTGTGGGTTATTCCATTCGTTAGGCTTCTGTGGTTCTGCACTTTTTTGTGTGACTTCTGCAAATGTCAATTAGGGAAGGAAAAAAAAAGTCTTGGTTGGAAAAAACCCTGGTGAAATATCAAGCTCAACACTTCTGTGTTTATTTTAGCAATAAAATTTAAGAACTTCACTCTTAGATGCCAGATGTGCACTGTGTCAACTTGGAATAGATAAAACTGTCACTCTGTGCTGTACATACATTCATTCAGTGGGGCAAAAAAACAACATGTGTAAACTTGACTTAATCCGTTTTTCTGTGAAGTTGAATGCCTGCCTTTGTTAAATAAATTGCACTGAATTTTGTAATGCCTAGTATCAGATTAGATGATTACTTTCTGACAAATAGTCCACTTGTGATACAGAAATATTCTGTATGTTTTATAAATGTAAGGTGATCTTGAGGACTTTTGTATGATGTGTAAGATTTTCATCTTTTTTTTTTCTTACACTGCCAAATTTTTTCTCCCCAAATGTGCTTTTGAACCTCTTCAGTTGTAGTATTAAGAAAGATCATTGCCATAAGTTTCACAAGATGCTATGCTTTTATCAGTTGATTTAAAAAAAAAAAAAAAAATAGACAAACTAATGAGCCACTTGTCTTTTTTCTCCTGCTGCTTTTGCGACAGTTACCTTCAGGTGATATTTGCAATACACAGTGAAATTGCAGAGAATAAAAATCTCTAGCCTTGCTTTTTTGTTTGGCTTGTAGATGTGGCTGTGATAGTTTATCCTTAATGGCTACAGTAATAAATTGCGGTACTGAACTAGAACTGTTCCCCAAAGGCTTATTTACTGCCAGGTGTCCAAGAAAACACAGGGTGATGCAAGGCTTTGAGAAAGTAAGTCATACTTTCTGCACATGAAGTCTATCTGAAATGAACTTGAAAACCTGATCCTTGCTTCAGATGGGACAGTTATGCATTGATCGGGTACGTTGAGAGCGTGCAAGAACTCGCTCGCCTCCAGATGACTGATACGTATATGTAAAATCAATGCTACTTTAATAGGCTCTGTTAGTGGCTATTAGATGTAGCAGTCTGCTTTGTTAGCCATCTCTTAAACACAGAAGTTCTGTGCTGCTGAATTTACCTTTTGCTAATATCAAAATACGTTGTGGTCTTATGAAGCTACTAATCAGCAGCCTTTAACACTTTAATTCTTTTTTTTTATGAAGCTGTGTTTCCTAATTGGAACTCATACACACACGTATATGAGTTCTCTGTATCTTCCTGTCTGTTATATGCCTGAGAATAAAAATTCAGCTACTATTTATAGGGTTGGATTTACAGCATGAGATCACATGGTAGTGTCTTCAGTATTAGTCTTTTATCAATGTTTTTCTACAACTAGATCTGTATAATATTTGTTCTATAAATATGGCAGATACAAGATATAGTAAATAAAATATACATGTTTTTTTTAGGATCGGCTCTTTTCACAAGGTGTGGATAAGTTATTTGGTGGTGAATATTGGTTTCTGTTGTAAATGTAATGTCTGTGCTAATGGATGCAAATACACTGAAGGATCAGCGTAACAGTAGTTTGTTGCAAAGAGCCAAAAAGGGTTACTGTTGTTTGGATAGTGCAAATGTGCAAAAATTAAAGAGGCTAAAGGATTCTTTAAAGACTTAAGCAGATTAGAGATGTTCACTTTGATTTACAAAACTTAAATGAGAGTATCTCAATATTGAAATTGTTGAATTTTAAAACAATAAGGGAAAGAAAGGGAATTCTTTTTTGTAAATTTGTTTCATGTAGAAAAAGCCTGTGCAACAATTGTGCTGTTTTCCATTTCCTTTCCCCCCTGCTTGCTCGGCTCCCCTTTTGGACTAAAAGTCCTAATTCAGCGCTGTAGCTGAATTGTTCCACTTCACAGCACTGACTATGGTAAAATGTGAATAATCACTCATGACTACTTGCAGTCAGAAGAACACGGATAAACTGTGGCTGTAGCTATAATTTAATCACTTTGGAAATTTCTAGGTTCCTATGTTCCTTCAGACAGCACTTGAGACAATTCTCAGTGTTCAAGAAAAGCAACCTGAAACTGGGTTGCTCTGGAGCACCCTAATTGTGCTCAGCTTCGCGTGAGCTGCTGTAGGTGAAGAACCCTATAACCCTTTGCTGGCTCCTCTAGGATCTGAGCCTTTTCTCCTGACATTTGAGCATCACTCAGCTTTGTGGCCTCTTTTTAATGAATGCAGCATTTTTAGGAAAAAAAAACAAAAACAAAACAAACTGAAAACACATATAGTTGAGTCATTGCTTGGTCTTTTTGCGTTAACAGTTGCAACTGTTGGTTAGCTAAGGAAGATTCGTTTTTAGCTTGTTCTGTTCCCTAAAGCTGTACTCACTTTACCACAAGCGAAGACTAATAGCATGTAAGTCCTGGAGTAACTACTGTAATCAACTGCTTTAGTCTGCTACAAGCGAGTTTATAAAACTTCATTCAGCAACTTGTGTTGAAAGGATGATAACCTGAATTTTGAGAGAAACTGATCTTTAATCTGCATTTGGTAAATAATCCTTGAATTAAATTGCCCTTCTTACCCCTGTCTTGCTGTCAAATGATGGCCTTTTTAGCTTATGGGCTGTTTTGGTAAATAGCTTTGATTTCTTCACAATGCACAAAACAGGACTGTGCTGAAATCTACATAGGAGGCTTGGGGGTGTCTGTGTGGGGCAGGGTCTTTGGGAGAGTATTCAGAGGAATTGTCTTCACATGCTTGTACCACTCTTGTGCTATGCTGTGTTCTCTTTTGGCTGCTGTCAGAAATCAGATACTGAATTTAGTAGACCAACAGTTTCAGTGTTGTAGGAAGACGGGGTTTTTAAAGGTCCCATGGCTTAGGCACGTGGTAATACTTTGTACAGACTTGTGCGACATCACCGGTTCCACAAATCTTTGAATTAACTATGGTCAGCAGATCTTACCAGTGTTAAGGATCCACTTTTGTTTTAAAAAACAAACAAACAAAAACTAGGAGCATCTGAAGATGCATAGAGAGGTCCCAGTAGCATTCACTCCTTGCTGTAGAGGAGCAGATCCTATGGTTATGAGAAGTGCGTGTTGCTTTTTTTGAAGATGTTGCCTGTTTTCTGTGTATCTGGAGATGCCTGGTGAAGGAGGGAGTTTTGAAAGATACTGAGAATTTGGGTACCTGGATGTGTTGATTGACTCTCAGGTCTCTAGTTTGGTTCTGTATTTAGCAGATACTTTTTTTTTTAGGGTTACAAATAGAATTTTTACTCTCCTCAAAGTCTAAATTCGTAGTAACGAGGAATGTTATAACCAAGTCAAAAACTTAAGATGATTCTCAAGGAAGGTGGGAGGACCAGAATTAGAAGCAGATAGAGGAGGAAAAATAACCTTATCCTTCCTTGCCCATAAAATGGAGAGTAGGCGATAAATTCGTGTTTACTTTGTCTTCATGTAGATGTTTTGGAGGTACCAGTTTTACTATTGCTTGAGCTGCAAGTCCTGTGCCTGGCTGTTCATTCTGTGAATCCCTGGTGAATCAGAGTTTTGCTTTAACAGGGAAGGTCTGGCTGTTCAAGTCCCTCTTCCAAGTATATAAATACTGAGTGAGGTGGCAAGATGTCATCCATTTTGTAATGGTGAGAAGTACCGTATCTACCTTCAAAAATTCCTCAAGCAATTCTAGGTAAGGAATTTGCTTACTGAAGTTGTCTAGTTAATTTTTTTATACATACTGTAATAACTGCATTACGCGATGTAGATCTTCAGCATTAATGTGGAAGAAGCTGTGTGCATTAAAATTGCTTCGTTAATAGTCCTTTCATCAGCATTTAGAGGATGTCATAAGTGGATCGTATTTTATTGTGAACAGGATGGAGGCATTTGAGGCTACTGAAACTTTAGGAACCTGAGAAAGAGAGATCTTCTCTTAATCTATTCCAATGGGTTAAAGTCACGGTGATGAGAGCCGTAAGCAGGTCAGAGGTGATAGTTTCAGTGCCACTTGTATTCAAACTATTTACCTGGGAGAGCGATGACAAATAGTAAGCACCTCTCCTGGTTTATGATGTTTTATTTGATGTAGTATTAAATGTTGTAATAGGTGCACGATATCTATACCCGAATATGGCTACTTCAGCTTTTTCTTCCCCTTGTGCCCTTCTGTGAGGAAGCTGTGTTGAATGATCTTTGATAAGCTGTGGTGATTTGGTGGCCTTTGAACTGTGTGGTGGCAGTGTAATCATAAATAGCAAATAGCATGGGGATCAGTTTCAAAACACGGTTAAGAAATGTAACTGTTTTTCTGGAACTTTGTCTTTGAGTGCCAGACCATCCCTGTGGGCTGAAATGATAGAGGGATATTAGGTATGGGAGCTTTTAAGCTAGGAGTTTTCTCTAGACTCCCAGCATACTCGGTGTGGGAAGTAGGAGGGAGACAAGAAGCCAGTCGTCCGTTCCTGGTTACAGGAGGCTATCCTTTCTAATGCAGTCATCTGTAGTGTAGTCAGCACTGCTACACTGCAGAAGAATCATAAATATACTTGGAGCTGGGCAAGCAATGAAAAGGCAAAAACCTGTTGTTTCTTTGGGAATGAAAATAAATATTCTGATCCCTTTCAGTAATTTCTCGTTGAAATCTTCTCTCTTTTTCAGTGTTTAAAATAGTAAACTCTAACAAATTTTCTGCATCTCCACAACAAATTAAAAACCTAAAATCCTGAGAGGAACATGAAACAGTGAGGCATTTTCATACGTTTAGTTCAGTTTCATCAACGTCCGACTTGTAGATCTGAAGGTTTTTACAGCACAGTAGTCTGACTTCTGTTCCGCAGTGTTTTGTCATTGCTTTTTAGACTTGACAGTATTCTCTTTGTAATGCAAAGTAGAGAACTTAAACAGCTAATAAGTCACCTGCTATTAAAAAAAAAAAAAGTCACAAAGAAGGGCTAATAGGCTGGTGAGGCAAACCCTGCTAACCTAGAATGTCCTGAGCAGTCATTTTGGGCTTCAGCATCTTCAAAGAATGTTAAAGTATATCTTGTATCTCCATCTTATTTTCACAGTCAAGACAGCATAGCTCCTGTTGCTTCTTCCAGCATAGGAAGCTAGCCCAGTGAAATCATTCCATTCCAGGGGGCCTCTAAGAGGGATCATTAAGTAAAAAAAACTTATTACCTTTGTCTTAGCATTTTGGCCATGGAACTTTATTTCAAGACAAAAGTTGTAATTGCTGTTCCATCCCTGAAATTCACAGCCATTTGCGAATGTTTGCCAAAATAACTTTCTGTTGTGGTATGGACAGCAGTATCAACTGCACTACATTATGCAACATAACAAATTGGCTTCTTTAATATAGATGACGTGGGGAATAAAGAAGCAAAGCTATTTGTTGTGGTTTTTGTTCTTTTTGTGTTTTTGTTTTATCTTTTTTCCTTTAGAAGAAGATAAAAAGAAATCCTCTGAAAATTCAGAAGACTGTTTATGTTGAAAGAATGTTGACCTAGCTAGTTGACCTTCAGCAGAGACAAGATGAGCTGTGTTTAAGAACTCTCTTGGTTTAGGCATGTTGGGACAGTGGGTAACAATGATTAGAGAACTCATAGCTGCCTCAAAGAAGTATGAGAACATTGAAGTAGGAGTTAACCATGGACGAAGACACTGTAGAGAGGGGTGACGTGAACATGTGGAGTTTTGCACTTCTCCTGTCCAATTTGAGAAATGCTTTCCTGTTTTCCATGTAATACCATACACCATAGTCTTAAGAGAACTCCAGAAGTGTTGCAGTTATTGTAGGGGCTGGAAGGCACCTGTGGAAATCCAAGACCTCCTGCTCAAGCCAGGTCACCTAGATCAGGTTGCCCAGGACCATGTCCAGCTGGGTTTTGAGCATCTCCAACCACAGGCAGTCCACAGCCTCTCTGGGTAACCTGCTCCAGTGGTCAGCCATCCTCACAGTGTTTCCTTAAGCTCATACTGAGCCTCCTGTGCTTCACTTGATGTCTGTTGCTTCTTGTCCTTTCAGCGGACACCCCCAAGAGTCTGGCTTCTTCTTCTTTAAACCCTCCCACAGATATTTAGGAACGAAGGTAAGATCTCCCTCTGGTCACCTGGCCAGACTCCTTGGCACCTGATGTAGGTGTGGAGAGTGGCAGTGCTTGGTGATGCATAAGGCCAATCTGAGAACTAGCATTCCTCGAGTATCAACAGAACAATGCAGCAGAATACCTGCTGCAACTATACAAGCCCTCACCTTGAGATAGAGCAATTCATACTGACTCTTGGGTTTTTGATTTAAAACTTTGACTTTTGTGGTTCTTCTAGGACCAATTTTGTGGTGTTTTTTGTTTTTTTAATTTCAATATTGTGTTTATGGATCTTTACTAAGAAGATGTTTTCAAAAGTGAAAGTTGAAGATTCATTTAATCCTATCTGTGAAAATAGCATACGAATGCTTCATAAAATCCCATAACCTGTCATCAAATGACCTTGAAAAGTTGTCTGCATCTAAATGTCACTGAACCAGTTGTTACACTTCATTTGGGTTTTAAATTTGAAGGGAAAAAAGCTTCTGATCTCCAGCTTGAGGTGCACCCTGTTTATTTCGCTTGTATTCTGGAAGTGCTATGAATGACTAAGGAGAATGTCTGAGCATTTTTTCCTCAGCTGTCAGTGGTTCACAGATGTTGCTTATGCAGTTACAAACAGTGTTGCTCAGCAGCTTATAATCTGATCACAAGGCACTACCGTATTCTTTCTAGTCTCACAAATACATGTTCAACCTGCAGCTGGTTAATTATGTCTTAAGCAGTTCCTCTGTAATTCAGTGGTAAACTGTGCTTATTTTCCGTCTGTGGGTTAAGCTTCTGAATTAACAAAATGACAAGAGGAGCATCGCAATCTTATTGATGTGGTGACAATGATGAGAGCAAATGGGTTATCTGTATTTTTAATATCAGAGGTGTGAGTTTTCTAAAGATTCTCACCATGAACGGGCAACGTTTTTTGGGGGGAGATTACCATGGTGATCAAGTAGGTTGTGGAGCACAGTCAAGAAATACCTTTTTCCAGTTTATGAGCTGAGGAGAAAAGGAGGTTCTGGGAACCCCCACAAAGAGCAGCTGACATCATGTACTTGGACTTGTGCAAAGCATTTGATACTGTGCCACATGGCAACCTTGTCTCCAAATTGGAAAGACACAGCTGTGATGATTGGACCTCTCAATGGCTCAGGAAATGGCTGGATGGTTGCACTCAAGGAGTTGCGGTCAACGACTCGATGTCCAGGTGGAGATCAGTAATGAGCGGTGGCCCTCGGGGACCGGAACTATTTAACATCTTTGGTGGTGGCATGGACAGTGGGATCGAGTGCACCCTCAGCAAGTTTGCCGATGGCACCAGGCTGTGTGGTGCAGCTCGCGTGCTGGAGGGAAGGGATGCCATCCAGAGGGACCTTGAGAGGCGGGCCTGTGTGAATCCCCTGAGGTTCAACAAGGCCAAGTGCAAGGTCCTGCTTTTGGTCCAGGGCAATCCCAAGCACAAATACAGGCTGGGTGGAGAATGGATTGAGAGCAGCCCTGAGGAGAAGGACCCTGGGAGGTGCTGGTTGATGAGAAGCTCGACATGAGCCGGCAATGTGCACCTGCAGCCCAGAAAGCCAACCATAACCTGGGCTGCATCAAAAACAGTGTGGCCAGCAGGGTGAGGGAGGTGATGCTCTCGTGAGACCCTACTTGGAGCCCTGTGTTCATCTCTGGGGCCCCCAGCACAAGAAGGACATGGATGTATTTGAATGAGTCCAGAGGAGGGCCCTGAAGATGATCAGTGGTCTGGAGCACCTCTCCTATGAGGGAGTTGGGGTTGTTCAGCCTGGAGAAGAGAAGGTGCTAGGGAGACCTTACAGTGGCCTTCCAGTACTGAAAGGGGGCCTACAGGAAAGCTGGGGAGGGACTCTTTGTCAGGGAGTGGAGTGATAGGACAAGGAATAATGATTTCAAATTAAAAAAGGGTAGGTTTAGATTAGATATAAGGAAGAAATTCTTCCCTCAGAGGGTGGTGAGGCACTGGGAGAGGTTTCCAAGAGAAGCTGTGGATGCCCCATCCCTGGAGATGTTCAAGGCCAGGCTGGATGGGGCTTTGGGCAACCTGATCTGGTGGGAGGTGTCCCTGCCCATGGCAGGGGGGTTGGAACTGGGTGATCTTTAAGGTCCCTTCCAACCCAAACCATTTTGTGATCATCAAGTCCAACCATTAACTTAGCGCTGCCAAGTCTACCACTAAACCATGTTCGTGAGTACCACATCTACATGACTTCTGTTAGTGTCTTGTCTTTTATCACAACAGTTTCCATCCATGGCTGGAATTCTAAACTTTCTAACCAAGTCCTGTTTTTTTATATACACATGCTAGTTAGCCTTCTCAGCCATTTCTCCTGTCCCTCCTAAATGCACACAGGCCATGTAGCACGAATGTAACATGAGAAAATTTCTTTACATTCAGCTGTATATTTTCCAGTGTTCTCCTCCCATTGCTACAGCAGTTTGTCCAAGGACTTTTACGCTGCTATTGCAATTCACATGTTACTAGGGAGGCTGACTTGCAAAGCACCATTTGTAAATACAATCTGCAGTGTATTTGCAGAAATCACTGTTGGTATGGTATAGTATGGATTAAAACAATGCTCTGTTTATCAGTTGTTGATGCAGAAATAAGTAATTCTTAGTACACAACATAGCATTATGAATCTATTCAAATGTCTGTCTATTCTTGCGGTGTTCTGCTTTGTAATCCTAAAGCAGGGGTTAAAGCTGTATGAACTGGATCATAGGGAAGGGGATTTAATACCATGTAAGTCCTTAGTACACATAGAAGCAATGAGTTAGACCTATGTGAGTCTGTGTTAGAGTTGCTGTGGGGGATGCAGTTTTTGTGAAACACATGGTACAAAACAGTGTTTGTATTGAATTGCTGTGTGATCAAGTCTGTTGTTGCTGCTGTCTACAGGCAGGCCTAGCACCTATGTTAAAAACATAAGCCTCAGGATTTAGGTGAAATTTGGGTTCATGGAAAATGGTATTGCTACTAATTAATTGGTGTAAATCATCAAATGTCTTTTTCTTTTCTCTAAGGCTTCCACTTCTTAGCTTCAGTTTAACTAAGCTGCACAACAGGTTCCGTGATCTATATTTAAACAATATTTAACTGCTAAGTGTGCTGCTCCCAAATACCATTCTTTAATCAGTTGTATCATTTCCTATTCACAAGAACACAAAGGTAGTTCCAAAATTGAATCTGGTAACTTTAAATTTAAAATTACGAGTAGAAAATTCTGAGTTTTATTAGGAAGATGTGTTGGCACAATTAAGCGTTTCTTTGTAAGTTGTTCGTTTGCTGTTCATCATGCTGTAATGATATTATGGTATGGTCCCTTCTGACCACATGGATATAGTGACTGATACTAAGGCTTAATAGAAATAATATGGTAAATGAACACTGAACCAAATTTTCTTGGCAGATACGTAAATCCAATTATCGCCATTAATCTGCAATGTTAATCCAAGAAGCAGAATTTGCTAATTTTTCCATGGTATTGAAATGGCAAAATAGTATCACCCAGATATGAGTTTTGAAGGTGCTGGAAGGAGCATGGCAGTCTCCAGTTAGAACAAAACAACACTGAACAAATACTTTAAGTATTTCTTCTCAGGCTGCAGAGTTCATTATTCTTCCTGTAATGAAAAAAATCATTCGCGTCAGCCCTTTCAGAAAACCCAAATAATAAGCTGTGATAAAAATTGATAAAACGGCTAGGGGTGTGAGGGCTTTTTATCCCAGTTACTCTAGAAAATGCCACTTCTACTAATGAAACTTGTACTCTCTCTCTAGGTAATCCTGCAAATGTCCTCCTGAGTAAGCAAATGGCAGTGTTCAATTTAAATTACATCCGCAGCTGTTTTAAGTCTGTATCTGTTTGCTGATCTAAGTTTGTGGTTTAAAAAAAAAATACCCATGCAATGCCTAATGAATTGCATGCAGTACTTCAGAAGGGAGTGGTTCGCCTGCCCCCATGTGTGATCTGAACCACTTTCCCTGGATAATTGCCTTCCCTTCTGTAGCCATTGCATGTGCATGTTGAAGACCTATCATCTTCCCTTTTTTTTTTCTGCTGTATTGAGCTCTTGGTTTGTTACTGTTCTTGATTTCAGCCTTTCCTGATTTCACCAGCAGCACCTCATCATTTCTGGCTGCAGATCTCTCTCTTGGTGGGGTCGAGCAGAAGCCTAGGGTAGCTGTGCTGTTGCATGAACTGCTCTCTTCATATTAACTCTCTTGTTGTGTTTTGCTGACAAACTTCTGAAGAAGCAGTATCATGCAGGAAAGAAATGCAGTGGGTAACTGATACAGTCTTCCTGATAGGGTCTTAAACTTCAGGCAGAACAGAAGGCAGTTTCAAGAACTGAGAAAACAAAACCTCCACACAACAAAACAAACACATGCTAGTTCAAAGTTTGCACAAAGATGTTTTTTTTTGTTCTTTAGCCCACTGGCTACTCTGTTTATGATTTGCAGTTTTTAGGATGGCTTTGACTTTAAACATCAAAGTATATACATTTAAAGCATTCTGGTGTTAGCTTAGTGGCAAATAAAACTCACACTGTCAGAGAAGAGGCCTCACCAGTTCCAAACTACACATTATCCTACATCCATCCTTTTTGCTTTGTCTTGGGTCTCTGCTCTGTGTGGAGTAAACCCTTCGTCAGTATTGTGGTTGTCAGCGTGAAACTTGTAAATTTGATAAACTGGATTCTGTAATACTAACCATAGCCTATTACATACAGATTTGGAGATAAAATCTGAGACACATTAGCTTAGAATATTAGAGGTTCCCATACATATCCACTCATTGTTTAAGAAAAAAGTTGGTTTTTTTTTTTCCAAATGCAAAAAAAGACACTGAAGCTTCAAGTCTTACTTTTGGTTTTATTTTTTTTTTAAGTAGACAAATCTGGAGCTACCATCTATAATTAAGGTTCCCAATGCTTCCCCTTTAAGACCCAGTTTTTAAATTGTTAGTAACTTTTGCCAAATGTGTTTGGGCTGAATTTTTTTTCCTCCACCCTTCCTGGATGACTGCCTCAGCCTGATTATTTTATGGATTTGCATGTGGTTTAGTTCTAGCTCTTTTATTTTATTCAAGCCCTTACAGTTAATTGAGAAAGAGAGAAGCTACTTCAGAAGAAAAAATTAAAAGGTTTCTTTTAAACATCTTCAGCACTTTTACAATATTGAATAAGGAGTGGAAGGCTCACCTTCTCATGGTTATGCATTTGGTGAAGTTTTCAGAAATACGGTAAAAACTTGGCCAAGCTTCATACAGTTCTCGGAAGAAAAAAGAAAACCCACCCACCTGCTTGACACGCTTACTGCTGCTTGGAATTCAGCGGCTTACTGGATCCAAGCTTGAGCAGAGCTGGAGGAGAGTAGGAAACTCATCTGACTTGATGTGGAGACAGCTTAAAGTTTAGGATGGCTGCGTGAGGAAGGGAGGAGAAGAAATTTGATGACAGAATGGGCAGACTATTAAGGATAGTGCAGAAGAGAACAAAGTTGGGAGACAAGGGTAGTAATTGGAGCCTGCTGGAATTTGGGGTTCGGCTGGGGGAGGCTGAGCAGCCTCTCTTCTGTGAAGTCTGGCAAGTGGTAGGGTTTGTCTTATCCATCTCTACTGCTGTTTCTTCTCAGGATCACAGCGTGGCTGAGGCTGGCAGGGACCCCTGGAGGCCACCTGCTCCAAGCCCTGCCCAAGCAGGGACACCCAGAGCAGGCTGCCCAGGCCCAGGCCCAGGCAGCTTTTGGAGATCCCCAAGGAGGAGACCCCACAGCCTCTCTGGGCAGCCTGTGCCAGGGCTCCTCACCCGCACAGCACAGAAGTGCTGCCTGACGTGTTCCAGTTTGTGTCCACTGCTTCTTGCCCTGGCACTGGGCACCACTGAAAAAGTTCACGTTTCAGTGGTAGCAGTAGTTGCTTGGATACATGTCTGGTACAATCTGAGATTCTGGCTAGCTTTTGAACTGTACACAAGCATCATGTGAAATGATTAAATCTGCTCTTCAAGTTTCTGCACAGAGTCTGGAGAGCCTACATAAAAGTATGAACGTGTGTGGTTAGACAAATTGTTTAAAAAAAAAAGAGTAGCTAAATAGAGCACTTGGTTAAGAAATGAG
Organism: Anser cygnoides; assembly: GCF_040182565.1. Lineage (NCBI taxonomy): Eukaryota > Metazoa > Chordata > Aves > Anseriformes > Anatidae > Anser > Anser cygnoides. The sequence continues at coordinate 129,298,786 of NC_089873.1, read as the reverse complement.
AAAATCAAGGTGTCTGTTTTCTTAATCTGTGGTTGTCTTTGTTTGCTTTTCAATAATTGTATGATCACATACCTGAACTCAGCAGGAATTCATAAAAAAAAAAAAATAAAAATGGATAACTGCTTATTAAGTGAGCATTGTGCAGAGTGAGCAAAACAGTAAAGAAAAAGGTATTTACAGTATTAAAACACTCATAGGAGAGCCAAGTTCTGTGCTTTCTTAGGGGCTCTGAGTGTCTCAATGACTGTATGGTATGAGCACTTGGTACTGTGCTCTGATTCTGTGTCACATGCAGAAGGGTGGGTGCTCCCATTTCACCAGACTGAAGTAAGCACAAAGTTCAAAATGCCTTTTGGTGTTGAGTATCTTACTTTAAATATCTTAGTTTTTAGTATTTAGTTGAATAACTTAGTACTTTTACTCTCCTTGAAATCCCTTGCAGCCATGTATGCTCTATGTGCTTGGAAAAACCTGCTTAAGCTATCAAAATTGGAACCCATGGAAGAATGACAGAAGAATTTTTCCATGCTGTACAGATTTATTTTTTTTATGTAACACTGGTTTTATGGAGCTTCAGTGCAGTCCATTTGGAAATAATTAAATTTATTGACTTGTTTGTCATGCACTAGAACTTCTTGAACTTAATTCCAGAAACTTCCTGGCCGTGTAACTGGCTTCTTTGTGCTGACTATCTTTGTTCATTAGAGGAGATGGCTAATTAGTGGGAGGGTGAAGATAATCTAATTTTTCTTAGTTGAATTTCAGGAAATTTGGCTGCTCTTTAATAGCTTGTTTGTATTGGGATATCTAAAAAACAGGTTTTTAAATAACTCGCCATGGATGGAAAAAAGATAAGCTTTGACTTTTTTTTTTTAAACTGTGTAGACTTTTTAAGAAAACAAAGTGTACCTATCTTTGCAGGGTGATTCACAATGCTTCAGTGTATTTATATCCTCCAGAAAGCTTTTAATACTGAACTCAACATAAGAATATTCTACCTCATATATGAGAGTACTGCCCTCCCTTCCTTTAGGAAGGAGGGAGGAATACCGACTCTTCATGATAGCTACATTTTGGACATACACTTCTGGATAGGTATACTGGGATGCTGATTGGTACGCTTTTTGCTTGCTCCAGTCACCTTATCATTGTACCTTAATAAGCTATGTTTGGTATCCATAGGTGTTTAAACAGTATGGGTTAATGATTTACCCAGATTTAAGTATGTTCTGCAGCCAACGCATTTGTAGTGGTTAAAATTAAGTTTACTCCTTTAAAAAAGTACTTACCACTTTCTCAATCTTTGTTCAACTGGAACATAACCATTCCATTTAAACTTTTTTTTTAATGGCAGGGTTGTATGACTCTGTGTTGCAATTGCCATGCTACTGCTCTGGTAACGACGTGGTGGAGCGTTAGAGTCGCTTCCAGTAGAGGCAGAGTTGCAAGACAATCGTGAAAGACAAGACAATTGTTGCAAGACAATCGTGAATAAAAATTGGTGATGTTGAAATATTAAATGTTGACCCGGCCTGGGTTAAGAGGATGTGTGTTCGAATCCACGTGTTCTGGGTGGCTTGATCTGTGGCTTGTCTTTCTCATGAGGATGAGATCATCTGTCATCTATCACGAGAAAGTCGCAGCCGGGCTCTGTGAAAGCTTTGATCTGTTGACGCAGGAAGTCCTTGTGTGAAGGAGCGTTATTGATCTGGCACTGCGGGGTATGGGCAGCAGAGCTATTCCTGGGTATCCTCTTCTGCAATGCCAGCCTAAAGGGAGGCCACAACGTTGGGGGCAGGAGGGAACCTGCTCCCTATCTTAATAGTGTGAAATCATACATATTTAGAAACAAAACAAAACAAAAAAAACCCACACCAAAACCTACAAAACCAACAAAAACTATAGCAGCCTTATGGCAAAATAGGCCTTCATCTTTTAAAATTGGATACTAATAAGTTTGGGGATCTCTTCCATCATTGAGGAAAAATACACTAATTTACTTCTATTACACTAATCTATACTACCTTACACTAATTTACTTCTATAAATTAATATATATGTATAAAAACTTTAAATGAGATGTGATGGAATTAAGGATTTGTAGTCACCTATGGATACTTGGTTTTGCTGACAATTTGGTAGGGACCAGTAGTAGCTAGATTTGAGCATCTGACCACATCCTAAAGCACTTTGCCTCCCTAATATTTGCGGACACTTAATTTTACTAGTTTTGGTTTTTAGTTTGATTTTAGTTTGGTTTGTAGTTTTGGTTTCTAGTTCTTTTTTAGCCTTCTGTAAACCTATAAACTCACACAAAAATGCCCAGCATACTATACAGGTTTCTATAACACATACCTAAGGAAAAACAAATCCCTTCTCAAACACTGTAAAATAATATTAAGATGTTTTAGTCTTTCAAATACATGCAAGGCTTACCAATGAGGTGTAGGCCAACTTTTTGTTACCTTCTCATTGAACGGTCAGACCCCTGTGAGCACAGCTTTTACAAACCAATAAACTCAGTTTTCTTTGTCAGTAAGATTCATAGATTTTTCTTAGATATCCTTCTTTGAATCAGGATAAGAGCTTTTTAGGTGGAGATTTTTTTTTTTCCTGTAAAGGACAGATAATTTAGTCCTATGGGTTACTTTTGATGTTACGTAGAGGCTTTCGTATAATAAACCCTGAAATACTTTAACTGGATGGTATGTTAGGGAGAGGAAATCACAAAGGTGAGGACATTAAAATAAATTGTATCACATTTATGCAAAGAATACTTAGACACCTACCTGAAGAATCTGTGTTAATTAGGAATTAATGCTAATTAATTCTAATAAACAAACTTGGAGATATCCTTGAAATGACTGGAGAAATAATGTGTGGATTTGAATAAAAATGTATAAATTGAAATCTGAGGGGACTAACCAGTAGGGGCTATGTTCTTTTCAGTATTTTCTCATTAAAATTGTTGGAGTACTTAAAAATCAGGCGGCCTTGGAATGCTTCTTGCATAGATGACATCAACAAGGGCGTACTGAAGTCCAGATGGGATCTGTGGTTTTTTGCATGACCTATATTGGCCTGACAGCCATTACAGCAATCCAAGGCTGGTTATCTGTTGCTGTTGTTTCATGTATGATGAGGTTTTGGGGAGATTTGATTGAAATGGTAATAGATACTCAAAAGAAAAATAAATCAGGGCATGTGTTGGCATATGGCAGTCTTTCCCTTCTGCATTTTAATTCAGCATTGATTTTTCAGGAAGATTTTTCCTTTTCAAAAGGTGCACTGCATACCTGTGTGTTTATTGCATACTTCTTTCCACATACAATTGTTAATGGTTTTAACAACACTGTCAAAACTTTTGTAAGAGAGATAAATGTTAAGTTGCACAAAATCAGTATCAGTGAAGCACCTCAATATGAAATGCTTTCTATGACAAGAAAAATAAAATCTGTTGTAGTATTGTATGACTAATACCTAAAAATAAATACCACATGTCTTGCAAAATTTCATCTGTTCTCTTAAAAGAATCTTTGTCAATGCCTTTTGCTTACAGTACCAACTGAATTTGGTTGACTGTATTTACTCTTTAGTCACTGTTTGAGCCATGGATGAAGTTATTTTACAGCACAATTCTTAGCAGTTCTTTTAAGTAGACAAAAATACTTTTACCTTAATTGGTTTAAGTTTTTCTGGTGTGAACAATGTGGAAATACCAATAGATGATATTTCTTGAGCCCTAAAGGCTTTATGAAATCTTGACTGCAGAATTTCCAGCAGTCCATATCTGTTGTGGCTTATTCTGACAGATTGAGCTGAGACTTGTGTGGAAAACTTGCTAGCGTTGGGGGCTATTCTACCAATCTCATTTGGTCCTGTTTGATTATTCAACCTGTCTGGGCTCTAGTGTCTCCTTCTGCAATGTGTTTATGTATGGAACTCATTTAAACAGAAGAAACTGAGTAAGCAGAGGGCTTTTCAAAATGGTGATTTGGTGGGGGGATTGACAAGCGCCTTTGCTTTCTGCATTCTGGCTTGCAGACTTGGAAGGTTTCCCACTCTATCCGTGAAGTCTTAGCTGAGTGCAAAGAGGAAGGTAATAAGCCAATATGACACCAAAGGAAATAGATGGGATTCCATTTAGTTCCTTGCAGAGAAGGAAACCTTTATTTTCTTTTAGAGACTTTTCAAGAGTAATTGGGTACCCTTAGAGAAGATTTCAAAAGGAGGAGATGGAGTGAAACTTAACAGTAGTTTGTCAGACTTTGATTTACTTGGCATAGGCATTTTATGATAGGTTGCTGTTATATTGGGAGATGAGTTCCAACAATAAAAAAAAAAAAGGCAAAAACCAACAAAACAACAACAACAAAAAACAGAAACCCAAACTTTGGGTGTTGATTGAGGTTTTTACTAAATGTAAATATGTGAGTACAAGAGCGTTCAGTACAGAGTCTCCCTTGAGACTTGAATAATTATCTGCTTATCCTTGCACTGTTAAATTTGTTGATGTGCTTTGGGTTTTGCGTGGATTTTTTTGTTGTTGTCATTAGCACCAAATGAGCTAAATCTGTACGGGATTCTTCTTTTGTGTCAGATCCTAGTCAGAGCACTTTGTGGTGGCATCATTCTATCTTGTCTTACTAGAAACACTCCACAATCCTCACAGGGATCATGAACAAAGTCCTGAGCAACCTGGTCAAATGTCTTTGTGCTTTGAGCAAGAATGGACCAGACATCTACTCTGGTCCCTTCCAACCTGAGTTATTCTGCAGTCCTAGTCTGGTGCACTTCAGTCTTAATAGCTTTCTTTGCTTCTCATTTCTGGAAGCCAGTTTTGTGTGTGTGTCCATCCGTCAGTGTCCCAGCTGGTTGTGGTTATTGGTATGTCACACATGTTCTTGAAGACAAATTCTTCTTTACATTTTTTCTTTTATCTTCCATGGAACTATATACACTATATAATCTGTATATATTCCTAAATGTGTGTATGTGTGTGTGCATATGCATATATAAAAGACAAGTTGTGCGTTCCTGGGTGCTAATGCTTGGTTGATGTATCTAGAGCTTCTTAGATTTTTTAGCTCTGCTGTTTGACAACTTATGTGGTGTCAGGAGTTTACTACATGAAAGCTGATACTTGCAGCTTCAACTATAGGTGGTTAGGAAATTGGTGAGTGCTTCTACCATGAATTAAATTAGATGGTATAAAGATGACAATTTTCAATTAAGGTAGCATGTTTGGGTGTAGCTGGCTTACACACGCCAAATAACCTATGAGTGTTGAAAAGTATTCTGCTCCACATTACTCGTCAAAAGAAGTCAAGCCTTTGGCAAACATTGATTTCTTCCTTCCAGATGTAAAAAGTCTTAACTCGAGTCCTCTACCATTTTTCAGGCCAGGCTGGCCATTGCAGCTGAGCATTGTGGTTGTGTGTATGAGCACAGGTGCTTGTTTTACTCCTCATGAAGATGCTCCTTGCAAACTGATGGTTCTCTGGGGCAGTCTCTTTCTTGCATCTACACGAGCAGAGAACCAGAAAGATGCTCCTGGTTTGCTGTGGCGAAGATGTGCATTGCCATATTGCTGCAATGACAATTGTTGCTGATTGTGCCCTAGTGATGTGGTTGCATTATACAGCATCTCTGAAGGGGCTATAATCTTATAATATATAATCTTGTAGCCCCTTCAGAGATGCTGTATAAAACTCTACTGCTGTGATCTGCCGGCTGTCACGCATGGTGAGGATGGATGTGCTTCCCCATGCTACCTGTGGAGCACCTCAGTGGGGCAGAGGTGCCATGCTTGTGCCCGTGATGTCCAAAGGGCTACCTACACTAACGCTGAAGTAACTGAGTAACTGCCTTTACACAACAGTGCCTCAGTACTGCTTTGCTTTATAGGAAAAGAAACAAAAAAGAAACCAAAAAGTAAACAAACTGGCTCCCCACCTCACACCACCCAAAACCCGTGTTTCTATCTCGCATCTTAAAGGACTTGTTTGGGGAGATGTTAAGATTTAAACTGGTGAGGGGTTTGGAGCACAAGTCTTACGAGGAGCGGCTGAGGGAGCTGGGATTGTTTAGGCTGGAGAAGAGGAGGATCAGGGGAGACCTCATTGCACTCTGCAACTTCCTGAAGGGAGGTTGTGATGAGGAGGGGGTCGGTCTCTTCTCTCAGATAACTAATGATAGGACTCGAGGAAATGGCCCAAAGTTGCACCTGAGGAGATTTAGATTAGATATCAGGAAAAACTTTTTCTTTCAAAGAGTGATCAGGCACTGGAACAGCCTGCCCAGGGAGGTGGTGGAGTCACCGTCCCTCACGGTGTTCAAGAAGCACTTGGACGAGGTGCTACGAGATATGATTTAGTAGCTTAGTGGGTAGTGTTGGTGATAGGAGGACGGTTGGACTAGATGATCTTGTAGGTCCTCTCCAACTTTGTGTTTCTATGATTGTATGGCTCCCCTGAGCAAGGTTTCTGAAGGAGGTTTTCCACACTGCAGCAGATCTTTTTGATAAGGGGTCAGATCTCTGGTAGGGTGCCGGGACTGAGACCCCGGTGTCCAGGGAGAAAGGCGGTGGAGAGGACTGGAGCCTTGTGCTCCTCTGTCCTTCACTCTGAGGGTGACCTGGGCTGCCCCGGCCTTGCCCTCGCCTTCAGCCCGTGATGAGTGGTGTGAGGCCGTGGCTTTGCATGGTGGGCTTCCCCGAGGTGTCCTTACCGTGAGGAATAGTGTTGTTGCTAGGCAGATCAGTCTCTCGAGAGCAGCAGGTTTTCTGTAAGGTATTCTTCAGACCTTTAAATATCGTATCAGTGCTTGAGGGGGGGGAAATCTTTGTTTTAGGTTAGCATAAATCTACTGTCACACGCCTTACTTTTAACTAATTAGGTTTAGAAATGATCAGGCTTCATCTATTAAAAGCGTGTTTTCCTTTCCAAATTCCAGCTGATACGCTCTGTGTTCAAACAGTTTACATAAGCTAAGCTGGATAAATTTAAATCGGGTGAAGGACTACCAAAAGGACGCCAATTAAATTAGCTCTGGGTTTTTGTATGAATTACATTTGCCTAATGGGCACTTGACAGTTCTATTACTAAAATAAGTGTTGTGTTATGCGTATAATTTTTGTCTCAAATTCTTGAACTTTGAAAGTTGAAGAGTTTGCCACTCTAATTGGATGCTTGAGACAGAATTAAATACTATTTCTCTCCTGTTAAAAAATTGTTTTACTAAACATTCATTTCAGTATATTTGAGGAAGGAAACAATTTACAAACAGTTTGAGGAGAGCTTGCCTGTGTGTAGTGTGTCTGGAGAAGGGATTTCCCATGTCTTCTGCAGAACATAGGGATGCAAGCTGTATTTGATGGCATCATGCATTTAAAAAGTGATGAGCGAAAATGAGAAATCTTTCACTGATGCTCCTGAAATTAAGTATTGCAAGGTCCCACTGCTTCGGGTTTTGGGGTATAAATATTTGTCTTCCTAAGTATAAATATTTGTCTTCCTATAATGACATTTAACATTTCCTATTACTAATAAAACTATATACTGGACATGAATTAACATCCCCCTTTTTAGGAGAAGTCCATCAGCACTTCTTGCTGTAGACTTGCAATAGTTGCTTCTGTTTGCAGTATGAATATCTATCAGTCTTGGATTTGATAGATTCACTAACCTTTTTCTTGTGTGATGCATGTGTTAATGTATGCTAAGGGAGTCTTTCAGAGTGCCTGAAACGAGCCATGTTTCATGCTCTATTTCTAGTGGTACTTAGCTGCTGCTCGCTTATAGGCTGGGCTAGAAATAAGATCACTGCATTGTACCACCATTGGAGCTAAGAGTACAAAGATATTTTATTTATGCTCTCATTTGGCGAAGAAACAAGTCTCTAATAGCTGGGAAGCATGCTGATGGTTTTCTGTGTCCTCCCCCCCTCCCAGTTTAACTTCAAGAGCTAGAATGTGTTTCTGAAGGGACTGGAGATCTTGGGGTTGGAACAGATTCAAATACTGTAAGAAGTTCTAAGGGAAGAAGAAGACAGGAGAAGGCTTGCTTTTATATGAGTAAAGGAAAAGGGATGATACCTCCTCCTCACGCCCCCAGACAAGATGAGAGTGGTATTAGATTTTGCATCTGAAAAGTCAGTTTCTAATTGCAAATTAATTAAAACTTCAGGGTAACCTGCTTTCACATCTCAGGGCATTAATGGCAGACTTCATATTTTGAGAAATTGCCTTCTCTAGTGCTGGAGACACTTGACTTTTCTTTATGATTGTCTTCATTAAAATGAATGTTGTTCTCCAATATGCTGTACAGATTTTTTGCCTGCTACTTGGGTTCCAGTAGACAGTAGTGTACCACACACTTACATCAGCATTTGTTAAATGCTTGGTTCCTTCAGTCCAAAGTGTTGCTGTAATGTTGTTGCTTTATTTACAAGTGTTTTGTATGTACGCTTCTCAGGAGCATTTGTCTACATCACTCCTCCAGTCCTCAGCCTGTTGGGTTTTGTTTTTGTGTTTTTTTTTTTTTCCCTGTGTTGAAAAAGTATCACTTATTACTCTAATGATTTAGCCTTTTTTAGCAGATGTTCCAACCGTGGAGGAAGATGTCCATCAGAATTTTTCTTCATTCAGCTTCATTTCAGTGTAAGTTCAACTTGTGAACTTTTATTGAAAATAAGAAATAATGATCTTTTCCTTCCTTGGGCAAATTGGAATCTGCTTGAAAGGGCTAAAAAGGGAACAAGAAGTTTTGATTTGAGGAGGCCTAGATATTCGTTTCTAGAAGGTGGAGAGAATCTAGAAGGTGAAGTAATCCAATTTATTCATGTCAGTTTTCAATGAAGAAAATGAAGTTGATCATTTAGCTGAAGTTCTAAAGTTCTCAAGTTTTAATGAACATTTCTCTGTGTGTGTATATGTACAGATTAAAAACAAAAACCAGCAAACAATGATTTAACTTTGTATCTCTGTGCAGCTACTTATGGGCATGTATGTGAGGGGCTTTGGCCATTGATTTGCATGCAAACCAGTTATGAAATCTGACAGTCGTAATTCTAGGAACAAACAGGCCAAACTGTTGTTTTGTCAAGCTGAACTAAGCGTAATCGTGTTTTCAATCAAGAAAGTGCCCCGACATAAATATAAGGTGTTCTTGTAGAGGGGTGGGAGCTGGGGGGCTTTAAATGAGGGGCTAAAGGAAATGAAGCGGTAATGTATTTAGAATGGACCGTTGTTTGGACTAAAAGATCCATGATGGCGAGAGATGTTACATTATGTTTTCATAATTAATTTCTTGAATAAGTCTAATACATTGCACACTCCCCACAAGGAGAGCAGTGACAGTCTTCAAAAGTTAAACTGTAAATTAGTTGATCACTTTTATTCCCTCTTTTTTTCCTCTCTATGAATCAGTATATTGGACTATTTCATCCTCTTATTTGTGAATTAATTTGTGAATTAACTGTTAGTTTGCTTCCAGATAGAGTCATTTTAAGGTATTGTAAATTCTTCTGTGAGCAGGGTGAGTGAGTGACACTGATCGGGTAACACTTGAATAAAAATTTTGAAATTTTCTGAAGTATGAAAAATGTCTTTACTCTTTATACTTTACTGCAGACTGTCTTTCTGGAGGGGAAAAAACAGAAAAGAATAATATGTATCCATAAGGTGGGCAATAACAAATTTTATGTACAATCTACATTACAGGCAGCTCGTTAAATTTATTCTTGTAAAACAATAAGAAAGCATGCAGGGAATATAGCCTATTTTTTACTATTATTCAGTGCTAACAATGGAGGAGAGAGGGTGGCTTCTAAAGTTGGGTACTTAATGCAAATTCATTCTCTTGCATAAGCTGCAGAGCAATAGAACATAACACTGTCATTAAAACTGACTCATAGCGTTCAACAGAAGGTGTGTTTGAAGCTTTAAAAGTGCTGAGAGAATTACTGTAGTCTAGTAAATACCTTGCAGTGGAAAAAATACTTCAGCTACAGTATGTTGCAAAACACTTGTGCAAATTCTTGAGTGTATTTTGCCTTGGTAAAGAATCTGAGCACGTGAACAGAGAAATGGAGTTGTTCTAAACTACTAAGTGTTTTCAAAAAATGGAGGCGAATAGAGCATGAAACACATTTGACATCCATGTTTGAAATTCTAGCTCACATATGGAGGCACTTGCGTTGCTCGGTCATCTTTTAGTTCATTCGTGTGTATGGGGCTGTCTCTTAGACATGACACAAATACCTGTCTAGCAGTAGGTGTTCAGCTCTCTAAGTTGCTGTTTGATGGGGTTGGTTTGTTTGTTTAGAGATGCAAGTAGATGGGAATAGGAAATGAGCTTCTAGCACTGCAAGAAGCATAGATGTTAAACTTGCATTTCAATTGGGTTAGTATGTGGTCTTAGCCACAAAGTGGTACAATCCAAACAACATCACAGTTGCTTCTGACTTCAGGCTGAGTAAATATCACAGCCCCCATTCTACCTTGGGTAACACAGGAAACGGGAGATTGCTCTTCCACCATGAGACAGGGACAAAGAGAAATAGGAGATTGTGCCTGCCTCGCGTTGGAAGAGTAAAGAGAATGTTAGTTTTAAACATGCCGTGTGATTTTCTTCCACTGTCATCTTGCCCGTTGTTTTCCTCCTTGGTGGGCGGTGGTTTCCTGGGCTCTGTGCATTAGGTCAGCACTGTGATGCTCTGCGATTACTGCCTGTAATGAGATACCTCGATACGCTACCAGTCAGTTTTAGCTTCCTGATGACCAACGCTTAGGCCTGTGTTATAGCCATCATTATGTGTGGGGCTTTGTACAGCCTGCTGCTAACTTTAGGAAGGAAACAGCTGTCGCGTCTTTGAGATTTCAGCTGTGGATTTGGTGAGCCCTCTGCCAGGGAAGCTCCTAGCAGCTCCCCGCGCTGTGTCGGACTGAGCTTGGGAAGCTCTTCCTAATCCTCTGAAAGGCATGATTTGCCCTGTACTGTCTCCAGCCGCGATTTACTTAAGTTTCTTTGACTTGCCTTTCCTTTTACAGGAAATAAATAAGAGCAATTTTCTGGGAGCAGGCTTTTGTGTCCAAATCCCCCAAATGACTTCTGTATCTCCCTTAATGCTGTAAGACTATTTGTACAAGAACTAGGTACACTAGAAACATGAAAGTCAGTTATGCAAATAATGACTTTGGACGCTGCAAGTCTGCGTTTTCCTGTAAGCTAATCATGTAAATTTCATCTCATGATGAACTCGTTGCTCATGCCTGAAGCATCTTCTCCTTAGATTTTTGTTTTCCTCTTTTCTTTCATTCAAGAACTTCCCCATATGCCAGCCGTTCCTTGCCGTCTTCCGTGGCTCTCTGGAGTAGTTTTCCTTCCCTTCCTCCCTCACCCACCCTTCTTGCCCTTTGCCACAGGCATTATGTTCCCTCTTTTTTTCCCTCCCCCATAATTAAATGTAGAAGGCTCAAAGAGAAGTGCATCGAGGATGCAGATCAGCATTACAAGCTTTTTTTTTGTTTTGTTTCCTTTCCTTTGGTAGGCCTGCCAACATTGTTTACTGTTTAGATGAAGCTCCCTTTTCTCAAGACCTGTTTTTCAGGTCCTCTTTTGGGTCACTTGCATATCCAGACCTGCTTTTGCTATCGTGGAAATCTCCAGTGTAAGAAGCCATCAGCATGGCAGAGAGAAGTTCAGTTCGTGCCTGTGAAGCAGTCTGCTTGGGAGAAGGGCCGGGCACCTGCCGCTTCCTGACTGCATGTAAATATTTTTTCCATTGATGCTTAATCTTCTAATCTGAATGATTCTTCACTTCAGGTTATAGTGACTACCTTGTAAATAATAGTCTTTTCCTTCCTTTTTTTTTTTTTTTCTCAAGGGAGGTAGCTTATGACTCAATAAAAAGTTCCTGCACTTAGTTTAGAGACATTTTTGCCAGAATAATAGCTGCGGTTGTGGCATTCTTAGATTGGGCTTTTATTTTAAATACTAAACTTCTGACAGAAATACTCATTAAGTGAGTTAGTTGGATATATATATATATATATATATATATATATATATGTTTTGCCAGTATATATATATATGTTGGTGGGTGGGGGTAGAGAGCAAGTACAAGCAATGTTTGCGTTCAGAAAGCTTGTTTGAACGTTCATGCTTTTAATTATCAGGATAGTTAAAAGAATAAAAAGATACTTAAAGTCTTGGATAACATAATCTATTAAATGGAAATCAATGTGCTGAAGTTGAAAGTTTCAGAGAAGCTATTACATGATTTTATTTTTTAAGTCATTATGGAGGCTGGCATCAAAACAGTGTTGTTTATTAAGAAACTAAATAAATTACCACATCCTGTTTCTAGAGAGGAATCCAATTGCCTCCTAGTGTGTTTGAAGATTTTTCCTGAGTCATCTGGTGAGATTTCATTCACCTCAGGACTTGCATTTTCCCACAGCAGCTCTGCTCTGTACATCCAAAGAAGCAGCACAGTGGTAGGGTTTCAAAGATGGCATACTTATAACTTATTTCATAACAACACCCGGAGGCCTTCAGTGTAGCAAAAAAAGGTTTCCTTATCAGAGCGTAATATCTAATTAAAGACAGGATCTAAGAATTCATCCAAGAGTTGAAAGAAACAGGAGGGGAAAGGCAAACGTTTTAATGCAAAGATTTGTAATCAGATTTTCATAATAGGGGTTTTGGAGCCCTTTAAGTTTGAGAAATGAAGTAATAATCAGAATCTCATCTGTGCTAGTGTGGAATTAGAGGCAACAAGTTTAGAAATGGCAAATTATTTTCCCCTGTAGCTGAAGTACCCAGGAGGGATGTATGTGGAGAAGTATTCTGTAAATTTTAGTCGTTTTCTCAAATGCTCTTTTTAAAGGAGCAAACCTCTCCACTACTTCAAGCTCGCTTGCTGGGTTTGTGTTCAGCCTTGCTGTGATCCACCTGGGTAAACTGTGCAGGAGAGCAGACGGTCAACCTTTTACAATTATGTTACTGGCTCCTCAGTTCCCTTTTGTCTTTACTGAATGTAGTTCTTCCCCTATTTCCATCCATGTAGGAGAGCTGCCCCACGCACAGTAACCTACTCATCCAAGCATGTGTCCTCCAGCCTGGAGTTCACTTGCACCATCTCAATTTGAAGCACGAGGATGGCTCACTTTATTTTATTTTTATTAATTCATTTTATTGAACTTCTAGTTACAATCGCTCTAAGGTCTTAATGCAGCCTGAACCACTTTGGAAAGCAGTCTCTTGACTTGGGTTTCGCTTAATTGATTTACTCATCTGTGTACATTAAACAGGCTTTTTTTCAACTCAAAGGACAAAACTCACTTTTCTTTTAAAACTGTGGTCTATGTTCAGTTACTCTGATAATAGATGTCATAATAAAAATTCTCTAATGTTAAACACATTCAAATCTTTTCAGTATTAATTGTACTGTTACCTCTGAAATTGGCGAAGTCAGAGCAAATCTCTTGTAAGTAGCTACTAATTCAGTATGTTTGAAAGGCAACATCTTCAAATTCAGTGGGATTTCATACAGGGATGTTTCTGTAGGCTTTGGTTTGTTGTGTTTTTTCCTTTCTGAAACAACTTGTTTTGAGGTTGATCTAGTAAGAGATTTCTTCTAATTGAAAAAGCAAACAACCCAAACCAACAAGCAGTCGCTTTACAGTTTGCCCACTGTGCGGCTTAATCGTGCCTAAGGACTTTTCTGAAATGGAAGCTATAGTGAAAAGCCTTTGGGTTGTTTCTTTAAATATTTCGTGCTCATGTGCTTACATACTAATGTGACTTTAGTCACGAAATGACCTGTGTGTAGGTGTTAGGACAGTTAGGTATTGTATGGCTTCTCTTTGTTCTTTTATGGAAAACTTTTGATGGCATTCTTTGCAAGGTTAATTTTTGTAAAATATGGCTCAGTATTATTTAAATAAAATGCCTCTGACTTGCATGGAACAGAAATGATAAATGATTTTACAGTAATTAGAGCATAATTCTGTTTTTTAGCCTGTATAGTACTTTCTTATTAATTTAATATTAAACTTTTGGGGGCTTCCTCCATCTTTTTTTTTTCCTTCTATATTTTTGGTATATCCTTTAAAAGGAAAAAGTGATTTTTTTAGGGTTTTTCTTTTTACTTCAGATAGTGAACCAGTAATCTGTATTTAATGATATGTTTGAAAATTACAAGGAAGTGCAGTCATTGTGGTTATTTTGATCTGCATTAGAATACCCACAGAATTTAGTTTCAGCATTCATTTGGTATTTATAAGTATTTTACATTCACCTTTATTTTCCTGTTCTCTTCTGAGAAAACTCCATCCCAGCCAAAACCAGCACAGAGAGGAACATCTGATTTTCGGAATGGGAATGGGAATTATTTTTAGAACAATGAATACAAAACTGGGCTGCCAGAAGGGAGAAGCTGGTAAGATTAAAAGGATTTGCGTCTTGCGTTAGGAGACAGACTTTAAATCACCAGCATGCTTTCTGTGTAATGTCAGAAAGTTTTGGTGGCCAGTCCAGTGAGGAATGCAGTGGGGGCTTATTTTGAGTGGCCTGCTCTTCCACGTGCGTTGTTTTTGTCTGATGAATGAGTGACTGCTGCCACTGGAGAGGGGAGCCCAGCAGTGTGTTTTTTAACAGCAGGCTGCCAGAGAGCTGGGGCACGGTAGGACAGGGTGGAGGAGCTCGAGAGGCCCTTTCTTCCCCCCGATACGATATTGAACTCATACGCAGTCAGTTCTTCAGTGGAGCAACTGCCCAGTGCTTCTAACATCTTCCCTTACCGACGCTGCATTGTACTTTTCTTGGGCAGGAGATCCCTTTGCTCACGATTGTGTCTGAATGTGTTCAACTTTTTATTTCGTTTTGTGGTAACGGAGGAAGATTTTTATGCTCAACACTTCTTCTTCTAAGCGTGAACTTCAAACACAAATGTGGGAATAGAGTCACAAAGTGAGTCCTAATATGTAACTCTTTGAAAATTGTAGCTTTTTTGGTAATTATTACAGATGAAAAAGCTGTGCCAGTAATATTACTTTATAGCCTGGGGATTTAAAGTCCATGGCAGATCGTCAAAGATAATACGGAGCTGGATAGTAAGCAACATGACAAACGAGTGTAGGATATTGCTGGAGACTGGTGCTCTGAGAGGAGAGAAGGAAAGATTAAAATAAAACAACCAACTTCTAATGAGAACAGTGCAAACACTCTGCTAGACTATTAAAAAAAAAAAAGTTCTTCCGCAGGAACCTATTTCATAATATTTCATTATGAGATGAGACCTTTTATGTTAATAAATAAATAAATTCATTGCCCCCCTTTGCCTGGAAGTTGGACGCTTCCATTTGAAGCGAATGAGTAAGTGTCAGGCTCCTTGGGCCAGATGAAACTGCAGAGGCTTCAGATTTAAGAGCTTGCTGATGAGTGGTATCTCCTGAACACCGGTTGTTTTATTCAGAGCTGCTGCAGGTATGGTGAAGAATGCCCGGCATGCGTAAGGACAAGCATAAAGTGCGTAAGAAGCTGTCACACCCACAATAGACATATTTGTTGAGGCTCTTAAGAGAAGGGAAGAAGACTAAAATGGAAGCAAAATTGTCTTTCCTGTCCTTCTGTTATGACTCATGGGAGCTGCTTTTGTGCTCAATACTCTTACAATCTGCTTATTTGTCACCATGGTCTTAGAAGCATCCTGCTCAGCACCCACTCTTCTTGAGTTGGCCACAGCTGTTAGAGCAGCTCATAAATCCTGCGTTCTAACTCTCACAAGGGAATTCAGTTCATATATTCAGATGAGCTGAACTTGGTTTTGAATCTGTACTTGCATGCACAAGGAATAGCACTCAGAACACAATAAAACAATCTTATTTGGTATCCTGGTCTCCAACCTCATTTTTCTTTTAGGGATTTATCCAAACTGTTATCTCTAACAGTTTGGAGCTGGTTCAACACTTTTCCTAGTGTGGTGCTTGCTTTGGGATGATAGCTATGTTCAGGTTCTTTTTATTTTTTGATTTTTTTTCACCAGTCTCCTGCCATGGAGGTGAAGTGTTTGCTTTTTCAGCCAGTGATGTGAAGATGACATCCCTTGATGTGTAACACATCCAGATGAGTTGGCAGTTTTCTCTGTATCAACAGCTATTTAAAAACATCGCCACCAACAACAGAGAAGTCAAGTTCTAATGATGATGTTAGCAATGTTAATAAAAGCTTGCTGGAGCGGAACTTTAAAAACCTCTGAGCTGGTGCAAGCAACTTTGGTGTTTTGCTTTTACATAATTTGTTCAACTTGACAGTTGTCTTAATTTTGTATTTATTTTTGCCAGCTGTGCTTAATTTTTTTTTTACAAGCAGAGGAGGCTGGATTGAAGCTTAGAGCATTAAAAATGGCAAACTTGTTTAATTACAGGATCTCGTTGCTTTTAATCTTCAGCTTTTTATTTTTTAAACTTTCACATTGTATTTTTTGTTTCCATATTATGAAATCTCATGGCTCTTCCTCCTGTACCTTGTCCTATTAGATCTATTGTATCTTCATGAAATGGAAAAGTGGTAGCCTTTTTCTTCCAAATGGGGGAGTTAGACTAGCAACACTGCACTAACAGTATGCCCCTATTTCTTTCTCTCTCCATTTTTGAAATCAGAATATGACTACCAGCTTCCTACTTAAAACTGTTCAAATGCTGAATTTATTCTTTGTAATTTGTAGCAGATGTCAGTACTCCTGACACATTCTTCTGGATCAATAAATTCAGAAAAGTTTCCCCATCTATTTTCATATCATGTACATGGAATATTCTGCTATTAACACCTTGATAAGGTGCTTGTAACTTAAATTATGCTTTTCGTGGAAAATCCTGAGAAATAAAACTACACATATAATGGGGAGGAGAAGGAAGAGCTGGCGTTAGCAATGATACATCATGACTAATAGAGGCAGGTAATGCTTCCTTTCATGTGTGCACCTTGTCTGACAGAAGACATGCCAGGGTCTGGATGAATGTGTAACCATCAGAGACAGATACTTACATGGTGTAAGTTGTTTTACAATGGTTTGACCCCCCTGTTTTGCTAGTGAACAGATGAAAATGTTCCTAGAAACATTTGCTCTCTAGAAAGTCTCAGCTCTATCTTCTCAGTGGGTAAAAATAATGGGTAAAAAAATTTAGTTTTTTGTTTTAGGAAAGCAAGAAAGGTGTGTGCTTACTGGCAAGAAGCTTGTTTAAAAGCTAGTGGATGGCTTTGAACTCGATTAGAAGTGTGCAACTGACTTGAGCTTGGTGAGAGTTGCACTCTTTCTGTCTAGATACAGGAAATCGAGAACATTTTAGAATCTAAACATATATATCTTGAAAATAGCTTTATTTATCACAGATTTTGTGAAGACAGTTGTCTACCTTAGCTGTTTTTGTAAATCTCAGTAACCATCTCGGATTACTAAGATGTTTGAAATGTTTTTTTTCTTCTAGCTACTGATGATTATGAAATAAAGAATAATATCTTTATTTAGAACTGAAGCCCTGAGGTGGATGGTTAAATGGGATATTTTTGGGTGATTCTCTGGAGTTCTTAATGGTAATGAAGAGAAAGTGTATTGGGGAGGAGCTAGTTTTTTTTCCATGGCTTTAATTTAAATCTGCGTTATGTAAAACTAGTTGGTGCTTATTCATTTCATGGTGTTTCATTTTGCTGACTTGGCTGTAGGTTTTGTAGAATGCCGTGATAGCACTGAGACCATCTTGGAGACGTTTTGGTGTAGTTCAGGAGTCGGTGGTGTGCTGTGAATCAGGTCGCCTCAGGAAGGGGTGCAAGGAGAATGAGCTCTGCTTCTCCAGCGCTGGAGAGAGGAAGAACAGCCTCGTTTCTTGGGCTGTGAGGCTTGTAATGTAGCCAGCAGGAGACTTCCTAAAACAGACCTGTGCGCTGCTCTGTGCGAAGAATGAAGCTGTGGTTGCGATTAATAAGGTTTTCCTTGCTATTTCCAGTGTTCAGCTGCTTGAAAGAATCCAGTCTGTTTTCACTAAGCTACAGAATGAAGTGACTCTTGCTGTGGAAAAAAAAAAAAATTGAAATTACTATTCTGGTTAAAAGTTAATTTCTATTTTTTTATTTTTGTGAGAGTAACTAATAATAAGACTCCTGGCAAGGTTCATGGAGTTTGGGTTCATATTACCAGATTCCCTGCAATAGTGAGGTTTTTTTTTTTTAAAAAAAGTCTTAACAAGGCCAGTGCCTTTCAGAAAGCAGAATGATCCCAGAAAGTTCGATGGGTACTGTCATGGAGCAAGTATTTTTAGCAGCAGGCAGAGGCTGAAATATTCATAGCGATTATTTTTGGTCTTTCAGGAGCTTTTGGTGGCAAAGATCTCAACCAAGCGTACACCTCCTGTTGTGAGGTAGCTGGGGTTGTTCCTCTGAGAGAAAATGAGGGGAGCGTTACGGGTCTTCTCTGGCCTGGTTATGGGACAAAGCCGAGCTTCATGTATGTGATACACAAATAAGGCCTGCTTTCCATGCCTCTCAATTACACTTAATAACACTTGAGCAGTGGAGTAGGAAGGGATGAGATGGGCCCAGCCAGCCTGGATTCACCGCTGTTGTGGGAGGGGATGAGTTTGAGCTAGCGCGTGGCTTGAGCTGTGACACCGAGCCGGGGCACAAAGTACCTGGCTGTGGATCCTGGCTGCTGCCATGTGCCATTTCGCTTCTCTTCATTAGCGGCCCTGCTCACTTCAGGATGAGCTTTCCACAAAGTGCTCTCAGCAGGGGAATGCATGGTGGTGAGACTGGGAGTAGTGCAGAAGAGGCAGGCCGCTCAAGTGGGGTTTTCTTTTGGGAGTTCCCCAGTACGGGCATTTGTATCAGCTGTCCCTCGTGGTGCTGTTCGGGTGGAATCTGAGAAACCGGTTTGTGTGCTTCCTTGGGACGGTCAAAGCGCATCACTGCTGGTGTGTGGACATTGGTAAGTGCATTGACAGACTCTTACCTTTCAGGAGTGGTAGGAATGCGGCCCTAAATGACATGCATCCAGGAACAACGGTGTAAGGAGCAAGCTGCCTTCCTGCCGCTCCAAATTCCCCCTGAAAGAAAAGGGAAACCGTGTGACTGGAAGAGGAATTAGTGGCAGGAGAGGGAGGCACACAGCACTAAATTGCGGAGTGAAAGGGTAGCTGCTCGCTAATCTAGCCTTTATTCCCAATAAAAATACCAAAAAGATCCATACTGAAGACACTTGAAGAAATCTTCTTATATAAATAAATGTGGGTCGCTAGTTAGAGGCTTAGGTAGTTTAAAGTCATTTATGAGAATTTCAGAAATTAGGAATGTGGGAAGAGGAACCTGCATCGAAAGAGAAGAGGGTATTTTATAAACCAGGCAAGTTTAGAAAAAAAAATGATTAAAACAGTAAATTAATCTCTGAAATAATCCATTGAGGACTGGGTAACTCTTACAAACAACCAGCCATCCCTTCTGATTTAGAAGTCATTGCTTTATTTACAAAGTTTGTTTCCAAAATACTGGGTTGGTTAGCTCTGAAGTTGCTTTTGAAATAGTAACAACAACAACAAAATACCTTCCTTTGTCTTACTGGGGCAAGACAAATCATTTATTTCTTTCAACTCTTGCATTGTCCTTTTTTATTATACTTGACTGGGTCAACACAAGGCTTTTGGCCAGCACCCACAGCTTACTGAAATATAACAATGAGACTTTCTCTTCTTGTAAGCCAAACCCAATGTCATTAGCCCGTGCTTGCTCATTACGCATAAGTTAATTAGGTAAATTCACTTCTATCCTGCTATCTTGTTCCTTATGAGTAGTCCTGTTCTCAGATCACTGAAGTGTAGAAATCCCATATTTCCATTTCACAGTGAAACTATTAGCTTTTTTTTCCCCCCTATTTTAGAACATGGGATGTATGCCTTAAGATTAGGGGCAAAAAAGCAGTTTGAATCAGCGAAACCAAACCTAGATGTTTCATTTATTAGACTTCTAAGATTATACAGGGGATATGATAGGACTCTAAAATGAAGAGACAGAAAATACTTTGTTGATTTCCCTGTATGTAGTTGCTTGATCTAACATCTGGCTCCTTACATGTTTGAAAAACACTGGGGTGAGGGAGGGAATCTGTGGAAAAAATTATTTGCTCTTTATTACACCTCCATTAAATAAGTCGATAGAGGAAATAATTTTCTAAAACTGATTGCTAGTCAGTCTAACAAATAATTTCCTTGAATTTTTTTAAGCAATCAAAGGAAATAATAGCAGGATGCTTCCCGTTGTTTAGTGTCCTTTGTGCCTTATCCTTTTTGCTATTACAGAGGACAAATAATAAAGTGATTAAAACCAACTTGTTTTTGTACCTATCTGTCAATGTAAAATGAAGTGAGAACATAAGTAATTAATAGTGTATTTTTTGTTCATTGAGGTAGTTCCTATCAACATTTTGGCATGCTTCTGTCTTGTAGAAACAAATTTTATGTAAGTTATTATTTTAATAGTCATAGTATGGGATTACAAAGCTAGCTGTTCTCAGCGTGTATCATGGATTGAATGTGTAAGTTCTATTGACTGTCAAAAGTGGAAGTAAATTATCTGCTACCATTAATGTTGGACAATATTGTTTTGATATATATATAAATCACTGCTATATTTTACTGAAATAAAACAAGGTACTTAGTATACTATTTCCTCCTTTTTTTCCCCCCCCAGGAAGCTACTGACTGCCTAGAAATTAGGAAAGCGCGTAAGAAGTCCAGTTGATCAAGGTGGATTTTTTTCCAAGAGTCTTTTCACAATTGCCTTTTGCAAGATATTTGGACGCTCCCCATTGTGCCATGTTTTGTGGCTCTTACTGTAAGAAGAATTTGTCTTGATGAAGATTCCTAACATTGGTAATGTGATGAATAAATTTGAGATCCTTGGGGTTGTAGGTGAAGGTAAGTAGTATCTTTACAAAAATTCTAATTTGTTTTTTTTACTGAGATAGGATTTAGTCCTTTTAATGGTAAGAAGTTTTCATTTGCAAAATATTACTTTTTTGCAAATCTTAAGAAATATCAGTTTATTCTATACAGCTCCTTCTAATTTCCATCTCAGATTGAAGGAAAAGTTTGGAAGATGGAAAAAAAAAGGGGGGGAAGAAATGGGACAGTTTTGTTTAAGTTTATTGCATTAATCTCTTAAATGATACTGGATAGATGCAAATTATCCAACTTCTCTTAGTATATTTAAAAAATAATTTCAGTGTTTTAAAACCCATTTACTTTGAAGACTTTTTAATTTTCAGTGCACAAAAATTTGGTAAGGTGCAAGTTTAGGATGATACTGGGAACAGTATTATTTTTGCAGCCTAGAGATGACTGAAGACTTGTATCTTGTTGCTTTTTTCTGATTTGAGATGATTTTCTAATTTGATTCCTATTTTCTTTGTTTCAGGAGCCTATGGCGTTGTACTTAAATGCAGACACAAGGTAAGTAAATTGCTTTAAATCAGAGATAAATGTTGGTGTTTGGGTGAAACAGTGACTTCTCATGAGAACTGAGGTGTTGCTCTGTATTAGATATGTTGCAGCTGGGCAGGACTTTTGCAGTCAGTTACTCAGATTTTTAATTGCAGTACTGTCAGAGGAAACAGCTATATATAGTACCAAAACCCATTTTTTAGCATTTAATATTTGCCTGAAATCTGTGAAGTATCAGTAATGTTTCGCTAATCCCAACTAAGAAAGTTTTCTTAAAAATAAAATTGGAGTGCAGTTTACTCTGTCTCAATTTGAATATTGAATTAATTTTCCAATACTGCCATGTGAGCATGCACTCCTCTTAGGGAGGAGGGGGATCCACATGGCATTTCCACAGCTGTTGCTGGACAATTAAAATGCAGTAAGAAAGCACTGACTTCTATGCTTGTTGAATTCAATCTGGAAGAAAATGAAGTGGGTTTTTTTGCTTGTTTGATTTAAAGGAGGGGGTAGGGTGGAACCTTTTTCAGACAAAAGGGAATTCTGGCAAATTATCTATGCTATCATAACTGTTGTGTAAGTTGGATATATCTGTACTTCCTGCTCATCAGCAAGGAACTAGTTTGCTGTCTTTGGAACTGTCGTGTAGTCATAATAAAATACCTTTTACTTCCCTAAAGCAAAACATTCCAGAATCATAGAATGATTCATTTGTAACGACCCAAGAATACATAAAAGGCTTTTTTTAATGTAGTTTGTACCTTGTTCTAGAAAACGTTAACACTGCAGCGGACCTACATTCCTGCAGTGGCTTTTATCACGTAAACAAGTCCTTTTACACAGGAAATGTAGTTATATTTGGAGTGGCTTACATTGTTGTATTGAGAATTCAGAGCTGGGGCCCTGCTATGCAACAAGGTTTACCTACACTTTTAGAACAATTTTTAGAAAGTATTTTTTTTAAAACTTCTGAGATTTTTAGAATACCACATGGTAAGATAATCATCTCTTATCTTCAGTAAAATCAAGGTAGAGCTTTGTGGTTACATTCTTACCTAGTGTATATTAACAGTGGCAATAAAAAAATAAAAAAAATACCTGATTAAAAAGGGTGGTAAACATTATTCTGACTTTTGGATGTGGATACCTTGTAGTATGCCAGGTGACCAGAGAGGAATGGTTTTCCTTTAGCAGTGGGAGGTGCTTCTTCATACAGTCAGTGAAAAGACGCTGAATTTCATCGAAGGATCTCATTTTTCGGATAGTTGTTGCACCATTTTTTCTGCAACTTCAAACTTAATTGAAACAACACTGAGGTTCTAAAACAGACTGGTATTTCTTAAAATTTCTAGCAAGTGTGTTTGCTAAGGATTTCCAATATTTTAAGCTCACTGAATTATGATTTTCACTTACTTAAGTCAAGTTCCCCTCCAGTCTCTAAAAGCAGATGAGTCTACGGGCTATCTGTTTTACTGAAAAAGAATATCAGAAAATTAAACTTGGATATATATCTCTTTCCCCGGACTTCCTCTGGCTGCTTGTCGTCTTAACTTTTTGCTTTTATACCTTTGCAAATATTGAGAAGGACTTGTCCTGAGCTATTTTGCAAGGTACAGCACAAATACAAGTTCTGCTTGCTGCATTAAGAAGAATTGCTCGCATATAAAAGAAGAAAAACGTATTGCAAGATGATGTATGTAATTGTTCTCCTTGATCAAGAACTGTTTTCATATACAAGTAGGAAAGTTATATTAAAAAATACATAAGCATTCACTTTTGTGTGCAGCCTTAACAGAATTACCTGCAAATGCAAGGGTATGTTTTGTTTTATTTTTACTGTTTGGCTGCTGATTGACTTTGCTTAAAAATACTGTTCTTTTTTAAGTGGTTCTTCCCTGATATCTGTCTGCAGGTAGCACAGTTAATTTTGAGTGTGTTACATAGCCTTTTCAGTGCCACATAAGAAACCCACACTGGAACATCATCTAGTTTTTGTGCTTTCTGGATTTCTTTTTTATTTTTTTAAGCTGTACTGTGTATATGAGGCCATCCTTGGTCATGTTCCCTCAGCATACACTGCTTTTCTTTCTGTACCAAACTAACAATCATATTTAAGAATTTGAATGCTGAAGTATTTATATTCATCTTTTACAAACAGTGGTAATATGCAAGAAGCAGATTCTCAGCGACTTGAAGTCAACTCATTTGCATTGTATTGGTGAGAGGGTAACATTTGCATGAAATGAGGAGCTGGTCTTTAATTGCATCAATTTTGCAACATAATACAGTAGTGCTTCAATAAGTATGTAGCTTTTTGTACCAGTACATTTCAGTGGCATTAATAAATGGATATAAGGTGGAGGGAATGGACTAAGGAACAAATACCTTGTCGTCATTATATGACTTTTTCCTTGATAAAGGAACGTTATCAGGAAAGCTAGAGTAGCTCCTCTAGAACTGACTATGTTTACATTATTATATAGCATATTTTTATTACAAATTCTTGATTGCTACTTGTGCGTAGTGGTTATTTATCTATTTTTTTCTGACATGAAGCTAATACAAATAATGCTAATGCTAGGATAAAGCAGATCTGATGTTCCGAGAAGCTCTTTTATGAGAAGACATTTCATAAAGAAATACACTGAAATATATTTGAAAACGCTGGAAATGCATTTTATTTTTACAAAAAAATAGTAAAATAGTCTGTCTTGGCTAATTTACTGTATATCATCTGTCTTTTCTGAAAAGAAAAGCAATTTGAACAGTTCAGCAGTGTCAGAGATCATGGCTAAGGAAAAGAGTCTTTGTTCATGTTTAAGTTTGGTTGGTATTTGTCCTTTAAATAAAACCACCATCCCCTTTTCACTATACGATGTAAACTTGCAGCTTCATGTGGGGTTGTCCTTAATAACACTCCGCCTACCCCAATAATCCTTACTAGGGACTTAAGCACAAGCATTAGGAGAAGTCTGACATCAGTATAAGGAGCTAATAGAAAAACGCTCTGGCTTAAAATCAGTAAAATGATGGGATGGTGCTGTAGGAAAGCTATAGGGTATCCAAAGATGAACACGCTAAGAAATGAAGCTGAGGGGGAGGGAAGCTAGCTTAGATGTGGTTGTGAAAGGGGAATGTATAAATACACCAGGAGATAATAAACTGTGTGTGTAGGAGAGAAAGTTGAAAATTGTAGCTGTAAGTAGCAGGAGTTTGTAGAAATGGGGTTAATACATCCTTGGACAACTGAGAAGAGTAGATGGATATGGTGTCCAGATAGACAAGGTGATAACATTGGCCTTCATTAGTGAGACATTTTGCCATGGGGTAAGGCTGGAGAGGAAGGAGGATTCAAACTTCTGTGGTCAATTCATAGATATTAATATGGTGTGTTTAGTTTGCAAGTATTGATTCTAGTTTCTGCTTTAGCTCCCATCTGCAGAATGTGCATAATGGTTTGTTTTATCGGTGTTCACTTGAATTTTCACCCAGAAGCAGTTCTGCGAGAAATGTGGTCGTTTTGTCTTCAGAGCCACGACTTCATTACTGTCCAGTAAATAAGGAATAGACTGCATCTTAAGAAACAATCACAAAACACCTAGATCCCTAGAATTGATCGCTCTAAATAAGGCAGGAGAAAAACACTGAAAACATGCCTAGGGGAGTTTGCCTTCCCCAGACCAATGTGCTCTGGGGACAACGCAGGAGGTTAGCTGGGTATGCAGGAAGGGATGTGGTAACGTGAATTCTCTAAAAGCCTGCTAGAGTTTTATCGAGTCTCCCAGCCTTGTTCATTCTCTTGCTATCTACTGTGTGTTACCAGAATCTTTGCAGCCTGAGGGGATGCAGTTTAATGATTTAGAAATGTAATGCCAGCTCTTCTTGCATGTACAACATCTCCTGCCTGATACGATGTTTTTCTGGTCTTTCATTTTAGAAGCGTATCTGGTTTTGGTTGTTATTGTATTTGAGATATTTTTATACCTTCTTCTTTAAGGTAAACATCATTGAATTCCCTTATTAAAAACAAGTGAAAAGAAACTTTAGTTTATAGAATCACTTGGCTACTTCAGTGCATCAAAGAATAATGATGAATAACCTTTTTAGTAGGTTTAATACATACGGGCATTTTCATCTTTACCTGATCTTTAATTTTGTCCTGTTTGAGCCCTCACTAATACTGTCATTGTCTTCAGACAAATTGTGTGTCTCTCAGAATATCTGAAAAATATTTACATAGCTTTTTAAGAAAACTGCAGCCTAGTCATCCAAAAATATAATGGATATGTTTACGTGACATAATCACTAAATTTCACTTGAGTACATCAGCTTTCTCCATGTCTTTTATCACTATGAACAGCAGGGTCACAGTTTCCTTGGTTTTCCCTTTGCTTTACCTATTAAAACCCTTTACTGTGCAATCTGCATTTACAGATTTTCAACTGGTCTGAGCTTTCGCTTTTGAAATAAAACCCAGGCATGCTGCAGGAAAGTTTCTTTGTTCCTCCAGGTAACTCATCTCTGCTTCCACGTTGTGTGCACTACTTCTTAGTGTTGGAGCTCAGCCAGGAATTCCCTGTGTACCAGTGCTGGCCAACTCGAGACAATTTTCCTAGCGTTTTGCATGTTGGAGTGGGCTTTTCCTGTGCTTTGAGGAAGTCTTCCTTGAAGAACAGCCAGCTCTCCTAGACTCCTTTACTGTTTAAGGCTGTCTCTAAGCAGATCCTTGAATAAGGATAAATCTTTTTCATCTTGAATCTTGAATAAGGGTAAAACCTTTTGAAGGTCCAAGGTTGTAATTCTACCGTTTTTCTTGTTCAGTTCTTCCAGCATCTTGAATTCCCCTATATCATGGCATTTGACATCAGGGATGCTGTTGTAATCCCAGTGAGAAGGGCACTCATGCTCTGTATGGTATCATTTAAAATGTTATTTATTAAAGCTAACTCTGCAAAGAAAGTGAGAATAATACAGGTAATCTTACATGCCATTAGATACTGGGAACCTGGAGTTGTGCAGCATCGAAGGGGCCTCCGATCGGTCTGCAGCACACTGTGCAGACTGGGCCCATAGAAGGGGTTATGCCATTGTCATAACTTGAGCTACCACAGGACTTTCTTACAAGAAAACAACTCTATTAATAATTTGTGCCGTCAAACAGAATGGATGTTTGTGTGAGAGCTTCTTGCTGTGCTTCTAGATAAAGGCAAGGGCATGCAAGTGTCATAATCACAAGTACAGAGTCAGAGCTGCCTGCAGGCACCTTTTGTACGAGGAGCTGGCTGAGTTTATCCTGTGGCCAAGGGATTTATGCAGAACACCACAGACCTGGAGGCCAAGCTGTACCTGCAGCATAGCTCAGCACAGGCCTTCAGGTCTGTATTGTTTTGCGTAAATCTTGTTAGCTGTGATACGGATCGCTAACTCCTTGATGTACAGTGGTCTTCTCTTCAGGATGGCTGCACGTTGTCACTGCCTGTGAGGCTGTGTACCTCAGAAACTTTCATGTTTCTGTTGGTTCGTTGATGAGTTGTCAAGAAACTGCTTTCTGCATCTTCCAATAATCTACTTACAGCCATCCTGTATTGCCCTTTCAGCAGATGTTGGAGTGCTCAAAGCCCCCCGTTAAAACTAGAATTTCTTGTAAGGCTTCTCTTTAAAAAGCTTTTACCTATTTTGCTTTCTTGAACAGGTGTTTTGAAGCAGATGTCCACCATAATGCCACTTGTGCTGTTCTGTCCTCTAACCCTCAGGCAAAAACTCTTGGCTTTCGTGTTACACATTTCAAAGCAAATGTCCTTGCCTTCAAGCCTCTCATCTGCAAGAGTCTCCTTGCTTTCTTAGCTTGTCTTCCTGAAATATTCTGTACATCTATTCATGGCACCATGTGGCTATCCCACCACATTATGTGTAACCCTAATGGGTGATCTCACTGGGGTAACAGTTCTAGGATAACAGTGCACAGATGCAGAAATAAGAGTTGACTCCCTGTTCCTCCTGTTTCCCTTGGCACTTGCATTTGTGTGTAGGTACCTGAAGTCTGGTCTGGTCATGTTGCTTTCACAGAGGGAAAGAGAGAGCTTCATGCTTGTAGGAAATTTGGGGTGTCTCTGATATTTATCATAAACATCAAATTCTGAATTTGCAGGTAGGTGTTGGAATCCCTTTTCAAACTCATGTCTGCTGATGTTATTGATGTTCTTACTGTTCTCACTGCCGACCCTTCTTCTCATGTTGGCAAGTTTCCCTGTAGTGACAGAATTAAAAAGTAAGCGTTCATAGAAGTTGCGTTTATCTTCAAAGTGTTGACACTACTGAAAGTCTTGCTTTGGATCTGGCTTGCAAGGCTCCTGTAGCTCTCCAGCATGTGCTAAGCCAAGTACTTGGGCTGAATAATAGTCTTCATTAGGGTTTATTGTCAACATTATTTTTTTGGTATTATCTTTTATACAACTCTTTGTCTTTTAATTTGGTTTACTGTTTTGACAGTATTTCCTGTTTGGATTATTGAGAAATTAAATAATGAGTAAAAGAAAAATCTACGCTCCCCAAATGAGCACAAATTAATGATGTCTGCATTTCTTTTTTCCCCTTAATGTTATAATCCTTTGTGTGAGGGAGGTATTAGGAGGTTTCAGCTACTCAGCTAGAGAAGAAACTAGTATTGTCTGGTATTAGAACCCCAGAAGATTAGCTGTGCTGATTCAAAAGCTTCTGGTTGTTGGTGTCCTCATTTTACTACACTTCTGTAGTACTGTGATAATTCTGAGGGACTGTACCCTTGTTCAGGAATTGTATCTAGCCAGTAGAAGATGGTTAAGTTCACACCACTCAAATGCTTAGCTATGGAAAAGTTGCTTACAAATGAAGAATAAAAAGCAATATATATAGTTCTGGGAAGTAGGTCTTGTCAGGTGAACCAGATTTCTTCATTCAAATTGTGTAGAGTTGAAGGAAGCTACGTACGTGTGTGACAGTTTACTTAGAAGTGAGAACTGCACAAGATTCTAATAAAATTTTCTGTATAGTTCTAGGTTTTTAAGTCTGTGTGGATTTAAGAACTGGCTGATTGACAGTTGTTTTAACGTCTCTTAGTAGGGAGCTAAGGAGAGGCATTTTTTTCCATCTGTTCTTGATAGAGAAGGACAGTAGGTACCATATGGCTATTCAACGTTTTAATGAATAATCTGTAGGTAAATGTGAAATTACTATTGTTAAAAGTTATAGAAAACACACTGAAGTGGTAAGTAATAAAAGATAAACTTGAAAAGCATTTAGCATTGTGTGGCAAGTGACTCCATGCAAAGCATATTTTAAATATTTTTTTCTTATACAATTGAATTTCAAGATTAGGATTTTTCAGTGAAATCTGAATTATGTCAGAAGCATTTTGAAGCAATCAGTTTTACTGTTTCAGAGTAAAGCTGGAAGCTGATTAATACACAGGCTTTTCTTGTTTATTACCCTGATATACCTAAGAATAATCATTTTGGGTTGGATGAGTTTAGCTTAGCTCAGCATCTTAAAAAGTGGCTTTGTTGGAGGTAAACAACAGATACTGAAGGGAAGGATGTAAGAACAGGACATGCATGTTGTGATGATCCCTACGGTATTCACAGCCTCTAATTGCTACAGTGCTACTGGGAAGTAATTATCATCAGAATATTCTAGCACAGATTATGCCAGCAGTGTTTTTTTTTTAAACTTTGTGATGCTTAAAGCCACCCGTCCTCTGTCATCTACTTGTCCATGTATAGTGTTTGAAGTGTTAACTGGTATTTCCATAAAGTATTTTGTCCTTACGCGTTTTTTTTACATGCCATCAATGTACAGTTGGCTATCCTTCACCTAAAAGCAGGTAAAAAGTACTCTGCCAAATCCTACTGATTTATGTGTAAAATGGCAACAGTAACGGTGAAAGAATGTGATATCTTGTTGTTGCCTCTGTTTCATACTCAAAAATTTTGTTCATCTTTGATTTTAATTACAGGTAAAATCAAAGGCAGCATTGCTGATTTTTCCCTGCTGATCAAATGTCATCTGGCTCTGTGGCAAGGTGGTTGTTTTTAATCTTGGTCAAGGGCAAACCTCTGTACAGTGTACCATTTTCTTTCAGTAATGGTAGCGTGCATATGGAGGATTGTTACACTTAATGTTGTTCCTTAGGCTAAAGCACAACTCCCTGGTGCTTTTTGTGCCGAAACTTGTGTGAAATACATACGGTGAAATTATGTCAAGCTTTTGAAGTAAATAGTGTATGCCAGTAGTAGATGTTTGTAATAGAGTTGAGGTCTGTTGTTTTGAGTTTTATGCAAAGAAAATACAGCTATTAGGCAAGCTGTAGTGCTGCAAATCTTATCACTCTGATAACCGCTTGCTTCAACTTCACCATTAGGCAGTGAATAACCTCCAGAATTACTTAGAGTTGTTTTGAAATACTAGGTATGTAGTATTTCTTTTGAAAACTTTCCATGGCATTTGAGTGCAGCAGTGAGAGGTGAATTTGATAAGTGCTAATTCACTTCAGTAACCACTTTTCTGTACCCGTAGATAAATGGTACGTGATAAACTCTAACTTTTTGCTGTGCAGGGTAGATGCTAATGTGGTATTGAAAGTTTCTAAAGCTGTCGTTTTTTCTTTGTTGCATTGTCTATACCTGAACCCAAGCTTTTTCCATAGTCCTTCTCAGTTCCCTGTGGCAGGGCAAAACAATCAAATTAGCATTATATTGTAAATTTTAAATGCTGGTATCAGTGAAAACCTGTTTTGTTTTTTTTTTAATTGCATGGAGAATTCACATATGTACCGTTACTGCTTCAAACATCAGACAGTTGTCAAGAATAGAGGATAAAAATCAAATTGCTGAGATTCCCAGTTTGAAAAGACAGCTGGTTATCTGCCAGGCATGGAAATAAATGCCCTAGTGGCACTAGTGGAAAACAGGTGCCTTAGTGGTACTGCTGTGCATTTGTCAGTGTGTCTGTAGTCATTTCAATGGGACGGTGCTGCGATCACGTCTGCAGTTGTTTTTTTCCCCCCTCCGAGTCTTTTATGACAGGGTACCAGGCAGCTGTGCAAAAGGGCCCTTGTGTGATACTCCATTCCTTTGCCTCCACTGTGGTGCTTGTCATGTTAATGAATGCTGCTCAGATGTTCGGCAGTAGGCAGTATTCAAAATTGGCATTCCCTCTTTTTTTCCTCCCCAAAGCCTAATTTAGAAATGGGAGGTGTGGGAGAAAGATGAGAGCTTTCGGAGAAGAGAAACTAATTCGGTGTGGGAGGAGATATTAAGATTCTTGTTTTCAGGAGTGTTGAATTCAAAGCAGTACAGTGTGAGGGTGGTGTTAGCAGTGCCACAAAGCGGGATGGCTTAAGTGGGACATTGTAACGTTGGGTAATGGCATTCCTGCAGTGCAAAGCTGAGTGTGGAGAGACCTGATGCTGCAGAAGATTTTCCAAACAAGAAGAGGGAGCAGGCGTAAACGTAATAATCTAACACCTTGTCCTTCAGTTACCTGCATTGTTGCAATATGAGTGGCATATAAGCCAAAGTTAAAAATAGCAGGAGCAGTACATCTTGCCTTGGGAAGGATACGTGAAGTGTGTTGCTGCTGGCTCTTGACTTAAGTCAAAGATAAGTAATTTGTTACATTGAGAGGGGGAAGAGATCAGTATTTTTACTCACTCATCCAGCTTCTTTGTCACATTAACTGTTGTAGATTAATCTGACATCTGTGATGCTTTTTCTTTTATTTCTTAGAGGAACGGCATGTCTTTCTGATGGACTTGTACATAATGGGCTGCAGGAATTCCTGCTATGGGTACTGTTTTTTTAAAATGAAAGAGTACCGCTTATTATCGCAGATAACACTTTTCCTTGGAAGATTGCCAGTGAATAGACAATCTCCTTAGTAGTAGCTGCATACTTCCATCTGCAAATGGGTTACATATCATCACACCTGGATTAATACAGGAATCATATTCAGACCTGCAGCAGCGTGTTGTGTGGCTGCCCCTAATGGTTTTAATTGCAAACAGCTTGTAGTTCTGTATCTCATTCTAATGCACTTGTCAGTGAAAACTTAAGTATGTGTCATGAACATACAAAGCAAAACTATCCATGCAAATTTTTCAGCTTTTTGCAAGAAAGAATATATTACACTGGAAAAATTAAGGTTATGAACCTGACTGCAGTATTTCTTAAAAGCTGTATAAGAAGAAATGAGGATTTAAGGACTTAAGACCTGATGTAGGGACTTGGATCATTAGGGAACTGGTGATGCAGGCTAGGTAATTTATAGATAATGAAAATTAATGTATAGGAGAAGCAGCAACATATGGCTAATTACAGAACTACATCTGTAGTATGAAGTTGCTTGAATATTGGATTACAGTTTAGTCTTGTCATCAAATTGCAAAGTACTGTGTAGCATAAATGATGCAAAGAAGCCAAATTCTTAAATTTTAGGTTAGAAGCCGAATTCTTAAATTTTAGGTTAGTTGTCTAGTTGTTTTTTGAAGTATTCTTATGGACTTCTTAAACTTCTGTAGGACATATGAGCAGCTCTAAGAAAGCTGGGTTAATCACTGATCTCTAGACCATCTGTATTTAAATAAAGGCCAATAAAAGCACAATTCAGTTTTTGAGAAGTTCAGTATTAAATGTACTACGGTGAAGGTGGATGGATCTGGATCATCTGGCTGGTTTTCAAAATTATTTGTAGAAACGAAGTTGACCTAAAACATTACCACACAAGATAAGTGTCTTGGATGTACCAATTATATTAACTTATTTCCTTAATTGTTTTTGTGAATTTAAAGCCTTTTTTTTTTTTTGGACTAGGAGTCCTGGAAAAGGAACATTCGACAGTGAAGGTAGAACATTGACAGAAATAGCAGAAGCTTGCCCAGTATTTCACTTTAGAAGCTATAGGCTTTTCTAGGCACAATTATTTTTCATCAGAAAGGATTGCAGTACGTTTTTAAATAGTAAATTGTCCTTCTGAATGTCCTGGTTAAAGTTATTTTACATAATTACTCTGTTTTCTGTAACTCCTAATTGGTGGAATGCCCTTTAAAAAATATAGGAAACTGTTCTTTTTTGGCTAGAAATTGTTGGTTTTATTTTTGACTAGAAATACTCCTTTTAAGGTATAGCAGTATTTATTTCTCACTCAAAAACCGGATAAAAATAAATGGGGAAAAAAGGATAGTATTTTCGGTTTATAACATTACAACTGTTTCAAATGTTTATGTGTAGGTAAAAATACCTGCAAAAGAACTTAATAATTGCACTTAACCCTGTATGATGTTAGATCTCAGCTAAAGGCTTAAGCGATTAGACAAGCCTGGCATCGGAGCATGATGATGAAGGCATTTTGGATACAGTGGGTGGCCAGTCTGTGCTCTAGAGCAGAGGCCATGCTGTTGAGACTGCAGAGTGCTCAGTGTTTCTGTCTGGAAGGACTTAGCAGGTTTCCTTCAGCTCACAGCAGTTGTTACAAGTTTGTACAGAACTGCAAGCATTCTTTACGCTACTTGCCCGTACAGATAGCAGAAAGTAATATGTATACTATAAGAATACAACTCTCTAGAACACATTCTTTTGATTTGTTGTGTTTAGCTGCACCTGGGCAATAAAGCGCAATTCATCTGCTCCTTACTTTTGATAAAGAAATCCAATTTTATGTTAGCATTCCTTATTCTAAAGGGTATATAATTAAGCTTCTTTTAGTTTAATTGCGGGGGGGGGACACAACATATGACAACTTCGGATTTACAAAGTCTCTGTATTTTTATTATATTATCCCTGAATTACTTTTAGCTTGTGTTGCTAGGTGAGACCATTCTTCACATAAGTTCATTTGAAATCCTACCACCCTACAACGTAATGGCTTAACTTTGCCCTTTATGAAAAATCAGCCACTTTTTGGAATGCTATGTCCAGGTTTCAAGATGCACAGCAAAGTGAGGTATTGTTTTTGAGTAGCTCAGGTAACTTTTTACTGGAAGCAGATACCAACACTGCTCTTTGTTTTAAACTTGTTTGTACCTTAAAAACTGATAAATCGTCTTCCGTTTTGTCCTCAGTGTGAATATTAATTTGTGTAAAGTACTGCAGCATACAGACATTAGTGTAACAAAACTAAGTGCGTATTTGACAGAAGAGGAAGGCAGTGGGAATAATTGTTCCCACTGCCACTTGTTCTTTCATGGATGTCATTCACTCCTACCCCCATTATACAAGTAGAGAGGTGTGTTCCCAAGGGATTTGGGCAGTATCTCTGGTGTGCAGTATGGAGGGTGAGGGTTGCTAGCAGTCAAGTCACCGCTGCATCCCTGGAGTTCCTCTTGATGGTGATGACCAGCTAGTTCTTACATCTTTTGTACGTGTTGTACTTGGAAGTTGCTCCTTGTTATGGACTGGTCCTGAGCCTCACTCTTGCTTGTTTTGGCTGCCATAAATATTTAGCCAGTTAACCTGTTTTTCTTGTTTGGAGTGCATTTGAAATACATGTCTGTAACATTTCCCTTTCAGTCCAAGGAGAAAAGGGCAAGTTTATGCTGTAAGCTGCAACCTAGTCGCCATCCTCCTGTTGTTGCCTGCAGGGTCTGCTTGCAATCAGCTGTGCTGCAGCCTTCTGGGCTTGGCATAATGCTTTCCTCAATTTTACGGTTGGAGCACCATCCCGGGGACAGTTTTCCTCAGCAATAAAAAATTAGTTTGTGGAATTTCTTGTGCATGCTGCTCTCTGCACATGTTCGTGCTCTCACAATGCCACCGCCAACATCCTATTCATACCTATTCTGATCTGCTGCATGTCTGCAGCAGAAACAAGGTGCATGAATGTTTGTTCTCTGAAAAGTTTTGTTCTGTTTCCAGTTCTCAGCATAGCCTTGTGTTGCGTTATTGAACAACTAAGTATCAGTTGATCATAGCAGGAGTTGGACTCTGTTCATTGTGGGTCCCTTCCAACTGGGGATATTCTATGATCATAAAATGCTTTGAGAGAGAAAGCTTTGTTTTAGTGCTGTCTTATCTAGTAATTTTCCAGTCCACAGATGGTCTTTATAACATTAAAACACATTATAAAGCATATTATTTCATACATACCTAATAACAGAACGTTGTCGCCAATTCCAGTGTACTGAAAATTCATTGTAAAGGTGTTTTCTTAAACTTTGGTAGCACAAAGTTACTGTCATAATTTTCCCTTTGTAAAGAGACTTTTTTTTTTGATTGCAAGGTTTTCAAGTATAACAGGAGTAGGTGTCATAATTGTAATCACGTGCAGAGATGTAGAAAGATGAAATTCTATAGGATCAAAAAAGAACTTGGTTGACTGGTTATACGCCTACCTCCTTTTCTGACAGTATACATCTTGACCAGGAGGCAAGCTATCTTCTTGAAATCAATTAACATTTCCAACAGAGATGGAGTAGTGCCATGTTTATGCACAGAAATATGTTGCAGGCAATGCCATCTGTGGAGTAAAACTGACTAGCTACTTCTACAGGATCAAATTTCCTGTGACTGTTTGTGTTAAAAATTCATCTGGGTGTCGTGTACCTTTTTTTTTTTTTTTTTTTTTTCCCCTCAAGGCATCAGCTAGCTAAGAATGATGTTAAGAAATGTATACAAGATAGTATCTGGTGGAATTGCAGCCTGGGTTCTGAACCTGCTCTAACTCTGTAAGTCTTCCATGCTTCCAATGCTATGTCGCTGTAGCGAGGAGGAATCCAAACTAAGTAGGGAGCTAAGAAGAATCAGCAGGAACTTCACCAGTGACTTTTAGGAAGGCTTAAGGGAGGCCAAACAAAATCTATTCCACAAACGCTAGCGGACTTAAAAATAAATAATAATAATAATAATAAAAAAAATCTTGGGCATATTTCTGTTCAGAAATTCTGGGATGTAGCCCCTTCCTCCTCCATATTCTTCATCCAGGTTCCTCAGATGACCAGATCTCCCAGGTGAATTCAGTATCAGAGAAGCAAATCAAGGGAGACCAGCCTGTCTATAGTATTTCTTACATTCTGTTCATCACAGATGTCAGTGAAATCGACAGTTTTTCCATTTATATTGCTTGAAGATTCTTTTGTTGCTTAACCAACATCCCTTTGATTGCACATGTACAGAGCCATACACAAGTGTGTATGTAAGCACACTTGCACATTTTTTAGTTAATGAGCTACGTCAAGAGGTTTCTTCTGCTCTGTTTTGGAAACCAATGCTAGCCCATTCCTTCTGATGCCTCAGCAGAATTTTACATGCACTAGTTAGCACACAGTTATGCTGATCCTTCTTTATTCTCATGAGGATGAGCAAAGGTGGATGCTTGTGCCTCAGTATGAAGTACAAATGACAATGATTCTGTTTTATTGAAGTTTTCAGCAAGAGCATACAAGTGTCAACTCAAAATACGAAGGAAATACTTCACAACTGAAGTTTTCTGATTATATTTTCTCAAATATAGCTCGTGTCTACATCCTAAGGTCATGTTTCAGGAAAGTGCTGAAAAATTACCCTCACTGCCAGAGCATCATGTGCTTTTTCCCTAAACATGTTTGTTTGAAGGAAGGCATTTTTTTAGTAGTTCTGAGCTAGAAGAAAAAGTGAAAATGAGGTACGTGTATAATTTTGAATTATTTAAATTCTTTGATAGCTCTGTTTCTACAGTAAACAATAAGATCCAGAATTTTTCAATGAGAGAGAATGCCTTCTTCTGAGATTGTCTGACTGGGATATGATCTTGCATATAATAAATCTGTAAAGGCAAATGTAGAGGAATAATTAGGTCCATGGATCTTTTGTGGTTGGATTTTTTTTTTCCCCTCTTGATTTTTGGTATAGGGTAGGTTATCAGTTAACAAGTTTGCAAGAGCTTTTTCTTTTTTGAGGAGATGGCAATAGCTGTCTATTCACACCATACTACCTGAATGAAATCTATGGGAGGAGGCTTTTTTGGTTTTGATGATTTTAATTGGTTCTAAAGTAATTAATTGATTTGCTTGATAACATTCTTACATAATACTTATACCCAGAGCTTTGGATATTTAATCTTATAATGTAGTGTAGTTTTAAAAAATAGAAACTAAAAATTAGACATCTGGAATTGTGTTGTGATGAAACCAAGTCAGAGGTAATACAAGCATGAACACTAGTCAAGAAACTACTGTTAGAGACGTTGTTCATGCTCTACATCAGCAGAATGATTGCTGCTACATCAGTTTACAAAGGACAGAAGGCAACCTTTATCTGAAGAAGCTTTGTCATATATATCTACAACTAGTTTAGCCTAATGCAGTGCAGCTTCAAGCTTATTTGTACAGCTTTAGTTAGCTTTTGTTTTTTTAATAATTTTAAATGTTCTGTTTCTCCCTAATCAAATATGAAGTAACAGTACTGTTTTTAAATGTTAACAAGTAATTTTACAAAGTGAAAGGTTTGAATTCCATGGGGAGTGAAAGTTTCCAAAGTTTCTCCAAGTGTTACTTGTTCTTCCATGTCCATTTAGATCAATCTTACAGTGCCTTGGTATTCAGAGAAATACAGCTCTAGGACATCAATATGTAACATACATTGAGTCCATTTTTTTTTTTATGACAACCTTTCACATAAATCTTTGAAGTCTTATTCAAGGATCTTAACCTGTAACATCCTCCTGGAATCTTAATGTAAGAAAAGTAGTTACTTCCAATGGGGCTGCCTTTGCCTGTTATTTAAAGCTTTATTGATCTCAGGTAATACCTTCTATTACACTGGGAAAAGGAAATAGAAAGCTTCTAGAGGAGATATTTATAGCTTTATGCATATGCTCATTGGAGAACGTGTGCTGTATTGTCCAATATGCAAGTTAAAGATGATGGGTGAGTTTCAGAAATTCTGGTCTTGCTGCTAGCTGTGCCAGATTGCCTTGTGGGATGTGAGAATTGATGCTGTACGGTTGCATTGGCAATGGAGATGTTCTTACTTCAGTAGCACAGTTGGGAATACTTTATTTGTATTTCTAGCTTGTGTATCGTAAATACAATCCAGTGGTCTGTGGTGTGTAGCAGTGAAACCCAAAGACTCCTGATACAGAGGAGGTAATATATGAGGTTAATCACTTTATTTCTAAATCTACTGTAAAAATACATGTGTTTGAACATGTGTGGAAAAAATAAAGCATCCAGAGACAGAAGGGTTGCAAAGTCAAGTAGCTTGTGTGGAATTAATCTCACCCACTGTTTCAGTGCGTAGGTCTTACATAAACGAGGGAGATCAGTTATGTAAATTGAGACTCCAACCCCCAAAAAGCAATTCATACCATCTGGGTAAAACTGGAAACCTTTTGGCCGAATCTTCTCTCCTTCCCCTGCTCTTTCACTAGCTGTGGGGAAAGCCTTGATAGCACATACTGGGTACATAACTCTTAGCAAGATAGACTGTACTTCGGAAATGTTTGAGGTTTGCTGTAGATGTATTGGGTCTTTTTAAACACAGAGCATACTTGTTCTCCGTTTAAATTTAGCTTTGGAGATTGCATTTTCTATTTTGGACCTGAAGAAGGGCTTCAGTTTCTTTTGCGTGTATACCAGTAGTTCTAATAAAAGAACGTTACCTTTTCCCCTCAAATACTGCCTTGCTTATGTATGCTGTGATAAACTTACTTTTTAGCACATAATTTTCCAGACTTCTCAAATACAAAATTCATCATAGAACACCATATGGATACCCACGCAATTGTCACACAGCTGTCAGCTTCTAGTATTTGATATGGTGTAGCTGGTAGCCTGTTGCCTTCATCCTCTGCACATACCAGGACTCTGTGGAATGAGACTCATCTGTGGTTTCAGTGGGTTTGTAGCTATTTCTGAATTCTCACCATTCCTTTGCTTTCAGTAAAGGTGGATTCCAGTAAAATTGTAGATGTTCACAGATTTATTATCTTATTTGTATACTAATTTCTGAGTCCCATTTCCTTTTCTCAGTTCTGTCTTCTAATCTGTTTTCAGTCTGCATTTTTCTGCCTGCTCTTCCTAGACTATTTAATTGCTGTATTCCCTGGCTGTCACATCTTCATTCTGCATTTTCTTTTACCCTCCTCTCTCCACCTGTTATTTCCACATTTGGGGATGTTGTGGTTTAACCACAGCAGGCAGCT
Source organism: Anser cygnoides (assembly GCF_040182565.1). Lineage (NCBI taxonomy): Eukaryota > Metazoa > Chordata > Aves > Anseriformes > Anatidae > Anser > Anser cygnoides. Next base: position 129,260,148 of record NC_089873.1, on the reverse strand, counting down.
AAGCAGTGAGCCATTTGTTCACTTACCCCTAGTGGGGAGAGAATAGGAAAAAAGGTAAAACTCATGGGATGAGAAAGACAGTTTAATAGGACAGAAAAAGAGGGGAAAACATATATACAAAACAAGTGGTGCACAATGCAATTGCTCACCACCTGCCAACAGATGCCCAGTCTGTCCCTGAGCAGCAGCCTGGCCAACCCCCCCAGTTTTATCGCTGAGCAAGCATGACACCATATGGTTTGGGATATCCCTTCAGTCGTTGGGGTCAGCTGTCCTGGATGTGTCCCCTCCCAGCTCCTGGTGCACCCCCAGCCTCCTTGCTGGCAGGGCAGCACAAGAAGCTGAAAAGTCCTTGCCTTACAGTAAGCTCTGCTCTGCAACAGCTAAAACATCAGTCTGTTATCAGCATTATTCTCATCCTAAATCCAAAGCACAGCACCATACCAGCCGCTACTAAGAAGACAATTATCTCAGCTGAAACCAAGACAGACATAATAAAGATGGTGAGACCTTCCCCTTTTGCCAAGAGTTATTCTTTTGTCATATTTGGGCAACCTTTCACAGTGAACATAAGTCTGCATGATACCTTTTTGCCTGGCTCAAAAGTGTACGTGTGTAATTGTGTGCGACATCTAAGAGATGTGTGTTAGATAGTCTTACTGGTAGGGGCTAAGTTTTGTAAGAACAGATTTTAAACAAACAAAACAAAAACTTTTTAAATGTTCCTGGAGCTAGTGTGGTGTTTAAACTTTTCGTTTTTGAGATTAAAAAAAAAGAAAAATATAGAGATAAGTCCTTGGACTCTGCAGAAACAGCCTGAAGTGAATCCACAAACTTCTTTTCTCAATTAAGCTCCAAAATTGGAATCTTAGATGTGCTGCACAGAGGTTGAAATGCTATTTTTATGAAGAAGTCTGAGTAACTGCCGTTTTTTCCTCATATATTTAGTAGTGACAGAAGTCTTCCTTGGATGCAGATTCCTTTATTTCCTCATGTACATTTAAATTACCATACACCTTGTTCAGAGGCAGCTCTGCAGTTCCTCCAGCCTCTGCAACAGTGATCAGTAAAACCAGAACACGTTTGAGGTATGAATCTTGCCTGCTGTCCTTTTTTAAGAAATTTGGATTGAATTTGAATCCTAGATACTGTTCTATAAAGAAGAGACTCTCTCAAAGGAATGCAGTTTTAAATGCTTGGCAGAGCAAAATGGCAATATTGTTAAGAGACAAGAATTTCTCCCTTATTGGCCAAAGAATGTGCAGTCTGGCTGACTGGAGAAGAAAAGCCTTTCTTTCTGTACAAACTTGACTGTAGACACTTAGAAAAAATGAAGATGTCCGTTTAAACTGATTTCAATATGTAGACAGGAAATTTAAAAAAAATAAAATTAGCTAAATTAAAAGGGAAGTAGGAAAGAGCATTGATTTAGGGTTTATGTGTAACATCCATTAGGCTCAAAGAGAGTCAGAAGTGAGGAGGAATGATCAATGAAATATCAGGAAAAATAATCCTACTTTATTAAAATAATTTAATATTAAAACTAATTAAAAAATCAGGACAAGAGTATAGTACCAATTTGCACCTATAGAACTTTCTCTGCTATAAGACTGCCCTAGAACTTGGCTTTGATAAGAGCATAGTGTTGTCAGCAAATGTCTCATGATTTGTTGGGGCAGGAAAAGAGAGCAAAAAGATAGCTTTTTCTAAATGCCACAGTGTTCTTAGGGGAAAAAAAACACACACACACACTATAGTTGTATAGAGAAAGAAGTAGTCAAAGAACTGAGGCTAGAAATATAGGTGGCATTTCTCGCTCAAATTTATCATCCCTTTCCTAGGGAACAACACAAGATACTGTTACTGAAGATCTGAAAAGTGAAAGGAATATTTGTGAGCCTTGTTGATATTTGGAGGGAAAAGAAGATACTGTGGAGGTATATTTTAAAAAAAAAAAAAAAAAAAAAAAAAACACCAACGAATGAACAAAAAAACCCACCTCTGTGCCTGTATGGAGGTCTTTTCTGGATGTGGATGACAATGTGGTTGAGCACTTGTGAGTGAGAATTAGAGGAGAGACCAGATAGTGTGACATTATATTGGGACTTTGGTATAGACCACTTGATGGGTGCAAAGAAGTTGGCAAAGCCTTTTTTAAGCAGCTTGAGGTAGTTTCTGAATCACAGACCCTGGTTTTCATGGGGGAAACTTCTAACTTCCCTGGCATCTGCTGGGAGGACAACATGGTGGGATATAAGTGGTCCCAGAAAGTTTTGGAGGGTGTTTGATGATGCCTTGATGTAGGTGCTGGAATGAGCCAGCCAGGGTATTATAATTGTCTGTAATGGCCATGAAATAGTGGAGTTCAACTTCATGAGTGAAGCGAGGCAGAAAGTAACAGAGTACACACCTTGAACAGAGTATGCAAGAAACTGGTAGGTGGGGAGCTTGTGGAAGGCAGCTTAAAAGGCCAGGGAAAGCTGGCATTCCTTTGACAACATCCTCTGAGCCTAAGAACAGTCCATCCTGGTGCTTAGGAAAATAGGTAGACTGATCAGAAGGCTGACTTGGCTAAGCAGGGAGTTCATGATGGAGCTCCAGTAGAGGGGAAAAAAAAAAACAGTATACAGGAGGTGGAACCAAGGATAGGCTGAAAAGGAGGAATTTAGCAACATTGATTGGTGCATCTGGGTGGTGTCAGGAAAGCCAGAGCTCAGCTGAAGCTGAAATCTGCAAGGGCAGCAAGAAGAACATCTGTTGCTATGTTGGCAGAGCAAGGAAAGTGTGGCCCCGTTACTAGTGGGGCTGGCAATTCAGTGACAGCAGACCCAGGTAAGTCTGAGGTGCTTGGTGCCAACTTTGCCTCTATGCTTAGTAAAAGGGTTGAGGAAGGAGATGAATTATCAGCAGTGGGTGAGGACTGAGTCAGGAATTACTTGAGATAAACCGTACAGTTTGGTGGGACCAGATGGGCAGCATCCAAAGGTGCTGAGTCCTTGCAGGCCATCTCTTGATTCTTTGAAAGGCTGTGCAGATTGAGAGAGGTGTCTGATGAAAGAAGAAACTTTAATTTAATCATTTTAACAGTATTCCAACTGATTTTACCCATGACTGGAAATTCCGAATGCAATTTCCATGCATTTCACAGCGTGGTTTAACCCAGCAGGCAGGTAAACATCACCGAGCAGTCTGCTCCCTCCCTCCCCAGTAGGATGAGGGGAGGGAATTGAAAAATGTAAAATGTGAGAACTCGTGGGTTGTGATAAAGACAGTTTAATGGGAAAGAAAGAAGGGGGGGAAGAAAAAAGTGGTGCCAACACAATTACTCACCACCAGCCAAATGATGCCCAGCCAGTCACCAAGTAATTGCAGCTCACCCCTAGCCAACTCCTCCCATTTCTATAGCTGAGCATGGCACCCTATGGTATGGGACATCCCTGTGGCCAGTTTGGGTCAGCTGTCCTGGCTGTGTCCCCTCCCAGCTTCTTTTGCATCCCAGCCTGCTTGCTTGCAAGGCAGTGAGAAGCTGAAACATCCTTGGCTTAGTGTAAGCACTGCTCTGCAGCAGCTAAAACATTGGTGTGTTATCACCACTACATGCATTACAAATCCAAAACATAGCACCATACCAGCTACTTAGAGAAAAGCTGGCTACCAGCCACAACCGGGACACCTGTGCATACTTAAGATGAATATGGGACTTCATTTTCTTTTTGTATGCTCCCACAGGTAGTAGATGTGGAAACTTGACATGATTAAGATAGAAATTCGGGTATGCGTGTGTGCACCAGTACAAGTGTCTAACTCCCGCTGTAGCGAATGGATATCTCATCAAGGAATAGAGAGTTCAATTTGTGCTACTAAGGGAGATGAAAGGTATACCTAGATACCTAGGAAATCTTAAATGCTGATGTTTAGGGTTACAGGATCTTGTCTGGAGTGACTCTTCAGCTCTGCTGATTCTAGTAGAAGTTTGAACACCTAGCTCGCATGCACATATCTGAATTCAGATGTCTTAATCTGAAACTGGATTCTGCCTGAACAGTTTCAGCCTAAGAAACCTGCTTGACAAGTCTGTCTTGGTTCACAGTAGGTGTATTTTTTACAGGTTAAAAGAAAAATGCTTGTCCAACTGTTGATAAGAATAGCCTTAATGTCTGGCCAAATACTTAAAATGTGAAAGTGCCAGATAAAAAATGTTTGGCAGAAGAAAATAGGCTGTATCACTTGCACAAGTAAAGATCTCAGAATTAAAGCTTGAACTGTGCTAAGTAAACTTCAGAAGTTTAGCCAATCACACTGTTTTGATGCTCAAAGTTGAAAAAATAAAACTAAAGAGTCAGATAAGACTTCGATATTGACGTTTGTTTCAAAAAACTTTCCAATAAGTTTACCTACTCTTGAGTTATCAGGTGCTCAAGAAAGGTTAGGCACAGTACTAGAAACAAAGAATTAAGAAAATAGTGTAATTAAATCCATCCTGCTGGTCTCTGCATTTATGGCAGCAGCAGTATCTAAAGAAAGCCATAAAGAGAGTACAGCTTGTTTTCCTGTTGTTTTTTTTCCCCCTACTTCATTATCACTTGTATTCCAAGTATTAAGATAACGTTATAAAAAGTAATTAAATACACTTGTAGTTACCCAACACAGTATTATGCTATTTATAAATAGCTTTATTTTTATTACCCATTTTTTTCACAATTTCCAGACTTCTCAGGAAAAAAAATCAAGTAGAACTGGAAGAAGATTGGGATTTGAAACTTAAATGACTACTGATTTTTTTCAGTATCGGAGAAACTTTACAGCTACTTACTGAATTTGGGTTCTGTTTTACATCTATGGTTGGGATTAAACAATGCTGTCAAATTGTAAAATGATAGGCATTAGTGCTTCTGTAGTGCTACAGTAGGACAAAATGAAGCCCAGATTATTTTGAAACAAAAACTGCTGCAATAATACTGGTTTACCATGAAAAGAAAAAAATAGCTGCATTTATAGTATTTAAAAGCTGCTTTTTTCTTCCAGATCCTTTTCATTATACTGTTGTACAGATTCTTTGGGAATACATACTTATTTTCTTGCTTGGAGAAATGTGAATAAATATGAAAACCATTTGGAAGAATAAAAGTTTCAGTGCTAACCACTATCATCAGCATAGTAGTTAGCAGAAAACACTTCAATGTTCTTTTCAGGGTAATAGTTGAGGGCTGTGGGACTGCTTAAATTTTAACATGATAACCTCGGGTTCAAGAAATTGTTAATTCCCACTGGTTATGAAAACCCAGCATTCAGCATAATGCAGAACAAGAGCAGGGAGAATTTGCACAGGGCTGGCATCAGTTGAGAGACCGCTCGGCCCCCCAGGCTTCCCTTGGAGTCTGGGGAAGGGGGGTCCGTCGTTTCTGCACCATGTCTTTAGTCCTGCTCTCTGTGCACCTCTCCTGATCTTAGATGAAAGCTGGAGGGGCTAGGCTGCAAGGCTGAGATTAGTCTTCGTAACTTGGTGGGAAGCAGAGGGGGGAAGAAAGCATGAATTGGTAGCTTTCAAGTTGTTGAAGAATATCAAATGCGTATGTTGTAACGCGCCCGTCTCAGGATTCAGGTGTGCCTCCTACTAAGTGCTCAAAGCAGAGTCAGCTACAGCAGGCTGCTCGTGATCCCACCGGGGTGGATTCCGAGGATATTTGGAGTATATCAAGGATATTTGAAATGTCTCTAGGGATGGGGATGTTGGGGATGGATGAAGGTGCCTTCCAGCCCCACCTCCCTGCGGGCGTGTGGCCGAGCTTCGCTCTGGAGAGCCTCTGCCCCCACCAGAGGTGAGCCCCTTCATCCCCCTCCAGCTGGTGCCAGCTCTCCCTGCAGGCCCCACTGTGTGAGCCTGTGGATGCAGGGGGGCCGCTCCTTCGGCGTACACATTCCTCTTACGCTTGGGTGAAAAATGATGGCAGTTCATGATTCTCTTAAATGCATTGCAGGCGTTTACTCACAGCATTTACTCGTTCAAACTGACAACACAGTTGTTTTAAGTGCTTATGAAAAACATAGGTAAAGAAATCAAAAGAAACTGTTTCAATATGCTTGCATTTAAAAGTCTCTTTCCATCGCTGTACACACTTAAAGTTTGCTGACAAACCACTACCTAAAGGTTTCGGCCTTTCTTTTTATGCTTCCTCCCTCCGTGGAATAGCTGAGCTTTTATGCCTGGTCCTACTTCGGAATTTTCTAGTTGGTCCAGACTGGTTTAAGCGTTCCCGGCTCCTCATATTGTTCTTCTTTATCTAGGAGATGGTGTGGCCATCTTCTTTAAAATGGGCATGTTAAGTATATAAATCCTTGTTTTATTAAAAGTCTTCTCCTGCACTTAGATGGTTAGCAAATAACACTTCGCTTTCATGAGACATAAAATGGATTTGTGCTGATTCATTCTAGACGCTTCTTTTCAAGTAAACTCTCACATGTATGTGTTGGAGAAATTCTAATCAATTTTCCAGTAAGTAAAGGCATTCTGAAAGCTCAGACGTACTGTTCTTCATTATTTACCAGGGGATCTGTTTCTTCCTTAAAAAAGAAAAAAAAAAAAAAGACTTTTTGGATTAGGAAGTAATTTCCTGAAAGTCCTTCAATGCTAAGAGTAATATTTCATAGATAAACCTTTTTTTTTTTTGGTTGCTTTTTAAACTGAAAAATAGGAGAATCACATTTTTTCAAGTGAGAAATGTTCAGATAAAAACTGAGAAACACTTCTCAAGAGAAATTCCCAAAGTCTTTTAGGTATCCAAGAATACATAGCACTGTCATTGTGCTTAAAAGTGCCTTTAAAAAAAAATAAATAAAAAATTGAATTTATTATTTTGCACGTCTCTTTAACTTACAAAGAATATTCTAAGATAGTCACCAAGATTTTAAAAGTAATATCTGCAAAATTGCCAGCACCTGATATTAGAAATCTCGAGAAGACAGGATGCTGTCTTCTGCTCTGATAGTACTGTCTAGAGGTAGCGGTGTTTTAAGGCAGAATGCAAATGAAGTCAGAGCAGTGTCTGGAAGATGTCCTCAGGACCTAATTTAGGTGCAGTCAGTGATGCCTGTTACATCTCAAAGCTTGCATTATGGGTAGCTTGGCAAAAGCTTAAAAATGTTTGTAATGACGAATGTGACATTTATGATAAATCAATCAGTACTGATGAAGATGCTAATATTTTGTGTACTGGTTTGGAGAGTAACTTGAAAAAATGTTTTTGCTGGGTTTTTGAAGCTTCATTTTAAGCAACTCTTTAACAAAAATAAACACGTTATTCTCTTGTATGATGGGCTTCTGTTTGCTTCTCTGGTGATTATTTAGTATGCTGTGGTTTTCGCTGAAATCAAGATTATTGAAAGTTCTATCCTAAGCACTTAAATGTTGAAGATTATCATGCTTATGCAAGTTAAAGAAAAATGGTACTACTTTGTTCAGAAAAGGCATCGGCTGTGGAATGCATTTGGCTGTGGCTTTTTTTTTTTTCCCCTTTCCTGGACATTCACTGAAGTCTCAAACATTGAATCAGCGAGTAAGTTTTTCTACCTAGACAGTACGTTGACTGAACATGAGAATTTTCCATGCCAGGAGCTGGATACTGAGCTATAGTCTAAGGAAGGTATGCACAAGCAGGCTGAATGTTGTATTAACTGCACTCTTCTGTCCGTGCTTCAAAAAAGTCTTGAAAAAAGGGGGGAAAAAACACTTTTGAAAAGCAAAAAAGGTATTTTTAGAGAATTACAGTTTTGCTTTGGAGAATTTCAACTTGACGTGTTTTTGAGGAGCAGAGAGCCATATCCATAAAAGAGATGAGATTTCCAAAACAACTTTAAAGTAAAGGGTTAATTTCCAAAGTATTAGTTTGATCTGTAAAGATCAGCTTCCTACAGAAGCCTGAGTTTTCGCCGTTGAATTCCCTCATTGGTCAAAGTTCTGCTTTTCTCTGTATGCCTGATTCTGTCGGTCTTCTCAGGGGTTAGCAATGTGGCATCTGTTTGCTTTGTTGCTAGTGTCTGTCACTTGCTTGAAACTTCACGTAGGGCCTGTACCATTTGACAGCTCCATCATGTGTCTCCTAATCCAGTAAACATACTCTTACCACCATACTATATATCTGCAGAATCGTTCCATATACAAAATGTATTCTGTTTTTTCAATCTCATTCTTAGTTTGTGTAAGTGACAATATGTACATTTGTGGATCAACAACTATGCATTAGTTTGTTGCATAGTATACATATGTTGCTTATCTGCAGTATCATACAATGTATGGAGATAGAGTTCTTACTGCTTTCCTCCCCCCAGGAGGGATATTGCATGTATAGCTGACAAAGCTCACAATTTTTGAAACTGTCTTTTTAAAACCTGAATTTCTCTGTAAAATTCTGATGAAATTTGACATCCAGTTCAGAATTACTTGTGGTGATGGTAAATGGAGAAACAGGCAAACAGGATGTTTCGGATGCATTCTTCCTTTGGAAATTAGTTTAAACTGATCAGTGAGGAGCTACTATTGTTTATATTACCTCATATAAATTATTTAATTGGTTTAGAGCACTCAACCAGGAAATGGGAAACCTGCACTGAGCTTCAATTCTCTGTTCTGCCTGACAGCACTCCCAAACCCTGCTATTTTGGAGGCGTTTCAAGTCTTGGGGAAGTAAAAGAAGTTTTGACAAGCAGGTGCATCACATTAAAAAAAAAAAACCCACAACAACTATGTACAGTAATCAGATGGTCCATTTTAACTTTGTCGTGACTGCTTCATCAGTAACTGATTCCTAGAGAATACCACTTAGATACGATGGGATTCTCCAATAATCCTAGACAAGAATGTCCCAGCTTAAGAAGGAACAGGATGTTACTAGAGTAGCTCCTCAAAGTGCCTATTATCTAGTCTCATTTTGTTCTTATTTCACTTCAAGTTATTTAAATATAATACTCATTTTTTTTCTGGTTGTTTTTTAAGATAGGATATTTAATTTACAGGAAATCCAATGCAAAAGGAATTAATGTTATATATAAATTCTTGATTACTTCATTATGACAATATTAATTAGTTGTATGGAATAATACAATTGTTAAGGCTTTTCAAATGTAAATTTCTTCAACATTTTAGTATTTTGAACTGTCTGGATGACTTTTTTTCCAAATATGTTGCTAATGTGTCCAAAGTAATCACATTCGCTATATATGTCAGGGTCAGCAGAATAGTGGCACAGAACCACATGGACTATATTTTTTTGAATGGTGCAGAACTATTGTCTGTGTGAGGCAACAACTTCTAATTCCTACATTTCTTTCAGTTGATTTAGCCATTACTTTGAGAATGAAAATACAGCATTTTAATGGCTGCCAAAACATCTACAAATCTTTATTTTCCTTCAAGTGAAATAGGAATACAATGGTAGTGGATGAATTTGGGTCATCTGCAAAGTGGTGTATGCACACTGTCTAAACATCTTACAGTCAGTAGAGTCTTTTGAGGGCAGTTACAGTGCTCCTTTTCTGAACAGCCTTTCAGAGGCTTAATTAGCCAAAGTACCCAACGTTAGATACCAGAAGTCAAACGAGTTAAATACGCTCACCCTCTTAGCAGTGTTCTTTCATAGTGCTCCTAACTACTACTGTTATTATTATAGTTGGAGTTAATAAATATAACAATACTGTAACTTTGTAGTTACAATAGTCCATTCAGTTTAGTTCAGACGATTCGGTTTGTAAGCTTCCTGAAGCAAAAATATATGGGAACAGCATTTGACGTAAAAGCTATAGACAAGCCTTTCAGAATCATTCCAAACCTGAAATGCATATTACTGCCTCAGCTCTGACGTTCATTTCTTTTCTGTTCTGTAAGTTGGTTGAGCGATGTGTAGTTCTTGGACCTTTGTAGTATCTCAGCTGAATTTCTGTAATGGCCTTCAGATTAGACCAGCATGTATGAAAGAGATTTTGGTAGCAAAAGGGCGATGCATGTCTTCTCTAAGAGCTAGTAGCATCTGCTGAACTAACCTTCTTCAATGTGAAGTACATGTAGTTTGGTCACTTAAATCAATACACAACACAGTACTTCCTAGTTTTTCTGATAGATGTTACGAGCGATGGTCAAAGGATCATTTTCTCAACATGCAAATTATGCACATGTATTATAACCTTATGTTTGTTTAGGACAAACCACAGAGTTCTCTGCCTGGTAAAGTTTACTCTATTTTTTAATACTTCCCAACCATCAGCTAAAATATGAATATGCAACCTTATTGTTTTGGGGTTTTTGTTTGTTTATTTAAATTTGCAGTGGTATTGATTTTCATCTAGAGACTCTGTTCAGTATCTACAATAGTCTTTCCAGGTGTTTTTATTTTAAATGGCATCAGGTGTTTTACAGGTTCATATGCTGCAACAATTTGAAGTTAAAAATGGAATAGATATTTGTGTTGTTCAGTAACCAGTTATGCACATGTCATCAGATGTTCTAGAAAGGCTTAACTTCTTCATTGCTGTTTTCCAATGCAGCCTCTGTATGCTTTTAATAGTGGGATATTGTTATATTTTTGAAAACTGTGAAGTTTGGAAAAGGTGTGTAAGGTAGATCTAGCTTCTCAAATAACTCTGGTAGCCTACTGCCTACTTGCTCACATCCCCATATGCTGTGGCCTTAAATCTTCTTCCCCATCATCTTACTTAAAATTTGGGTGCTGCACCATCATATGAACAGATGTAATCATTTGGCCAGATGCAGTCATGTTCACATGAGAAGTGTCTCTGTTGAAGACAAAAAATGTGACCTACGATAACGTTTGGTGAGAACAGAGAATTACTAGAGGACAATTTTTTTTTTTTGAAAGTATGGAGAATTTATTTTCCCAAAATCACATTCTCTGCAGATATGTGAAATTTGGAACCCAGAAGCTTTTGGCATCCTAATATTGGATTCAGGTTACTTCAGGTCTCGTTGTAAGCCTTAGTCATGTCCTCATATATTACTTTCACTTCGGTTCACAAGGACAAGCACACACACTCATACTTCGGTCAGATAAAAGATTGTTTGACTTTCAGAATAATTAAGCACCAAGAATCACAGGAAGAACCACTGAAAATGTAATTGATATCTGGTACAAGGTATTTAAAGATTAATTTTGGATATTTAACTTTATTTTTCATGCTGGGGTACCTAATTGTGATGTCTGCTTACATGGATTTTTGTATTGCATTTAGCCTGATCGCTGAGATATTTACCGAGTTTTTATTCATTTTGGCTGGCATTGTCAAATTTCTCTGGATGCTTTTTTATTCTTTTTTCCTCTGATGCTTGGGGAGCAGGATGAAACCAACAGAAAAAAAAAAAAAAAAAAACGATAACAGATCTTGCTCATTTCACTTTGTTCACTTTTGCTTTACAGGAGACACATGAAATTGTGGCAATCAAGAAATTCAAAGACAGTGAAGGTAACCTTTTCTGCTGTGTAATCTTTCATGTCAATAATTACACTGTTAATAACTCTCCAGTTTAAATAAGAAGTCTAATATAGCAAGACATGATTTAAAATGATCATGATATATTAGCTCCGTGAATATTCAAGGCAATTGATCCTTTATACCTGCCTAGGGACTGTATTATACACTCTAACTAGAGAACTTTGAGCAACCTGGTCTGGTGGGAGGTGTCCCAGCCCATGGCAGGGGGTTGCAATTAGATGGTCTTTAAGGTCCCTTCCAACCCAAACCATTCTTTGATTCTAACTACCTTTCTTTCTTTCTACCTTTCTTTGGTGCATCTGTCTTAATATTGCTCAGATTGTGGTGCCACACCTGGCAGTATGACCTTGGAGAGCAGGGGTGATCAGAAAATGGCGAAAACTTGCCTTGTAGCACTGGCTTGTGGAGTCTTTGAACTTTATCAACCCTCATTCAGGGAGGGGATCTTAAACATTAGGGGGCTTGAAGGGATAAGCAGAGGAGATGGACAAGTGACTTAGAAGCACTGTGGTGCATGGAGGAGCTGGGGAGCTCTAAGGGGCCCATGGGAACTGGGTGGGGAGGCAGCAGTTCTGCTCTGCTCTCCTCTTCGTTCTCCATGGGGGAACTTGCTCCTTGTCCCCTTTCGCAGCGGCCTGTCTGTACTCTGCAGTGTTGCTGAGTTTGCTGAGAAGGAGAAAGAGCTGACTCCTGCAAGGCTTACTGTTGCTGGCAAAGTGGATGGCAGAAGGGAGGACGCATGGGCATTACTGCCAGTGCTGCACACGCCTGTTCCTCACCCAGGACTAGTAAAACCAGAGATCTGCACAAAACAGGACTGGCTTTTTGGCCTGCATGTGTTCACAACTGTGAAGCCCAGTACGCTGTCATAGGCAAAACTGGCAATCAGCTGCTGAGAGCAGCTGTCTACCTTGCACACATCAAAAGTTAGCCCTAATCCCTTATGGCCTAGCACAAACAGAAAGAGAAGCTGAGTGTGAAGTAATAAAAGGAGTAATCCCAGTCGGAGGTGATGTAGCTATAATCAGCCGTGCACCAAGGCTTTAGCTGAAAGCTCAACAGTCTAATAATGTAGTTTAAAGAAATAGCAGTCATTTTATTTTAGCAAACTTCCATTTTTGGTATTGTTATGGAATTGTGGATGGCCATGGAGGTGTGGTTGGTTACAAGGACTGTAATTTTCAAAGTCAGTTAGACACAGCAAATTCAGATTTGTGTCTGTCATTTCCTGCAATACAAACTCTCACAGTGCGGGTAATTTTGCCAGATGCTTGAAGGGTGTAGCTGATGAGTCTTCTGCTATTCAGAAATCTGTTTTAAATCCCCGTTAAAGAATGTAGATCGTTTAATTGTGGTGGCCATCTTGACCAGGTCATGAGATTACTTCAGAATCACATTTTGTACTTCATGTCAGCTGTTGAGTACACATCAAAGACAATGAATCTCAGTATTAAGCCCCAAACAGGATTATGATGTTAGACAGTACACCAAAAAAACGAAAACAAAAAATGCATCCTTGCCATTAGTTTTGTCTTTCCATGAGAATTACGTAATATGAGTTTACATTACTGATGACTGCTTTTCAGAGTTGTAGCTAGTTGTTTACAAGTTTCTGGAAATACGACAGAAGTTCTTTTGATAGATTTGATTCAGGCCATTTCACATCTGTCTTTTTAATATGGTGGTTCATTACAAATCTGAATGTACTGTAATTGTTTCTATTGCCATCTTTGTTTCACTGAATTTTTGCTGTTTGACATTTGCATGCTAAATGAGCTGGAAAGAGTGTGTCTAGTTTTAGAAGAAATTATGTAATCGGGCTGACGCAAGCCAACACTGAGCACTCAGTTTCAAAATGAAATGATTTAGATGGGTTTAAATTATATATATTTTTAATCAAAACATTTGTGGTGATAATATTCTCCTCTCTTCTCATGCTACTCTTAAATATTTTTTCTGTCTTCTGATGATGATTGTGTGCATTCACATGACCTGTGCTTTTTTCTCTCTGCTACAGACCTGTTTTTGATTTTTGCTTGCTTGGAAAAGCAGTTTCTCTTCCTTTTCTCTTATTTCTGTGTCTTTGTGGTACGTGACCTTCCAGTGGGATTTAGTTTTGATTTCATGCAGTCATATACCCTTCAATATTCCTCTGTTGTGGATAACAGTACTAAGAGATTAAGAATCTGTCTTCTACATGTGCATGGGCAAATTCGCTGAATTAATAGATTCTAATATACTCCATTTTATTTGATGGTTCATTGGTACTATCCTCTGGAACCCAGCCAGTTCAGAGTCACTAAACTCAGTAAAGTGCTTATTCGTCAATAAGCGCTATACAAAGCTTTAGTAAAACACTGTTGTTTTTTTTAAACAACTTTCAGACAACGAAACTGTCAAAACGATAGTTGAGTATCTTGACTTAGAATCACAGATTCAAGGCTTCATTTAATCAGTATTTGCTTTACTGCCCTCTGTGGCCACTACATTGATCTGCTTTTCTGAATTTCATTTAAAAGCCTTATGTGGAAACTTCAAGGACTTACCAATCTGTGCTTCTGCCTTAATTTGTCATGTTTTTTTGAGAATAAAATTACTTTAGAATCAAATAGATCTTTGTTGTTCAAAAACCAAAAATGTTTGCATTCTAGTGTTTCTGGTGAGAACGTAACTTTGTCAGTGTTTTGTGCATGTGATAATTATATGTGGGGTGGAGGATGTTTGTATCAGATAAAAATGCAAATTATTGCTTCTTATGAAGCATCTTTCCTGCCACTGGAAGTCACGATGGTAATGAAGGGAAGACTGTGAAGGTTACCTAATGAGAGCACAGCCATCAGCTACCTCTCTTTCAGTGCAGAACCAGCCAGGTAGCAGAGAGAGCCCACAGTGGAAAATAGGCCTTTTTCTCTGTAGTATCCAGAAACAGAGATTTTAATCAGGGATTCAAAATAAAGATTGATAACACTTCTTACTGATTTTTTAAATAATTTTTACTCTGTCACTTTTACTTCTGCACTCTAGAAAATGAAGAAGTCAAAGAAACCACTTTACGAGAGCTTAAAATGCTTCGCACTTTGAAACAGGAGAACATAGTGGAGCTGAAGGAAGCCTTCAGAAGAAGAGGAAAATTATACCTAGTATTTGAATATGTGGAAAAAGTGAGTTGAGTTTATACTATCCTTGCCACACTTAAATCATCAGCTTAATGGAAAAGTCTTTAAAATTATTTACACATTTAAAAATGAAACCATTATAATCTATGAAGAGGAACAGCAGAAAAACTAATATAATATGAATTGTATTCACCTTTACTGTGATAAAAATGGCATTGATAACTTTATTATTGTTTTTACATCATGTGTTGGTCTTTTAAAAAAAAAAAGTTCTTCCATACATGAACAAACATGTTCAAATTTTGTACACTGGAATACATATAATTTGAAGAAAATTTTCCATCCAAATACTTCATTTTTAATTGTAAAGTAGATTAGCTACCATATGTTATGCGTGTAATGAATTTTTGACATAATCTTTCAGAACAAGATCATAGATTTTTGACCTTAAAATCTGTTGCAGCTTTCTCGATCCCTGCCTGATAAAAAATAGGATTTTTGTTTGTATGTTTCTCCAACAAGTCCACTATCAACAGTTGCTTAGAGGTATTTGGCGAAGATCACTGTCATTATTTCCAATCCTGACCTCATTTGAAACAATTCCAAAACCTTCTTAGATTGGCCTACTGTTGCCAAACATCCTGCCCTGTTTCTAGGGAGAAACAACCTAGAAGAGATTGGTTCTCCGTTATTTTTTGCAACCTCTGCGGTGATGGTAGACCTTACCTCTGTATCCCAACCATTTAGTATTTCTTCATGGAAATAATCAGATGGTATTTGGATACAGTAAAACTAAATGCAAGCTTAAATATATGTATATATATATGTAGCTTTCATGAGATACTGTTCCCTTGATTGAAATTTTCATTTAATGAAAATTTCCTACCAATCCCTGCCAATGTGATGTTGCAGTACAGCTAGGTGCTAGTCCTTTTCAGTCAGTTCCTTCCTGTGTAAAGGTGCCCCTCCCTAAATACTGACTCGTCTACCTCAGTTTACAATTTACTATGTGGTATAACTTCATTGCATAATGTGAGGTGACCTGTTTTAGGCCACGGCTTGGCAGAAGTCATTTTTGTTTTTCACCAGGTTAGCAGCTCCTAATGTGGTGGATCTTAGCCGTAATGTTTGAAGCTTGACTTTTTTCACCCATATTCCTTGTGATTGTTCCAGATTTGTGTAATGTCTTTGATCACACACCAAGCAGAACATATATTTAATTTTCTATTATAGTTGAATTAGCTAAGCTCACCCTAGTAGTGGGTTGGAAGACCAGCATCAATAAAAGACATTAAATTTCTCTAACAAGAGCATATTTCAAAAAACGTTAAAGATAGACATTATGTGTCTAATGCCATTTTTGTTCTGAAATTGTTTTTATATGAATGACCATCTTTAGTTCCAGTTAAACTTCGCTTTCCATGACTGTTTCACGTTTTCAGATGTGTTGAGTAGTTTCCACTGGTTCTTATAGATGTCTATAAAACCATTCTAAAGACCAGGATGATTTCTGTATTTTCAAATGAGAAAGAGTAGAAGGAATTAAATAAAACATGGTACAATACACTAATATTTGTTTTAACTGGTGATGAACAGCATGTGTTCTTTAGGGAATCTTAGCACTGCAATACTCAAATCCAGATTACTTAAATTCACATTTAGTGTAATCTTCTTTATCCATTACCCTTAGTTAATGTCTTCATATAGGATTATGTCTTGCTGTGTTGATGTTACTATTTTCATTCATACTTCTAACGCTGACTTTTTGATGTAACTTGTCCAGAACTATAGGCCTCTGTGTGGACAAGAATCTGACAAATTAATACGGCTCCTTAACAGAAAATTCCTTTTCTGAGCTCTGAAGTGTTGCACTCAGCACATAAGTTTCAGTATTTTTTTCACAGACTGTAAAATTCAGAAATGTTTTCAAATATTAATAAAGTCTCTCACTTGTTTTCTATTTGTGTTTATTAAAATATATTACAAGGGAAACCTCACATTTTCTTATACAGCTAAAGAAAATGTTGTATCAAAGTTAAGGTAAACTTATTTTAATTGAAAAATCTGTACAAATGCTCAAATTCATAATAAAATGAGTTGTGTAAGGCAATATAGCCAAAATACTTATTTCCATTTCAGTTTTCATTAAATAATAGTCTATTCTGTCCTCAAGTGGGCTGCTGATGCCCATTATTCATTCAACTAAGATTTAGAGTACAAATTCCATTGTACGTCTAATTGTACAAAATCGGAGACATTTGCTAATATAATGGAAATCTGAATGTCATTTTTCAAAGAGGAAACTTACTATTATAAACAGTTTAATTTTGCATTGGTATATCTGTAAAATAGTTAATATGGGCATAGTTACTGTAATGCAAAGATATCTAGGGTCAATATAGCTGATAAATAACTGTAGGATATTTTATAGGTTACTGTTTATGCCCCTGTGAGGCATTTTTGTGTTATCTCATTTGCATTAGCGATATTGTGTTGCTTTAGGTTGCTTTTATCTGCCCATTCACATACAGACATGGTTTGTGATTAATCATAGTTCTGCTATGTGAAAGCCATAGAACTAGCTTATTAATTAAAAAAAAAAAAAGTATGTTAAAGTGTAGTAGGATATTTAGAAAATGCTCTGTTTTACTAATTTTTCATACAGCCACAGTGACTTGGTATTTCTATTTAAGCAACTTTCTGTATGTAAATGACTATTTAAAAGCTTTAGGATAATTGGTTTGATGACAGCTTTTTAAAGACTTGCAGTACATTTGTGGCTCACCTTTAAGGTTTATTGTCTTCACAAATGCTTTCTCTAGAATGAAAACAGCTTATCTGTGCTTATCATTAGAATACCCTCCCTGAGTGTTAAACTATTATTTTTTTCATAGTCAGAGTCAGTGGCTTATGTTGTTTTCAGAAGGCTGAAAATGAGTTGTGTTCTAGCTACTACAATATAACTTTTTGAAATAATGTCTTTTAAACATTTAGAATATGCTTGAATTGCTAGAAGAAATGCCAAATGGAGTTCCACCAGAAAAAGTGAAAAGCTATATCTACCAGTTAATTAAAGCAATTCATTGGTGTCATAAGAATGATATTGTTCATAGAGGTAAGTGTGTAGCTCTCCACATGGAAATAAGCCCGACTGAAATTTACTTTGTACCAAGAAAGAGATTATAGGTTGAAGTAATTTGCATTTAACATAAACATAAGCAATTGCTTTATGTCAACAACAGAGAGAAAATCTCTAAATTTGGCTGAGTCTTAAGCCTGCCACCTGACTTCATATTGCTTCAAAACTAAGTTCATCTACGTAAAAAGCTTGCTGTCCAGTATCTTTGGTGTACGAGTAAAGGTTATATTAAATGCACAATGAAGTAAAACTGAAGTACAAACATTGCCAAAGGAAAAGGAATTTTTAAACATTTCCTGGCACTCAGTCATTTCACTTCTGAATCCGATAATAGAATAGTAGTAGAAAATTAACCCAGAACTTAAAGCTTAGTCCCCTGTGCTTTACTTCTGCTTAAGGCAGTTCCTCCCAGCTCCTATGACTTAGGCTATGTATATTTACTTTCTCTCCTAAACTTCAAGCACTTGCAGTCCATATTTTGATGTGCAACAGTGTCTAGCTTTATGTAGTTTATTTAATTCATTTGTGTTTTGCTTTGTGGCTTTGAAAGAACAACTTTTCTTTCTAATTAATGTTTCCAATAAATTACAGTTCTCATACAATTTACTTATTGTATTTGAGACAGATCAAAATGTAGGCAAAAGTCTGAAATATTTTGTAAAATACAGTTTGAACAAGTATAACATACACAGATACTACAATATGTAGATAGGAATAAGGAACAGCCTTAAAACTAGAGAACACACTTTTTTCTAAAGAAATGGCAAGAAGTGCTCAATAAGGGTATCATAACTGAAAATGTTGAGCACGACACACCACAGCTTACTGATTAACTGGGTAATTCAATTGACATTTTTGGTATTATTTCATAATGTGCAATATTCTACATGATATTTTGCTCTCCAGGAATATCTGTAAGCAGCTTTTACCTTCCAATGTTTTGTTGGGAAACACTTTAAGAGACTTCACATGTCAGAAAGTTATTTCAGCATGTTCACAGATAGAATTGCTTTAGCTTGTAATGCTTTGTTTATGATTGCAGGAATATCTCAAAATACATTATTATTAAATAATATTGTTGGCAAAGTTCAAAATTAGGAGAAATTAACAGCTGTCTTTTCTTTTTTTCTTTGTTATTTGATGCTCTAGATATCAAACCAGAGAATCTCTTAATAAGTCACAATGATGTTCTGAAGTTGTGTGACTTTGGTAAGTTCAATAGATAGGTTTCTTATTACCTTTTTAAGGAAAATCTCTTGCAGTGGATTTTTTTGCCTTACTGTTTAAAACCCTTTTAGTGGTCATTACTTACTCAGATTTGTGGCTGTTACTTAAATTTGAAAGATCTATGGGCTTAATTTGCATACTTTGGAAATACTGTTACCATATCAGTGGAAATACTGCAGTTGTCTCTGCCTGTATTTGACAGGGTTTTTACTAGCACTGGTACGGGCACTCAAGAAAGAACAGCACAGATGATAAACTGATTAGAAGGCTAGCAAAATTATAGATTCATCTGGCCTGCATATTAAAAGAAAAGATGGTTCTTGTTCTTTAAAGGCAAAATATATTTTTATATACTTTTTAAACCATTGGCTTTCATGGCCTGTTAGGTGTATAGTTACAGATCAGTTTTTATACTTGTATTAATCAAAGAATCATGTATCAACATATGATTAATGGCTGAATGGCTGAAGGATAGAGTCAGAGTGGTACAGGCACTGTTAACTTTCATATTTCCTGACTTATCAATACCTGTTTAATGTCAGCTTTAAGTCTTTGAAGAATCAGCACCCAACTACAAGACAAACTTTGCCCATGTGAGTAATCCCCAGAAGACAGCAGGGTGGCATATACACTGTTCCAACAATCTCTATTTTTATTCTAAATGCTACATAAACACAGAATAAAATATTGTTCCCTCTAAAAAGCTTACAGTTTGGCTTGGTGAAATAAAATTCAATTCCATGCTGCTACCCAAGGGCACTTTTCATGAGAGCACGTTGAAAGCTGTCATTTCAAACCTCTGCAATTTTGAATGAAAAGAGGAACCACTGAAAAAAAATAAATAAATTGCAGTAGGTTTTTAGGAACACAGAAAAAGTATTTGTCTTTGCAGTGCTGCTTATTTCTTTCAATCCTAAGGGTATTTTTGCCTAAGCGTTCAGCACCAGCAAGCGTTCCAGGAAAAGCTTTAGAATATTTGGTCCACGTGAGTTCTTTGAACTGAGGGCATCTGACAGCATGCAGTGGTGCTGTTGGCGGTGCCTGCAGTGCCTTGGCCCTCTTTCTGGCCAGGGACTTACCACCTGCCCCTACGCGGCCACCCTCTCCTGACAGCTTAGGCCCTTAGAGTCCCCCAGGGTTGCCGGTGCTGTGGTGGGCGGCAGGGGCCGGCAGTGTGCCCGTTGGCCCCCAGGCTTCAGCTTTGGGTGGGTCGGGGACCCATTTGCTGCCTCACGCACAGCTCCGCAAACAGTCAGCAGACAGCGCCTGCCTCTTGACCAGTGTGTGCTCCAGTCAGGACTAACGGTGTCGTCAGCAGGAGCAGCCGGTGGTGGTGCTCCCGTCTTCCCTCCATCTTCGTCCTCCAGAGAGCGAGGTTTACCACTAGAGCTGGCACGTGCCTTCAGCTGAGCGCCCCTTGTGCACCAGAACGTGTATCAGCAGCCTTTGTGCTTTGCACTGAAGGAAAGTAGAAAGCCAAACAAGCTGTACAATAGTGTTTTGGACAGCAGTTTTCTCACCAGATAGAGAAAATGTGAATTCTGTCAGTGGAGATGTTCTGCATTGTCCATAGGCTTGCTCATGTCATACCCTCGAGGCAGATTCTCCTTCTGCTGTTGGAAAAGAAATGCAACCCAGAAGTCCTTCTGGTGCTCAGCAGAGCCCTGAGGAAGAAAATTGGAAGAACGTCTGTTGTTATTGTTCACATGGATTAGTCTGAATTTGCTATAGTTTTGGAGTCAATTTCAAATTCCAAGCAATACTTACAATTTGGGATCAATTTTAATTTTTTAGCCATGTTGCTAATTGACGTTCCTGTTAGTAGCTTAAGTTATTACTGTAAAAATAATCTGTCAGAGATATTAACCACAAGAGTGTTTCTTGCATATGTACAGATTGGGATATAAGAATTTGCCCTATAACATGATTTAACATATGTTACCTGCCTACCTAACTTCATTTCTTGGAACACAAGTACTTGTCAAGTACAGTGCCACATTCCTTATGTGACAGCAACAAATGCAAGTAAAAGGTCTGTGCATCAATCCCAACGCAGACATTGCAGTAATTGGGTATTCTGGAATAGCCCAGTGGACAAAACACTTTGAGTAGAAAAAAAAAAAAACACATAATTTTTTAACAAGATAGTTCTTCATAATCCTTGTGCCACGTTCTGTACGTACCGTACCAGAAAAAATGGGGTTGAATGTGGTGCTTGCCTGGACACATGTTGTGTGGGTGTCATTTCTGCCAATAGAAATGGGAAAGAGAACAGCACAAAATGCCGATTACAGCAGATGCATCTGACTTGTTAGAAATTGGTAGGCATTCTGTTTAGTATGCTTGCTGTTTCAACACCAGGGCTTCAGAATTACTTGTTTTAAAAATCTCTTGATTTCTGTATGATACATGAGCACAGAAATCATGAAACAGGGCTGGAAAAGACCTCAAGAAATTCTCTAGTTCTTCCACCTACTCAAAGAAATGATTAAGCCTGTTTGTGTCATTCCTGACAGGTTTTGCTTAGCTTATTCTTGAAGATCTCAGTAATGCATGTTCCTTAGTGTTCCTAGGCACCTATTTAAGTCCTTGCATGTCATTAGGAGGTTGGACTTAGATAATCTTTGAAGGTCTCTTCCAACTGAATTATTCTATTCCTTTAATGTTAGAATTCTTTACTTTAATTTACATGTGCCTTACTTCTCTGTAAGAAACTGCCAATCTTATGAACTCCTTTTTCCCTCACACCTTTTACCTTGACATCTACCCTCCTCTCCTATGAGTTGTTTAAAGTCCTTTCTTGAAATCTCGTTTTTATTTTCGTTGTTTGCCTTCCTTGCATTGGTATACAAGCTCTGTTGCTTTCATAGCTGCTCTCACCCAAATCACTTTCCATGTTCATGTTCTAATCTATTTCTTCTTGCTGTTTAGAATTTGGTCAAGTCTTCTGCCTAATTACCTTCTCTTATGTTTTGTGTCAAAAATTGTACCCAATACCTCAGCACAGTTTGGAGGTAGGGTCAGTAAGCTAGCTTTGCCACAACAGAAAAGTAGCAGTTATTCTGTTAGAAAGGTTTTATGCTTTCTTGAACTATCAATTTTGTCCATCATTTTTCATCATGGTGACATAGTCAGAGCAGCAGTGTATCCATAAGGTGGTTTCTTACACACCTGACAATATATAGATGCCACTGAAGATGACACTGACTTGTTGATGCTCTGGTGCACCTGGGCTGGTGGGCTGTTGCTGTACACTACTCCATGGGCTGCTGCGATGTGATCATTTGTATCATGTGGCCCCTTTATTTTTCTCCCCTCGTTCAGGCTGGGGCTTCCCAGTTTCGGCTGTTCCATTTCTTCAGGATGGCTCTTGGTTATTTTCCCTCTCGTGTTTAAAAGCACAAATGGAAGATTTTTCACTGACCAGATTAATCAGATGGGTCATGTAATGTGAAACAGAAACAGGGCTGCCTAAGCAGTTCTAAATATAGCAATGTTTAGAAATTTACCCAAAAGTTAAGTTAGTTTTAAGTAATTAAAAAAAAAAAAATCCTTTCAAGTTTTCTTCTAGCAGCATCAGTAACGATCAACAGAACTGTGGGAACATATGAGAATTATTTTTATTTTGGGATGACTTTGAAATATCTTTTCCTCATTGTAAATGCCTTTCCATTTACTAACTTTTGAAGGGAGAGGTATCTTAGAATTAACAGCTGTGACCTATGTCAAAAACAAATACATTGTTTTCTCTAACCACTAGTCCAATAATAGTCTTTGCACCCAAACCTTTACTCCAATTTGGAGTAAATTAGTGTAACCATAGGGAGCAGTGGGGCTGGAGTCCTTCACTAATGCTGCCAAGTGAGATACACTTTCAGAATACTAAAAATAAATCAATAAATAAATGACAGCCTTACAAGCATAGTTGTGTGGGAAAATCACTTTTGGCAGCTTCTGCATAAGAACTCAGGAATAAAGAAAAATGACTTGCATTTAAGTAGCACTTATTGATTCTGAAAATGAAATTATGCTTTATACCTCTGCAAGACTTTGTACTTTTTATTCTTTCTTCATCGCTCATGCAATAATGGAAGGACTCCTAGTGGTTTCACTGAAGTGAGTTTTCGACCAAGTTTAGTGCTACATCCTAGTAAGAAAGCATTTTGAAAATGTTGCTTCTGTATTTCAGTCCCAAAAATTTGATCCAGTTTGAGGTCAATTTCAACAGCAGAGACTTGCTGTTGAGATCTGTCTGAACTCTTACCTTATTATTAATTACTTGTTGGAAAAACAGTAAGATGCTTGATACTTTACCAAAAACAGTGCTATCAGCTGCCCTAGAGTACTTCTACATGAAGAATCTAGTAATGTCGTTACTGTGCTGCTCAGCTCACTTTTTATAAATGGAGAAGAACGAAAACAAAATTCAACTTATTCCTACATCTGGATTTTTCAGTATATGCACTCTTCTCACTGTTGATCTTGTTAATTGTTATACCTTAAGACAGAAGTTGAGTTTTGATAGAATTGCAAATAAGTTGACAGTTTTTTGGTTCTTAATAGAATGATGTGGAGGAGGAAGTTAATTTGGACTTGGTTTTTGATCCTAATCCACTGAGAGCCTTGTTATCAATATAATGCTAAAGCAGATGGGAAGCTCACACTTGTGGAGTGACGTAAATGCAGAAATAATGTCATTTTGCTGATCTTTGGTAGAGTCCTGCCTTATGTAGTTTGGGAGAGATTGCCCCATTTTTTGCCAAGAATAACATAGCTGCTTGACCACATGAGAAAATGGAATGCAGTGAGACTGTAGTAGTTAAGATCAATGACTAACGTGTCTACTTGTCACGCATATGGTAAGTTTCTGCTGTTATGAATGCTCTTCTGCAAACAGTATTTCACAGTGAAATTTAGTGGCTCAATAACATGCATGGCATACTGACAAGTAACTTTTACCAGTCTGTTCCATTATGGTGAAGTACCAAACATAATGGCAAAACACCATAGATTTCTGAGGACAGTACACAAGTAAAGTAGTCATTAAAGCAGACATTCTGCCTTTCAGTGTTGTATCAATAAAAGGTTGTGTTTCAGTAGATGAGCAGTCCCTGGAGACATTCTGCGCTAAACAATTTACTTCTGTTTAAATAGATGTGACCTCTTACCTCCAAAATCATTGGGGGTATGCATATTTACTTAAAATAGAATACAATCTTTTGCACTTGTTTCGACAGGCTTTGCTCGTAACCTCTCTGAAGGAAGCAATGCTAACTATACAGAATATGTGGCTACCAGATGGTACCGCTCACCTGAACTGTTGCTTGGGTAAGTACAGTTTGTAGAGCAACCATGATAAATCTTGGCTGATTCTATGCATTTTGTCAAGCACCTTTTATAAAATTTGCCAGTGGAGAACTGTAGTTGATTTAAAGGGAAGATTTCTAAAGACTGCCACATTTTCATTTATGCTTGTTGGTTGGCATGAGTCATTGACATGTTCACCTGTCTTGAACTGAATGGTATTTAACTGACTAAAAGATGAAGCTGAATTGTCACAAACCTACTTCAGATGCTCCTCCCCTTGATGTTCCGTTCAAAAGATGTTTCTATAGTAGTCTTGTATTCTGAAGTGTTCATTTTGTTAGCCTCATGTTGGACATTGCATAGTATTGGCAGTGCAGCTTTCACCATGTTACACTCCTAGTTCTCTTTATCCTTTAGGTCAAAACTATGGTTTGGCTTTCATTCCCAGTTGCTCTTTACCAGCACTGCTGAAATGGTAAGAGGAAGGGTACTAGCTTCTTAAGTTTTTATAAGTACCACCTCTTAAGAGCACGGGAACGGGCAATTTGAAAGTTTTCAAAGTGAAGCAGGCAAAGTAGAGGGCTGGCCTGGATGAGTAGGGATCATCTTCTAGAGCTTAGGTGGAAAAGGAAAATGTATGGATGCTGGAAACAAGGTCTGGTGACATGGGAGGACTACAAAGATGCTGTTTCCCGTTGTAGGGACATAAGGCGTGGCCAGAGCTCAATTAAAGTTGATGCTGGCCAAGGGCTGTGGGGGCCAATAAAAAGGGCTTTTTTTAAAATACATTAGCAACAAAAGGAGGACCAGAGAGAACACTGGTCTGTTACTTGATGAGGATGTTCACCTTACAAATAGGACTGTAGATGAAGCAGAGACATTTAATACCTTCTTCTCTGTCTTTAACACTAGTGATGGGCCCTGGGACTCCCAGATCCCTGAGTTGGAGGACCATGACTGCAGGAACAATAAACTCCCAGCCAACTCCAAACTTGTGCAGGATTTGTTGCTTCAGCTGGATGCACAAAAGTCTATGGGGCCTGATGGGATTCATCCCAGGGTACTCAGAGAGCTGGTTGCTGTCATCATGAGACCTCTCCCAATTATTTTTCAGCGGTTTTGGGAATCTGGAGAGGTCCCAGTTGACTGGAAGCTGGCAAATGTTGTCCCAGTTTTCAAGAAGGGCAAGAAAGAAGACCCTGGTAATTATAGGCCTGTCAGTCTCACTTCAGTGCCTGGTAAAATTATGGAGAAGATTTTTCTGGGAGTTTTTGAAAAACACTTGAAAGATAATGCAGTCATTGGTCATAGCCAACACAGAGGGGAAAGTCCTGTTTAACATAATTTCCTTTTATGACAAGATTACTTACCTAGCTGACCAAGGGAAACCAGTTGATGGAATCTTTCTGGATTTCAGCAAAGCTTTCTGAACTGCTGCTTGCAGTATCCCTTAGAAAATGTCCAACATGCAGCTAGAAAAATACGTAATGCAGTGTGTGAACAACTGGCTGACAGGCTAGGCTCGGGGGTTATAGTGAATACGATTACATTAGGCTGGCAGTCAGTCACTAGTGGGGTTCCGCAGGGCTTCATTTTAGAGACATTTCTCTTGAATGTTTTTGCAAATGATCTGTATTCAGGACTCAAATGCATACTAAGTAAGTTTGCAGATTACACAAAAATAAGAGGAGCTGTTGACTCTCTCGAGAGTAGAGAGGCCTTGCAGAGAGAGCTTGACAGACTAGAGGGCTGGGCAATCACCAGCCACATGGAATCTAATGAGCAAGTGCTTGAGTCTGCATCTGTGATGGGACAACCCTGTCTGTACAGACATAGTGGGGAACAAGAGGCTGGGGAGCGGCCTTGTGAAATGGGAGACGGGGGTTCTGGTTGACAGCAAGTTGAATACGAACCAACAGTGTGCCCTGGCAGCCAGAAGGGCCAACCGTACTCTGGAGACATCAGGGACAGCACTGCTAGCCCATCAAGGGAAGGGGATTGTCCCGCTCTGCTCTGCTGGTGTGGCCGCACCTCAAGTACTGTGTGCGGTTTTGGGCACCACAGTGTAAGAAAGGCATTAAACTATCAAAGTGCCTCCGGAGGAGGGACACAAAGATGGTGAAGGGTCTAGAGGGGAAGATATATGAGGAGCAGCTCAAGTCACTTGGTTGTCATCCTGGTGTTGGATGTGAAGGTTTCCCATCCGCGGCGTGACTCAGCGGATGAGCGCAGAGGCTTTCCAGCCATCCTCACCCAGCCGTCTGCTTCCCCTGAGCTCTCCTTCCATGTATCCCACTCCCACGGAGGCCACAGCAACCCCAGGGCTCAGCCGGCTGGGGCATGGCCCGCAGGCTTCTTCCCTGTCCAAAGAAACTCCCAGGAGAGGATTCATCTGCCCTGGGCACGTGTCAGCATTTCAGGTTTTCCACACCATCCCTCAGTTTTGTCAAGATTCTTAGGTCTGCCACAGTATAAAAAGGACAGAAAACTATCAGAGAGTGTCCAAAGGAAGGCTACAAAGATGGTGAAGGGTTGGAGGTGAGGACGTATGAGGAGCGGCTGAGGTCCCTTGGTTTGTTCAGCCCAGAGCAGAGCAGGCTGAGGGGAGGCCTCATGGCGGCCTGCAGCTCCCTCACGAGGGGGGCGGAGGGGCAGGCGCTGAGCTCTGCTCTCTGGGGACAGCGACAGGACCCGAGGGAACGGCATGGAGCTGGGACTGGGGAGGGTCAGGCTGGGTGTTAGGGAAAGGTTCTGCACCCAGAGGGCGGTCGGGCACTGGGACAGGCTCCCCAGGGCAGTGGTCATGGCACCGAGCCTGGTGGAGTTCAAGGAGTGTTTGGACAATGCCCTCAGATACAGGGTTTGATAAAAATCAATTCTTTTTTGTGATGCTGTGGGGATCCAGGAGTTGGACTCGATGATGCTTGTGGGTCTCTTCCATCTCAGGATGTTCTGTGATTCTGTGATTTTATAACTGGTCGGGAAGAATTTGTTGAAGAAGACTACATGAATCATTTTATTAAAGCATTGAGAAGTTAGTTTCATGTTGTTTGTGAAAGCAGTAGTTGCATGAGTAGCCTTATCTGGGCAGTTTAATTTCACTCTTTTATTAATCTGTAAAATTAACATTTTACTACTTCACAATGTTGAACAGATTTTCAGGTATTGCATGAACAAATTCAGAGGACCTAAAAGGGCAAAAGTAGTTGGAAATGTATTTCTTGTGGTCTTTCCATTGCTATCAAGTTTACGGTGTGTTTTTCTATACTGCATGAACGCTGATAAAATGCAATTCCTGAATGTATAACATATACATACAGGGATATTCTAGAAGTAAGGAATTGGCAGCCACAGGAGCAAACAAAAAAGTACTGGTCACTTAGATTCTTTAACCAAAATGTTGCATGCTGCTGAGAAACAGATCTTTGTTGGAAACTTTAGTTAGCACTGAACCAAAGAATAGACATTTCTTGAATATGTAAAGCATTGGATAATAAATATTCTTTCAATAAAGTCATGCCAGTATTCCCAGAGCTGTGCTAAGCTTAATCAAATTGGTATGCAGTTGTGTTGTTATATGCAGAACAGTATGTTAAAGTTGCCCTTAAAAACCTCAAAGCTCAGGTTTTCATATTTTGGAGAAGACAGATATAACTGAACTTCCAGCAAAGTGTGTGTGTGTACGTGTACACATACGACATACACATTCTCACAACTTGGAAAGAAAGCATCAATCATGGCCTTTTCACTTTTACAGCATTTCACACTTTGTCTATAGTCATAATTAAGATTTAAGAGGAAAGACATGAAAAACTTGACAGACATGGTATTAGTATGACCTGCAGTTTTCAAAACTATTTGATTAACAAAGGAAATTTATCAGGAATCATGTCTGTATGTAATTGGCTAAACTTGATTAGCTTGTAGAGGAAGGGGACGGAGGTATGTGTATTTAGTTCATATGACTTCAACTTTGCTGGCGTATGTTTTTAATGCCAAGTTTTTCTGGCTTAACGTGATGTCTTTTTCTTGGCAATCTTGTTCTTGTTTTGCAATCAGCTTATCCATCCTCCCACCCCCTGCACTTTACCAAATCTTTATAAACATCTAATACTGGAAAGTCTTCCCAGGATTATTAAATATTTATATTTCACCAAATTTATTTTTACTTTTTCAAGTTTTAATGTGTCCCAGAGAGGTTTCTCTTTTGTAATAAAGTTCAAGTACTTAAATTTCCTGAGGAAAGAAAATGCTGCCTAGTTACTCACAGAACATCCAAAATCTACTCACTTTGAAGAGCCTCAGGTAACTGTTAGTGGAGGGCTCTGTACTCCTTGATGACAAAACATTGCTAAAAGCTAGTGGATTTTAGCATACCATATTTCTAGATGATAATATGTTTTGGAGAGTCTAAGTTGTGCCGCAGTAGACTACAGTACTCCTGATTAGTAGTTTCATACAGGAGTTACTTCATTTATCCAGCCACCTCATTCTTGCATCGCTCGTCTGTTGTGATCTGGAAGGCTGATTCTGACAGTCAGTAGAAGAGGAGTCTTGAATCTGACTTTCCAAATGAAATAGTTGAAGTTTACTCTGCTGCTTCCATAAGAAATGAGTGTTTTCTGTTCGACTACGGAGCAAATAATGGAAACTTCCTAAATTGTGATTCAGGTTACTGCATTTGTGTTAGCATGGAAGGGTAATGGTCCCTGTCTCAAAGGAGTTTTAGCCCATTCCTCAGTTGTAACCCTAGCTGATTCTCCAAGGCCCTGGTCTACAGCAGCATAGCTTTTTCCAACTTCACGTCTCACGGTGGAGAAGCGTGCCTTTTAAAGGGTTACAAATTTAAAAAGTGCTTGTTTTTCTGTCGTAAAAAGGTCAGGTTTTTTAGTTAGACTCTCACAAACTGGTTTTCTAACAGATCCTCAGTTTGTCAGTGGTCATTTCATTGTCAGTGGTCTATTCCGATGGGGGCAAACTTTGAATTTGTGACGATTCCATTTGTCTGGGTACTGCAGTGTCTCATGTCAGATTCTGAAAGGCAAACAGTTCTTGAAATGTTGGTGTCCCATTTCAGCCTTCCTGGCTACCTTTAACTCCTGCAGTATGCATCTCAGTGGGCCTGTGATTTCACCTAGGCTATTGTCCAGCTAGAAAAGCTCTCTTGCCTTAACCTAACTAAATTATCTCAAGGGTTACAGCGTTCTCTGATCAAGTGCCCTCCCCATAAAGTGAAGTAACTAATCATGAGTGGTTGCAAGCAGGGAAAAGTCAGTTTTTTTCTTTAATCTAAGGGTACGCTCTCCGTAAACACCTTTATCCATCAGCATAAGGAAGGAATAAAGGGAATAGATTTAGGATAGGATTTATCAGCTGCAACTCCAGAAATAGGCAAGCCGGCTGTAACTTGAAAATATCCTGAAACAGAGGTTGAGTTGTTGGATTGCAAGCTTCAGAAAGAAGAGAATCAATGAAGTATGTTTTCAGTTTAGTGTTTCTTCCTGTCTTTAATCTTGCTTATTCTTTTTATATGCTTTTTCTTTGACCTGCGAGGAATTCCCCCCGCCCCCCCATTCTGCCCAAAACCTTGACATCCAAAAAATTCTTGGAATAAGTTGAGTGTTTACAAAACAGTTTAAATCCGTTAAGCAAGAACTTGGGCATACAGAAAATGAGGTGCTTCAGAGCACTAAAAGCCAAAAGCATGTAACGCATTAGCTGTTGCGTGATTGAGATGGGCTGCTAAAGAAGCTGACCAAGGAACAGAACCTTAGAGGGAGAATCAGAAACCGTCCAAAAGGATTCTGCTTCTTCAGCATTCATTGCCTTTAGACTGCAGGTTGCAATAGTCCCCCACCCTCTCCTCCTCATACAAACATCCATTTTCTGTATAATGATTTTCTGCCCTGTGTATCTTAAAACCATCCACAAGTCTATCATTTTTCTTGACCATAGTATCCTTATTGCCTGTTCTTCCCTTAAATACCCTTGTATGTAGTCTCAAGAAGAGCTGCTCTAGCCCTTTCCAGTGTAATACGCACACCATTGAGCCTTGTTTCCAGCAAACTCCCTCCACCTCTTCATTGCTGACCTAGCTTCTTTTGTCAGTAGCACTTTAAAATACAGGTGGGTGCCATCCACCCACCACACAACGTTGCCTGCACACAGAGACTGCCCCTCCGAATTTCTCTCCAAAGCCCCACCTGTGTGTTTGCTTCAGGAAATACTTATTTTATGATGCTTTCATTTTGTCCTCATCTGTGGTTTTCAACTGTTGAGTAGTTTCAGGAATTGCTTCAGGGGCATTCTGTTTTCTCTCTAGTTAAAATTTCACTGTATGAAGGCTGAAACAAAGATTGCTTATTGTTTCTGTCCTCTCAGTGACCAGATCCAGTGTGTCTATCAACCTGCTAAGCACAACAGAAAAAGCAATTTCTGTAATGCAGAAATACTGTACAGTCATTAACCTCTGGATAAAAGGGAAGTTAGTGCTAGTTTAACTTTGGTAACAGCATCTTGGTCAAAAAGATTATTCTTGTAAGCTTTTTATTTTTTACAAAGGTAACAAAATCCCTGGGGGTCCTTGAAAATTCCTGTCCTGTCTTCTGACATCAATATGTCAAGCAATCCAGTGTGGAAACAGAGGACTTGGTATATGAGATCACTTCTTTAATGTTAAAGTTTATTTTTCTGAGCTGTAAGGAAGCAAGGCATGGAAAATATGGCCAGTAAACTAAAACAGCTTAGTAAGAGGATGGTGCCGGTGGGTGAAAAACGTTGTACTGTAACTTTACAGAGCCCCATATGGAAAGGCTGTGGATATGTGGTCTGTGGGCTGTATCCTGGGTGAGCTGAGTGACGGACAACCCTTGTTCCCTGGGGAGAGCGAGATTGACCAGCTCTTTACCATTCAGAAGGTGCTAGGCCCACTGCCAGCCGAGCAGATGAAGCTCTTCTACAGCAACCCACGCTTCCATGGCTTGCGGGTAAGAGAAAGCTTTGTTCTTTTTTTTTTCTTTTAATTTACTCACACAGTATTTACACTGCTCTCATTGTTGTTGTAAAGGTTCTTTTTATTTAGAGTGTGTGTTGTGTTATCAGCTACATGTGTTTCTGTGCAAGTATAGGATATTTAGATCATAAGGCATTCATAATTCAAAGTCAAATTCCAATTATACCAGTATTGAGTTGGACACGTAAGTTCATTTTACTATTAAAAGCTGATTTAAAAAAAAAATAAAAATCTGTTTATTTGACTTTTTTGTCTTGAAAGTTAGTATTGATACCTAACTTAGCATTATAGTGCAAGATGTGCATTATGAAGTTCAGTGGCATGGCTGTCTGTTCAGGATGTGGACAAGTTGTGACTGTTTTCTTAAAGCTACTATGATGGCAAAATTTGGGTCATGGATACTGCTGTGATGATAGAGGAACTTTTTACCTTTTTACTTGTATTTCTGGAGATTTGATATAAGCCACATGAGTCAGAAAGCTTGTTGTTCCCCTTTCAGGGGCTTCCCAATGCCATGTATTGACAAAGACAATAGAATAGAGAAACTGCTCAAGTTGGAACACACAATGTGGCAAAATCCCAGATGAAATATATGATAAATAGCTCTGTTATCTTTAATAGCACCTGGTCAGTGGCCGTGCTTGCTTTTTCTTGTAATTCATTTTTTTTGTTTTTTGTTGTTTTTTCCAGTAGTGAACCTTGCTTAGGTGAATTTATGATCTTGATGAATGGTATGAAATTGTTAATATAAAATCCTATAAAGAGCCATACTAAGGTTTTAGGAGACCTGATCTGTGCTAAAGACTGAAGATTTGTTTTACTCTGTCAAAGAGAAAACAGTGAATGAGAAAAGCAAAGAGGGACACCTAACTGTCTTAACACGTGCTCAAGTTTTATATAAATTAGGCTTAACTGATAATGATAGGAAGAGTAGTAGTTGGCTTAAGGTGTAAGGTTAATTATTTTAGCTACAAGGATAGCTAAATTCCTAAGAATTTTTGATGAAGCTTGCAGACCCTCTGTCAGAAGTTTTTAAAGAACAATTAGACAAGCATTTCTTGCAAGATCCTATATGTATTTGATGCTGTTTAGAGCAGGGCTGGACAGGGTTTCCTATTTAAAAATATTATACCCCTTATCAGGAAAGCTTTAAAAACTGTAAGCAAAATAAATAACTCTCTCTTAAATACTGTTTTACAATTATAGTTGTGTAGTGTAATCTTATTTGGATAAATGCTTTGCAGTGTCTTAGGATGAAAATGAAGTATCTTTTGTTTTGTAGCTTTAAAATACTGTGATTCAAGAAGACAGCATGGACCTAATGTAATTAGCACAGGGTTGAGAGTCATGAGTCCCTGTTCTCATCCTGGATCAATGGTTTATTGCTCCGCCTCAGCCATGTTGCCAGTTTATCCTCATCTCTGAAGTCACACTATTGATAACAACGGTGACATATGCCTTCTAATAGAAAATAGTTGTAGAATACTGAAGTGAAGCCTGAAAAATGGCTTAAACATGAAAAATACTACAAAAATGTTGGTTTGGAATATGATTTCCATTAGTTAATGGGGAAAAAAATTATTCCTTGCTATAAGACAACATTAAAAGTACAGATTTTTTTTTGAATAGTAATGCTTAATAGTGGAAGATTTTCTGTTACATAGCAGACAGAAGATATGCTGTGCTCATACAAATTGTTGTGCTGTGATTATGCAAATTGTTATTTACAAGCTGGATTTTGGCACTGGCTGTTCACAAGTTAGAAACTAGCCCTTGAAGTAGAAATGTTTATCCATATGATTATCACTAGGCTTTGTGAATCTCTACCATAAGTACTACCCTATTATAGCGCACACACAAAAAAAAAAATTCAAACATTACAGCAACACACGTGCATTTATACAGATGCACATTTGCATACTTCATGTTTTCTTCCTGCTTGTTTCCTCCGTACATACATACACACACACACACACACACACACACACACACACACACAGTTTTCGTCACTCCTGAAGATTAGAAAGTACTTAGTGATCTCTCTTCTGTCCTTTTGAGAAAGCAAACATCCACGGTATGTTGAAGACCCAAGGCAATACAGGATCAGAAAGTACTAATAGGTTCATTCCTTTATGGAAACATGAATGCTAATGTAAGGCTTTAATATTATTCTACAGATTAATTATAAATAACCTGGAGAATCTGAGCAAACACAGTGAATAGCAATCACATATTACAGCTTTGCATTTCTTGGTACGTTTTCATGTTGCCCTGATCATTCCAGATGTAAAATCTGATTTAGAATGGTCATTCTACATGAAGACAAGAATATTTTGTCCTCTTGGATAGACTGAAGAGGAGCTTGATAAGAAAGGTGAAGTGTGTTTGTTTAGGAGAATATTCTACTTAAAACAAGTTAGTGTCTGCTGAAAATCTGTTTGCTTTGTGTAAACAGTAGTAGAAGTATGAAAGGCTTGATCCATCTAGGGTGCTATCTAAGATCAACATAGACTTGGACTTAAATAAATAAATAAATCCTTAGTCATTAGGAAACCACTTTAAAAGAAAGCAAAGTAAAAAGAAAAATACAGAGACTATTTAGGAACAAACACATTCAAATAATGTTCTTTCATTTTCCTTCAAAGCTCACATAATGTAATTTATGAAAAGTAATGCCAGTACAAACAATGGATTGCACTTCATAGTGGTCTAACACTTACACGCATGCAATTCATGTGCAATCCATTCTGCTTCCATATACATACTTCTTTTGAAATGGAGGTTTGTACTGATGGATTACTCTTGAAAGCATAGATTTAGAGGTAGCATTTACTCTGAGGGAAGGTATGCATGTAAATGTGTGCACCTAGCTGTAACAACCTCTAGATGTGAGAGTTTAAAAATGCACAAGTGAAAGTAAAGATATAAAAGTATTTAAGACTTCTTGCTTGTTGACAGTTCAGACCAAACATTTAGTTTGCGTATGTGTTTATACTATAGAAAACATGATCGTTTATTTTCATATCTGTTGGGTTGTTTTGTTGTTGTCTTAATCACTGACATGAATTTTGTTGTTACCTTATATTTTCAGTGGTGTTAAGTATAACTATTTTATGTGGGTGTGTTTTATGTATGGCTTGAGCCCATTGGGACAGATAGTGATGGCTTTTTATGCATCAGGTATGTGATTGCCAGAAGACAAGAACAGTGCGTGTTCCCTGTTGTCAGTATTCTTGCTTTGATGTGTTAACTTAAGAGGACTGTTTAGAAAACACACAGTTAAGATGCAGATGGGATCAAGCCAGGCTGCAACTGAAGCATTTGCATACTATTAGGCAAATGCCACAACTCTGGGAACTGCTAACAAAGTATCTGGATCTCAGCTGCTTTGTTTTGGATAAACTGTGATTAATGCCAATCAGCTGGCTGGCTGTTGTTTTGTTTCATTTCATTTTTCCAGAGGCTTCTCTGGCATTCAGACGTGCAGTTTACTCTAAAATTCAGTATAAGTTGGATCCATGAGGATTTTTTAATGCCTATCTTGGAAATCGAGCCTTAATTTCTAATTCTGAAAACACTGGAATATATGTGCTTAGCATTTAAATTTGAAGTTACTTCACGGAAAGGAGTTTACCTATTTGGTTGGTGTCGGTTCAGTGCGTGCCATAGTCTGGAATTGGATCTCTGGTGTCTGTTTCTTTTCAACTCATTGTACTTGACATTATGTTATAGCACACAAATATTGAGCAGATTTTCTTCCATTTGATTAAAAAGAAGAAAAGATTGTTTTTATTTCGTTTGACTAGTGCCTTGTTTACAAGGCAAACAAACAACCAAAAAACACAAACAAACAATTCTGTGGGTTTTTTTTTCTTCCCTAAATCTTTCCTGCCTGTCTTGTTGTTCTTTCCAGACAGTTAGGACTAGTTTCAAATACTGTCTTCATCTAGTTTTGTCAAGACTGTAGTTGACAAAAGATGCCCTCCAGCAGTGTGTACTACTTCTCATGATGTTGCCAGTTTTTACTGCAGCATGATCATCCTGAACCTTAAACTTCTGCATAGTTGCCGTTCTGTTTTTGTGATGTTTTCCACTTAAAAAGCATTATGAAATTGTCTCTTAATCTTTGATACTTAATTAGTACTCTATTTGTGCAAAAATAATTTTTTCTCGAAACTATTTTAAATTATTTGGGAGGGGGATATTACTTATGTTATTTCTGAATCTATTTTAAACCACCCACCTCATGTCAATCACAGTACCACGAGCACATTTATAGATCTAAGTTGATGACTTCTTGTTTGAGAGTGGTTACTTGACTGCCCTACTAATCAAGAATACTTTCCTTGGTTGACTAGATGCATATTGTACAGGTAGTTATTTGTTTCATTGTAATGTTTTGTAATGTTTCAGAAACTGGTAACTTCTTCAATGCATATGGTTTCCAATAAGTTACATGTCTTTATTCACTGAGTAGTTTTTTTTTTTCAAATAATGTGTTCATGTATACCATGTTTACATTCTCAGTATATTTATGCTGTATTACTTTTACAGTTTCCTGCAGTCAATCATCCACAGTCTTTAGAGAGAAGATACTTGGGAATTTTAAGTGGCGTATTGCTTGATCTTATGAAGGTAGGCAAATGTATTTATTTTCTGTCTGTAATATATAGGCAAATATGTTAGTGAATTTTTAGCTTTGTTTCCTGTAGAGTACATCTTAAAAATACTTGTGAACTTCCTTTTGAGATATTTTAATATCACCATGGTTTATAGGAAGGCTTGATATTTCTTAGGAATCAGGAAAATACCCTCTGCAAAGGCCAGGAGAGTCTGTTCAAATTTGATTGATTTGATAAGCAATGCATATTCCAGACAAAAGAATCACCATCATTTGTGGCAATGTGCATTCACGGTGACAACTATTCAGATGCACAGGTTACGTTAGTAATGATGGTGGGTAAGTTCTCAACCTGTAATAAATTTAGATAAATCCACAGTGAAAGAGGATTAGGCTAACCTGAGTTGTTGTTCATTTGTTAAGGGATAAGCATGAGGACGTGGACAGTTGCTAAAGACAAACTCGATGCATGGTAAACTTTTTTTTTTTAACCTGTCAGAGGCCTTAATTTGCTTGCTATCACTCACATCTACACAGCATGTGTGTTAAGTTGCTCTTCAGTCCTGTTTTGGGACAACTCAGCTCCCCGTGGCTCAACTAGGATACAGTTTCTTGCTGGCTATCAGGGGAAGCTGGCTCTCCTCAAAATCTCAAAATGGCCAAACATTGTAAAACATTCTGCTACACATTTCTGCCATATTTCTGGATACGCAGCACATACCCACATTCTTGTACTGCAAAAACTTCACAATGGTAAGCTGCAGTACAACCCTCCCATTATTTCAGTCACAGTAAGCTGAAAGAAAGAGCCATAGTGACAAAAATTAAGTGTAGAATCAGTCTTCTGTTTTCTAGTTCACATAAACCCTTTTTTTTTTTCCTGGTATCATATTAGCTGTAACTCAAGCTGTAGTAGCATATATCACAGAACAACAAATTCAAAATGATTCTTCAGACTATTGTTGCACATGCTGGAGGTTGCTTTTATTTTAATTTTATCCTATTTTTATATGTTATATTCCAATGTCTTTTGGGTTCCTTTGATAAAAGTTGCAAAATGAAGTATTGAATTTTAAGGAAGCATAGAATTACAAGGAATTCCATTCCATTTTTATTTAAGTAATTCCTTTCAACTTTCCTGTCCATATTTCTCTGTACAAGGTGAGAAAGGTCAGGGATCTTACAGAGGGGCTATTTCGTGTTCAACCCACATTACTTAGTTCAGAAGCTGGAGCATTGTTAAAGAATGAGCAAAAGGCTACAACAGGAGAACTGAAGAAACCTGTGGTTAAGTTGCATTCTGTAAATGCTCTACATATTTTCCTGTATGCCTGTCTCTTCTCCAGACGTTGGACAGTCTGGCACATGTCCACAGTTGGTGTGTTCCTCATTATCTGCATTCCCAGGGACCTCAGGTCTGATTGCTAGATTACAGAATAACCCACACTCAAAATTATGTCAGCTAAAGCTGACATATTTATCTCTATTTAGAGAACATTTCTGGACTAGATGAATGAAGAGTCATCCATTTGATGCTGTTGCTTTGCTGTTTCTCTCCTCCCCTCTCCTTCACAAATCCTGGTGTTCTGCAAGCACAGGTTTGGGAATTGGAAGCTGGTTTTGTACATGATGACTTGAGCAAAAAAAGAAGTTAAATTATCTTGTGCTTCTTCATATCATCTGTCATTCAGTTGTCTCCCTCATTCATCAGCACTTTTTTTTTTTCCTGAATTTCCATTTGCTGCTAGAATCCTGTAAAATCAAGAGATTCTACTTGATGTTTCTTACTTGATTTATCTGTAGCTAGACTTTGGCATTCCTAATGTCATCCTCTGTGCCAAAGCAGTGCTTTTGTATTCCTCCTTTGTATCCTGTCCTTGGCCTTAACTTCTTATATATGCTTATTTTGCATTTCTGTTCTTCAAGCAGCTCCCCATTTAGCCAAGCTGACCTTGTGTGAAATTTTGTGGTCTTCCACACAATGAGATGCTTTGTTCCTGCACTCTCAGGAAGTTTTCTTTGAAAATCAAGTGGCTCTCCTGGACGCCTTTCTTCTGATGGCAGTTTTTCAGGTTATTCTGTCCAGGAATCCCCTACAGAAGCTGAAGTCTGTGATCCTTTATTTGCATCCTAACCATAAACATCTCAGGGTTGCTACATCTCAGACTATCTTCTGTGACCAGTACTTTACCATTACTGAACAGCAGGTCAGCTAAAGTGGAGTCCAACCCCTGGTTGTTTTGCCTCTCTAGCAGCTGAATTAGGAAATTGCCACCAACATAGTTAGAAATTTCCTGGACCATCTACGCAGGCTGCATGTCTGGGTAGTTGAAGTGTGCCATGAGGATGAGGACCTGTAATCAGTAGACTTCTGCTTGTTGTTGTAGGAAGAGTCATCCTCTTAGATGTGTGGTTGGTAGCACACCCCCACCATAACATCACAAATGTTGGATTTCCCTTCTAATCCTGACCCAGAGGCACATTGGATACACCTTCCTTTTCATGCTGTCACTTTGTACAGTTTAGGAACTTGTTTATATGGAGTGCCACTCCCCTTCTCCTCCACCTCCTTGCTTCTGAAGCCAGCCATACCCACCAGTGACCATGCCCCTGCCATCAGCTCTGTCCCTGTGACTTCTCTGTGATTCCAGTCAGGTTCACAGCCTTATGATTGCCCATGGACTTCCAGTTCTCCTTGCTTGTGGTCCAGCCTTTGCAAGAGGCAAACAGCCTCTCTTCAGACAAGGAATGTAGAAGTCACATTTGTGTGGGCCATTTATATCACTGCAGTGATAAGCACCAGAAATAAAGGAGGGAAAGAAAAAATTAATCATGCAGTACAAAGCTTGTCACCTGAGAAAAGCAGATGCTGCATACTGTATGACTGAACTACACTGAAACGCTGAACAGTTGCTTTGTTTTTTGAGCATTTTCCATTTCAAAGTGCAGGGATCCTGTGAGGGGAAAACTATTGTGTGGTCAAGTGGCTGAGTACTATGTTAATGTGTATACAGGTATGCATTTCACAGAATCATCTAGGTTGGAAGAGACCTCCAAGGTCATCGAGTCCAACCTCTGCCCTAACACTAACAAGTCCTCCACTAAACCATATCACTAAGCTCTACATCTAAATGTCTTTTAAAGACCTCCAGGGATGGTGACCCAACCACTTCCCTGGGCAGCCCATTCCAATGCCTAACAACCCTTTCAGTAAAGAAGTACTTCCTAATATCCAACCTAAACCTCCCCTGGCACAACTTTTGCCCATTCCCCCTCGTCCTGTCACCAGGCACGTGGGAGAACAGACCAACTCCCACCTCGCTACAGCCTCCTTTAAGGTACCTGTAGAGTGCGATAAGGTCGCCCCTGAGCCTCCTCTTCTCCAGGCTGAACAAGCCCAGCTCCCTCAGCCGCTCCTCGTAAGCCTTGTTCTCCAGACCCCTCACCGGCTTCATCGCCCTTCTCTGAACTTGCTTGAGCACGTCCATGTCCTTCTTGTAGCGAGGGGCCCAAAACTGATCACAGTGCTCGAGGTGCGGCCTCACCAGAGCCGAGTACAGGGGCACAATCACTTCCCTCGACCTGCTGGCCACACTGCTTCTTATACAGGCCAGGATGCTGTTGGCCTTCTTGGCCACCTGAGCACACTGCTGGCTTGTATTTAGCCATATCTGTGCATGCTTGTGCATGTATACACATACAGTTGTTCTCTAGTCAACCTATATAACCCTTAAAAAATACCAATTCTTTTTAATAGCCGTTCAAACTTTTATCCTTGCTGACAGTCATGCATGTTCAAGTATTCCAAGATAATGTTAGATATGGCCCTATTCCAGCAAGGAACCTTTCAAAGTTATCAAAATAATCAACCAACTGGTTTTTGATTTTGTTGATTAAATGTTCTCTACATGTCAGAAAGTCTCTTTGTTCAGAAACACAGAAGATCTAACAGAATTCTAAGGCAAATGTTATTCTGAGTACATTGTAAGCAGTTTAAATGATTCTTTAAAAATATGTGGGGGCTTGAACCTTTACTGAAGTAAAAAACAAAATACTCATATTTGTATATTTTAAAAAATGCTTGCTTTAAAGGAGTTTTTTATATCTATAAGATGGTTCCGGTATGCTTGTTCTGTTTGTTTGTAAAGCCTGTTTCATTGTAGCATTATATTACTGGTAAATTGAATATTTTTTATTCTAAACAATGGTGTAAAGCATATCCTGAACAGTATGATTAAAATCCATGTATTTTGAACATCTGTAGGCATTAATAGATAAAACATACATATTTTTACATTTACCTATTTTTGTATTAAACATTGTAAGCACAAATGTAAAAGTTTATAAGTATGCTTATGTATATTCGTTATGTACATATGTACATATATTATGCACATATAGAATATATATAGCATATATATACTTCATAATAAGCAAGTCCAATGCCTTCCATCCCTTAAGCAGAGCATAATATTTTTGAAACTGTTCGTTTTGTATCATATGTATTTCAATTTAATTAACGTATTCTGGCATTTGCATCTAATCACAGATACTCTGGAGATTAAAAAACTATCACAGTGTTGTTCTTTATTTTGTTATGTTTTGCTGATACAAATACAGATACTAATACAAACTTTGGGATTTGTTTTCCAAAGAACTTACTGAAGTTAGATCCAGCAGACAGATACTTGACAGAACAATGTTTGAACCATCCTTCGTTTCAAACACAAAGACTCTTGGATCGCTGTGGAAGCTCACCTTCACGGTCAGCTAAGAGAAAACCTTACCACGTAGACAGCAACACGTTATCTAACAGGTAAATGTAGTCATGTGACCCTCATCACTGGTATTTTCTATGCCAGTGAATAAGTTGCTATCATGCTTATATGGAATATCATCTTCGAGAGGCTAGTTGTTTGACAGTTTAGGCACATTGTGATGTATATACTGCTCCACGTTGCTTCACTGAGTAAAGAAGGTAGGCAGAGTTTTATTGTATTACAGCTATTCAAGCTGAATATTTTGGTTAACTTTTTGCATCAGGCTTAATGCTTCTTGGAAAACAACAACAACAACAAAAAAACACATTAAAACCTTTTCGGATTCTGTGGTTTGGAGGTGGTCCTGAAATTTCAAAGGAATGCTTTTCTATTTGGAATGCTGCTATCACTGTACCTGTGGAAATCTCTCCACAGTTTTGATATTTGAAGTTCAAAATTCACCAAAAAATAAATACGTTTGTTTATATTCCTCATTTTAAGATTTGGGACAATGATGTTTACAACCTGTACTTTTTCTGAAATGAATACCAAAAAACTTTAGCTGCTCTTATACATATTTAGGATAGAAGTTGTACCATTAGAGCTGTGGCATCAAAAAAGAAAAGGTAGGTCCATGGGCAACTTTATGTAATAAAAAGGCTTACCTACCTGCTTAATTTAAAATTACTAGGTTCTTTATACCTTTAAGTTTTAAATCTCTATAAACTTCTAACTAAAAAAAAAAATAATTAGCCTGGCATTAAATGTACTTAATTTCTAGAAACTGTAATAGAGTATATAATTAGATGACTGAAAATGGGTAGCACAAAAATCTTAAGCATAAAAATCCTTAACATTATCCAATTGTAATTACTAACAAGATCAACAAAAGTACAAACTCATCTGTACAGTCAGCTCTCAGTTTATCCCTGTTATCTCTCAGTAATATGTGAGTTAGATCATGATAGAATTGATACATGAATATGTATTTTCCCTCAGTTCTAAGCCAGCCTAGGTCCATCAGTGTTAACAAGCATAGCCACAGCACTGCTCAGTCATGGCTGCACTGTTTGCAGGGCCACCAGAGGTCCAGAAGCAGAACTGTTTTTTTGCTGTAAAACCTGAGTTCTGCAAAAGTCAGGGTTCCTGTGGTACACTGGGTTTGGGGTTTTGGTGTTACAGGGCTTGCTTGGCTGCATAGACCTGAGGCTCAATCCATCTGGATGTCTTTACCAGCACAATATCCTCTGTTCTCCCTGCTGCATCCACCCAGCTTGGACATACATTATGTAGCCTGGAGCACTGATTGTATAGGACTTTTTGGCAGTGCTGACATGCTTGATTGTTCCACTTTAACTATGATGTGCCAGATGTGTTTAAGACTCTATTTTCAGTGAATATACAGCTGATTTTCATAATGCACTGCTTATAGTAGTTATTACACACATTAAATCCAGTACACATCTGAGTAATCTCTTTTCTTTTTTTTGTTAGCAAAATCCTATAACCAAAACTGTGTTTGTCTGTTAGGATATAACCAGTAAAAAACAACAACGTACTAACATTTGCAAATTTGTTACTCTAGTGGAGCTTCTGATGCCTACTTCAGTTGTTCATTTTGCTGCAGATAAATTTTACAGTTTTAAATGGCAGCTCCCTTCTGAAATGATTATGATTTTGTTGAAGTTATTAATATATGAATATGTAGTCTGGTATATTAACGTTTCTTTATGCATTTTAATGTAGAAATCAAGCCAGCAAAAGTTCTGCTTTGCAGTCACACCACAGATCAAACAGCAAGGACATACAGACACTAGGGGTTGGCGGCCCAAGAGAAGAGGGTCTTCCAGCAAATGAAAGCTTTTTAAATGGAAACCTTTCTGGAGCTGCACATAGCCCAATGCATACAAAGAAATCAAGCAACCAGCCTGGATCTGGTAACAAAGATCTAGCCAATAATAACATGCCACATCTTCTTAGCCCAAAGGAAACAAAGGGCAAAACAGAATTTGATTTTAACGTGGACCCCAAAAGTTCTGATGGTCCAGGCACAAAGTACCTGAAGTCTAACACCAGATCTCAGCAGAACCGGCACTCGTTTATGGAAACTTCTCAAAGCAAAACTGGGACACTGCAACCCGGTGATAAGCATAGTCGCCACAGCTACATTGATACTATTCCACAGTCTTCTAAGAGTCCTTCGTATCGGACAAAGTCAAAGAGCCACGGGGTTCTGACAGACTCAAAATCCGTGGGCAACCTGTCTGAGGCCAGGGCTCAGGCTGCAGAACCAAACAGCAGTCGCTATTTTCCATCCAGCTGCATGGACTTGAATTCTCCCACCAGTCCGACCGCTCCCCGACACGGTGATAACAGAACTTTGCTCAGCCCATCCGCTAGGAATAACCGCAGCGAGGGTACCCTGGACACCCGAAGACCGTCGACCAGGCACTCCAAAACAATGGAGGAGTTAAAACTGCCAGATCACATGGATGGAAGCCATTCCCACTCACTGTCTGCTCCACATGAATCTTTTTCCTATGGTCTAGGTTATACCAGTCCTTTTTCTTCGCAGCAGCGCCCTCATAGACACTCGATGTATGTGAGCCGGGACAGAGTGAGGTCAAAGGGCTCAGAGGGTGGCTTAAACATAGGGCAAGGGATGGCAGCCAGAGCAAACAGCCTGCAACTGTTATCTCCACAGGTGCAGCATAAGTCACTCACAAGGTCTGTTGGCTCCTCACGAGAAGACTGTACAGAAGATACTAATAGGGTTAGTTCAAAATACCACCTGTTATGGAAGACTTACCTTCCTTGTCTTATTTTGTGTGGGAACAGTGTCCTGCTTTCTCTCTTCTATTTATTTGTTTCCATAGTTAGTTATTCGTTCGTGGTGTTGTAAGACAAAGAATATTAGGTGTTGGTTTTTTTAAAGAAGGTTAAATATTTGGAGTGCAAAATGAGAGACCACGTTAAAAACAATAATTGGACTGTGAATACTATTCTTTTAAGGTACTGAAATGTGAGAACAGAGAAACTGTGAAGTTAAAATTTAATTAGTTCATAGTCTGTTACGTTCTCTGTCATTTTTATTGTATTATTTTTGCTTAATTAACCGTCCCGTTTTTGTTTTTATTTAGCTTTTCTTCTATGTCTTTCTGTTGTGAATTCTAATCTTAATTTTTGAAGTGAGCTTTTTCACTTGCTTAATAGCATGACGTTATTGATGAAATGGCGTAATGTACTAGAGGGATATCAAAACCTGCAGTATTTCTTCTGATTAGTATGATAAATAACTGGGGTAGGCTAGAGATTTGATGTTGGAGAAGCCACCAGTAAATTGGAGTAAATTGACTTCTTAGCATCAATATAATGATTACTGTCAATAGTTACCTTACCATGTTATATTATTTC
This sequence comes from Anser cygnoides, assembly GCF_040182565.1. Taxonomy (NCBI): domain Eukaryota; kingdom Metazoa; phylum Chordata; class Aves; order Anseriformes; family Anatidae; genus Anser; species Anser cygnoides. Next base: position 129,216,056 of record NC_089873.1, on the reverse strand, counting down.
ATTAGTGTAGAGGAAGGGCTAGTTCTGGTGTTGATTTACTTACCTTATATAATACTTATGAATTATTTAATGTCTTACACAAGATGACTGTCCTTAGATCCTTAAATTGCTATTACCATTGATCCAACATTGAAGCAAAATGGTGTGAGGTACATAGAATGACTATTTGTTTTTTAATACACATATGTGTAATAAAGTGACTTCAGAGGAGAGAAATTCTTGTTCAGATTTGTCAACAAATCGAAGGAAGTCAAAGAGCTACAAATATTATTGAAGGTCTAAAAATATGCTTTACTGTAAGAGATTAAACAAACCTCTGCCTACTTGGTTTATTTAAGAAATATGCATAGTGGACTTAATGTAGTCTGCAAGTAGCACAGCACATAAAAAGTTTTCATGTACTGGGTGGCTCTTCAGTAAGAAAAAAAAACATAAAACATTTTTTCTTCTAGTATTTATTTATTTAAAAGCACATTAAATAATTATAATTACAATATATTATTTTTGTACTTACCACATCTTCTCCATTCAGGATTATGTGTATTCATTATAAGCAGAGAAAAAAATCTCATAAGAATAGGAGAAATACAATCTAATTTAAAGAACAATAGCTACTTAGAAAGGATTACAGCTCCGTTTCAAAATGAGATTTTATTTTTTCTTTATGGAGTCATTTTGTTCTCTCTCCTATTTCAGTTATAAGTTAAATGTTACTTATTCTTCAAGATGTTACTGTAGGAGGGCAGTAAAACCAGTAGTTGACTTTTTTGATAAAAGCTCATGCTGCTTTGTATTCTTGAGAGTATCAGAATCTTTTTCTGAAATATGTAGTGGATATTAAATTGATAAATAATTTTAATTTTATTTCATATTATCAGATCATTCTTTGTCTTTTGACAGCTGGCTGACAAACTTTTATTTTGATTAGAAAAATCAATGTACATCCTAATGCTTATGGTTTTGTTCATTTTGGTTTACTTTGCAATGCCTAATCATTTGTAAAGAATTCACCTTTATCTTTTATGGTCAGTGTTTGTAATCTGAAGCCTTTAATTCATTGTTTTAAATTGGTATTTCAACCAGCAGAAGTCTGAAAGGAAAAATATTCTTCTGAAATGTATGGCAAGTCTATAAATTCACACCTATATTTTTTCATTTTCACTAGTTTGAATATTAAATTAACAATATTTATATGCCTTATGAAGGAATTTACACAAAAGTCGTTCTTTGAGTCTTTTTTTTTTTTTTTTGCCACATTCTGTATTACAAATGAGAAAATGTCACTTTCTTCAGCCTTAATGAACTTAAAATTCAGGAATAATATAAATGCTCTCAAAGAACCTTTATTATTTTCCTATAAGATTTTTCCATTCAGTTCTTCTGGTTCTCTCTACTACTGTTCTCTCTCTCTGTGCTCACATTTCGTGACATTTCTTCGCTTCCCTGTTCCTAGTTTCTCTTAGCCACCACTAGGTCATTTTAAAGAAAAACATCCTTTGTTTGGCCGGTTTTAAATCTTCCTTTAAAAAACAAACAAACAAACAAAAAAAAAACAAAAACTTGCCTTCAGTGTTAGGTTGGGTGCTTTTCGAGTCTTAGTTACAACACTGTTCATTTAAGGGTTCTTTTATTTTTAAGTTAAATGTACACAAAAGGAGGTAAGGAAAAGAAATCAAGTAGAAGTTGCTATTACTGTCTCATATTTATAACTTAACTGCTGCAAAACAAGACATATCTTACACAAGCAGTAACTTAATCAAACGTATCAACCTCTTGCAAATTTTAAGGAACCAATCTGTGATTTTAGAGCATTGCTTTAGTTGGATTTCTCATCTTGACAAAGTTTCAAGCATTTTTTTGTCTTTGGCAGTGAGACCAGATCTTTATTAATGAAAGGCAAAATTGATTTTGCAAATCACTCATACTGAATTGAAATTCCAATTTTTAATTCTGGTTTGTTGTCTTTTTAAAGTCTCATCCTTCTCATTCTAGATTTAAATTCATACAGGGGTCTCAGTACAGTTTCCTGTGGGGTCTTAGAACGTTGAATTTTATCTGGTCCCTGCTGCAGAAAGAATTGCAGCATTTGGTTTATTTAAGAGTCATGTTAAGTTATATTTGGTTGCAAATTCCATGCATATGAATATTTCTGAGGGTGTACTTAAATTTTTATTAAAGTACCTTCCAAGAAGCATTTTCTTCAGGAAAACAGTCTAAATTAGAGATGATTAAACTCTTTTTGCTAGGTCTGACTTACGTATTTAGTTTATAAATCTCTTAGTTCCGGGACTACCTCTTATTTTGTGTACAGTAGACTTTGTGACTGTTGGTACCTCTAGGTACTACTGTATATCAGTTGATAAGAGATAGTGCTTTGGTGTTGCAATAATCACAAATTATATGCATGTCCTGTTTACTTTTTAAAATTTGCCATTAGCAGAGTGACCAGATTCCATCAGAAACAAATTTAACAAGACCTCCAGTAAAAGATTCCTCCAGAGATGTTACAGCTGCATTTCATTCACGGCGAAAATCTGAGGTCCGCATCATGATGAAGTATTTAAAATTACAATTAAGAGGCAAAATTTGTTAATGCCATTTTTGTCATTTTGGAAAAATTGAACAAACAGCTAAAACAAATAATTACTGATTACGGGGTCTGTGATTTGAGGCTGGCAGTTATTAATGACATGAAAGGGAAATTGTGTGTAGTGAAGTTGAGAGTTTATTGCTTACTGTGTTGGTTTAAACCCCTAGAAATCACTTTATAGTCTTTCATTTTAAATAGTTGACTGTTCTTTTGTTTAGGGTGGAGCATATCATGATCCACACACAGAAGATGGAGCATCTACTAAAGAAAATAGAATTCTGTATAATGACCCTGTTCCAAGAAGAGTTGGCAGCTTTTACAGAGGTAATTTTATGGTGTATCTTTAAAATTTAAACAAGAATTTTAACATGGAATATAAATGAGGTAGTAAAAAAGCGTACAGGGAACTAATGTGAACAACTTAAAAAAAAAAAATGGAAAAAGAATGTTTACCACATTTTCAGATACTAGGTTGACCTGCTAAGTTGTATGTAGTAACTGTGTTTGTATTCTACTTTTGCAAAAAGTATTTTTGCATATTTGCAAATGATAACTTATATTGAATGAAAAACAATCATCAGTGTAGTTCCTTACAAGTAAAAGGACATTTATATAATCCCAGGAATGTGCGTGTGTGTGTATATGTATATATGTATATGTGTATGTGTATATATATATATACACATATATATATATATGTATGTGTGTGCATATGCTTATGTATGTATACACAAATAGATACTGTTCTAGTATGGTACAGAAAACATGGTGATTTGTGAGCAGATGTCTCATGGCTAAACCTGGGTAATCCTTTTGAAAAGGACAAGGATGATAAGCTAATTACTGTTCCACAAGTGCTAGGAAGCTTGTGGGGTTCCCCTGAACCTTAAGAAGTCACAATCAGCTAAAATTTGATTATGAGTCACCTAATAACCTTAAGTAGAGTCACCAGTCTCCCTCTGATCCTCTTCAGGTTGATCAGTTGGCTGATGACCTGATTTAGACATGTTCAAATCTGTCATCCCTTGCAGGTGTCCCATTGCAATATACAAGCTTTAACGTTGTGCTAAAATTTTAATTGTTGGAGCAATGCTGTTGAGTTTAAAGTTTTACAGTGTAACAGAGAATCCTTGAAGAATCCTTAATCCTGAATTGCTTTTATTAATCTTTAAAACACTCTTAAAACTGGGCACTGTGAAAGAGAGGCACCAAGGAAGAATGACCTTCCGTAACTCATGTGCTAATGAAACTATAGGTCTGGGGTTGTATTCAGTACTTTATTATAAAGTAGAGGTTTCTTCCTCTTTAACTACATCTATGAAACAACTTAATTTTAGTTCAAAGACTTAATACCACTTTTACAATGAAAAAATTATATTCAAGTAATACATTAATAATAGTATATGTAAAAGCTATTGAAAGAAAAAGTTGCCATGAAAAAGCAAATTCATATATATTCAGTTCTTAAGTATTGACTTCACACAGACGTTATTGGCTTGTGCTTTTGTACTATAGCTTGAAAAAAACTTTCCAGTTCAATTTTGATTGATAGTCTAGTGTGATCCTGAAATAATGCTGCAGCAAGTGTCTGATGAATTTTTAATCCAGTGCATATATTTCTGGTGATATTCGTACTTCTGATAACATTTTGTATGTAGAACCTATTTTTGAAAATACAGTATGATTCTTTTGAAAACATATTGTATCTGATTTTGATCCTTTTATTTTTAACAAGTAATCCCTTACTCTTAGTTACATCAAAACACAAAGTAATTTTTTTCAGGGTGGGTATTAACCTTTTTTTTTTTTTTTTAAGTCCTGAGTGAAGATGAATTGTAAACTGTATTATTTCATGTCTGTAATAACAATATTCCAACCTTATATTCTGTTTCTTATTTTTAACTATCAGTTGCACTTGTGGGCCCTTATAGATAGAGGTGTTGTCAATATCCACGTTCTCAATATCCAACAGCATCTTACCCCAGTTCTGATGATGCCATCATTTTACAATATTATCTTGGAAGTATTAGAAAGCAAGGGCTTACCAAGCTGTACAAAAGCACAAACTACTTTTTTTTTTTTTTGGTCATACAACTGTCTCTTCATTCTTTGGTTTCTATAAAAGAGGTAGAGAGGAAGCAGACGACTCAAAAGATGTGATTTTTGGCAGAGCTCAGTATACAGTGTTTGCTGTTTCTCTGTTCAGTTCCATCTCCACGTCCAGAGAGTACATACATAGAAAACAATGTGTCAAACAGAGCCTCTGTATTACCAGCAGACAGCAGCACGGTGGCAAACCACTCAAAGAGACAAACCACCTTTGATACCTGGTGAGTTGTTATTTATACAGATGTGTAGAGAATGGCAGGAAAAAAGGGGGGGGATTTAAGAGAAGAAGAAAAAAAATTTTTGCAAAATTTGCGATTATCTGTACATGCTTAATTGCTTCCTCTGACTATATTGACATAGCATTGCATGTTTGCAGTCCGCTTTTGAGCAACAAGAAGTACTTCATCACACCATCACATTGATTGCATTAAAAACTGTACACTTTTGTCCGGTCTTCCCTGGTTCTTTTTTCTACTATCAGTCTTTGGTTAAAGATGACAGAAAGTGCTTGTGTGCATATAGCAAGCCCATAGCTCCATTTGTGGATTCCAGAAGCATGAATTGTCAGAAAAATGTAAAAAGTTATCAAAATGCATGTTTCCATATATAAAATATGACTGTATTAATGAAGAATATAATATTCACCCTACAATGGGGACTGCTGCTCTGTTTGCTTACGCACCACAGAAGGAATTGAGTATATTCTATGGGAAAACGGACGAAGCAACATCTTAGTGGTGTATATCGATTTTAAAGGGTTTTAAAAAACATTGCATGACTCCATATAGAACATAGAATAATTAACTATAATTATGCTAGTAGAATGACAACATATGTGTAGCTTTGCAGGACTTAAAGGGGAAGTATCTTAATTTTGTTGCTATGAGAGCTGTACAGTTCTAAAATACTCTTAATGTTCTACTTTGATCACAATAAAGCACAGTGAATAAAAATAAGCAAATGGAGTTTCAAGGATTGTTGGGAGGAATGGACTTGTATGCATTCTCATGATTCAGCTGTACTTCGTACCACTATCTGAAACACTGCTCTTTGAAAGTGATAAAACTATGCTATTTAAAGAACTACTTCAGTGGTTTGTTGACATAATGTAATTTCGTATGAACAACCTATGAATTATCTGCTTAAAAAAGAAATGGAAAGGGGGAGGGACACAAACAACTGGTTATTTCAGCTTTTGTTCAGGTTATAAACCCAAGTCAGCAACAGAAGATGTTTACTCCAGAACACTTGTCTCCTGCTCTGATACACTAGAGTCTGCTTCCTGTCCTTCAGTAGCTCCGCCTACATCAGTTTAGTGGATGCTAGTTTTGGGAATCTCGTCACTTATGTAAAAAGGTGGTACTTATGTTGTAATTTGTGGCTAAAGAAGGTCTTTGTTTCCACTGTTGAACCTTCTTACATCTTTTGTTGTCCTTCATATCTGAATCTTTTTATCTGGCATATAACGTAAGCTAACTGGAATCTTGTTTTGCTTTATATATCTTTTGGCAATATATTACCTTTTATAATGTGGTTAATACAAAGGAATATGTAATGTTATTTTAACTCTGAACTGAAATGATAGTATATGTTGTTAGAGCTGGTTGGGAATTTTTTGGCAAATTATTTTTTTTCCTTACAATGCTAAATTACTAAAACCAAAACTTTTCAAAGGGACAGACTAATATCTACTCACCTTTTATTGGAAAGATTCTTCAGCTCCAGGGTAGAATTCACAGTCAAAACCAGAGAGATACTCAAAATAACAAATATTTGGGGGTCAGCATTATATTTTTTCATACAAGGAACTCAAGTGCACAGCCTTTGTTCTTCGTTATTTAAACCAGAGACTTGAACAGAGATCTTAGATCTAATAAGTGAAAGACTTGAACCAGAGGTTAGAGGTTATTTTGGAGCACATTCTCTGTTTTTACCCTCAATATATTCTCTCGAAGCTGTTTCATCTTGTTGAAATAATGAAAGGACCACAAGAGATGCTGAGTACAGCCTACTGAATAAGGCTCTAGATTAACTTTGAGACAGTTAGATTTAAGTCTTTGCTCCACTTACTATACTCAAATATTTCCATAAAGTGGAGCAGCTCCTTTGAGAGAAAAACCCACAGAAGAATAAGCATTTTGTCTTGTAAAATTGAAAGAATGGCAGTGCCCTCCACATCAAATTACCTGCTATTTTGGCATGCATTCCTCTTTCTCTTTGCTTTTCCAAGTCCCTATTTTCCTGAAATGTTTCCTGCCCAGCTCTACATGTTACTCTGTGCAAGTTGTCCTGGCAATGGTCTAATGTTGTTGCAAAATTGTTCTGTGCCATAAATGCAGATTCCTGAGTGATGCAGAGTCTGTTCCTCTACTTATTTTTCTGTATAGAAGTTGTGTAAATGCTTATGAAAATGTTGAAAGCTCTAATGGAATGTGATTCTGCTTACATCATCAATTTTATGATGAAATAAATATTTGATGTCTGATGGACATACATAACTGGTACATGACAATTCATCTCAAATTATGAGTGACATGTATTCCACCTGGACTTGCCACTACTGTAAAATATGGCTCCTCTCATACTATTGCTCTGTGTTGCCTTTCTTCTGTCAAAGATTCTGTGAATGTTTGCTAGACTGAATTGTCACAAATGTTCCCTTGTCTTTGTGTGCATTTCTTCACTCTGTCCTCACTGTCCTGCCTCTTTAAAATAAAGATGTTATAAACTCGACTTTTGTTATCAGGTTTTACTATTAAATTACTAGATCATTTCCGAACTTCAGATGACTTGATTTGAAAAAGGCAAATTTTCATCCTTCTAGAAAATCTTTGAATTTAATTTCCTGCGAGTGATCTTGAACTTGCTCAAATTTCCATCTTTAGATACAAGAATTTTATTCTCTCTCAACTTTTGTCTAAACCTGGGCAAAATTAGTAGGTAATATGCAAGATACCTAAACCTTGTTCTGCCAACGTACCAAAATGCTGACCCGAGTTACCCTTAGGATTGCATTATTACAGTTCTAAGTATCTCCTTGGAATAAACTCCAACATGCAGAACTTCATCTTCCATCACATTGGAAGTGCTTCTTGTGTTGGTTGCTTACAAGATATGTGGGGAATTTTGGAAAGCTTGGACCCTTTAAGTCCATTAAAATGTATTCATTCTATGACAGCTACCATATGTTATACTTTCCTGAAAAAAATAAGGGGAAATACATACAATATTATTTTATATATAAATATATAAACACACACACACACACTGTGACTCGAGAACAAAAAAAAAACCACACAACACAAACCACCGTACTCTTAGGAGTGTCAGAGGCTTACTGTTTTATCTATCTGCTGTTAGTTTTTAGGACTGTAAAACGATACAGTATGCTATGAACGTGACCCGACTGGCTTTAATTTTGCTGTTTCAATGTCAGTGTGACAATGCAGTCACACTGTAGTCCATGGAACAAGAAGGTTGCCAATACCTGAACAAGGTAGTTGAAAGCTTGTTCAGTTGTCTGCAGCCCAACTATTCCTGCACTGCAAATACGCTCCAGTTCATTTACAGATTTTTAGATTTTTTCTAAAAATACCAATAGTCCAAATTTGTAGTTTGCAAGCTTAAAAAATCAGCTGTGTGTTGCACTGGTTGAGGCTTTAGGAATCTGCTTGGCATAGCCTGAAGATGTTCACCTTCCTAATGGTATTGCTCTCCCTCTGACGTTTCCTAGCCAAGACTCTTGCATATGCATTATCATCTCCTACGTTTGCTTTTTTCATCTGTATGGCTGCATCTGAGCCTCCCTGCCAATGCATGTAGGCTCTCTTCTAGTAAACAGCGAGTGCCTCTTCCCAGGCCCTTCTCCAGTCATCAGTGGGTTTTTTTGTACTAAAATTTGGTAGTGAGATATAATGTTATTTGCAAGGAATCCTTACAAAATTCATAGTCATCAATATTCGGTCCAAGAAATAAGCCTAGGAAGGTACAAGTTCATGAAGCCAACTAGTTCCAAATATTTGTTGTTTACTAATGTTGAATTATACTGGGGAGAGGAGGTGTAAAATGCTTGTGTGTATATATACGTATATATGTACACACACATACAAGTATGTATACTTTTTTTTTAGTAAAGCTGTAGCCTTAAGTGATCTAGTGGTTATAGAGGCTTCTGTGTGGTATTCTGTATATAAGATGGTAGATGTGGGTTTCGTTCCAGTTAATAAATCCTACTTTATCACGTGAAAAAAGGTTTTCAGCTCTTAGCAATGATCTGATTTGATCTCTTGATTTTTCGGCTTTCAGTGCCAGGCTATTACACCAAGAAGTTTTTACTAAGGGCTTCAACTTGGAGGATTGATATTTTTATCTTAGGTAAACCATGTATTTGAGGTGCTTCACTGGTTTCAGACATTTTCTTGCCATTGTTTATGGTAACTGTATAACTGCCAAGGTGGTTGGATTTTTTTAATGTTCATTAATATTTTGAAGAAAACTTCAGATATTTCAGTAACTTCTCCTTTAGGCCAAAATCTTACTTACGTAATTGTGAGCTGTGCTGTAAAGGGAGTAAGTAGTATGGTGGCAGCTAAAGAGGATTTCTAACTAGGCTATCTGCTGAAATTAGGGGTACTGAAGAGTAACTGAAGACTACAAGAAATTTCCAAAAAAGGAGCCATGTGCAGTATGAATGCATCTGTGGCAGCATGAATGCAGCATACTTCCTACTACCTTTTTTTTTAAAGTAAATGCTGAAGCACAGCAGTTTGCTTGCCTCCATACATACGTGCAGCTACACATTGATGTATCTGCATGTGGTTGGATACCTTTCCTACCAGGGGGCAATAAATGCTAGTGATAGTCAAAGCATTTCTCTACTTTCTGTGTCTTTTTCCAAATGTCTCTGACCAGAATAACCAATATGATCTATATTATGTGTCCTAAGCATGCAAAAGGCACAAAAAAGGATAAAAGTAACGGAGAAGAGGAAATTCTGCCTGTAGTTTCTGATTGATGGTGAGTTCTGTCAGTGGGGGCTCTTCTCTAGGGCTAGTCTTACTTCCTAGTGAAAGACACACAGGCTCTGGTGTAACTGCTTGCTTTCAAAAGCTGAGGCTTTATGCAAAATACCAGGACTTGGCCGATACATTGTAAGAATTGCCGTGTGATTATACCATACAGATTTTTTCTGATAATCCTCATTTATTCCTGTACTGTCCATTGTCTGAAAACCATCTTTCAGGATGCCTAAAATATCCCGGTGTTTCATCTCGGCGATCAAAATGTTCTGCTCTATTTTTACTCAGCACAAAATCCTGGTGTTGAAACTTCCTGCTATAATGCTATATATGTTCACTCTCTTCACATAATGAGCATGTGTTTTGAAGCAGTTGCTTTTCAAGGTCAGTGCTTTTTCAGACAACTGTACTGCAATGTGAGTCATAGGAGTTAATGACATAAACCCGTCCATGTAAAACCACTGGCTTTTGGGTAGGCAGCAATTGGAAATGAGCAGAGTACTCAGCCCCTTACTTTTTTTTTCTTCTGGTCATTAGAGCTATAAAGAGGAAAATACAGAACAGAATTTCACTTCTGGCCTGTCCACTCACCTGCTCTGGGGAGCAGTTTTCTTGTCCCGGTTCACTGGGCTGAAGAAAAGAATTACGCTTGAGTGAATCTGTCTAAAAGTGTGCAAAAATTGTCCCAAGTTTTATTCTAAAAAGTAAGTTCGCGTTTTAAAAATACAGCATCTCCATTGAGGAATCGGTGTTGGAGCAGAAAAGCCAGAGCAAGACGTTGACAAATTTTAAAGGACGGTGCAGACAAACCACGCTGGCACTTTATGATCTGAGTCTAGTTCTTCAGTGGGCAGCATAGTGTCTGGGTTGGTAATTCACACTGAGGCCGTGTTTTGTGGGTATGTTTGCAGATGAGGATGTGCAGTAGCTCCTCTGGGGAAAGGTTTGGGAGATTCTCAGCGCCTTTCACATGACTTTGAGAGTGCAAGCAGGATACTTGTTGTGCATGCTTTTTTCCGAGCTTTCTAACAAATTATGGAAGATGAAACTCCTAAAAATAATTCAGTAAATAATTCAGGAGTTGTTTTGTCTGTGTGAAGTCGCTCTTGTGAGTTGACAGAATATGTAAAGCTGTCAGTAATGTTTACTTTTGGGCTCTGCTGTGATGCTTTAAGTGAATAATACAAGACTTACTGCTGTTATGCAATGGTACTAAATCCAAGGACATGACATAAGCAGGAATCTTTAGCAGTCCCGTATGTTTAAAATATGTGGTAGGAATCTAATATTTATACTAAACCAGAGATTTTTCCTATATCTACTTTCAGATTTCAAATTTTCACATTGTCTATATCATTGAACATCTGAATGTGTTTTCTGGATCTAGGTTTAAGTTGAAAAAATCTAACTTAGGAAAATTCCCACCATCTCCTCTGCCTATAAATCTTTCCTCTAAGCACATTTCTCTTACTCAATTATTATACCTTGTTACAGTGTTTAAATACTACATGCATTTAGTTAGAACCAGGTAGCATTCAGAGTTTGAGATGGTTTTGGGCAGAAATGGAGGAACTGACCAAACCCCATTTCAGAGTGAAGATACTCATTAATAAGGGGGACAACTGTCGTCATTCCCACCTCAATAATGTGTTTCACATTTGCTTGGAAAAAAACGTCAGCTTGGCATGTAGTAGCAGCTGAATCACCAGTTTACAGCATAGCATTTTAAGCCAGATTTAGAACCCAAAGATAACTATAGCAGGCAGCAAAGTGTTGCTACATTACAGTTGCTCCAAGAAAAACAGCTTCTCTTTGACATCCAGAGCCCTTGGAACTGTGGCTGTCCCTCAGGTTTTCCAGCAAGACAATAGAATAATTTCATTTTTATTTTCATACAAATTAAGGCTAAAAAAAGGGCAATTAGATGATCCAGTATGACTTCACAGATGTTAGTTGCCAGTAATTGTCATCCGTTCTCTGGGGTTGAAGCCCAGCAGTGTATCTGGCAGAAGCGTATGCAGTCCTGATTTGAAATGTCAAAGATGGCAAATCCACTCCTTCACTAAGGAGTTTCTTCTGGTGGTTAATGATTCTCATTGTTAAAATCAGTGCCCTATTTCTAATAAGACTTCTCTGGCCTAATCATCTACCTACTTGTTCTTGTTATGACTTTGCCCTCTGCTTTAAAGGTCTGTAATTTCTTCCTGGATAAGTACCTGTGTGCCACAATCAAGGAAACTCTAAATGTTGGGGTTGGCTTGGCTGTATTTTTAACATTGTAGAGAGGTTGAAATCTCTGACTCTTTTAGTGTAGACCATTCTTTTTATCTCCGTGAAACTTCCCTTCAGCATTTCCAATTTTCAAAATAGCTTAAAGGGCACTAGAGCTGCATACATCTATGTCTCACCGATGTCCTACATAAGCCATCTTTTTGCTCTTTATCAGTACTTTACATCCTTAGTTTACTGTGTACACTTAAAGTAACGTGTTGGTTATCAGCTGTAGTTAATTCTGCTGTAAACAAGATATGAGGGGGAAATAAATAAAATTCAATCTTCAGGGAAGTCAACTGTTCCACTTTCGGGTCATCTTCTTTTGCCAGCACTGTCTCGCGCATGCATAACAAACTAACTGAAGTTTTTAAGTTGAAATGGATCCCCAGCCTCCCTGATGATAAATTTGGAACCATGTCAGCAAAGGTCAGGAGTGTCAATTGAAATTGGTTCTGTCTGGCGAACTTTGCAACTCCCGGCTCTCCGGCAAGCAATGGATAAACTGGACCAGTGCTTTTGTACCTCCTCACCAGTTGTATGTTCTCTCAGATACAATTTTCATTTTTCTAAAAAAAAACTTGTGTGTGAATATTTTGGTTTGAGTATTAAATTCTGGCTTAAAAAAAACATGCATGCTTACCTTTTCCCTAAGTAACTACTCACTGGTTTGACTAATCATTTTACCCTAACACTTTGTTCCTCCTATCCCATTTAATAAGACTATCTGTTATTTGTATAGTAACCATTGAACCAATGAATGTTTAAACATTAAGAATCTTTTTGCTTCAATCAATAATTTTCATTCTTTGGCATAAGGTCTCATTATTTCACAGAATTTGCATCATATCAAAATAAAATCTATCTTACAATACCTTATCTCATGTTTAGGAAAAGTCCTGAAAATCTTAACAGTCACTCTGAACAGCTCAAGGAGAAAGAAAAACAAGGGTTTTTCAGGGCAATAAAAAAGAAAAAGAAGAAATCTCAAACTGTAAGTATGCAGTTATTTCTAAAAGAAAATACGTTTATCAGTTTTGAATGGTACTATTTTAAAATGCTAGACTAGTACAGTATATTTATATTATTTGTGATCATACCTGCATGTATCTATTTGTTCTTTTTCTGATTTCACTATATGACAGTCAGATACACTTTCTGTGACTTTGTTTTCATTAAGATATTTCAACATCCAGTTTAAATGCAAGTTTTAAGCAGATGTTGTGGCAAATCCTTTTGCAGTATATGTTGATACCGTTCAAAAAGTAGCAAATGCATTATTGTGTGTCCTTAGAGCTTGAATAATTTTAGATACCCATTAGGAGGAGATCAAACTGCTATAAAGGAGAATTCTTTAAGAACTTCTTGCCGTACCCTGAGACTGGAATAAAGATGATGTGCCTTAGCCATTCTCAATGTTTTATTTTTTGTTGGGGGAAGAGGTTGCGTCTGTTATTGTATTGTGTATGCCCTTGCTATCTTTTCTGTATTTCTGCATTTACATCTAGGTTTTGGGAGAGAAAAATAACTTTATTTTATCAGAGGGCAGTGGCATATTAGCATTTCACAAAGTTTTACAATGAAAGTCCCTGTAAAAACTGGGAAAACCTAAACATTGGATAACAGTTCTGGAAACAGTAAAATACTTAAAATTACATTTGCATATCTGTTTTACAAAATTTTAAAACTGCAGGTACTTTATCTAAAATTATGGCTAGTAAAAATGTGCTCTTGTAATTCTCATCCAGGCCACCAGAAGACGGGCTTTTTATTAGTATAGCAGTATGTTACTAAAATTCATGTGCAAAATAGTGTCAAAAGTAAACCTTTGTCTCTTTATGTTACTGGTTCTTTCCAGTGTGCTTCATTCTTACATTTCACTTTTCTGTATAACACGGTCTGGGTAGTAAAATGAAGAATTCTACCCAACTTTTTTTTTTTTTTTTTATTATATCTTTTTCACTAAAATGTAACTTTATTAATTTGTTAATAACAATAGTTCCTTTTTTGCTTTTGGTGTCATGTCAGATTTCTCAGTGTACAAAAAAAAAGATAAATTTCAGACTTGACTTGGAATTTGAAAATCAAACTGTTTTATCTAGTAGTGGTATCATCATCTCCAACAGTAGTGTATGCTGCCCTTTTCAGAGTAGCTTGCTTGAATTCCCCACATTTCAGGTTTGGTTTTGTTTAAGAACTCAGTGCCATTGAAAAATTAGGTTGTAATATTTCTGTAAGTGAAATTGCAGTTATGGTTTTGAAGGTTCTTGAAATGGAGTAAATTGTGCTCACTCATCATAGCTAAATAGGCTTCAGAAGAAGTTAACAGTACTGCAGGGCAAAGGGGAGTAACTAAATCAAAATATCTTCTGTCATAGAGTGAGGTGGCATGACTGGGTGTTGTTGGAGGGCTGATCTGTTGAAAATTGGGGGAGAGGAGTGTTTGTCTGCTTTTTTGTTGTTGTTTGTTTAATTTTCTTTGAACTGCATGGAACATGCATGCGTGTGTTAACTAGCACACAAAAATGCACCATGTCTTCTTGCTAGCTAGGTTTTAGGGCAGTGGCTCCTACCTCTCTCCTTCTGAACTTGTTCACCTCGATACCTGTTCCGAACTAAATATCTAGATTAAAACTCTGGGATTTTTTGATATCAAAATGTCCATGAAAGGATAAGCACGCCTAATTGGTTTAGGTAGCACGCTGGAGCCATTGGTTTTGGTGATGCATTTTCCAAAAAAAGATATTTGCACTGTTTCAGATTTCAGCCATACGGACATGGTGGCAGGGAACATATTAAAAGTCCAGCTGATAGATGAGGTATCAACTACTTCCAGATTAAACTACGTGAAGGAATTAGAGACTGAGTTGAGTTGTGTTGCAATGCAAAATCCAGCACTTTCCCAAACATCAGCTGACAAGCACCTTGCTCTGTAGATACTGAAGACATCGCTGATTACAAGCCAGGACAGATTTACACGTGCTCCTTACTCCTTTTCATACTTAAGGAGAGGGAGAGAGTGTTTGCATAACGAAAAATGCATTGGCTAGTTACACCTAGTATTTCACAGGAAGATGCATAAAATTCCTGAAATGTGATAGTGATGAAACTCTTGCATCCTCATCTACAAGCTTGCTGACATCAACTTCATTCAACCAGAGACTGAAAAACCTCCTTTCATTTCTACTTGTAGTTGTTTGACAGGACAGTATCTAAGGACAGACTGCACACCAATGTGTGTGCAAATGTTTGCTTCAAACACTGTTCTTTGTTCTTCTTTGCCTGTTAGTTGAAGAAGTCTACCTAACAAACATTGGAATGTTCATTAGGATCTTCCTCCACGAATGTAAATTATTACCTGAAAATTATTTAGCTCCAAGTTTGATTTCAGTAGTAAAAGCTTTTAACAGCACTGTAGTAATAGCTCTTCAACTACAGCAATAATGGACTCATATTAAAAATCTTAACATATACCTTGTGACTATCCAAATTTTTTTCTGAGGCTTAAAATTCTTAGAGTCCTAGATGTGTGTAATTCTAGCTATGTACTCTGATACAAGCTTTCTGCAGCAAATAACAAACTAGACCCAGAGAACAGTCATCTTGAGAAGCATGTAATAGTACACAATAGTACACATTGTTAAGAGGGTAATAATATCACATCCATTCCTTACTACTTACATCCACTGTTATTTGGCAAGTTTCGTGTTGCTGGTGATCATCGTAAGAGTCATAAAAGATGACTTAAATTGGACTAAAGATATCTTCTTAATAATGTCATTCTCAAAATCTCCAGTAGCGCAGAACTGATACCAGTTTCTGATACTTCCTCGTGCAGAGGATTATTCTCTCTAGAGTTCTCCAGGTGTAGTTCTTTATGGATTAACAATCACTGCTGTCTGCTATGGGAATTCTTTGCAATATTGTTTTTGAAGAGCTGTTTTTATCCATTCTCCTTTTTATCTTGTTTTGGAATCTTTTAGTAATGCAGCAACAGGTTTTGAGGATTGCTAGAATCACATTTTTTTCTGCAATCTGTCACTAAGCGTTTTGGTATCCATGAGGGCTTTGTACAGTGTCAATGTGCACTATCTTCAGAGGAGCCTGAGTTTTGCAGATTGTGGCACATATTGCAAGCTATGGATCTGAAGAGATTATGTACTTTGGAAAAAACAGTTGCAAGTGACCCTTTCTCCTACTGATGCTTTGATTCCTTTTTAGTTTACTGAACTTCAAACAGGAAATTCTTCTGACCATAGAGGTTCTAAGCAGGCTGTGCTAATTAATGACTTTGTCTTTTGTAGCTTGGATGGAATCTAGAAGCTGGGAAAGTTGGTTGAAAACCATCTCTTCTGGTGGTGTGCCTATTGTTATATTTAGTCATACAACCTTTATAGTATAAAGTTTTCTTTTGGTAGGCAAATGGCACAGCAAGTGTCTTGGGCTTGTTTGCACCTGAGAGGAGGAGAAATCATCTTGTTCATAATTTTAATACTTAACAGTTCTGTTTGTTGTTTGTGCATCCATTGGTATGCTCTTTGATTGTCTTACGGAAATAAAAATATAACAGCCAGTGCCCTTGCAGTTG
The DNA here is from genome assembly GCF_040182565.1 of Anser cygnoides. Classification (NCBI taxonomy): domain Eukaryota; kingdom Metazoa; phylum Chordata; class Aves; order Anseriformes; family Anatidae; genus Anser; species Anser cygnoides. The sequence continues at coordinate 129,199,480 of NC_089873.1, read as the reverse complement.
TACGTGAAGTTGTTAAAGGCATATTTTTGTCAGAACTGAAATCATTCATCTTGGAGCCCTAGCTCTTTTTAAAAGCTAAAAATAAAATACTTTTCTTTCTTCCAGAGGTAACTATCAACTGCTCATTCTAAAACCGCTTGCTGCTATTACTAGTGTATCTTTGATATTTTATTTATATAAAAATAAAAAATGCCATAACATTTTAGATCATTATCGTAAGTAACAAACACTTGCCAAAATTACAAGATTTGATCCAAAGCTCAGTAAAGTCAACAAGACCTACCTGCAGTTTTGAAAAGACTTTGTACTGTACATTCCTAATGGGAGATAAGAATAGGTGATCTCTTTTTCTGTAAGAATAATGATCTCTTTTTCCATGCTGTATATGCATTGAGTTCCTTGAATTTGTTCCATACACTTTCTTCATTCAATCACTATTATATTTTCCTGAAGCAGATTATAGGATTGATACCATGTACTGTTGGAACTACAAAAATATAATTATGAGTTAATATAGTAAGGACAGATCTCCTGAATTGATATACTATGCATTTAGATTTTGTATCTTATATTACAGACAAACTCAACCAACGGGGAGAATCCAAGCATCAAGAAATCCCTCTTCCCTCTTTTTAATTCAAAGAATAATATAAAGCATAGTTCTTCTTTGAAAAAGCTTCCTGTAGTCACTCTACCCATGGTATTAATTTTTAAGTACAGTAGCTCTGTAAAACGCTCCAGTAAACTTATTTTACTGACTACAGCAGCATGTGTTTTATTTTCATGGGATCACTTTCTCTTCATGCCAGTTAAGTATCTTGGGCCAGTTCAATAAATTCAAGTAAAGTTGGTGGTTCCGTTGAAGTAGATTATGTCTTAAAAAAAAAAAAAAAAGTTTTTTGACCATTTGTTATACTGAAAATGTAATATACACAGCTCCAGAGAGAAGGAGCCCTGGGACTAGGACTAAAGGAGGAAAATAGTTGTGAAATTGCCGATGTTTAAATTTTCTCATTCTGTTTCAATCAGGAAAAAAAAAATAACCTGGTTTGTTTTATAGCTATATTGGAGATACATTCTGTGTGCTAACTGCTCCTTTATATATAAAATTAATTAGATATTAATGACGGATTCTCTGAAAAATAAACTTAACTCATGTTTCTAATATATTTTTGTTTGTGCTGATTGTTCATGATAAAAGGCAGCTTGCATTAAAAATAGGTTAAATTTAATTGTTCTTTTTTGCTTAAAATTCCTGAAATAAAAGTCTCTATAAGCTTTACATTGTCTTTCTGCCATAAAATTTTATGAATTTACATCTTGTTTTTTAGTGGTGTTGAATTTTTTTATTTTTTAATTTGGTTTGGGTTATTTGTGGAGGAGCAGGAAGATGAGGAAAAGAAAATCTCTTCCTTTGTGATGGCAAAATCGGTCAGATGTCAGTTTAGAGATGATTTCGATCTGCTTCAATTAGGAACAAATTTATAGAACTGATCCTTGGTCTTAACTGCAGTATGGAATGCTTTTTAAATGAAGATGACACTCAACAATTTTTTTGTTGTGTTTTTTTTCTTTTTTTTTTTCTTGGAAGCCTTGTTTAATTGCTCTCTCTTACAGCAAATAACACTAACAGCATGTGAATGCTTCAAGGGCTAAGGGTGTAGCAACTCTGCATGACCTCCGCAGCCACTTACTATGGGGAAAAATAATGAAAGGACATTGCAATTCTGCTGCAGTATTGGGCTTCACTTGCGTTGTGTAATTAACTTGGGAAAATGATTTACAGCTATTCTTAAGAAATGTATTAATAGCCCAGTATTTAATGTTTTGTTGCAGATGCCTAGCACTGATGGTCAGGATCTCTTGGCATTACAGAAAGCCATTCATTCTACTAATCACCAGAGCAGCAGGCAGAAGGATTGGCATCCTGAGAAGATGACAGAAATCCAGCCTCATGTAAGTAGCTTTATCAGTTCCCTGTATTTTAACATCACGAAGGTGTCTTGACAGGTTTTTCTCTGGTAAATAGAAAAATTGCATTTGACGTTATTTCCCATCCTCCCCAGTCCCTCCTCACTGAATGTAAAAAATCATGTACCTGCATTACTGCATAATTCTTTGAAAATCTAGACACGAATGACAGGGAAAGGAGGTGAGACTGTATGTCCTTGTGTCAGTCGCTGAGCCTTTAGAAATGGTGGTTATGTGTTTGTTTTGGAGACAAACAACTTTTCAGTGCACAGCCGCAGTAGGCACTGCAGCGCTGTGGCAGTGCCCTCCAGTGAGGGCCTGCTGCTGTGTGGCTGTGCCTCGGCTGGCACAGGCTGCTGGTTGTGCAGGCTGGCTCGTTGCAGCATCGCGCTGCGTGAATGCAGCTTTATGTTCTCCAGTTCTAAAACCAGCCTGGGGGACAGGGATTGGGAGACAGCTTCTGGGCCATGCTCTTGCCATTACAACATTGAAAACTGAAGAGGAGGGTTTGTTGCAGCTGCTGTGTTTGAGGAAGCGAGTTCTTCTGTGAGCTGTGGAATTTAATGGAGCTGTTATCCTACAAATTTGTTTACTCAGGCTTACCCCAGCTCTTGCTACTCATTTCAGTAACCCCTTGTGTCTCTTCTCCTTTGGCCTGCTTTACCAGCTAAAGAAGCTGTGAGGGACAAGAGCTGCTTACCACCCTGCTGCAGGCAAACAAAATACCAAACTGCTGAGCTCTGCCAGCCTTTATTTCAGTGCAGATAGTTACTCAAGGTTCTCTCTAACCCCCAGTTGACATTCAGCAAATATTTAGGTACTTCATGTTTCTGATATCTGCGCCTCATGAAATGTGGCTGAGGTTCTAAAGTTAATAGCAGGAGTACTGACAGATGGAGAGCTAGTGCAATTGTCTGTGCCTCTGTTTTCATAGGACATAAGGTTAAAATAACCGACGGGAACAAAAGCTTTTTTTCTGAGCTAGTCGTTCCATCTTTTCAGGTAGCTGATGGATTTGAATGATAATGAGAAATCATTCTTCTCAGGTGTGTAGTCATAGCTTGGAAGGAACTATTCCAAGTGAGTGCATACTAAAAGTGAAGAAGTCCTGCAAAGTTCAAGATACTCCGTTTAGGATATGACAGTTTTGTTATAGGAAGTCTGATATGATACAATAGCAATGAGAGTAGAAGGTCAAGTGCTTTCCCCATGTCTTATAGAGCCAGCCATTAAAATCTCTTCGCAAGCTATTACACCTCTCCTCTTCAAACCATCCTGTCCCTGCCGAGCCTCGCTTCCAGCCCCTACCGAGCCAGCCGGCCAAAGCTGCTTTTTCTGAAGTGCGAATTCACCCCATGAGTCAAAGCTCCAGCAGCGGCAGCAGCAACGCGCGGCAAGAGCCGCAGGCAAAGGGCAGGCCAACGCTGCAGATCCCGAGCCAGCTGGAGCCCACCTGGCACGTCTCCCCCGTCAACAGGAGCGCGAGCGATGGGCCTCCCTACTCCGACCAGCCGCCCTCCAAGAGTGGGCAGAACGGGCACGCGTATAACCGAACAAACCGGTCACGGATGCCAAATCTGAACGACCTGAAAGAGACAGCCTTGTAATTGCACTCCAGGCAGTAGGCCAGCTCGCACGGAGGTCAGCGTAGGGGAGTGGTGGTGGTTCTGGTGATGGTAAGACTGTATTTTCAGCTTTATAAAGGTGTGCAATATGTACATGTGGAGCTATGTTGTTTGGCACCACAGCGAGAGTCAGGGATTATACAGTAAACCAAGTCGAATTATGAATTACTAGTCATCAGAAATGTCACTGGACGATAGGCAGAGTGTGCCATTCAGGGAGAAAAATGTATTGCCATTTTCTCTCATTTACATTCCAGCTTAGAGCACATCTCTGTCAGAAAGCTGGGAGACTTCTGGTATGTATTGGCACTTATAAGGGTGAAAACATTCATGTCTAGACCTATGCCCTTACTACATTTTTTGCTGCCTAGTTAAAACAGTGGGGTTTATGTGATAAAAGTGTATCCCCGTTAAGGGTTTAAAGTTAAATTGTATGTCTTAAATTTGTTTTTTAAACTTCCATATTTGATAGGATTTGTAATATTTATTTATGATGACCTAATATCGTACTGTTATAATCATATCTTTTATGTTATAATGTAAAGTTATTTTGAGCTGTTTGAAACATTGTGAAGCAGTGCAACAGCTACAGTAGTTTCTATAAAAAACTAACAGTAACATTTATATATTGCATCAGGAGTATTTTATTCTATATATAAATATATATATATAAATGGAAAATAACTGTCTGTTTTTTAAATATACTCATTTAAAAGAAAAGTATTGTTATGACACTATCTGCCATATTTTTATACATTTGTGATATAAAGTGCAGTATTATACTTCTAATAAAAGGAAGTTGAATGTGGATATAAATGTGACTGTAACAGTATGAATCTTGCTCAGCTATGAGAGCCCAATATTATAGGAATTACTGATAACAAACAAAAGACAACATTCAATTCCAAGCTTTATTATGGGCTATTTTGTTGGAAGTATTGGCTAAATGTAAGAGACTGCAGAACTGTACAGTAATCTAAATGTGGTATGGTCTCCCCTGCGTCCTTAGATTTCCTAATAATAATCATAGGATTTCTGCATCTGCATCGAAAGATTAGAGCCCCAGAACCATTTTTTTTTTCCTCTAAAGAGATAAAGTGCCCCATGACTACAAGCTAATGCAGGTGCTCTTCCACTTAATAGTAGGGGTGAAAACCAAAGAAACATAGCATGAATTGCAAGTGAAATGCCAAACTTTGACACTTAATGCATAGCATGGCACTGCAGATCATGGTATAAGCTTTTATGCATATGTGTATTTTACATCTTGTTTTAGCAATCTATTAACTAATAAGATAAACACTGTATTTAAATTAAAAGTACTCTTGCACTTTTTCTTATATTTCAGGATGTATTTAAAACTACAAATCTGATATTTGGATATTGAGGGAGAAGGTTGCCGTGCAGCTTAATTTCTCCTTAGATCTTACTGTCCCAGTATTCCCATACACAGTTCAGTGACCAGTCTCAGCTAAATACTAGATCTTGGGTTCCAGTCTCCTGTACAACATTGTTAAAACTGCCTTTACGTTGGTGAATGTCAAGTATAGCAAATATATAACCTGATTCCTCTGTTGCTACCAGTAAAATAAATGGAAGGTGAGTCGGTAGGAGTCAAAAGAGTTATGCCAGTCTAAACTTTGTGCAATAAGAGGAGAGTCAGGCCTGTAGTGTCAGAACAATACAATCTTTCCTTTTCAAACACGTTCATTCAACTCCCTCGTTACTCTGCAGCATAGTTCATTTTCTATATGGTGTCGTCAGAAGACACTTGTACCTGCAAATATGTTGTCTGTTCCGAGAAGAGATTAACCTGAATGTAAAATTGTTGACTTAGCCATAGATATAGTTAACAGAAGTAGCCAGACAGTAAGAGCTGAACTTCCTACTTTGAAAACAATGCAAACTGGACGTGACGTTCGGTACCTCTTGAATCATACCAAAGTTCTAACAACAACACATTCGGTACAAACACTTTGAAAATCTTTGTCAAGTACAGTATGAAAGGATGTTACAGCAGGTTTGTCCAGGGAAAAAATTAAGCCTGGTAAATTTGAAAAACTATAAAATAAAAATTCTTTGTCAATTGCCTGCAAGAAATGTGCGTATAATTTTCTATAGATATATATGGTTTATAGTATATTTATATATGCTATAACATATAGAGTATTTATATAGCATATATAAATACAGTAGACATGAAAGGATATTCAGTTTTTGATAAGTTCAGTGGGCATCCAGGAAGGATATTGTGATTTTTACTAGTCCTTACTATCAGAGTTTAGCAGTATATTTTAAAAGTCTCTCTTCGATTCACCAGTTCATCACAACTAGACTACTCCCGTTCTCTGCTTTGAAATGGGTTGATGCCACTGAAATCCCTCGCAAAAGCATTGCCTGGGAGTGGGGCTCTAAGCAGTACTATGTGAATGTCTCCGAGTGAGCATTCAGACTAGACTCTTCTGTACTTTATGGGTATATTTCCTTTTGCCTCTACAGGATTTGTATCTTGATAGTAAGAGCTTCCTGCTGGAGATGATGCTACTGGGCTATATGTGGCTATTCTGGTTTCTAGCAAGGAAAAATGTTTCCCAAGGTTTTTGTTTGTTTGTTTGTTTCCCTCAGTATGCATTAAGTTAAATCAGGGTAATCTCTGACTGTACATATAGCTATTTAAAGTAGTTAGCAAAGCTTCAAGAGTGACCTAAGGAATGTTCAAGTATTTATTTGGTGGCCCGTATTTACAGAAAGTTGTTTCTACTTCATACTGCATTTTCATCTCAACTTCAATGAACAGTAACAGATTTAAGTTGAATACTAAATTGTGTTGAATGTATGTAGTATTTTCTTCCTTCTGTTAGAAAGAATTTCCAGCAGCTCAGCCAGCTGGTGCTGGGATAGATTGTGTATTTTTAACCTGGTCTAACTTCCGAATATTTAAAATATTGCTAATGTAATTTTGCTGAGGCTTCCAAAGAAGTCTTATTATATGGCAGAGATTTGCTGTCTCAATAAAGGAGAAGATAATTACAGAGCAAACAATTTTCTAAGTGTGAGCTTTCCTCTTCACTGGTCTTTGAGTCTCGTGCTACACGTTCTATAGATTTACTTACTATAAAGTATCTTATTTAAACAGCATTTTATTCTTTGGCAAGCTGCTTTGCCTTATTATGGCATCATTAATGATGTGAAAAGTAAAGAAACTAAGTTTCAGAAATGGATTAGTCATTTTGCAGAACTCAAGCTGCCTAAACCTGTAGATATGTTTTTACTATAGCTCTTGAGCTCTTGTTAATCGACAAAGAAGCACCTTAAGCTCATCTTAATTGAAACTGTGTGAAGCTGTGTGGTTAAGCTGTCCTTTTAAACTGCCATGAAAATGCATTAACCTAAAACAACACGTGGGTTTTTTTACCAGACCTGACCACAGAGAACAGTCCCTTAGGGCTATGTAACATGTTTTGCTCTGTTATCGCAGTCCAAGATCCCTTGTTCCTCCGAGAGGTCGCCAGCACTGAGCACCAGGACAAGTTCTCGGCAGGAAGTCAGCGGTCCCAGGTTCGATCCAGTCTTTCTAAGAAGTTCCCCATCCCACAGGGCTTGGGACTTGTACCAAGCTTTCATTTCTGATACCAAGTCAGACCCACCTCAATGTACCCATATATGTACAGATAGTTGCTCTCTTAGATCAATATGAAAGCAGGCCTCAAACTTCCAAACTTAACACACACCCTCAGATCATCTTCAGGCTTGTCGCCTTTCTCTCTGCTGGACCAGCTTGTTTGGGGAGCAGAGCTAGAGTGATTCTTCGGGCAGCAGTGTCCTGCGATAGGCTTGTGGACATCCCTGGTCATTGCAGTTGGGTCTTCTAAAGGATGAATGTTCATAATATAAAAAGCCATGTACCAACCTTTGATTTTTCTTCAAAAGCCTCTATAACTTAGCTGAGTAGACTACTGTGTTCACCCAGAAAAAGCTATGTATTTTTAACAATTCAGTGCTGTAATTCCTTGTAGCGAAGGGAACTCTGAAAGCAATGCTGTCATCTATTTAGCTAAGACAAAAACCAGCTGCTTTCGAGGGGAGCCGAGCTAGAAGTGTTCGGAGTTTTTATTCTTTTGTTGTTGTTGTTGTCTTAAAACAATTTGGTAGTGAGACATGCTTCAGAAATACCTACATGTAATTAATTCTGTATATGCTGAACACTGTCAGAGACTGGGAGAGTATTTGAATCTCAGTCACACAAAGAGTATTAAAAGGATAGCCATATATAATACACTGCAAATTGTGGGGTGGCAATGAATGTTTCTTTTTTCCGTTCCAGCTAGCATGAACAATACATTTATTAGTGGGATTTTATCCTCAGTCACACATCTGGGCTGATCATGTACGTAGGCCCACCATTTGGAATAGGATAGGAGTGTCACAGAAGATGCTTGGAAAGGTGAAGTGCCCTATTAAATCATTTTAAATGACCTTTAAATCAGGACACTGTATAAGAACAGGTGCCTTTCCCCAAACAGTTCTCTCTAATGGTGTCATGATATTAACCATTCATTAGCTGGGTTTGTAGGGAATGAGGAGAAAAGCCATTTAACTTTCTGGCCTTTGTTAAAAAGGGAGCAATTTGAGTAAACCCTTTTAATATAACACAGCTTGGAAGTTCTAGATGTCGGCTCCTTTCTCAGAGTCAAACAGCACCAGTGCATCATTGCTTCAGGCTCATCAGGCTACTGAACACTTGTACACATTGCTTGGTTCAGATGTTGTAATGAAACTGAAGATCTCCCACTCTGCAATCGTGAAGCAAAGTTCCTGATAGCTAAGCAAAGCAAATTTTACAGGAGATCCTCTTAATCTGAAGAGAAAACCTGTTGTAGATAGCCTGTTGTCTCAGCAGTCTTTCTTAATAGCTACTGCGCGAGGCAGGATAGATTAGGTTTGAAGTTCACTTGCTCCAAGTTGTGCTCGGATGCTTATTTGTTACCAGGAATATCATTGCATACAGTCAACTGATTGGAGCAAAAGGTGACTTTTTTGCCAGACTAACTGGAAGGTGCACAGAAAGTGAGAGGATACTTTATACATACTTTAATGCTGTTGTTCCAGCAGCTCAGATTGCTTCTCAGGCTCTTTTAGAATATAACCCAAAATATGTCGCCAGGTAAATGTGTCTCTTAAAACATGGCTCAAGGGTCTGAACTTGGAATTTGTGACTAAGGCTAAGAGTGACTCTACACATCTCTTGTCTTCTCTACCAGTCAATCTACCTCCTCTCTCTTGCAGAACGTGGTCGAAGTTTGGTTTGTTTGTTCCGAGTTTATTATTGACTCCAAATTTTGAACAGATGTATAAAAAGATTCTTCCTCTAGGCACTGTTAGCAACCAAGTAATAAAATTTTGATGGGCCTTCATCTGATACGCTTCTAAAACCTCCAAGCCATCTTAGCTCTCCTTCTAGAATCCTAACGCCATCCTTTGCACTGCTTTGCAGTCTTCCCTTGCTCTTCCCCATGTGGTTCTCGAATATTGCAGTTGCCTTGTTCTTTGTTCTTTCTCTAGTGCAGATTATCAGGGAGTTAGAGGCCTTATCTACTACTCCACCCTGTTTGCTGTTTTACTCAAACAGCTATCCTTATAGACTTGCTCAGGAGTTTCTTCATTTTTATTTTTCATTTCATCTGGGTGAGATACTGTACCTCATCGTGCCCCCACCAAAACACACTGCCTACCCGGCTTTCTGTTCCACCAGGTCTCTGTTTTACAGGGCATTGCTTCTCTGGGTCCATTGCGAGAAATGCAAGGTGGCATCTTAACTGTACAGGCGTATAAATGCTTTGTGAAGTAACTGCTTTCGTAGAGCTTTCCATTAGCAAAGTTAAAGCATGTTCATAGCGCAAGATGGAAGATGTTATTCAAGTTTCCTATAGCATATGAACCTCTTGGTGTAAACTCTTGACTTGTAAATCCAATGGCAGAGCTTTTAACTGTTTAGTAAGGCAAAACTCTAGGTGTAGCTAACTGTCTCGGCTTTCCTTTTCTTCTCACTTTTTTTTTTTGGCTAGTGCACATCTTAGACTCATACTACTGAAGGATATGTGTAATCTAAAGGAGTAACATCTATATGCATTTGGTTTATATGGAACAATAAGCTAAAATTTTCCACGAAACCATAATTTGTTGGAAATTCTATGCAGGCATTTTTAAATCTGGTTAATCTGTTAAGGACTTCCAGGACTGCTTAGATCTCCACTGTGAAATCTTGAACTCTGAATTTATTTAATTGGGGAGAAAGAAGGAAGAACTAGGTTAAGAAAAAATGGGATCTTTTTTCACAATCTGCCAATACAGACTATTCGAAAAATACCAGACTGGGGAGGTTGCTTTCAAAAATTCCAAATTTATGGATAAGATTCCCCAATGTTTTTAACAACTATTAGAAATCTAAAGCGCACAAACTTTTAAATCTGTCATGCTTTCTGTTGTGGAAGGAACGTGGTGTGGTGTTAATCCTTTTAATCCTGGAATACAAATTGATTTTAAAATGTGTTGAATATTTAAGGATGACTTCATGCAAGTTAATAAACCATTTGTAAAGTGTTTGTATACAACCCTTTGTATCATGTTGTTGGTACACCTTACCAAATTTTTTTTGGGCATGTATTCCATTCTTAACTTCTGTACAATTTCTATCGTTGCTGTAAATATTCTAAAAGAGAAAAAAAAAAAACTGTGGTAATCTTAATTATCAGCATGGAAATGGTTAATTTTTACTGAGCACAATGTATTTTTGAATGGGCCTTCCAAAATATGTCTTTAATAAAAATGCAGATTTTGCACTAGAACACTGGCATGGCTCGGTGGCTCGTCGTGTTCCCTGCGCAGCGCCTCCAGTGCATCCATCCATCGGCCGGGAGCAGAGGAGCAGGGCAGGGCAGGCGGGCAGCAGAGCTCCTGTGCCCAGCACCTTACTGCTAGGCCCTGACGCTCCCGGTCTGAGAAGCTGGCACGTGTCTGGCTGCATAACGCATTGCTCCCGCGCATCAACTGAGGCTCTGCTGGGGAACTACGTGGGTGTCAGCGATACTGGGGGGGGTTCCCCGTTAATGGGTTCCCCTTTAGCGTGTTCTGGTCATGACTTTTTTTTATCACTTTGTACAGCTTCAAAAAACTTGAAATATTTCTCCATCAATCCCTCATTCTTCAGGGTAATTGGAAGCAAGCTGAGGAGCAGGGAGTGTTTTAAAGCTCCCAGCCAGAAACCTAGTTGAAATCCTGTTTTCCTGGGACGTGGCTCTGCCCTTAGCACCCCTCTCTGCTCTGACTCTTCTAACCATCTCATGGTAACGAACCCAGGCTCTCGGTGCCCTTGGGTGCACTCCCTGCAGGGCTCCAGAGGACGGAGCAGCCACCTCCTTGAAGAAGGCCTGGTCAGGCACCTCACCGTGGCAGCCACAGTGTGCTCCACGTTGGTCTCCCTTGGGACAGAGGGCAGACTGGGTGTGGGTATCTCCCTCTCTGATGGCCATTAAGGGGTAATTTCTGCAGGAATGCGTTAAGAAAAAGGGCCTACTCTTGTAGGAGCTGTACAGCTGGAGTGGAGGGCCAGAGCTGGTCTCTTATCACGTAACTGGGATTGGGCAGGCTTGACTACTCAGCACAGTTTCCTCACATCTCTGTGTAAGCGCTCCAGTCTAAAAATTCATGTCATGAAGCTAAAAAGAGCTCTTATTCCTACTTCCTATTTCAAAACTGTTGTGTTGTACAGGTTGCAAAGCCATACATCAGTCTCCCTACCTTTGCAGGTGAATTCCTGCAGGATTTCTCACTCCTAGAAGATTGCCTTTTCATCACTGCTTTGCGTCATTTCTGGCTGTCACAGTTGCTCCTCTGGTTAATGGTGATTGGAGGCATCTGTGCCCAAAATTAAAATGACATTGCTGTGCTAGGAAAAGTTCAACTTTATGAGGAAAATCTTTGCATTTGTGTAATTGTGTTTTGGCTGCTTCTATCATGCTTTAGTAATGCCCTCAGTCGCACTCGTACTTCAATATGCTGTGTTTATGCAGAGGTGGAAGTCAAGTGCACTTCTAAAAGCGTTTTAGGACCACTTAATTAATTAAGGCTCTCAGCACCCCTCTTTTTAGATAAGAGGCAGAGGTTAAGTGAATTTCCGGAGGTCAATTAGGAAGCGAGCAGCATAGCTCGGATGAGAAGAGAAACGCCTGCTTTAGCGGGCACCATTTTGATGTTGCAGATAAAAGCCAGCAGCAGGTCCCTTCCCCGTCCAGGCTGAGAGGTGAAGTGCAGGCAAAGGACAGGGCGAGGCAGGACGCAAATGAGCTGTGAAATTCAGTGTGTGCCTGTTAGTTCCACCTTATTTATCGCCGTACATTTCAGTCTGGAAAAAGGGTCTGCTGTCCTGTTTGAAACTGGGAGGCTGGAAGAGTGATAGCACAGGCCTTTTCTACCTGCACAGTCTTTCCTTCCTCTGAGGCTTTATTATATCCTAATATAGGCTCAGTCATGTGGTGGCAAATATATTAGCATGGTGTCTTGGTATATAAGGGCATGTGCTTCTGCTGACCTTCCCTGCAGAGCTTGCCTGGACTGCTATGCTGGCATTAATGGAGAGCCCCATGGATTTACTGATTTCTTATTAAGAAAACGTGCCCCTCAACCTATTTGTGGATAGGCAAAACTCATTTTGGGGGAGGACAGGGGGGAGAAGCATGAGTGATATGGTGACACAATAATAATCATTTCAGCAGGTGGGGATTGGTCTTCCTACATCTCCATAGACTTCATACTATTGGTATAGTAGACAAGAAGTTTTCAGACTTGCCAGAACAGCCTAGTTTTCTGACAGTTATTATTTGGCTTTATGGGGGGGAGGGGGGGGGGAATCATGACAGAAACATCCACCCTGTGAATGAATAAAATGTGATGAATTTCACAGACATCCAAAGGCTTTTCTGATCTCTTTGGTCGTATCTCTTTAGTTTTAGTCACATCTCATCTTTTGCCCCACACAGCAGCCATGCAGCTCTCTGCCCATAGAGATCAGAAGAGGTCACGAGGCAGATCACCTGCAATGAACCACTCCAATTTTGCTGGTGCGTGCCCCACAAAACAAACAAACAAAAAAGCCTTCTACAGTAGGGTTTAGCTTTATCACCAGGCATGGCATAAAGCAATGCTTTATTCAAGAAAGCCCTTCCACTCGCAGGGCGGGCGTTTACACTGCAGGACCGTCGCTGCAGGACACATCAACAGCGAGATGGGGTGGCCGTACAGGTGGACACCTCCTCATTCCTGTCCCAGAGGACCACGCGGGGCTGGCGGGGCCTCAGCCGCACTTGCCCAGGCACTCGAGGAGCTCCATGCGGATGGCGATGCGCACGTGCCAGCCCAGCGGGATGAGGCGGATGTAGCGGGCCACGATGGGCGGCCGCAGCAGGTTCTGCACTGAGGATGACCGGTCTGAGTTGCCGTAGAAAACCTGGCAAGAGAGGCACGGGCAGGCGGTTCAGTGTGACGCTCACTGTCCACCGTAGCACGGGGATGGCCACAGGGATGGAGCCCTGCATGCCATGGGGTAAGCCCCGAGCCCCATCCACCCTGCTTCTCCCACAGCCCCCCTGTCTTGAGGTGCTTTTCCCCAAGGCCCAACACTTTCATGCCACCAAGTGGCTCACCACCACTGCGAGTGGCCGACGTGCAAAGTCTACCCACCCGGTTGTTCCCGGTCTGGTCCTTGTAGTAAACCCAGTTGAGATTCTCGTCGGTGCGGTACTGCACGCTGTACTTGGTCATCCACTCGTCGGCGTCGCAACGCCCTTGCGTGAGGATCCCCGAGATCACCTTCACCTCCTTCAGGTCGATCTGCAGCCACTGCCCGTTGTCCTGGTACTTGGAGAGCCAGGCACACCTGGGGGGACACCGCCGGCCCCGCTGCACCCTCCTCCATCACCCGGGCCACCCTGCCTGCCCCATGCTGCCTGGGGGCCAGCCCCCCGTGCCCACCCACGGGACCCCATGTGCACAGGGAGGTATTTTCAGACTCACCCGAAGCCTTGGCCATTGAGGCGGGCCTTGTTGGCTGTCCATGAGGAGTACCAGCCCGTGTACTGCTCGGGGTTGGAGCAGCTGATCTGGTCAGGGGTGACAGCGCCGGACTCAAAGCCCAGAGGCTTGTGGTAGGGGCACTCTGCAGAGCAAGGGAGAAAACATGCTACCATCAGGGACTGAGCTGCTCCGCCTCCTGGTTGTGTTTGCCTGGCTCTTTTGTCAACAACCTCTGTGGTTTCTTTGGACCCTCCCCTCTCTGGCCAGGATGGAGGGGATGCTCTTAAACCTGGACAACAACCCCTACGGAATTTTCTGCCCAGGGGACACAATGGCTTAATATCTCACTCCTCTTGCATGCAGTCATTAAACTGCCTAAGTCTGTACTGCTTGCAGCATTTTGGGGGGAAGGTTTTATTCAGGTGTTGTGATCTCCCAATTTCCTTCTTCCTGCTAGCAGGCACAAGCAGATCCAGGATGGATCCATGGTCCTTGATCCTGCCTCCAGGCTATTCGCCTCTGCCTGGTCCTTTAGAAATGTCTGGCATGGCTTTTCTTGCTGAGCTTCAGCTCCTCCATTCATTGTCTTGATATACAGCTGCGCCTACACAGCAAAATTGCTGAGCCTGTTCCAATCATCCCTCCACAAGCATCCTCAGATCTCCTGCATTTTCTCTTATGGGGATTATCTTTGTATTTGGAGGTGGTCTGGCCTGATGGAAAATGTGCAGTTAGTTCGGTGTCAGTGAGGTGTAATGCCTGGCCCTGCGGAAGGCTCAGGGACCTCCTTGTGAGTTTTTGCCTTCAGATCTTCAGGCTACCAAGCCCAGCTCCATAGGGGAGCAGGGACACACTCATTGCATGTGTGGTGCCCTCATGCCATATCAGCATGGCTCATTTCAAGGGAAATAAAAGAGCAAGTGAAGCTCTGTGCAGCTTTGCTCATGGGTGGGTCATTTTCAAGCCTTGGCCAGGTCTGACAGAGTGGTGTAATGCCTCTTGGTTACAAAATGAGCAGGGTGTCAGAGCACACCCAGGGCACAGTGTGACCACTGCCTCCTCCAGCCACTGCCCTTTGGTTGGCACAATGCCCAAGCATGCCAGCAGGATGGTCGAAGTCTCATCAGCAATTTCCACCAGGCCAGTATCTTGCATGTCAATATCTCATTAACATATTTTGTTCACTTGGTCCCTCATTAATGTATTTTCCCCCAAAAACCACACAGCTGCTGTCCCGCCTTCCTCCAGGCATGGAAACACCAAGTCCATTAACAACGGCCAGTACCAGCTGCTTGAAACCTCTGCACCCACAGCACACACTTCGCATTTATATGACATTAAAGAGACAATCAGAAGGAAACAGATTAGCTTTCACCTTTCTGAAGGGCTGAATGTGATGTGGTGGCAGGGGTAAAACCATGCTGTGGATTTATAGCCACCTGCCTTCTTGGGGACAGTTAATCATGCCCCCACCAGCTTTTCCACCACATTAAATGAAGTTCAGTAAATAGAAGTATAGAATCACAGGATGGTTTAGGTTGGAAGAGACCTTTAAAGATCATGTAGTTCAACCCCCCCATCATGCCCAAAGCCCCATCCAGCCTGGCCTTGAACACCTCCAGGGATGGGGCATCCACAGCTTCTCTGGGCAGCCTGTGCCAGTGCCTCACCACCTTCTGAGGGAAGAATTTCTTCCTTATATCTAATCTAAACCTACCCTCTTTTAGTTTAAAGCCATTACTCCTTATCCTATCACTACACGCCCTGACCAAGAGTCCCTCCCCAGCTTTCCTGTAGCCCCCTTTAGGTGCTGTTAGGCTGCCATAAGGCCTCCCCGGAGTCTTCTCTTCTCCAGGACGAACAACCCCAACTCCCTCAGCCTGTGCCCATAGGAGAGGTGCTCCAGCCCCTTGATCATCCTTGTGGCCTTCTTCTGGACCCATTCCAACAGGCCCATGTCCTTCTTTGTGCTGGGGGCCCTGGAACTGGTTAAGTTTTCTGTGTAAGAAACTGCTTGTAGAGAGCAGCTGAGGTGGCCCCATATGTTTACTACTTGGCAGGCTTATCTCAAAGGCAGCGTGGTTTTACTTTTAGCAACACTAATCCACAGATCACACAACCTCAATGCAATTAGCAGGTCACCTTCTGGCGCACAGTGCCATGCTGCACACAGAGACCCCCAAGCAGATGCTTGGTGCCCGCCCAGCCAAACCGGCTACACCACATAATGCCTTTATTGCTGACCTGAAGGAAACTCATCGAGTGGCTGTGAGGCCATGCAGAGAGAGCACTGCTACAACGCCAGCACAGCTGGTCTGCAAACCCACCCCAGACAGCATGGTCACAGGCAAGGAGTTGTGCAACGTGCATTATCCAGGAAACAGACCTTCCTTATGCAAGGAGGAAGCCTTCTATTCAGCTACAAGATGATAATTTGTGAGAGCTGTCTCTCACACCCAACCTGGCCAGGAGGTCTGGAGCCACTCTTTTCACATACATGTCCCTTCCCTCAACTGAAGCTGGATCAAACAGAGCCAAATCTGCCGCCTACCCCTCCTTGGTGCACGTGACAGCAGTGCACTACCATGCTTTTGCAAGGCTTTAGACTGAGAACTGCATGCCACTAAGGTAAAAAAAAAAGCACTATTAAATAGCAAGAGTATGCAATGTAAGAACAGGCTGGCATCCCAGAAGTAAGCACTGGTAGGGAACGACCACGAGAAGGACTTCTGAATGGGTTATCCAGCGCCACCTGCAACTCAGCGTTTCCACAAGGCTTTGCAGTGCTTTGAATGTGTTGATGCTATCATTTACGCATGACAC
Source organism: Anser cygnoides (assembly GCF_040182565.1). Lineage (NCBI taxonomy): Eukaryota > Metazoa > Chordata > Aves > Anseriformes > Anatidae > Anser > Anser cygnoides. The sequence continues at coordinate 129,182,993 of NC_089873.1, read as the reverse complement.
CAGGACTGCAGGAAGCAGGGGGATCCTATGTGGTTATCTGGAGTGTGTGGTAACCTGTATTTCTCCAAAATATGCTTACACACAGCTCCATGCAAAGGGATACGGTTATATGTGTAGGATATGGAAGTGCAAGGGATGCCTTCTGAATGGAGCGAAACTCAGAAAAGGACAGAAGGGCCGCAGGTACCTACCCACCACTTGTGGGCTTCGTGAAGATGCAGTGACAAAGATGGTTGGCAAGATGGCTGCTCAATTCTGGCAGGAGGGATGGAGGGGAAAGGGGACACCACGCATGGTCAGGGGACAGCGTGGTGGAGGGTACGTGGCCCTGCACAAGGCCAACGCAGAACCGCAGAATCATGGAATATCCTGAGTTGGAAGAGAGCCACAAAGATCATCGAGTCCAACTCCTGGATCCCCACAGCACCACCCAAAAATCAGACCAGGTGTCTGAGAGCGCTGTCCAAACACTCCTTGAACTCCAGCAGGCTTGGTACCATGACCACATCCCTGGTGCCTGACCACCCTCTGGGTGCAGACCCTTTCCCTACCACCCAGCCTGACCCTCCCCAGTCCCAGCTCCATGCCGTTCCCTCGGGTCCTGTCGCTGTCCCCAGAGAGCAGAGCTCAGCGCCTGCCCCTCCGCTCCCCTCGTGAGGGAGCTGCAGGCCGCCATGAGGCCTCCCCTCGGCCTGCTCTGCTCTGGGCTGAACAAACCCAGGGGCCTCAGCCGCTCCTCATACGTCTTGCCCTCTAGACCCTTCACCACCTTTGTTGCCCTCCTTTGTATGCTCTCTAATAGTTTTATGTCCTTTTCATACTGTGGCAGACAGAAAAATCTTGACAAAACTGAGGGATGGTGTGGAAAACCTGAAATGCTGACCCATGCCCAGGGCAGATGAATCCTCTCCTGGGAGTTTCTTTGGACAGGGAAGAAGCCTGCGGGCCATGCCCCAGCCAGCTGAGCCCTGGGGTTGACGTGGCTTCTGTGGGAGTGGGATACGTGGAGGGAGAGAGAGCTCAGGGGAAGCAGACGGCTGGGTGAGGACGGCTGGAAAGCCTCTGCGCTCATCCGCTGAGTCACGCCGCGGGTGGGAAGCCTTCACATCCAACACCAGCGTGGGATAGGAACACCTGTTTTTTTCCCCCTCTCATTTCTGCAAGCTCTGCCGGCGATGTCATCTCTTCCGTCTCTTGCAAATGCATGTTTTTATTTGCTTTCCAGCCCGTCTTGGCTCCACTCAGAGTGCTTCCAGGGTAACCCACCCACCCTCGTCTTCTGGCAGAGCAGCAAGGCCAGACACTGGCTGCCGGGGTGGCCGGTTCCCCCATCTCCCCTGGGGAACCAGGGGCAGCAAAACACACCTCCAGCCATTGCACGGCCTCCTGCAGGAGCTGGGAAGAGGTAATTGCTTGTGGGCATAAGGCAGATACCTCTTTCGGTGGCACCTGGACAGAGCTGTGAATCCCTCTGGGCATCAATGTGACACAGGTGTAGACGGGAGGGTGGTTCTGTGGGTCACATGAGCTAAATCCAAAGACCAGTCTGGCACCAATAAAGCCTTTCTGGGGTAACACCTCAGAGAAAATGAGGAGCAGTTGTAGAGGAAAGAGCATGAACAGAAATCAAGGAAGTTGGGTCACTGAGGAGCTGGGCAGGGGCAGCCCGGAGAAAACTGAAACTTAATTATGGCCACCTATTGCTTAAAAAGATGTTGCAAAGAAAGGATAAACCATTTTCTTTGACCCCTGGGGAGAGAAGAAGAAGTCATAGGCCAAACTGCAGCATGAGGAAGTCAACCCACGTGGTACAAGAAGTTTCCTAAAGCAAATTCTGCACATCCATTAGCTTCCCTGGGCAGTCTGCTGGAGCACCAGTGCTGGGGGCTACAGGGACAGCAGGTACCCTCTCCAGGCCTGGGCTGTTGCTGCCCCTCCGCTGGCTCATGGTCACCCTGCACCTCCCATGGGCACAGCTCCACCAGCCCCACTGGCAGCTGGGTTTGGAGCAAGCACTGCTGTAACGTCCTCATTACAACACAAGGTGAAATGGAGGAAGCTGCTGAAGACCGTAACGCAACAATTGTTGAAAGAGGGATAGCCCATTACCTGGCATGCACTCTAAGCTGTTAGTCCTGCTGGACCACACCAAGTTAGGACCTCCTTGGCAATCGCATTTGCAAGCCTTGCTGTGCCACAGCTCCAGTCTCTCATCCTAAAGGGAAAGTAAAATAAATAAATAAATAAATAATTAAACAATCATCAACAATAATGACACAAAGCTAAAAACGAGTGCAGAGGCGAGTTTAGTCACCTGTGTGGTCACGTAGGGTGACATCCACAGGGAAATAAAAGGTGTCTGCAGCTAAATTTTGCAACCTACTTGGCTGCTGCTGAACCACAGTGTCACCGCAGACTTCAGGGCCCCCAAACCATGCCACCGAGCGAGCGCCAGCGGCCAGCTCCCACTGGGTGCCCCCAAAAGGACGCTGCAAGAGTGGCAGTGGAAGGTTGTTGCAGAGTGAGCCAGAGGAGACCCTGGCACCATATACCTTCTGGGGGTCATATTTTACTCCCTGACGCCAACAGCTGCTCTTAAATGCTGCCTGTGAAACTCGGGTGACCTTCATGGGTACAAACCCAGATTCACTCTTTTGTTGCGTGAAGAAGGCATAGGAAGAATTTCAAAATACAAAGATTTGAAAGTTGCCTCAGCTAAGGCGACCAGCACCCTCAACCTGCTAACAAACCCACGGCGGATGTGGTCCCACACCCACCCCGCGTTACTCCACCTGGCCCCTGGAGGTGCTGAGCGCTTGCTGCTTCTCCTGCCACCTGTGGGAGCCGAGCCAGCCGTGAGGACTTACCTCGCCGGGGGAGAGGGCCAGCGCAGCTGGGGCAGGAGGCATGGAGGGAAGAAGAGAGAGAGTTCAGACATGAAGATGCTGCCCGCGAACATCAGGAAATGCAAGGAGTATTACTCCTGAACTGGGTACAAATAAAGGGAGAAAGGACTGATGAATCTAATGCCTCTCCCCAGTCTGATTGCCAGGGGAAAGCAAGAGGACATGGGTATCAGCATGGGCAGGAACAGGACACTCTGTATGCCCATGTCATTGCTACTTCCCAATGGGTTTTCCTTTTGATGGCTTTGATGTCTCCTCTTTCTGATCAGACATGCCTGAAACATCCTGAGGAGAAATCCACGTTAGCTTCAGCCTCTGCTTTCCAGCTAATGTTGCTCCTATTCCTCCTTTCCATCTTCCTGCCCTAAAGTTTTTATTTCCCATTTTGCCTACAGAACTTGTGAGCTGATGAAGGGTGAAATCCCAGCCTGCAGCCACTGCCGGTCACTGGTGGCTTCGGAGGGGACACAACTTCCCTAGAGGTGGCTGTCATGAGAGCCCTCCCTCTGAACTGAGGTGGAGGAAACAAAATGTAAATAGGTCTTCCCAAGCAGTCTTACATGCAAGACTCCTTTTTGTTCTTTTTTTGGTTGGTTTCGTTTTTTTGAGGGGGAGAGGGGGGCGGGAGGTGCAGTGGCTGTAGAGGAAGAGCTGCTATTTTTGCAACACCTGACCTGTTTTATCATCTGCCCGTCCCTGAGCAATGGCTTTTTTTATACAAACCCCTTCCTTGCTGAAAGGGCTCTCCCACTTCCCCGTGAAGTCCAAAGCTGACTATTTTAATAGCATTTGGGCTGGCAGAATAGTGTCCAGACAGCTATGAAAATCATTTTTAGAAGCTCCTGTGACTGCTGATACTTCATCGATACAAGTCAGATGTCAGCCCTCACGTTTCCAATACCCACAGTGAACTTCCAAGCCACTAAGAACCAAGCTATGGAGCAGGTAAAATCTTGCATACAGAAACCATGAGAATACAGCAATCTCCAAACAGAGGTTTTGTGAATAGGAAAAGAGGATCTTTTTATCAAATGAATTAGGCTCTGAATTATTCACTGAAATCTAGTTATGATTTATTCATTCACACACTGTTACTTTGCTGAGCCTAGGAAGGTCCAACTAATGCTGGTAATTTACATCTTGCATTTATACAGCAAGTTTCGTCTCAAAAGATTCACAAATGCTGTGCAATTATAATCAACTGAAATATAAACTGTATACAACGCTCTGTTTGTTACTGAAATGCAACGGCTCCTAGGGTTTGATAGTGAGCTCGAATGTATCAAGAGCCTGAAAGAAGAGCTTATAAAGGAACAAAATGGTAAAGAAATACATAAAAACATTTTTAAATACAGACATGGCTGCCTTTGCTTCAGTTTCCCAGGACCGTTAAGCAGACCTCCAAACGTCCCACCTGGGCAGCGTGGCCTGAGAGCCCTTGGTGTTGGGAGAGGAAAGCAAAGGGAGCGATGCCCTTGCCTGCAGTTGGCTGGAAAAAGTAGTAATTGATATATTGGTGTGTTTACAGCTCTGATGGGCCCTGTCCTACAAAGGAAATGAAGAGGAAAGCTAGCTGCCAATAGTCTAAAAATGTGATGGCCAGCGTGCTTTTTTAGTGAGCGTGTTTGCCTTCAAGGAAGGTTACAAAGATAATTGGTAATTGTAGGTCAGACAGAACGAATTGCTGCAATTCGTGGAAGAGTCTAAGTCCTGCACGGCCGCCGCAGGCTGTTGTTTTAAAAGCACAGGATTGAAAAAAAAAAAAAAAAAGAAACAGAAAGAAAGAAAGAAACATTAAAAAGGAAAGAGACATATTTACAGCCCCTGAAGTGCCCCAAGACATTTGGCAAACCATCAGTTCAGTGAAATAAAACATTATTTCTGCGCGTTCATGAGAGAGAGGGAGATACAGCTTGCCCCTTTCCTGTCCCTCCATCCCACGTGCCGTGAGACACATCCAACACACGGCTGGCCACAAATGCTGCCTCACAGCACAGCACGTGGGGGCTGGCGCTCAGGTAAGCACCTGTGCATGGATTTGGGTGCCCATCCTGGTGGACAGGATGTCTTTCCTCAGCTTCTCCCCTTCTCTCCTCTTTCTAGCAGTGCGATGTCTGGTTTAAGCCCAGACTGCAATGCTCTTCAGGGCAGGATCCCGGTGATGGCTCAATGACCACCACAGGAGTTTCCCAAGTGAGGTTTGTGTGAGCCCTGCAATTTGCAAAGGCCAAGGTGCTTGTCTGAACACCGGGGGTCATTGTGTGGCTGCAAACAACGAGCAGGGATTCACATCAAGTCCAGAATGGGCAGGCAGGAGCGCAACAGGCTGCCATGCTATGAAGCACTGTCATTTTAGTGACAGGAACAGAAAAGTGCAGGTCTCGGAAAATCTCTGGTCAAGGAGAATGTGACTAAACACAAGATAGAAAGGAGGAAGGTAAATGTGGCCAGAAGTAACACGGGTAAAGGCTGAGCGCATCTCAAGAAGGTCACTGCTGGGAAATCGCGTTGAACATCCTGACCATATTGCCACGACAGCAAGCGGTCCTTCCTAGAGTGGCTAGAATTAATGGCAAATGTACAAGGATCAGAAAGCACGTTGTAACATAAAATGGAGAATTAAAATAAAGCATAGAGCAAACATCGGTCACTCGATTTACCGGAGTAAGTCAGTAAGTTGCCTGCTCATTGCAGGCACAGTATGTGGAAAATGTTAATGAGTTTATTGACTTGACAATTTAGGTGGCCTAGCTCTTCATCTGGAAAATAACGTTACCTCTTGTTTGTGCAAGCAGCATCTCCACTGAACAGGGCTCAGAGAGATGAGCAAAACCACTTTCTCCCTGCTTCTCCTAGTGGAGAGCACAGCCTGCACGGTGCAGCACGTTCCCTGCGTGGCTGCTCCTGCGCAGCTGCTCAGCTCCTTCCCTCCTGCATGCGTGGGACATTGTACAGGGGGAAGGAAAGCATTTTAAAACATGGAGAGATGTGACTGTGGCCCCAGAAAAGCTGTCTCGGGAATAAAAGAGGAGAATGGAAAGAATAGCACTGGCTTTATCACGTTTCTGGAAAGGTGCTGCTCTCTCTTGAGCACTACAACACAGAGCCTCAGCAAGCAGTTAGGTAATGCAACACAGAGGGCCAAGAGCAAAGAGCACCTTTATCTCCAAAGAGTGGGAAACCTCCTCCCAAGGGGGCAAATGCAGCCAGGAAAGAGCCGTGATGAGCCCTTGGTGGGGGCACCCTTTTCACCAGTACTGCACCTTTCCGCCTGCAAAGCAGCCACGAAGCTGCACAGCATTTTGCACCCAAAGGGTCCCAAGCCCTCCGAAAAAGGAGGTGAGTTATCTTCATCTGCAGGCAGGAGCCACCCTGGAGTCTTCAGATCTGCCTCCAGCGCAAGATTTGGGGTGCCACACAGGCATCACGAAAGCAGGGCGCTCATCCAGGGGTTCCCACATGCTCAGCCTGCTTCCCCTGGCTGCTGCTCAGCGCTAGAGCCAGCGACCGCAGGCAAGAGGCACCGCAGCGCCAGCACCGCTGCAGAGGGGAGAGGGGCTCATCCGTCGCGCTCAGCTCCTCCCTCGTGCTTTAATGCTGTTACCTTTTTCCTCATGTATTTTGTTGCTCTGGTTTTTTTTCCTGTTTTCACTTGTATTTAATTTTCTTTATTTAAATGGCGTTTTAATTTGGTTTCCATTTTTGTTCATTTGTATCATGTTTCATTTAATATGTTCTGGTATTTCTCTCAAAGTTATAAAAACCTTATATAAATAAGGACGAGTATACCTATTTAATTCATAGTCATTTCACTTTTACACCTGCTGTCTCCACAGTGTTTCTACAAATCTTTTATGTTGTGAAAATATTTGGAAAAAAAAAAATCAGAAAAAAAAAATCAACCTTTTCCCCTCTTCTTCTTTCAAGCAGGGCAATTATCTTTTTTCCAAAGTGTTCCTTTGAAAATTTTTGGCCTTTTCTGATCTTATTGACGTGTTTGTTCCTTCTCACTTGGCTATGCAGAGCATTGCCTGCATAGCAATTTTAGTAATTTTGCTGGATGTATCAGCTGTGCCAAAGGGTGGCACTAAAGATGTTATTTAGTGCGATCCGAAGGCGGGTTTGGGCTTTTGGTTTTTGGTTTTGATTTTCCAAAGCTGTGAAAAATATAAAGGGGTGAAAAAAAAAAATGCACCCTTTCTAACTATTGAGATGTGCCTATTCCCCGACGTGTGATGAGCTGGGACGGAGCGACGTGGCACCAGCACGTCACATTCAACATGCCCCAACCGTGTTCGTGTTACCCCCGACTTGGGGTGCTACGGATGGGGCTGGCGGCTTCTGGGGTGCTGGTGCAGGATCCTCCTGCTGCTGCTGCTGCTGCTGCTGCTTCGGAAGGGTCCCCAGCACGTGGGAGCCCAGCCAAAGCGCGGGGGCCGGGGTGCTCCTCTAAGCCGCTGGCTCTGCTGGAGAAAATCGCTAAGGAGCTTACGGTGGCATCGGGGCAGGTGGCTCGGGGCTGACCCCCCAGCACCTTCTCCATAGTGAGAGAGGAGGGGGCCAGAGGGGGGCCTGGGCAAAGGGTCGCTGCCCACCGATCACGTGGAAGGGGCTGCTTGGGCCGTGGAGCACAGGAAAATATGAAAAAAAACACAGTAGATTAAAAAAAGCAGTAAACTAGGGAGGAAAAAATAAATACCAAAATAGTGACGCCTGGAAAGTGATCCTGCAAGTGATTTTTCACTGCAGGCTCTCTGAAAATATCCTGATGTGTGGGTGTCTATTAAAAGCAAGCTATGCCTGGGCTTCGGAGCAAGGTACAAGCTCGTTCCAAGGGCTAATTGCAGTAATGCCGCCCATCGGGAAAAAGTGCTGGAGTCTGGGTAACAACCCCCTTCCAAGAAGCTCAGGCACCAGTAACATTTCTATGTGAAATGAAGGACAGCTGAGAAATCTGGTACGAGGGCAGTGAAAAACTATTGGCTAGAAGATGAAAAGGAAGACCCGTTAATTGGAGCAGGCTACATCTGAGCATACCGGGATGAAATGGAGGTACAGCCGTACAGGAGGTACAACGCTTTCCTGCCCATTGCGTTTGGTAGACCAAAATAAGTGATGGAAATAAAGGAGGACTTTAAAAATTAGACAAAGGGAAACGCTGAGAATTCAACATCTCTGGGTGATACATCTGTCCCACACTGACACATCATATTCCAGCTACATGTTAATGTTTGTTGATACTGCACAGCACCCAGTGAGATCAACCTCATCCTTAAGACATTCAGAGCTTTCCTGTCAGCTTTGAATAAGTCAGAAGTTCAAACACAATACAAAAATGATCTCCTCATTCCAAATTTGGGTTAATTAAAACGGAAGGAGACCATCACCCTGAAATTTCTGTCTTCTAGCTCCCACTTAATTGCTATCATCGCTACTTTTCTGAAAAGTAACTTTGAGAAAGCCCCAAGACTGATAAACACTTTTCCCATTTACTTTTTAACTTCTGATTGCTTTTTATTCTTAAAGAGCCTTTGAAATTCTTTTCCAGGACAAAATACCTGAAAGAGCCTTTAAGAAAAAGCAGATCTCTATCAGCAATGTCTTGCTGCTAAAGAAAATGATCGGGTTTTGATTAATCAAGAGTTTTGATTAATGAAGGACCAGTCTTTCATATTCTACTGTACCTCATTTTTCAAATCAGCATTATTATTTACTCACTGGCTCAGCTGCACTACAATTTTCTGTGCAAATTCATATTTTGACAAATTACATGGCAATTTTTTTACTCTGCAATTACTTTGTAAGACAGAGTTGTACTACTGAATATTCATAGAGCTGTAAGAACGCTGCTCACTCATGTACATAAATTACACATCTCCTCCACAATTTTTCCTTTCCCTGAATTATTATTATGCTTCCATGAGAGTGCAGAGAGGAGCTCACTCCGTACCCCACAGCCCCCAGCAGCACAAAGAGGAGTGGATGAAACAAGGAATACAAAGAGGGACATCAGAAAGCACCTCTCGGGAGGCAAAGTGCATACCTTTGTACCAGAAAAGAAGAGACAGCAGGACGCTTCCCATCTTGAGCTCCATCTTTTCCTTCCTCTTTCAGGAATAGCTGCTTAGCTGGCTGCTCAGCTTTCTGGGAAGGCATGAGATTAACTTAAGCATTGCCTAAGCACCTTACGCTCCTCCATTCTCAGGATTTTATCAAGTAGCATCAAGCCAACCACACAATTATTACTGTCAAGCTGCATCCTAGAGGATGTGCCATGGGTAAAAGGTAAAAAGTACTGAGGTACTGGCACTGTGAGTGTGAATCCAGCTGTGTATTTAGACATCTCCACATAAACAAGGATATGCCTACCTAGAAACCATATATACCCCCCATACAAACATAGAGGATATGTCTAATGCTTATAAAATATAGTCTATTATATGTACTGAATATTGTCTATTTTGTGCAATATGCATTAACTATCTTCCACGCCAACTATTTACCTCTACACCATCGATGCCTGTCCTAATAATTGCTGCGTGTAGGAATCTGCCCTGGCCTTACTGCTCTTTCAGTCACCTAATTGCGAGGGGCTGAAAACTACAATTAGTAGATCAAACAGAAATAGCACACTTTGGTTGTTTACTTGCAGAGATGTAAAAATCTGAAATAAAAAAACTAAACTTCCCTTTGCTAACAGTTCTACCTATCGTATTCTCTCGTTACTTGGTGCTGTCAACCCAGCACCAAAAACAGTTATAAATTTGGTTTAGAAGTGACTGAAAGACTCAAGGCTACCACAGCTTGCTAGCGATTCCAGCAGATCTTGCACCCGTTCCTCCAATCTCTGTTATGTGCAATTAGTGGTGAATTTTTAAAGGGGGCCTTTGAGAGCGATTGCTTCAGAAGCAGTTTCCTCTGTTTCAAAAGATGCCCGACTGCATGCGCAGGGAGTAGGTTATCACTGCATAACTCACGTGGGCTGCGGCTGCGTTAAGCTTGGTCTGTGTTCAGTCTTCTGGTCTACAGCCATTCAAAAAACGTGGGAAAAAAAAAAAAAGATGCTGATTTTTTGGAAAGAGTTCCCTGTGGCAGGATCATCTCACCTACCTTTGGATGCCTACAAACCATGAAAGTCCTGTCCATGGGATGTCAGACCCAGCATTCCTCTGCCGTGGTGGGACAGGGGCTGCGTCCCTAGTCCCGATGCACCCCAGCCTCAGCAGGCTGTGTGGCATGGAGAGGTTGAGCCTCCTGCCAAGTGGGGGTCACTGCTTTGGGCCCCAAACACCAGGGCATGTCAATGCATCCATAGACACACAGCAGAGATGAGCTGAGGCCTGCAGTTATCTACACTCAGTGTTGATTACACCCTTTTTAAGGTCACCCATCCCAAGGAAGGCCAGTCCTCCTCTTGATGTCTTCTCAGCCCTCCACCTCCATCAGTTGCAGAGATGGACCTGGTCCCACCTTCACATCTACCTCGGTGGGCTGATACATGGCTGGCCCCATCTTCCTCATGTTCCCTTCTGCATCCTCCTGTTGTGCAACCTCCCATAAATAAACCTCTTTTAGCAGGTCGGTCCTGAAGCATCTCACTCCTTGCTGCTACCCCACGCTGTAGAGCACCACATGTGATGGGGCACAGCGGGGCAAGCAAGCAGACAGCTCACCGCCGGGCACCAGAAAGGGGATCATTTTCCTCAGGACCGGGCAGCTCCTGATTTTTTGCTCAGAGGCCTCACACTCAATCACAGCACCCCTCACAGGACAGCAGGAGCCATCAAAAGGTCCTGCCATAGGTCTTAGTTTTGTGTGAGAAATACAATAGCTCAGGGATGGCGTTCAGAAATAGCACAGTTATTATCAAAGAGCATTTCATTCAAAGGGATGTCCTCAAAGCTGGCAGATCCCCGGTTATAAAATTCCTTCCCCACAGAAAAAAAAAAAAGGCACCCTTTGTACAAAAATATGTCTGTGGCATTACAAAATATGAAATTGTTTCACATGAAGAGTCAGAGAGACTTAAAACTGAAGTTTCTGTACTCCAGACCCTCTGTGTCTATTGCTGTTGATAGTGCTTCATTTTAATAACTGTAAATGGCAAAACCATGCTGCCACTGCAGACAGCATTGCTAAATGAATCACGTAGTTCATTCCTAGCAGCCAGGCAAATATTTCCAGGTATCAAAGACAGAAAACATTTTAAAGCCAGTGCACAATACAGCACCACAAAAGGCTATATTTGCCATTTATTTATTAAAAAAATAAAATAAAATTAGCCTGGCATTGGTTATGATTATAGAACATAATTGTGCCTGGTACAAACAGCCCAGAGTAGGACAATCTCTTTACATCCACGCTTCTAAGTAAAACAGTCAGGTCCACCCTTTCGACACAGCTTTTCCAGGTCTAGCTTATGTCCTGTTGACCCTAAGAGATTTTGTATGTTTTTATGGCCCTTAGATATTTTTTCCTGCTTTCTTCCCTCAGACTGTTGGAAATAACACGAAGACCACCCTGCACCATCAGGATGTTTTTATTGCACAAAGCTGTGAGTACAGCTTGCATTTCCAGGGGTACATAATGGTGTGAAGCCCAGGCAGAAGGGGGAATCAAGCAGAGCAGAGATTGTTTGACTCAGTGACTGGAGATGTTTCCTGGACTGCATCCCTCCCCAGATGGGTGGAGACACTATCCAGAGAGTGGCTAGTTGGCCTGCACCACAATTTTACCAGGAGCTTGCTAAAAATTAAACAGCATGGATGGCTGGAGGCCATTGGTTAACAAATGCAACCACAGCTCCACACCATTTGAGGAGCCCCATGCCAGCTTCTTAATGCAGACTTGGACTTTCTGCTAGAAGCTTTGTTTTAATGAGAAATTAATCTGCTTCTGGGCACAGCAGAGCAGTGTCTCCAGGAGCTCTCCAAAGGCACCAGCAGGTGCAGAGCCTTCCTGGCACTGGACTGCACCTGCAGCAGTGTCCTCGGGGGAGAGGCAGGAGATGAAGGTGCCTGTATGCAAGGGAAGCACAGCTCCACACGGTGATTTTGTGTTCCTCCCAAAGTCAGAGTGCCAGACAGTGAAATGAGAGCAACATGCATGAGTTCGTATGTCTGGAATCCAAGCACAGGCGCCACACGATTTCGTAGTGCTAATGTGTGACTGGAGCACTTGGGTCTTAGCACAGTTAGGGAATGTACAAAATACAAATTTATACGTGTACGTGTGAACGACAGGCATCGCTCAGAAGCAGGATACAGATGTGCTGAGAGAGTGAAACTGCCAATGGTTTTGGAGCTTGAGTCAAAGCTTCAGGAGCTGTATTCCCTTGATGGATGGAGCAATGGTGGTCTACACACGCTGAAGATCTGTCTCTTGAAATAAAATAGTAGCTTAAGTCCTCTTCTGGAGAAAAACAAACAAACAAACGAAAAGAAACAACAACAACAACAACAAACAAAACAAAACAACAAAAAAACCTTTCTCCTCAATGCAACAAAACAGATGCAGCTAGTTACTTGGTGCTGGCCAGCAGGATCTGGTGCAGTCCCCTGTGACACTGGGACTGTCATTAGCAGGGTGAGCATCATGGGATCACCACCCCAATTAGACGGGACATACCTTCACTGAAGTCTTGCATACACTATATTGGAGAAGTCTAGGTGTGGCTGACTCATATTTGGACCTGGAAACAACCCTGCCATGACAGGCGTTTTACCCTTGAAGCAGGACTTAGCATGGAAGTCTCATCTCCAGCTGGGGTCTGCTCACTTCAGTGTGCTGGAGCAAAGGGATCCTCTTGCTCCTGCACAGACATCTTTTCCCCAGGCCCCAAGAAGGCACCCAGGGGTTACCATTTTCTAAAAGCTTATATGTGCAAAATGAGATGGCATGCAGTTAAGTTGCTGTGACGCAGGGTGAGAAAACAAGGTATGAGGAGCAAATGAGGGAACTGCGCTGTTTAGTCTGGATAAGAGGAGGCTGAGGGGAGACCCCATCACTCTCTACAACCACCAGAAAGGAGGTTGCAGCGAGGAGGGTGTCAGTCCCTTTTCTCAGGTGACAAGTGATAGGGCACAAGGAAATGGCCTCGAGTTGTGCCAGGGGAGGTTTAGGCTGGGTATGAGGAAGAATTTCCTCACAGTGGTCAAGCATTGGAAGGGGCTGCGCAGGGAAGTAGTGGAGCCCTTGTCCCCAGAGGTGCTTAAGAGACAGGTGGACGTGGCACTAAGCAACAGGGTTTAGTGGTGGACTTGGTAGAGTTAGGTGACGGTTGGACTTGGTAATCTAAAGGGTCTTTTCCAACCTAAATGATTATATGATTCTGAGTTAATCAGCTCCCCGTTATTAAAAGCGACGCCAGTCTCAGTACTGGGGAGTGCACGCAGAGAGTTAACCGCGCACAGGGAGGCAGGCCGCTGCATGGGTGTCAGCGGGGACCACAAAATGGCTCCGGGGCACTACGGCAGGCTCAGCCAGCAGACGTAAAACCTACAACTCCTGCCCTGCCAGGCAGACGGGTGGAGGGAGCTTTGGTGCCCCAGGGGGCAGCAGCGAGGAGAAGCCACATCTCGCTGGCTTTCTCTGCGTTTTGTTGTTGTTGTTGGTTTTTTTTGGGGGGGTGAGGAGCAAGTCCTGCAGCTACACTGTCTAAAATTGTTTGGACTCTTACAAAAATGTGCTATTGCACAGGGCCTGCGGCAGGTGTAGGGCTGTCTCTCAATGAGCCCATGCCCTTCTCTTGCTGAGAGGAGACGTGTGTCCTGAGTGTCCGTGTGTCCTGCGGGGACAGGCTCTCCTGATTGAGTGGCCTTTCTGCTCCCCTCTCCATGCACCGCTTCTCCACCCCACGCAGGGCTTGGTCGTTTTAGACGGCTTACCCGATTGCACATTTTCACAGAGAACAAAAAAGAACAAACCGGCATTCGTTGCCGTCAAGGTAACGATAATGTTGAGTGTGGGGCACGGGAAGAAAAGTGAACGCCGCTGGTTCCACTGGGGCTCGAACCCAGGACCTTCTGCGTGTAAAGCAGACGTGATAACCACTACACTATGGAACCGCCATGTGAACGCTTCCCCCGGCGCTCCTCCTATCATCGAGGCACACGCGCGCCTCCTTCCCCGCCCCCCGCTTCCCGCCCAGGCGGCGACAGGCGGGGCCGTTGGGCGGCTTGTGAGGGAGGGCGGCGCGGCGCAGTGCGGCGCAGCCCCCGCCGCCGTTTTTTTAATATTTTTTTTTTCCAGTTTTATGTGTTTAATTGCCAGTTAATTAAAAATTTGATTAACACAATTTAATCACGACGCGTTTTCTGGTCTTCAGGTAGCTACAGAGCCGCAGCGAAGGGGGTAAATCGCTTTTAATGGCTCTCACGCCGTGAGGGAACCCCCGGTGAGGTTTTCTCTTCGCCTGTGGGCAAGCCCAGGGTGTGCGGCCGAGGGACGCAGGTAACGAGCCTGACACTGCCTCACGCTGCATGCCTTGGGCACTGAGAGCGCTCCCTTCCCGTGCACGCCTGCGGGACATTTTGCTTTCAGCCTGTGCAGTCACAGCATCGCTGCCATCTCACCCCCTCGGCAAAAGGCTGGCAGGCCTCCCCGTGCATCCCGCTGCTCCTTTGGTTTGCTCGGCTGCCCTCTCCTTGCAGATCAGCAGAGAGCAGAGGGCATAAAATCGTATCAAGCTGGCACCGTGCATTTCGGTGCCCCGCAGGTCGGCCAAACGGTGGCAAAGGCGGACTGAGCTCGGTGAGAGATGCACGAACACCCCCGCTGCTCCTGGGGAGCCTGGCTGCGTGGACTCCTTGTAAATCAGTCACGGGAAAGTGCTCCGCTGCTTGCTGCGGGGTGCTTCAGCTCGCTTTTCGGTGGGGGAGGAAGGTGTAGATGATTCTCTTGCTGCAGAAGACAGCGTTTTAAATAGCGTACTGAGAGGGAAGGCAGAATCTGAAGTTTGTCAGCGGCGGTAATGCCCTTGAAGCTGTTGCGTGGTGCCCGACGGATCCACCAAAGTATGATTTATCCCCTCAGATGCAGCGTGGTACATACTAACGAGCGTCCTGAAAACGAGGCCGTTTGCCCTCAAAAACCCAGCTGGAGAACATCGAGGCTTTTTCTTTACAAACCAGGCAGAGGGGCTGAGGTGGGACCAGCACCCCAGCCCTGCCTCAGGAGTGCCTCATGCCTCCCTGTCCAGCCCCTGCTCTCCTCCCCCCTGTAACGCAGCAGTGCCACGCGAGCACTCCTTGCTGTGCGGCTCACTCTGTGGGGATTGTGCATGACGCTCCTTTGCAACCATTTTTTTTTTTTAGGGGAAAGATATATATATTACGTGTTGATGCAGCACAAGAAGGCCTAAGTGCTTGTTTCTGCTAAAGGGGAGCTGTTGGAGCTGCTCATGCCATTCGCTTAAACCCACCCACACACCCAGGGATGTCCAAGGTTGCTTGGGTTGTGGCTTGCTGATAGACCTGCTGCAGGAGATGGCGTTTTGTCAGGGTGCAGGGCGGCACAGCGGCCCCTGAGGGTCCAGTCAGGCAGGTATTCATGCATTCCAGGGCTTCCTTGGCATTTGTCACACCACACCGAATTCAGTGATTGCCTTAAACGTAACATCTGTTATGTTTTACCTGGGGTTTTGCGCCACTCCAATTACCGCAGTCCTTGCCATACCAAATCCTCACGTGCCGGAGGGAGTGAGTGACTTGTAGAGGTACAAATGAAGGCTTCTTTTCCATGTTTACAGGACTGTGGTTAAAAATTGCAATGAGAAATTATTATTTGGCATATGCAAGGTAAATACATTAATTTTCAGAAGCATGTGGTGCCTGTAAGCAAAACAATGTATTGTTTGTAGCTAAATATCATAGTTTCCATGACTCTTGAAATTATTAATGTTTTGCTGAAGCAGCAGGTTATATATGGTTGCAAAATTATGCCTTTTTTTTGCCTTTTTTTGTCATTAGAAGCAGTTTCACAGCAGTAACATGAAAACAGAGGCGAAGAACATGATATTTCTAGACTTTTCTGACCATCTACCATGTATGCGATGGCTGCACTTACCGGCTGGTAGGCCCCAGTCTTAAAACAAACAAACAAGCAACACATAAAATAAAACCCTTTTACGTAGCAGTCATTAGTGTGTGAGTCCAACAGCTCCGTGGGCCCTCGTGACCTGGAGAGGCTGACTTAACCTCGAGGGGCCCAAAGCCTGGTAAGCTTGAGGCTTCAGGACGTAGGTTTTGCGCTGTCTGTGCAGTGTGCACCAGACTAGCAACATGCAGATCCAGCTTTCATTAGGCAATTCTTATGCCCGTTTATTTTTCCCATTTATGCCCATTTATTTTATTTTTTTTTATTGAAATCTGAGTGGTGTAGACAGCTGTAATCTCTATAGGCTCCAAGGGGAGGCTGAGACTAGTTTGTGGAGGAATAAAGTTGTTGAAATTATGCCATTGGGCATTGCTTTCCAGAATAATTTGCCTTCAGCTAACAATTGGGGGAAAAAATGTGTTGTTTTTTTGTGTGTGTGTGTTTGTTCATTATTATTATTATTTTGTTCTCATTTTTACAGAGGGTATCCTGGTTCTTTCATAATGTTCCTGTCTAGTTTGTTGCCCTTCAGCAGTTTGGAGGCCCTACAGTTGCATTTCTTAGCCCATGTTTCTGGTTTTGTGTGCTTTTTGCCAAGGATGATAATTTTGGTGTCTTATATCTGTTATCTTTGCACCTCAGAAATGTACATTGCAGGGGGATGTATTTTCCTGTTCACCCAAATTAACCTCCTGGGGTTGAATTGTGAGAACAGATTTCTGTCATCTCACTAAGACACAGGTTAATATGGAAAAGCCAGATAAAATTATTCAGTATATTTGTTTCTCCTTTATCTCTTCTGTTCCTTCTTTCCTTCTGTTTGCGTCCACGTGTCCAGATCTCTCAGTCAGGGACTTGTCCCCTGGCCAGTACTTTAAAATACCTTGTTGGATCACATAAAAATACTTTCCTGAGCTTAACAGGAACAACAGCGCAGAAGGAGCACGTTCACTCCAACTATCTTCTTCTTCCAGTCTTTTTGAAACATACTGGCTGCATCGCTTTGTAGTGGGTGCCTCGGAGAAAGAAGCCTGAAGCAGATCTTGAATTATGCATGTGGATTGCGTGCATGGAGGCTGGCCCAGGAGGTTGATTTCCAAAGCGTTTGGAAAACAGAACGCATGCAGTTACTTCAAGGACTGCTTGTAAAGGGGTCTCCCGCTTTCTGCACTAGCAACGTTACTTTATTTTTTTCCTGTGCTAGACTGCTCAACAAAGTATTATCAGCGTGTTGTTGCCTGCTGTCTGTTGCAGCTGTTCATGCTTGCCAAAATCCTCTTCAGCATCTTAAATGTGCGCGTGATACGTGGCTGCTGAGCAAAAAAGCTCAGCACGTGTGTGACGTGTTGGCGGGACTGGTGTGTTCCCTTTGCCCCGTGTAGAACGGAGGATGGTCTTGTTAGCTCCAGCCTTTGTCCTTGGACTTGAACGGGAAAGGCTAATTTGGAAGGCACATTTGTTTGTGTTTCCTCAAGTTGCACGTTACTGTGATCCCCGTACGTAACTGGAGAGGTGCCTCAGTCCAGCAAGACTGACTCTTTATCAGGTGGCTCGATCACATCAGACCACTGGGACAGGGGACGAGCAAGTTCCATGAATACCAAGAGAAAACACGCAGGAGAGACTTTGTCCTACAGAATCTAACAGCTAAAGGTTTGATTCCTCTCCCACTCATCTTGGATGAAGCATTTTCTGATGGATTTCTTGGCTACTGGAACAAACCTCATAGCCTCTCGTTAGCAGAAATCTTGCTAAATGCCAGTATAGATGAATTTATCAGATACAGTAAATGTTTTGTAAATGACGTGTATCCCCAGAGTGCAGAGGAAAGAGGTTATGATGTATTTTTGCTTGCATGCATTTTGGCAGAACAGCGTGATCATACATAAATGATTAGCTACTGTAACTCTGATCAAGGCAAGTGCATCCTGCCAGAAAAGCAAACATCAACGCGCTTCTGGGTCATGCAGAATTATGGAGCCTGGTACGTATTTTCTTTGCTGTCTCACTTCACAGAAAAGGAATAGCTTTGAAAGTGGAAGCTTGTGTCTGGGACTCCAGAACCTCAAAGACTAGCTCAGTCAATCAAACCGGTGCATTCACGCGGTGCCTTCGACTTTGCTGGTTTGGCAGTTTTAATATCTTTTACATGTTAAAAAATGTGTGCGTTCTGTCACAGTGAGGGAACGCCTCTGTCTGTCCCGCAAGATGATTTCATCCCTCTGTCCAGGTGCCTTCACAGTGCTAGTTGATGTCTTCAGAACTGCCACCAGACCGATGGCAAAAATTTCCTGAAAATCTCATGTTATAGCATTGTTAGGCCTTTGGGGCAAGCAGTGAAGATCTTGATCTGATGGTCTCTGTTCTCACAAATGTTTTGCTCCCCATCCCACCTATTTCCCTGGGGGAGCAGGACCTGGCCTCGGGGAACTCCATCACAGGGAGAGGCTGCAGAGGAAGGGGCGCTGTGATCCCCATCCTTTTGGCGCTTCCTCCCACCACCGCGTGCATTGTAACCCGTGTTCCTTTTTGGACCCAGCACCCTTGTGGTAAGCCCACAGGAGTGGCTGCTGTGCTCTGCTTGTCACTGAACACCGAGGGTAAGGGTGGCGTTTAGGGCAACTGATGCTGAGGAGTGTACCGCCCAGGAGTATACTGGTGGTACCACAATACATATGTCTGCTGATACCTAATACTTTTGAGTTGTTTGGCAGTGTATGTGTTCAAATTTGCGGTGTCCCCGTGCTGCTCGTGCAAGAAGTGGCATATTCTTCCACCAGCACTTGGACTTGGTGGCTCTGCCCTTTGTGGGCACCCATGAAGGGACTGAGAGCCCACACTCAGCGAGGCAAGGAGGCAGGTCAGAGGTGTGGGCCCTTTGGCCAGGGATCAGAGTTTGATTTCAAATCACACAGTATCACGGCTTCCTGACCGCACAGGGCAGCCACGCTCACCGAACTTCTCGGCCTATCCCATCCCTTTTCTGCAAAGGGAACGGACAAGCTGAGTCATGAACTGAGACCCCCGAACCCCAGTCACAACCTTATGGGGAAAACGTGTGCATGGAGAGCACCCAAATCACTAATGTATGGACACAGTGCCTCATGGCAGCTTCAGCTGGCAGCATTTCTTTCCTTAGGAGCTTTCATAATCATGCCAGTCACATCAGGTAACCAAATACCCAGACAGTCGGTACATCTTTTTTTTTTTTTTTTTTTCCCCTGTGTTGTACTAGATCTGCTAAAATGCAAATCATTGCCTCATCGCGGCGGAAAGGCCATTCCTCTTGAGAGAGGCCATGTGACTTGAGATGTGAAGCCAATAACTTCAGCCCATCCCTGTCTCTGCCTGAGATTCGGGAGGCATGGTGACAAAACAGGTCTCCAACAGCACACAAACAGCGCAGCCGGAGGGCTGCAGCCATCAGCTTTCACATCGGGCTGGACGATGAAAATGGCATTTTCCCCTGACTGCTTCTGAGGAGCAGGGCTCAAGAAATTTCCCCTCGTGAAGCTGAATAAACAGGTGGGAAGCCAGTGCGTTGCCAGCTTCAGAGCCCCTGGGAGAACCGGAGTACCTGTTCTGCTGAGCTGCACCCTCATTATGCAGTTCTGGTTCCAAAAAGGGACGGCTTTGTCTTTAAAAGGAAGCTTCTAAGGGTACTCGTGGAAAAAAATCTCTGTACTGCTGAAGAAGAAATAAAAAACAGGTAAATTCTTTGCGTCAGGTATATATCTTTTTTCTTAGCTCACTTTTAAGGAGCAAATTGCCTACATCCTATGTCTATGCAGTGAGTGACAGAGCTGTGTGGTACTAATTATAATTCTGCCCTGAGAAAAAGCAGTGTGCTGCAAACTATGAAGTTTGACCTGGACTGAATCAGTTATCCAGAACTTCTGAGTATTGATGAGATCAAATAGCTCTGAGGCTACCATATTTCATGTAGTTTTTCCTTTAGGGAAAAAAAAATGATGATAATCTGGAACCTTGTTCTGATGCTTAACTTAAACTTCATTAAAACCAATATAAATTTCATCTGAAGCATGGCTTTCATTTGTAAATTGGCTCAAATTTCAACACATTTATTCTGGAGCTTTGCTTTTTAGCCTATTTCCCCTTTGAAGTAAGGAGAATGGATGTCATGGGATGTCGTCAAACTCCTGCTCATTATCTGCCCGACAGTCGTCATTCAGATTTCCCACTTCCTCTAGGATAATAAGCTACAACTGTTGTTGAATTTTATGCTCCTGTTGGGCCTCCAGTCAATAGAAATAATTTTGCATTGGGATTTTGAGTTTTCTCCTTGCTTCCTATAAGATTCTTCATCTAGAGGCATTTAATGTTTCTGAAAAGAGAAATGGTAGCTTCTTTTATATTTAAAGGTGATCTACGCCCTATTTTTGTGCTTGTATTTGCTTAACGCCCCCCCTCCCCCAGTCTTTCTGTGCAAAACTATGAGGCTGCTTGCTTTGTTTATTTTCTACACAAAACCTGCAAATGTTTTGTGTAAATGTATCACCCTTTTGATTGTGGATTACGTGAACTGACTTTCTCCCATCATTTTCCTGCAGATTCTCTTTGGACTTGCATGCAGTTCCTGAACTGAGTGATTGTTTGAACAATCTCTGCATGTTCACACCTTGTGGATCTTGCTTTTACTTACTTTTGCAGTGCGTTTTTGGGCTCAGGAATATGAGTCCACCTTAAGGAGCTGGTATGTCTTCATCCTGTTCTCTTTCAGTGAGGCTTTGCTGTTTTTCCAGTGTTGCTGCATCCATTCGGTATTGATTCCTGGCCCAAACATTAAGATCTATCAACAGCCATTGCCAGAAGTGATTCCAGCAGCTCTGTAGAGAGCTTAGCTTTGCTTCTCTGAGCAGGCTGAAGAATTTTTTTTCTGCTATGTGCTTGAAACAAATATGTTGAAACAAAAAGCCTTTCTCCTTTCTTTCTCTCACCTAATAGGAATGTCAGTTTTTCCCATGGATGTAAAATAACAGAGAGCTAAACACATACTGTTTTGCCAGTGTTTGATCTTACTGTGTCACCCCTTGGTTGGCCAAACTCAGTGCTGATTTACAAAATGACTGCTCTGGTGGTCCACAGCCAGGTTCTTTTTCACTGCATTAGTTGACTGTGGTGGCTTCATCCCACTTTCTGCAGAGTGAGTCTTTCAGCTAATGAATCTAAATAATTTCTAGATCCTTCACCTTGGCAATCCCAACTCTGGCAGTAAAGCAGTTCTGAAGAGCTATCCCTCTAACGGTACTGACCTGGAGGTTGTGATTTTGTGCCTGGGGTTCTCTTTTCTAGGTTATTTTGCTCTTTCCTCCTTCACTCCTTCAGCAATGCACAGAAGAAAATCCATCATAAACCCATTTCTATATTTCTCAGTACTCTGCAGTTCTCATTTCTAATGGAAAGCATCTCAAAGTGAAGCCTGTGAGTCACAGAAAATTAAAACGTTCGTAGCGAGAAGACATCAAAACAAAGCCCCTGGCATTGGAAGCATCCATCCATCCACCTGATCTTTATGGGGAAAACTGTCCCTATCTCACCACCTCTGCACCCATATGTACCTTGTAATGCATGTTATGGGAGCAGATGATAACTGCCTGTTAACAAGTATGGATGAGAGACAGTAGGGTAAGGAGGCACGTCGCTGGAGATAGCTATGGAAACAACTTGCAGGGCATGTAGCATAGCTATGGAAGTTTCATCCAAATCAAAATAAAAGGAGGAACCTTTTGTTCTTTGTTTATCAAAGGTAAGAAATAAATGGAATAAAGAGTCAGAAGTTAAAGCCTAGTGCCTCTCATTCATATGCCTTCTATATCCACAGGCTTGACCTAGACCTAGCTCACACTTGTCTATAGTAGTGTGGCTTATCCAAATTTAAAAGATGCACTAGGCTTGAAGGGACAGCTCTCTGCCCAAAGGACCTGCAGCCTGATTTCATTAAAAGTCAGCTATAAATCTTTACGAGATTTCCATTATTTTTGAGGCAGCCTGGTCTTTACGTGACTGATAAGCTGAAGGCATGATTGATTTGGGGCAGCACCTATTACATCCATATCAAATGCTGCCGGTTCGTCGTCTCCGTAAATCAGGCTCTTGGCAGCTCAGGATCTGACAGCCAGGTTTCTGAATGCTTGCTGCAGCTCAGCCTTCAGTGGCTCCCACCCCGAAGAAGAGCAGGACGTACCCCTCCTGCCTAGCCTGCTGCATGTCTGTAGGCATGGTTGGAGCAACATTTTATTTTGCTTCAGTGGATGGGCCATGTATTCATTGCCTGTCCGATCACAAATTTGCATTTTTGCTGAACTGAGGGAAATGTAGCAATTTCTTGGAGTTATATCTAGAAATGGGATGGATCACTGGCTTGTAGGTACTGAATTATTGTCTGCTCTTTAGTGAACACGACAGACTCTCTTAAAGGTGAATTATACAGTATCCAGAATGCTAACACAGCATTATGGCCCAAATTCTTATCCAGCTACCTTCTGTCACTGAAGCCTTTTCTGATACCTTGAGATAAAGCCCAGCTTTCCATTTCACCTGGAAACACTTTGGGGAATTTTGTAATGGCAGATGATTGTTCACCAGCCACCACTGCATTGCATTGTAAATATTTTCATAGATATCACTCTAACATTTTAAACGCTTGTTTTTCAACCTTCTTACCCATGGAAGGCCTTTGTGGTCTTTGCCTGGTATTTTAATACGTGTTTGCCCAGGAAGGCAGGGTTTGGCACAGAGCAGGAGCTACCTTGAACTGATGTACCTGAGGGAAAAGAAGGGGGACTTCTTCCTCTGGAGATGCTTGGTTAGGAGCAAAGAGGAGCTTTTGCCTGGAGGAGACACTGGCTCTTTCCGCAGTGGGTTGTTCCGATTGTTCATGGTCCTTTAGTCTGACCAGAAGAGCAGAAAGTGAATTCACTGAGCCCGGGTGGAGGCTGTGCTGGAGGTTTCAACAGGTGAGGCTGTGCTGGGGTCTGGAGATGTGGGCTGGCTGCCAGGACAGCTCTGTAGCCACCTGAGAAGCCATCAGGAAACAAGGCAGTAGGTTGAACAGTGGCTATGTCCACTTTAGGATACAGACATTTGGGACCGAAGATGATGATTCCCCAAGCTTTGAGTGCATGGCTTCATTTACTGCTATAGCGTAAAATTTCTGTTCCTGTCTCTCTTCATTATTCCTTCACTCAAAATGATGCTGGAAGTCAAAGAATTTAGAGGTAGGAGGAGGGAAGAGTGGGGACGACTGGGAGAGAAGCCCAAGTGTTTGCAAGTAGGGTGCCATGGTCCTTCAGGTGGCCTCGCTTGCCTGGGTCAGCAGGGCACTGGTGGTTCTGTTTGGGGCTCACGTTCCCCGGTTGCTCAGGACGCGCTGCCCTGCCCCTGAGCGCAGGTGATGTTGCTGGAGCAAGGCTGAAATCGTAAGCTCTGGTTTGGTCTTCGTCTTCAGATCACAGCTCAAGTTGTGACTGGCTGGTGTGAGATGGTCTAGTGAAGACTCCTCTTTCTCTGAAGGGGGCATGTGAGGAGGTGGTATTCAGGGCAGTAGCAATGGTCTGGAGAGAAAAGTCGAGCCATTGGCAGTATCAGTGCTGTATTTGATGCTGTCAAAGTCATTGCTTGGCTCAAAGTTAATACAACAGCACTTTTTTGGATTTCAGTTTTCCTTCAGAGGGAAGAAAAGCAGAGTCCATAAACCCCAAAACCTAAGGTTCTTCTTTCCTGAAGTAAATATTGACTTAGAAGGTGGCAGACATCACAAAATGTAGTTTATTTATTGAAATCAGGAGTCTTTTTAGAATGTTTCTGTAGAGATGCAACAGAAAATTTGATGTTTTATTTAAATGAAATCTGATTATGAAGCAATTTGCTATGCCACTGTTTCTCCTTGTAAAGTGGTTGGTGGTTATTTTATTGTGTATAAACCTGTGGTGGGGATTTCTGTTCATCTGGAATCTATGAGAAAACTTTCTTCTCTCTGTAAACAAACTGATAAACAGCATTAGGACTCTGAGGGATAAAGGGATAAATGGGATGCTAAGGTACCTTTTCAAATCAGTAGAGTGTTAGGAGCGCTGGGATTTGTTCTTTTTTATGTTTGTTTTTTTTTTTGCTTGTTTGTAGTAACATCAGATGTAATTTCCAGTCCTTAATATTCCGCAGCTCCAATTTTCAAATCGCAAGAATAAAAAGCAACACGCCTGTCTAGTTACTTGTCTGTAGTAGTGAGGCTTTAAATAACTATGCTTCGGACTAAGAAATCACCGGTGCACATTAACATTTCAACTAACATGTTGGGAGCAAACTGTATTCATCTCTGAGTTCATCTGTCTTGAGTGCAAGTTGATGGTGATCGGGTCTGGGAAAAAAAATGGTTTAAAAGAAAATGGTTTATTAGTTCGGTTTTTATGGGATGTGCTGTGAAGTCATTAGTGATGAGCTGTAGGTACTTTACATTCTGTGTTGTCAAGCCCTTTTTTTTTCCTCTCCTTCCCTCCCCTTCTCTTGGCAGTGACAAGAGGAGCACAGGAGCCCTCCTCGTGGCTGAAGGACCAACATGAGCGATGCATGTAACGCTAACAGCGAGAGACACATGCTTCCTACCAGCGGTCGTTAAAACCAGGCAATGGAGCACATCGTCACAGACATGGGGTGCAACGCTTCCATAGATGACAGAGCTGAAAGCAAGTCAGAAAAAGGTGAGCGCTCCCATCATCTCCACGTCAGAGGTGTTCTCTCCGTACCACTGGAAGAGGATTACATGATAATATTTCCCCCTAGTCCTGTTGTCAAATGTTTGTTCAGAGAAAATTATTTCCCCCCCAGATATTCTTTATTTAAAGGAGTGCATAGTTTTCAGATGCTGGCTGAGGTCAGGAGGCAACTGCAGAGCACCTATAGCATCTATGCATTGGGTTGGAAAAGATTGATACAGAACAGAAGTTAAATTTCAGGCACATGCTCACTCACTCTGGCACTGACAAAGCATATAGGGTATGGGATTGAGGGGGGCTTTTTGTGGCTTTTCACAACATGGGCTTCCTGGGTAAACTGCTCCTATTTCCCTGCTGCTGGGTGACCCTGATAATGAAACGAATGCAATGAAATAGAGCTACTACAATGAATCCCCAAACGGACCTTCTGCCATGTAAGTCTGGCCTGAAATTCTTCCTGATAGCCGTTGAGGCTGTTGGTGGGAAGTCCCCATAATACATGAATAAACATTCAATTTAAAAATTGATGTATTGGCCCCCTGCTTTTCAACGCAGCACACCTGGACTTTGCACAGGCAAGAGGGGCACGGGGTTGTCTCAGAGACCCTTGTTCTGACCCTTTGTATTCTTTTTCAAGGTTTGATGTTAAAACATTTACAGGTCTGCTGGGAGCTGTGGTACATGGCGCCATGCATTGTCTTAGATTATTACACCAAACAGCACTGGTTGAAAAGGAAGGCACTGTTGGGCTGGAGTCCTAGACCCATCCATAAAGGAAGGATGGGGTCCTACCTTTTCGGTTTTGCATGCCATGCACATACATGCCTTGTAAGACCACAGAAACAGGTTACTTGGGAATATTTCTGAGGGTGCAAAAACTCAGAGAGGCCATGAGGAACTGAACTCCTTTCTCAGCCTACAACCAACGCTACATGTTGGTGTGGAGCCAGGCTCTGCTATCACAAAGCTGGCTTATAACTCTGTGTGTTTGTTTCATAATGACTTGCCCTCTCCCATTGCTGGGTGGTAGTCCTTTTGCTCTTCAGCAGTAGTCAAATTATGCAAAACCATCATTATATCTGCAGTCTGAGGCTGTACATCCTTCTAATGCATTAATAACATAAATTTAATGGATACTTGGTGGTGTAGAGATCTTCTGCAACTGGTGATTTATTTTGCAGATGCGGTTTAGCCTAGTGTGAAAATCATGTTCCGTTTTAGTCCTGAGAATAACAATGCTGTAGTAAGTACAATTTAAAAAATGAGAGGAAATCAGGAGGATTTTTCTAGGAGGGATAAGATGTCTGTAGGGTGGGAGTCCTTGCTGATTTCGGCCTTGTCTGCACTAGAAAACTTTAGCAATTTAACTGTGCCACATAGTTGTTAATGGTAAAATAAGCAAACAACATGCTATTATGGCACCTGTAAAGATTTTTATTTTAAAAATTCTATAGTGTTATACATATTAATAGAGTCACATCTCCACAGAGGTTATTCTTCACTTGTATAGCTGTCAGTTTAAGAAAAAGAATCATTCCCATTCAGAGGGTGCCACTCATCCTAGTCTTATCATCCCTGGTATGTGCGATCAGCTGAAATAATTGACAAGTGTAAACTGTTGTTCCTCTAGTGCAGAGCTTTTCTTTGCTGTTTTGCAGGGGGGGAAAAAAAAAAAAAGCACTACTCTGGATTGTTGGCTATTATTCATTGCTTTGGTTTGGTTTTAGTATCAGCTGTTCATTTTAGCAATTTTAGTAAAATACCAGCGTATTAGTGTTAGGATGTAAGTGTTGTTTTTAGTTTCCTCTTCTTTCTCTTTCACGAAGTTGCAGTGCTGTGCAGCGATGGTTGTATCAAACCCTGGAGTTCTGGAGAACATCTTGGTTTTCTTCCCCTGTTTCTCCTGATCATGTCTGCTCAGAAATGAGCAGTGGTTCCTGCCAGCATCAGGAGCTCAGATCAATGTATTCCTTTGGTCCTTGTTCCTTCGATAGCATCGTCCTGCAGCTGCTTTGACTTGTTCCCCCAAGATCAGAAACATAAAGACTTTTTGTGTGTGTGTCTTATGCTGAGCTGTTAAGGGTGAGTAGCCCTGAAGCTCCTTGAAAAGAGGTATAAGCTGCAGGGCTGGAGGCAAAGGCTGTTTGTAAACGATACTTTGTACATCAATATATGTGCACAATACTGTTTGTAAACATTTTATCCCAAGTTTTTTATTTTGCTGGCTTGCTGATATAGCTGGGCAGGCAAAAACTTTCTATTAAGTGAGGTTCTTACAAACTTTGTCATTACACGAAGGTCATGTTACAGCTTGCAAAGTCTGAAGCTTTTTACTGCAGCTTGGTAAAGAAATACATTTCTTTAGTAGGCAAAATTGATCTTCTTTCTTTCCTCACCTTCTCTAAACCCACATACTGCCCATCAGCTGAACATGGCAGACTTCTTAGATGCGTACTATCTTCAGGACAAAGAAATGGGGAAGGTTTCTAATAATATAGACTTGAGCAAGTCAGCCAGTTTGGGATCTGTCCCTCAAGACAGAAACAATCGATGCATCATGTATTCATTATAAAAAAACATTTTTTCAGTCTTATTTTTACAGACCTCCATCTTAATGCTGACTGTGCACAATGGACTGAATTTGTCATCTGTCTGCAAAGTTCTGCAAAGGTAATGCATGTTTTCATTGACGATTGCACTGATCCATTGCCTTCTCTTTCGACAGCAATTAAAGCTGCTGTTCTCATCCAGAAATGGTACCGCTCTACAAGGGCCCGGCTAGAGATCAGTCGCCGCTATTCTCTGACTATCTTTCAGTCAATCGAATATGCTGATGAGCAAGATCAAGCACAGGTTTGTAATCTTCAGTTCTTCCTGTACAAGCAGCTGTGTTATTCCCAGAGCACAAACAAAATGGATACGAGACTGTTTCTCCCTACAAAGCTGTGTCCTGAATAGTAAAACCACTTCCCTGCCTCACACATGAACTAGTTAAGTCGTGTGTGTGTGTGTGTATGTATATAAAACTACATAAGCAGCAGGACACCATTCTGCCCATACAACCACATCTAGGTTAGAAGTTCCTGTAGGATGGCTCTGTTAGCCAGGGACTGCATGTCGTTGCGCTGTGGGTGATCTGAAATGAGTCAGCAAGGCAAGACATGTGCAACAGAGAAACAGAGATATCAATATCTCAGCACATCAGCCCAGGCTTCCTTTCAGGGTCAGTACTGGGTATTAGGAGCTTCTAAGGCTTTGTGTTCAACCTCGCATCAGTCTAAAGTGAGTTGGGTGAATAGTGGCTGTTTGTTTCTATTGACTGTAAAGGAAGACTAGGCAAATATTCTGGATGATGGGCAAGATGAATTACACCCCAAAAAATCAGCAACATTGATGTAGTCCTGGAATTTTCTATGTCTTCAAATAATGTCAACCTGCTGCTGTAGAGGTGATGCTATGGGAACATACAGTAGTGTCACAGATCCCTCTGCATGGAAAACTGCTAATATATGACTAAGGAAAGAGAATGTTAATGCTTGTTGGATCCCCTGAACTGATCAGTATGTGTTTGTTCTTTTCTTTTCCTTATTCAGCTAGCCAGCTTTTTCACATTCATGCTGGAGCGCTATGCTGATCCTGATGCAGGTAAGGATAAAAGTCAAAGTAAAATGAAGATTCTGTTTGAAAACCTTATGTGAGAGAAGTGAATTTTCTATGTAATGTTTACAGCCTGTGACACATGCTGGGATGAGATTTGCTTTCCCAAATATTGCTCTAAGAATTTGGTCCTGTTAAGTATTGACTCCACTCAATATCTGTGCAATGAGTCAAGATGTCAGATGGGAATGGATCCCCGTTGTCCTTTATAAGAACACTCAGAGGTGCTCAGAGTGCTTTCTTACATGTCACTGCCACTGAGCTGTTCTCGTGGTAGTCCTACTGTCCAATTTGCACAGTTTTCTATGCATGTTTTTCTTAGACTATGAGACATGACTATGCAGAAAAAGTGTGACTAGTTGGTTTAGGGGAGGTGTAATCAAACAAAGAGGTGGTTTTGTTCTTCCTTTTCCTTTATTTTTTTTTTCCTAAAGTAGTTTTGGACCACTTTTAAACTTAATTTATTCCAGATTTTGCTACAAAATGTACCAGTATGTGAATGATTAAAAATGAAATAAAATTAAACTGCTGGGGATAAATGTTTATCTGAGCTTTAACTGAGATGGTTACTAACCTTTAATTTCTGAAGTGTTTGGGGATGCTTGGACAAAACTTACTTTTAAGTCAAGCTTGACAGAACGACAGATTGAAAGTGACTCCCTAAAGCCAGAAAAGGAACACCGACTTCCTGAACAAATTGAGAAAAGATCTAATCTCAGCCCTATTAAAAAGGAGGCTGCCCCCTTCCTATTCAATTACAAGAGAATATACTTTCTTCTTCATCTGGTCCAGCCACAGAATACACCAATTAAAATTTGCACAAGACACTTTGATAGCAGGCTAATACCATCACCAAAACCGTAAGTGGTTCAGTGTTCTAATGACAACCATTAGAAATTGTAGTCTTTCTCTCTTAAATACTTTAGAGTGCCTCTCTGTGCTCTGCAGAGAAAGAAATTGTATTTGAGCCTTGCTGCAAAGCCAAGACAGATGATACAGTTGTCCTTCCTTTGATTATTTTTTTTTTCCATTATCGTCTTATTCTGCAAAAAGTCATTTAACTTCCTGGGAAGGAAGTGGAAAATTTAAAGAAAATAAAACACTGCTCACTTCATCTACTTCTGTATGCTGATGGTGACCTCAGTTCAGCTTTGTCACCTGAGCGAGGAGGAAAATTCTAGTGCTAGGTCTGGGATTTGGTACAGGAGTGTTAATCTCTACTTTCATTATCATATTAAAAGGGAATTTTACAACTGCTTATCGTAGATATGATTTATCCACGTTTTTAACCGTGCCTATTGACAGAAGGAATTAACACAACTGAGGTGCCTCCAGCGACCTGCTTGGGCACAGGACGTGACTGTACAGAGCGCCCTGCCTCATAGGCTGTCCGTTGCTGTCACCACACGGGTGACCTGTCCCTTGGTCTTGCAGATATTAGCAATCGTATAGGTGGTTAAGGCTGACACACATGATAAAGAATGTATTTTATGGTAAAGCTCCTCTTTGTCTTGATTGCTTAAAATTTACATCTGTCAGGACTGAAGTTGTTAAGGCTTGGTATCTGCTCCAAGTACTTTATTTTGGTCTTGTTTTGTTTTGTTTTGTTTTGTTTTTTTCTCCCTTTCTAATAAGCACCCTGTGTTACAGATACCAGAACCAAAAACGATACAGAAAGATTGTGTAAGATATATGTTTAATACAGAGGCAGTCCAGGGTCTTCTGCACAAAGGATTTTTCTGACGTCTTGAATGAGAAATTGCATATTGAACTTGTGTTGCCTGGTTTGTGGTTAAGTTTGTCCAACAGCTGGCCGTGTGCATTCCTCACTTCAAGCTCTCGCTTGCCTGCGCCGCTGCATGACCTTTGCAGTACTTGTGCCTACGCCAGTGATTTAAGCAAAATCTGTGCCAAATAGAGAGATTCCTTAATGAACTGCTTCCATTTCTGCTGGATCACGGTCTTAAGATGGGAGCCACTGTGAGTGTAAACATAACAAGCAGAAAGCTTTCAAATTAGCTTTGCCATTCCCAAGCATTTTCTAAAACCCACAATTCTTTGATTTTTTTATTATTTTTCATCGGTGTCTGGTCGCTTAAATTAGGGTGATAGCACATTGTTCAAAAGCCTTCTCCAAGAACATAGCAAATAATATTCTTACAAGAGCACAGGTTGCCTGTTCTTCTCTGTATGTGACGATGAGAAAGCTACCTGAAGATTTTGTGATCCCTGTTTTTCATTACATTATAAACCCCTCAGGACTCCTCTATTCATCTTGGAATCTGCTTGTTCAGAATGTGTTTTTTCAGAGAAAGAAAGCAGTCACCGTGTCATTAACAAGGTAGTGCTTTTGATGTGATTGTTTGTGTTATACCCTGAAGCTCTTTTCATCCTCTCGTCCTGCTTAAGATGTCAGTGCAGTTGGAGTTGCAATTGGGATATTGCGTAGCTGTGTGTTGTTCTTGTTCTGCTGGTGATTAAAGGCTATTTCTCAAGGGTTGGCAGGAAGTAAGAATTAAAATGTTTTCCATCCTACACTTCTCTCCATCCATTAAAAACAAAAAAATCTGTGTACCTACTCAGCCTTTCAGTCAAGAGATCTCCAGTCAGACGAACAAAAGTGCTTTTCCAGCAAAAGGTGACCCATTTACTCACTCTTTTGTGTGCACACCAAGGGTGAGAAGGCTGCAGACGTGTTCTGGGCAAAGTGGTGGGACTGGGAGTCCAAGGCACTGCTGTCTGTGCCTCTCAGGGTCCCTGGGCCACCTCCCAGAGCCTTCCTTTGAAAAGGAACTGAGTAAGTCTTGCTCTCTGCAGCTTCGCACCCCACCACACCTTCCTTACAGCACTGACATCCTTCGGAAGCTTTTTGCACAGAGTGATTCTTGCAGTGGGGAATAAGCCACAGCCTGCAGCTTGCTGCACCAGGACCAGTGTGAAGGAACAGATGTTTGGGGCACAAAGGAAATCTTCATCCTCTTCTTGGACTCCTGGTCCATCTGCCATTAACTTTGTGTCTTGTGCATCAGTGCCTGGAGGATGTCAGAGCACTCCTTGGGAGCTGGAGGTGCTCTCTGGGCTTTTGTGTTTGTTTAGTGTGGAGTATGGCCACTGGCAGCCCTGCGGGGTCTGCAAGTAGGGGCCAGCACACGCTAATCCCCAGGCTGCATTAGGACACCCATTACTGGAAGAGGTGCTGACTGCTCCCGGATGAGACATCCTGTGCAGGAAGGAGCCTTAAAATCAAGCTGAAAGACTGCCCGAGGAGATGTAAGAGCACTCTAAGGCTAATGACCACGGCTGGCTTTTGATTCTTCATCCAGAGGCAGAAAACAGGGTGTGCTTTGCAGAGTTGTGCCCTGCGGGGAAGGAGATTGGGTTTCCCAGCCTGGACACCTGCCCGAAGGGAGCACAGGCGGTGAGGAAGGCCGGTCTGTGCTCAGAGGGGAAGGAAGGGTCGCCTGCTGCGAGCAGGATGGGGGGGACAGAGGGGGAGCAGGCGTGGGCAGGTGCCTGTGCGGCTGGAAACGCTGAGAAGACCGCTGACACTGGAGGAGTCACAAGAGGAGAGCCTCTGGCCAGGACTTGGTGGGAACTCCAAACCCTGCACACCTCGTCCTTTCCTGCAGCCTGCATCCATCTGCATGGCTGCACACAGAGGGTGCTGATCAGCTCGCAGCAGAGCAGCTGATAAGAAACAGTTCTGTTTTTAAACCCAGAGCTGATAAAAAGGTTGCTTTTTATCTGCTTATTTCTTTAATACGAATTTTATGCAGGTAAAAGACAAGCTGGCCTTTATGGATCTCATAATTTATGAGGCCACGTGCAGGTTTTGGCTGCTGTGTGTTTTGAGTCACAGCCACAGGTATTCCTTCAGCAACAAATAATGTATCTTCATTTCCAGTTGCAGGGTTACAAAAACCTTACCGTCAGCCCAGCAAAAAGTGTTTCCAACAATCACCTTACGCAAGCAGCTCTGCAACAGCAGCCTGCAGAACACTGTCTTTTAGGGCTCTGAGTGTCTCTGTTAGAATAAGAGATAATAAAGACAGTCTGCAAGGAGCAAACAGTGCAATCGGTTGTTCACTCAGTTGTATATCTAGGGTATGCAAGAAAATATTGGATTGAAGCAATTAGCAATGCTCCTGCTTTCTCCATCTTCAGGAAAATGAGAAGAAGCTGGCTTTGCTTACTTTCTGCCTTCCAGTGGTTTTATGGCAGCCACCCAAGAGCTGGCATTGTCTCCTCATATCAGAAGGGAGTGCTATGCAGTCAGCTGTGAAGGAACACTGCTTGGCTGCTGGCTTTTTTAATACTCAGTGAGCTGCTGGTATTTAGCCTATTTTTTTAATGTAAAAAACAAAAGCAACATGAGCACCTCTTTAGAACTGGTATTAACTGTGTAATCTTGAACTGTAAGCAGGTGACAGTCCCTGGATGATCGCACACGACTTTTGAATCTCCTTGCTTTGTGGGGGAAGGAGAAAGCCTGTGACAGACTGAGTTCTCGTTACCTAAGAGATCACGTTGCTCCACAGCGTCGGTGCAAAGTATTTTGCATCCTGACCAGAGATGCCGGTTGTTGGGACGGTGGCTTTGCCTGGTTTTGTTTGGTTGTGTTTGTTTCTGGTTTTGTTTAGTATCGTGGGTCAGTCTGGGGAAACCCAGAGCTGCTCCACTGTACAAGGTAGGAGCTGGCTGCTCCAATACTGCGGCAAGGAGGGCATCAGAAACATTCGCTGGTTCTGGTCACTCTGTTACAGCCCTATGGGAGACTGCTGGAGTTTCCTCATTCCTGTTCTTCCCTCTCGTTGCAGTTGCTGACGCTTCCATCAGCCCCTCTGTTTCTCACCAGGCTGACTCATATCTAACTGAATATGAAAACATCGAGGTTCCAGACTCCTACTGCGGACCACGACTCTCGTTTCCCCTTACTCTTGCAGATGCCAATGCTCTTCTTCATGCTTTCAAGGACGGACAGGTACGTTGCAACTAGGTTTT
Organism: Anser cygnoides; assembly: GCF_040182565.1. Taxonomy (NCBI): domain Eukaryota; kingdom Metazoa; phylum Chordata; class Aves; order Anseriformes; family Anatidae; genus Anser; species Anser cygnoides. The sequence continues at coordinate 129,149,602 of NC_089873.1, read as the reverse complement.
GTTCATTTGTTTTACCTCTCTGTTAGATTGAAACCCCACAGTCAGTTGAATATAAGGCTAAACCGGTGCTCAAAGAGATATTTCTGCCTTCCTTTCCATCCCACTGCTCTTTCCTGCTAACCCGCAGTGGTCACACAGGTACGTGGTGAGCTGTCCTAGGAATCCAGTCAGGTTGGGAGCTAACCCGACAAAACCCAAAGCACCGCTTCTCAGTTACCAGGTTTGATTCATTTTTCCCCCCATGCTTTAAGGATGAATTCAGTTGCAGGGATTAAGCACCTCATTCCAGTGTGCAAGACCCCACTGCAATGGGGAGAGTGAATATAAAGTGTGGCCAACGTGCTAGCACAGATCTCATGAGCTCTGGCTGCCACTGCTTTACTTGGCAGGGCTTGGCTTGAACTCATGATCATTTGTGCTTAACAATATACTGTATATAAGGGATAACTTTGGGGTTATATAAGGGGTCTACCTTTGCTTTTAATTTACTGAATAATGTTTTGTTTCCCCCCTAATTTTCTGTGGAGGCTGATCTTAAAAGTAGCACAATATAAAGCTCATGATAAATGAGCCCACCGAGAATTCACCTTGCTGTGGTTGGCATTTTAGTAAGGGAATTATTATATGCAATTGGCCTTTTTTGTTTGTTTTAAAAACATTAATCTCGAAGAGTTAGTTTGTAGTTCATCCATCTGTGTTTGAATTAAATGTATTAAAAATCACTGACTGTCCAAATTATCGTAAGAAGCATTAGCAGGGAAGACCAGAAGAGCACTTTTACAGGAGCTACATCCCTTCTGAAAGGAGCAATCTTTGAAGGCTTAATGTTCCATTCTCATAACATCTTCACAATGAGCATTAACAAGGCAACCCTTGCTGGAGTTCCCTCTCCTTGGTATTTGTGCAGTTTGCTGAAATACCATTTATGGCCTTTGTTTTTGGTTTGTTTTCTTTTTACTGTATATCCTTTTTTTTTTTTTTTTTTTTCAGTTACTTTGAACAGATGACCTTAAGCAATGATTCTGAGTGCCGTATTACCCACTCTCTCACCATTTCTGTAGATGGGAAGAGTAGAAAAGGTACACTAGAAATAAAATGGGAAAATATGAACAGCAAGCTCACTAAGCAAGTGCAAAGCTACCAACACTCCTCTAGTTTCCAGCACTAAACCATGCAGCCTGTAACCATATTTAAGGAAGATCTGTAGTATAAATAATCTGATAGAGCTTCCTTGGCAATATGTGTGTAGTGCTAATAAAGCAGACAGACTTTACTGCTCCTCCTAAAAAGTGTTCCTTTTCTCCCTGTTTTTTTTTTTTTTCCCATAGCTGCTTCACGCCCACTATGTACTGCAGCTGCTATGTGAAACCAGGAGGGTTCTCAAGGAGAAGCCAAATATCAACCTTGTTTCGGTTTCCTACTCCAAGGAGATAACCGTCTGTGGTAAGATGCCAAGGAAGATAACTGCTTTGGGCATTTATTATTTTTTTTTAATAAATGCTTAAATGGGGGCAAACCAAAAAAAAAAAAATGTTCCTGAGTCGCACCGAGTGTATTTTTAAAAAGTCCCTCTCCTCCTCTTTCCTTTTCTTGTTAAAAGTTTCTGAATGAGTCAGTATTAGTTCAGTTAATACTTCAGTGCAGCTTAAATATTCCTGCACTTCCAGCTCTAAAGTGCCGCTAAGTACTATGATCACTGGCAGCGATTCTCAGTGCTTGCTCCTCTTACTGAGAAAAAGACTTTACCACGATAGTTTACTCACTGATGATTTCAATGAGGGTGTAATAGGAGTGGCAAATAAGGCCTTTCATAGACAGCATGGCTATCAAGAACAAATTGAAATGTATAATAAACCCTCATTTCTAAAGGGACCCAAGAGGATGCATCGGTCTTTATGCAACGAACAAATTAGTCGCACAGAACGATATGTCGCAAGGTGAAGAATTAAGAGCTCATTGCACGTCTATTTTATTATGTTTTTGTAAATTGTGAGCAAAGGGATGCAGTATGCTGCTGTGGCACAGGAAGCAGTGGCTGCAGAACAGAAGAGCAGTGGTGGCATTAGCTCTGACAGCTGTGTCTGCGCTGCGTGTAATAGTAACGCAGTGTAGGGAAGGGCACTGCGACACGTGTGAAACAACAACTGACGTTTTTAAGATGTGGTTGTGCACCAACTTCGATTACCAGGAAAGGGCTTGTTTAAATAATGTTCTGTACAAACAATAATTTGTTAACCAACCAAATAAAATATCTCTCCAAACTGAGGAAGCATGGATTCATGCTTGCTCACTACAGTACGTTCGTGTGAATCAAAACATCCCTCCTGTTTTTTGTAGCTCATTTGTGCTGTGCAAGCAGCATCTGAAGGGCTCCCCTTCCTGCCATTGACACTAACAGCTTTTGCAACCAGATAGATCCTCTGCAGAATATGGGATGGAGGCACATTTTTAAACCTAATTGGTCCAAAATTCTTGATGTCCTTAAAATAAGCTGTCCCTCCTTCTATTTCCTTCTAATTTCAAACAAATAATGCAGATTGAATACTTAGAGTGACTCCAGCAGCCTCGTCATCAACCAAAAGTCGCACAGAAGACATATGGACATGGTTAGAAATGTCCCTTCTGTCTTTTCATAGAATCATAAAGGTTGGAAAAGACCTCCAAGATCATCTGGTCCAACCATTCCCCTACCACCAATAAAATTATTAAACCCATTAAATCATTTTCTTAATCACTGGTGGAGACAGCCTGTCCTCAGGCGATTCTGTGGCTTCAGGACGGTGAGCCACAGGTGTGGGGAGGTGACAGCGCAGGGGGGTGAGGTCCTCCTGCCTGTTCCAAAGTAAACCTCAGGAAGGGACAACTCTGCTGCTCCTGTGGCTTTTGCACCGAGGTGTAAAGGCACTGATGCTCCCTCCATCAGTAGTAATCAAAACGTGGCTATGAACCGGACAGATGCTTGATTGTGCTTCATACAGTAGACTACTTAGTAAATTCAGACCTGTTAAAATGTAGAGGTCTATCATATTTCTGAAATACTAATCTGTTTTCCAGGTTGATAATGTGTTTGCTCATCTTACCTCCATTTCCCTGAGTGAACCTTTACCTGTGTGACAGGTCTGATCTTCAGATCCAGCTGCAAGGACAGAAACTTTATGCAAAACAATTGTGTACTCTTTAAGTGTTTTATTGCGTGGTTTTACTAGGCAACTTCAGCATGTACCTTAACATGAAGCTGATATAACCCTAATACAAGGCAAATTATTAAGGAAAATGCAAATTACTAAAGAAGACATGGGGAAAAACTTCTTAGGACTAGCTTATATAATTCCAGTTTTATAATTCCATGTATTTGGTAACAGAGGACATATATGTTTTTGTTTCCTGTAGGAGACTTGCATGGAAATCTGGATGATCTTTTTTTGATATTTTATAAGGTAGGTGGGCAACCTGTGATATATCATTTTGACTTTTTGTTATTAAGAATGTATATTTGTCTGATAGTTTTTATCACCGTTAGAACTGTAAATGTGTGTGCACATACCACACACATAAACCCTAGAACAACCTGAATGGTGCCTTTGTCATAGCTTTTCCTTCTCCTCCTGAGGAAGAGAGGAGATCCGGGAGATTTGTCTTCTAAATATCAAGCTGGAGCATGAACTTAAAGGGTTCTTTGCAATGTCTTCCACATCCAGCCCACATTTTCTATTCCATGCTGACTGAGGTCTAAAATCCAGAGCTAACAGTTCCTGATGTGACACTACACTGCAGATAATTTCAGTCCTCAAGCAGAAAATGCAGAGTTTTTCTTGGGCCCTCCTATTGATGCCCATAAGGTGTTTTTCATTATTGTTTGTTTACAGGAAACAAAAAAGGGTGCTATCTGTTTAAAAGCTTTTGAAACCTTGGAAGCAACCGTATAGTCTGCACAAAATGGAAATACCTTGGATGTCCTTTCCATATCCATAAACAGCTGCTCACTTTTCAAGTTAAAAAGCGTAACTCTCTTTTGCTGAGGTGAAAAAAAAAGAGCCCCAGGCTATCTTTTTCACCATTGTATATTTAACCGAAGGTGCAGTTTTCCTATATTTAGTTTCCCATTTATCTTTGGCATGAATCACCACCTTTCATTTAGCAGATAGTCTCTCCGATTTGAGTTTTCCGGAGGAAAGGGTTTGTCTGATCCTTACACATTCTTCGGCCCTGAATGGAGACTGAAATGAGCTAAACCAGGTGTTTCAATGATGTAATTCCCCTCTGCTTCCAACGTTGTTACACTTTATCTGACACGGCTGGATGGAAACTTGGTGGTTTTGTCCAAGTGCGTACCTGAAGCCTGCTGAAGCATAATCAGGCCTCTGCGGGCCTCTGCTTTTCTTATTAACTGATTACATGCAGCCAGTCCTCGGCTTGTAGTCTTTTAGCTGTTATTTTAATTATGCAATCTTCCTTTTTGGAACAGGATATTGAAACAGAATCAGAGTATGATTCAGGTCAGTTTCATATACCAGACCTGTGAGGGGAAAAATAGCTGTTCTGGAGGTAACTGCTGCAGCTATCTCCGAATAATTAAGAAAAACATTTGAGTGAGGACTAAGTGCTGATTGTAGTGACTTCAGAGCCGCCAGCCCCCCAGCTGTGGGCAGCAGTGCTCATGCTGCCAGTTGCTGTTTGGCTTCAGGGTCCCTCCTTACAGCAGACCCTGTGCAGTGGGCAGATGTTTCGTCCTCATTTCCAAGCAGCTGAGGAAGTGGAGAGCGCATGGTGGAGTCACGGTGCTGGGACGAGCCCCCGAAACGCAGGCATGGTAGGACAAAGCACAGCCAGCAGAGCTGTGGCTCTTCAGCACGGTGCTGGGCACAACAGCATGTGTAATGCTGAGACCCAACGAGGGTGATGCTCAGAGAACCACTTTTTTTCTCAGTAGCCAATTTGTAAAGTCCATTCGGTCACTGCATTAATCTCCGTCAAATTACAGCATTTCCTGGAATTCCTTGAAACACGTGCATTTTAAAATATGTATTGCTAGGTTCAATTGTTAAATGGCTGCTACGGGGAGGAATAGCCCGGAGCTGCAGAGAATGCGAACGACAAACGGAAGTTAATTAATCACTAACCCAGCCGATACAGGAATGATGCCCAGCAGCAAGTTGCTAATCATTAGAGGGCCTTGTTCACCTCTTTGATATGTTGGGGCTACAACAGCCTTTCATTTGCTGTTGCTCTTATTAGTCGTAACCGTGGAAAAGGAAATAAAAGCTTTGCATGAGCATGGAACAGAACCACAACTCCTCATGGAAGCTAGAAGTGAAAACAAACTCTCCTTTAAAACTATGAGCTGTGGGTAAGCCTTTGCAAGAGAGGCAGGGCAGAGGCTGGAGAGCATGTCAGCCCGTCTGTCCTTCCATGAGGACGGCGGCTGCAGCGTGGCTCTGTGCACGCCAACCATCTGCTGGGCAATCTCCTGCCCGTGGGCTTTAAAGCAAAGCTTTGATTAATCCATCTCCTGGTCTGACACAGCCCCACTCAGGAAGCGGGGTGTGTTGCAGTGCTGCCCAGCCTCCTCAGAGTGGCTTCTGCAGTTGTCATATGGTTTTGTAGATGTTCTGTTGATCGTTCTTGTGCACACCATTTGTGACAGCAGAGGTTTCCTTTTCCTGGCAAGCCAAGAATGAAATGATATTTCCAGTACTTGTGACTGGAAATGATGAAGCTACATGTAGTTGCTGCTATGCTTTCTGTAAGCTGATGGCACCCGTTGATGTGCTGATAACTAACCTAACAGCACGTACCAGCAATTCACAGTAGTAGCTTCTGATGTCACCATTCACAATAAAGCATTGCTCTGTATCTTCAGAAGAAAAAAAGAAAAAAAAAAGATAAAAACTACCTGTACATGCAGTCTTCCAAGTGCACAAGCTTTCTGGTATATCTTTAACAGCACCCCTGGCAAAGTGCGAGTATGAGTAAAAGTCAAGTAATGCTTTCACGATTAAAGCAGTTGGAAAAAAGAGGATTCTTCACATCTCTGTATTAAGATTTGGACTGCAGTATTCCTTAGGAGTTCTGGGAGCATAGACTGCAAACAATGTAAATATCTGAAATCCAGTTTCTTCTGTGTAAGGAAATGTAAGGACCTTCAGACTTGTGTCAGAAGATAACTTCTGGAGTTCTTGTCATCCATTCAAAATGAGCGATTCCCTTCTATTTGCAAGTGCACAACTTCCCAGCAGCAGTTGCATTAACAGAAAAGTATATTTTATTACAAGAATAATGTTCCTGTTGGTCCCTTTCAATTTAATTTAATAGGTAGAGGAATGGATTAGAGACAGCATCATAAGAACCATTAGAGAGGTCATCTCTTCTCTGATGGTTCATACAAGATGTCTGATTTGGAGATTTCTGTTCTAAGCAGTGGAAATAAATGCTGTGTTTCTGAGTTCTGTATTATGCTTTTTTTTTTTCTTCCAGGTTTTATAGCCAGGAGTTCTCATTAGAAATGATATTTCCTTTATTACAGTAGCATAACAGTCTCCAAATGTCCTTGTTTTTGTTTCTTTCTGCAGAATGGTCTACCTTCAGAAAAAAAACCTTATGTCTTTAATGGTGATTTTGTTGACAGAGGGCGAAATTCTATGGAAATACTTATAATCCTGTTTGCATTTCTTCTTATCTACCCCAATGATGTACACTTGAACAGAGGAAACCATGAAGACTATGTCATAAACTTGAGGTAGGTTTTAGGGGATGGAACGGAGGGGGTATCTGATCATTCATGGGAAATGCTGGAGCTTTTCAATGCCACTGTGCCAATATCTGATCTCTAAAACAGAAGTAATGTTTTACTGGGTATGCAGGTGAAGCTTTGCATCTTCAAGATATGTGGGGGGGAGCAAAGTACACCCTCGTTACACACAGACACTCAGACAGAAGTGCTTGTCTCTGACATAATCACAGCCCATTGAAGTCAGTGGGTTCATTGGAGCTGCCCGAGTACCAGAGCAGGGGATGGATGGAAGGACTGTATTTTAGTTAAATCATGGGTTTTTTCCCCAGCATAGCAACAGACTTAAGTGTGCAGTATGATGGAACCAGGAAACCAGGAGCTGAGACATCACTTAACTTCAGACTAAGATGTCACTTCCCAAAAAAAGGAGGGGGGGGGGGGAGATGGACATGATAGATGGTGATGTCCATGGAGGCTTTGAGGGAATTTTTATACAGCATTGGTTAGGTTCCTTTGAAAATTCTCTCTAATATCTAAAAGGTAAAATTGTTAACGCTATTACGTTTAGATGGGAAATAGGCTGCTTAAAAATTATTGGTCTGGATGCTGTTTCTGATCCCTTATATGCACAAGAAATCAATTTAACTCAATTATTGAGATAAAACAGAAGAATGCACTTTTAAACTGAGGTGAGACATAAATGACAGGAGGAAAAGAGGGTTGGAAAATTCCTGGCAATCACTGTAGTGCAGAAAATTGTGCAGAAAGGGCACACAAAAACACAGTTCATGATGTTGTTCTATTTTCAGATATGGCTTCAGCAATGAAGTTTTGAACAAGTATAAGGTATGATTCTTCCTAGTTTCCCTGTATTTTCTTTGAGTCTTGCACATGTAAAATGAAAAATGTCTGAACAAAGAAACTTCAAACCAGTTTATATAGGTATAGTGCAAAATGAGTTTAGTAACGTAGTTAAAATTATTTCGGATTTTCAGTGGCATAACTGACAAAACAATGCAAAGTGGTAGCATCTTGTGCTCAGCGATCTGTGGGATGAAATAAATAACATTGGTGAGGCCACTCAGCAGCACACAGAGAGGTAAATGAAGTGCTGGAGAGACTTTTGAATGGCTCTTAGAGTAAATTCAGGTCATATTTGTCGGTGTTGCAATTTGGGGTGTCCCCTGGGTGGAACTGTTCATACAGACGGTTGCAGATACCTCAGCAAAATCTTGAATTTAGAAGCAACAGAATCTGCCTGAAAGGATCTAATCCAAGGGTACACTTTGCAGGTCCACGGGAAGGTAATTTTGTATCTTCTGCAAGATGTCTTCAGCTGGCTCCCCCTTGCCACTATAATTAATAAAAAAGTACTTATCGTACACGGAGGAATTTCAAACACCACAGATTTGGATTTCCTGAATTTACTTGAGAGAAATAAGGTAAGAGAGCGTATTCATGTGGGGGTACTCTTATTTTTTAAAAAATAATTTAGCAGTACAAATGCTAAGATCAAGTTGTTTGCATGAGGAAAGGAAATGGCTACTTTATAAGGCAAGTAAGGAAAGAAAGGTCTTGTTTTTCTGCAAAATCAGTCTTTAGAAGGGGAGGTTTCAGTAGGTGTTGGGAACCAATTGTTTGGCTGCTGTAAAATGACACAGGTCTTTTGACTTTAAAACACTTTAGATACTCCTTCCTGCAGCGATGACACATTAGCCAGAAAGCATGAGAAGTACTTTCTAAACACTTCAGAAATCAATCTAACCACATCTTTTTAGCACCGCCTGTTGCCCCGGGGCTGTGCTGCTGCCATCTGCTCTGTGTGGGACGTTCACTTTGCAGTGCTCCCGTGGCAGCACATGTGGGAGAGTCCCTCCAGCAGGAGCAAACCTTGGGACCTGGCCTTGAGAAAGCAGAAACTACTGCTTTTCATAAATTTAGACAACAGAGGCATCCATATTTTTTTTCTAGAATGGTGAGCAAGTACATCTTTTTCAAATCAGTGGAAAATGGTGTGGGATTTGGTCTGGAAGATTTATACCACTAGAGATACCTGCTTGTAAGCTGGGTGCTTAGGCTCCTTACACTCGGTGGAGATCCAGGTCTTACCACTGCTCAGGTGTAGGTCTCTGGTGCTGTTCCTGGAAGCACTGCCAAAGCCTGGGGGGATTCCCGATGGCCTCTGGCTGCCTCTGCAGAAAGGCAGGTCTTCTTCACGGGTCTCCTCCGCTGCTCTCCTCCAGGTCTGGTTCGTGTCTGTGCACCTGGTGCTAATTCACAGACATGGCAGAGCACCCCAGATGGCACAAGACACCGGTGTTTAAGCAGCTGAAATGTGTTCCTTGTCACTTGTGGCTGTGCAATCCAGAGCTGCTGCTCTTGCCCTCGTGATTTCTAGCACAGAAAGAAATGTTTTACCGATCAGCCAGGTGCAGCTCAGTTTGTTTCTCAAGGATGTTAAAAAGGGCAATGAATACGCCTGGTTATCTGCGCCCAGGCCCTGCTGACTGAACCAGTGCACTCCGAAATTGGGTGCCTAACTCTGGATACAGGTGTCTCGGCCGTGAGCCAAGTCCTTCCCACGCTTTCCCCGAGGCAGGGCTGGGCGTGTGACCGATGCACTGCCTACCCATGAGCTGCACAAGTAGCAGGTCAAAGTGGCTGCCTCGGGAGAGCGTCGGTAAGGAGCCGTGCCTGGGCCACAGCTCAGGGCACAGTCGCTCAGGGCCGACTGATGTCTTTTAATTGGTACAGCTGGCAACTGACAGGTCTTCAGATGCCAGTCAGTGCACCGGGGAATCATTTTTTGCATCATTTTCTTTGTTAAATAGTTGCACTTTTTTGCTGGTGGTCTGAAAATGAGACAGTATGAGAAAATATCCAAAGAGAAGAAAAGATACTCCCTGGGGGAGTCCGCATGAATGGGCATTCATGGAGCCACAGCACACGACTGCAAAAAAGCAGATGTCTGCACATACTGGAGGAGGTTAAATTTATTTAACAGTGAAGGGACTGAAGTAATACCTTATGAACTTTATGGTTATCCTCCTGATAACCATACGGTCATCCTCCATTGACTTCAGCCAAATTAACCTAGCAGCGTGCTATTGTATGAGAGCAGCAGTGAGTGCGGTTTGACCTCAGTATAATATACCTGTGTATTTTCAGTCTCCAGTGAAGCTGGGCACTTAAGTATCCGCCCTGAGCCCAAGTGCTGTCCTGGCTGTCCAGGTGAGACCTGGTGACTGAGCGTGGCTTGGGATGAGTGATGGCTTGTGACAGGAACATGAGAGCGCTCTGGAAGAGGCTGGTGCCTGACAGATGTGAAGCACGATGTCTGCAGGTGCAAACACCTGCAGCTTCCACCAAACACGAGAGTTCAGGACATCACAAGACTTCAAGATGTTTATGGGAAGGGGGAATGGATGTGCCTTTCAGCTGGCATCTCCGTATCATTATGTTCTGCTAACTCTTCCAATATTCTGTGTGGTTTTATTGTTTGATCAGTTTTGTTTTTTATTTTCAAGTTGAAATCTTTGATGCGGCCACCAAAGCCAGAGGCAGACAGAGAGGAGCAAGCAAAGGAGGGAACTCCAGCAGCCAGACCCAGCACATGTGCTGCTAACGAGCATGTCACAAGGAAAACACGCGGCATCTCGTCATCGGGCTCCACTGAGCTTTCCCGTCCAAATTCACAGTCAGGGCCCACCCTGAAGGAGTGGAAACAAGTAGGTGAAACCAAAGACAGATACAGAGACCCTGCACAGCAGTGGTAGGGGCTCTGTTTAGAGGGCACGTCTGCGCCCGAGGGGTCTGTGTCTGAGCAACACATCATTCTGGGGAGTATACTAGTCAGCTACACATTATTTAGATGCTTTTTGTACACCTGGTAAAAAAAGGCTTGTGATCTTAAGCCTCGGAAGGAGGATTTACACAGTGTTTTCTGTTCTTAGCTGTTAGGAGGAAACTGCTCTGTATGAGATGTGTTTGCATGCCCTCATGTGGTTACATCTGTTCGTACATACGTGGTTGTCAGTTTAAACAGGTCAGGCTTGGCAATAGTGATTTCACGCACCTTTTTTGGCTGTGGTTTTGGCAGCTGAATGCTGATAGTGTCCAAAAAAACCCAGCTCCTGAGACCTAAAGGTTGATTACTCAGAGCAGGAAGTTTTTGTCCTCTGGTTGTTAGCTTCCCCTTGAATATTAGAGGCAATACGGAGCGCATGCCATGCTGTAATTTAATAAATTGTGACAATTTGGAAAGCTTAATTTGCACAGCAGTTTACAAGCTCAAAATGGAGTTGGTTGTATGTTTATTTTTCTGATCTTCCCTTCAGCCAGCTGCTTTAAGGAGTAGACAGCTTTGCTTTGCCTCTAGAAATAGAGCAAATCTCTCTCAGAAAATGTAATTTCCCAAGATCTGAGCTAGAAACTAACGTAAAGTGCTGTAGTTACCCCCCCAAATCTGACACTCCCCAACAAATGGGAAGTAGAATGTTTTTGCATAAACCTTTTCTAGTGAGGCTTGAACAGACACATTTTGCCCCATGTTTGGTGCTGACTTGAATTAGCACGTTTAAGCCTTGAGAATTCATCCATTGATGTCTTGATCCTGCTAAAATGCTGATAGGTGAAATCTTATTTTGAAACATGAGCTAATCAAAGGCAATAAAGCCAAAGGCAACTCCTGCCGTGTTTAGAGCAGGGATTCTCAAGCTTAGTTTAGGTAAAACCACTGACACAGGTGGCTGTCAGGTCTGCGCTGAGAAGCAGGAAATGCCTCTCACATGCATAGGCAGCTTTTGCTCTCTTTGCCCACGCACCGTTCCTGATGCACCTACCAGAGTCTGGAAACTTCAGCTGTGAAAGGAGGCACATTGCTGAAAAGATGTTTCGTCTGAAAAAGATAAGGCAAACTGTTTGTAAGAAAAGTAGAACAGAGGTCCCAGCCCAAAGGAGTGCACTATTGAAAGGGACGAAGAAAATGGGAGGCCTGCTTGGGACCTTGTTAGCTCAGGTGTGTTTTCTCCCTGTACTGTGGGGGCTTTTGCTGTGGTCCCTAGTTGAGGCGTACGTAGCCTGTCAGTCCTTGCCTACTATCAGTCCTCACTTGTGTTTGCTCTTTCCAGGTCCTGGACATTCTCTGGAGTGATCCAAGAAAGCAAAATGGCTGCGTTCCAAACAAGCGCCGAGGAGGAGGTTGTTACTTTGGCCCTGATACCACTGCCAAGCTGCTTGAAAGGTATAATCTGAAGATGTTGATCAGGTCTCATGAGTTTAAGCGGGAAGGCTACGAGCTCACTCATGGCGGGAAGGTAAGGTGCTGCCATGTAAAGCAGAGATCTCCCGTGAATTTCACAGGCACATCCACAGATTTGTCTGCAAAGTTAATTAAGAAAATGAGTGACTTCTTTAAAATGGGTTTGGGGGAATTGTGTGCTAAATAAGTAGATGTTAGAACAAATTACGGAGTTCTGACAAACACAGAAGTCTCCACAGCTTCAGGGAGCAGGGACTAGCTCATTACTCATCTGAAAACAAATGAACATCAACAAAATCCCTTAGGACAGCTATGTGTAAGTACAGCGTAAGAGATGCTCATAGGCTCTAGAAGCCTTTTAACTCATTTGTCTTCTGCCATTGCTCGCTGATGCTGTATCAAGATGCCAGCAAGAATCCTGAAAACCAGCTCTATCTTAGAAAGACGTTTCTGCTACAGCGTGCTATCACACTGCCCTCTAAACTGTGACGGGCCAAAAACGCAAGCCTGGAGCTCTGACTTGAAAAGTGCAAGCAGTTTGGTGAATGACATCGTTACTGGTTTCTGGGTTTACATGTTGACACTTCATTTTGTAACCTGCAGGTTTTTCTAAGATCAGTTTTAGGAATCAGTGTCAAGAAGAGTTGTTCTAGCCAACCCGCTTTCTCTTTTTCCTATGATCAGGTTATCACTATATTTTCTGCCTCTAACTATTATGAAGAGGGAAGCAACCGGGGAGCGTACATCCGACTGAATCCGGATCTGATTCCTCATTTTGTACAGTATCAAGTGCGCGAGTGCACAGACAAGCAGAACTACTGGGAGAGGTAAAGATGCATCGTCATGTGTGCAGTGTGAGCACCTGCTGCAAATCTGTAGCTTCATTTTACTTGGACAGGCATCTATTTTCCTCGTTTTTCTATTTTCCCATTTAAATATTAGTACATAAGACAAAAATGTATTTTAAGTGCTCTGACTTAGTTTCCTGAGAAATTCCCAAAGGTAATTAAGAGCTTAGAACAGACGATTGTCAGGGACTCCTAAAGAGCCTATGCCTGTCTGTCAGGTCTGCTTTAAGGCTGCAGTGTTAATCTAGAAAAATCCTGTTATGAATGGAGTCCAAAAAGTTTATCGTTACAGCTTTGCCATGCCTAGCACTGTGGTCAGATTTACTAAAGCAAAGCAGCTTAGAATTACCTGCATAAACTTGATTATCTCTTAAATTCAGCTTATTCTTCTGGGGCTTTGTTTTGTTTTTCCCCAGTGTTGCCTTTTAGGATGACCCTGATGACACCGCATGTTAAAGAACAGAAGAATTTGATAATGAATGTTGAAAAGCATAAATTGCTGCAGGATTAAAATCCTTTAATGATCAGGTTTGCATTTTTTTTTCATCCTAGGGTGAAAACGATTGAACGTTCTGCCTTGCAAACCTTACGAGAGAAGATTTTTGCTCACAGGTCTACACTCACTGAGGCTTTCGCAAAGTATGACTGCAACAACACAGGTAATGCTACCTCTTATGTGTGCATGGGGGCCTGCTGGCCTAAGGCTGGAGGGAGGCTGAGGCTGGTTGGTGACACACTCTCATTCCTCCCAGGAGAAGATGTGTGTTAGTCGATGCTTATCCCTAGAAAGCAACTTGGAGGATGGGGTGGGAGATTTAAGTATGAAGAAGGAAAGAATTGGAACACCTGAGCAAATAAAGAAGCTCTCTGGGCAGAGAGTTTGGGCGGGGAAATCTGACTCCAGAAGCTCAGAGGTCAACACCTTCACTCAGGAGCGTATTCGGAAGATGTCAGCCAGGGAACTGGGTCTCAGAGGAGGGAGAACTGGTCTCCTGAGTCTGGGAGCCATTTGAGTAGGGTAGCTAGGCCACTAGTGGACACACAGTCATGCATCAGCTGAAGAAAAGTCAGTAATAAATCGATACATTAACCTTTTATGTAGGAGCAACGCATTGATGACTTCTGGCACAAATCCAGCTTTTCCTCATGATGGCTTCTCACCTGACTAGGTTGTCAGCTGTGGCCCTAAAATGGCAATTGATAAGGTGTTGGTGCTGCTTCTCTGGCTGCCACCCGATCAACATACTTCTGTCTTGTTGATGTTTCAGTCACATATGTCTCTCTCTGTAGGTGCAACTCAGCTCAAATCTGAAGTACTCTTCATAGAATAATATGTTTTTCTCAAGAAGTTTAAAAACATGCCGATAGAATCACAAAATTGTTGCTGTTGGAAGGGACCTGTGGAAATGTTTAGTCTGACTTTGCTGCTCATTGTTAAGAATATTTTTATTCCCCAGCATTAGGAGAAAATGTTTGTGTTTTGTGACTTGTTAAACAAAGTCAGAAGGCATGCTGGTGTCTGATTTATGCTGCATCATGTACCAAACGTAACCATGAACCGACCCCTTCCGGCAGGCAAGATTTCTGTCAGTGACTGGGCAGCAGCAATGGAGTCTGTCCTCTGCCTCGAACTGCCCTGGAGGACGCTGCAGTTCCATTTAGTCAAGACAGATACAGATGGAAAAGTTGACTACATGTCATGTTTTCACAATATGGAAATAGCTCAATCTACAGAAGAGGTAAGGAGGAAAATACCTCGTTCCAAATCCTAGAGGAACAGCTTTTTGCAATTTGAGGCACAAGACAGTGGTTTGGCCAATCCCATAGACATCTACATCTGAACTAGTTACCTAGCTTCCTTTTATAGTCATTGGAGGGAAATAAGTACTTCTAGGGCACAAATCATCATTCCCTGCTAAGGTAGATTCTGAAAATAGGTTGGATGAATCACACACTAGAACTGCTTCCTACTTTCCGGTGTCTCTCAAGGGCATTTAGATAAGGTAGCTGAGGAGATATGCGATGAATCCTACCCAGAGCAGCTTTGCAAATGTGCACAGAACCAATTCTGGCACCTGTAGGATGAAGTCACAGTTGGAGATGGGCTGGAGATGTTTGACCACATGTAGCTAAGGTCTCTTCTACAGAGTCCAGTTGTTACTGGGCGACTGCATAGTGGTTTGGTTCTTAGCTCTCGCCACCATTTTTCTAACATTGAACGTTTCATGTGAGTGCATGACATCGAGTATTTTCCCTAAATCATCAGTATCTCCACAAATAATTACTGAAGGTAGGAGGTGTGAAGGGCTTCTTCACAGGACCCCCTCACCCAGAAGTGACAGGTTTTAGCTGATTCAGGGCAAGACAAAATATCATCTCTTGGAACTCAAGCATAAGGATTTTTTCCTAGTATTTGACAAGTTAAACTGGGAAAATAGATTTGTATAGTACATATTCTGTTGGCTAAACTAATTCAAACCCAAGGTCTGAATTGTTTCCTGTGTATGATTTCAAAACCAGGTTCAGCCAGCTTTGGTTGAAACGCTGTGCAAATACAGAAAAGATCTGGAGATAATCTTTAACATCATGGACGAAGATCAGTCAGGTAAGTCTCTGTAACTTCACAGCACCAGCCCTACGAAGCCTATGTTACTTATCTTTCCCCACAGTTTCCTCCTTAAGGCTTCTATATATAGAGGAACCAGGGGTGATGTCATTTTTCCACTTTAGTGAAGACTAATTTCAGCAGTCAGGCTGTACCCATATAAGGGACAGTGCACAGAGCCTAATTCAGGAAAAAAATCTCACATACTCAGTTTCCAGTACTGGTGTCACTTCCGGGGGCTTTTTCTCCCTTCTCTCACTCAGTATTTACTGCTTTCTTAATTCTGCTCTTGAAAGTGCTAGCTCATTGCCTGCAGTAAAAATGTACTTCAGTCATGAAATCACAAAAAAAATCACACAAGCCATGGTAGGCAGGTAACTGTCTTGCAATAAAGGAATGTGCATGCATGTACGTAGGAAGGGGAAACAGCACTGGAAGAAGCAGTCTGCCATCTGTCTTCTTTAGGTTTGATTTCTTTTGATGAGTTCCGCAAGACCTGGAGAATCTTCAGTTCTCACCTGGGAATTGATGCGTACGATGCATCCATTGACAAGCTAGCTCAGAGCATAGACTACAACAAAGACGACTACATTGACTTCAGTGAATTTTTAGAGGCCTTTCATGTGGTTCACAAACGAGACAAGAAGCCAACCTAATGAAAAGGCAGAACTTCTTGCGGGTTGTCATGGAAGTTCACCTTCCTGTCATGAGTCACAGGCAGCCTGGGAACCCAACTTCCACACTGACAACCAATAAATGGTAATAAGCGTTGTGGTCACTGTGTAAGCCTGCTTAGTCCCTTCTGGATGATGTATACGTGCTAGTAATGAGACCAGAAGAGATGAAAAACCACCATATACAGCATTACTGTGTCACTGCCACATCGGTACCTTACAATTTATCTTCACTCTTGGTTTCATCTCCTCCACCAATTTTATCTGTGAATATTACCGAGGTAGCACCTACAACCTCATGGGAGGAGAAACTTTGGTACATTTCTCTCAGCAGCCCTTAGAGACAGCTGAGAAACAGTATTAATGACCACAAGGAACATATCTGTCACTCCTTGGCGATATAACAGGAACAGCAGAGGGTTTCTGTGGACTGACTATCCAGCCCAGGCGAGTTAAAAAAGAAAAAAAGGGAAAAAAACACCATATCATTAAAATAGGAAAATAGGTAGTTCTGCATTTAATCTTGCTCTTTGCATGATGCAATAAAATTAAAACATTCCAGGTCACTATGTATCCTCTTTGAAGTTTACAGACCCAACTTAAAGGGTCTTATCTGAAAGGTGTTTACACTTGCAATAGATTTGTTCTTGCCACTGGCTACTGTTGCCTACAGTTGTTGGGGTTGGGGGCCAAGAAACAGTCATAACCTGTCACTTTAATGCTGGCTAAATCCACAGCATGTTAATATAACATACAATAGATCCTAAAATAAAGCTTTAGCTTTCACAGTAATGTGTGTGCGGTGTCTTTTTGCCTTTACGTTGGTAGCCTACACATACTAGAGTACGACACTTTTTGTCTGAAGTCAAACTATATTTCTCTAAAACCAGGAGATGAGTAAGAACACAAAAGTAACAAAGTTTGATACTACTGAACCCAAATAATCTTGCATACAGTTGAGCATAAATTCTTTATTAAGTAAACTGATAAATTCTGCAATTGACTTTATGGAAAGCAGCAAGATGGAAGAGCCCAGTGTCCCATGTCTCCCCCTGAATTCCCCTGCTCCAAGCCCGCGAGCCAATATTCCCATTCCTGCACCTCACTCCTGGACCTGACTCAGTTGCATATTACACTCTGAAAGCAACACACGGATATAAAGTGCAGCCAGATCAGGAACTTTTTAAAAAAAGACATTACCTTAATTCATCCTTATTAAATACAATGTATACAGAGTGCTTTCTGGGTAGTAACAGTTCCAGCCTAACCAGTCTTTAAAATTTAATATTGAACCATGAGGTAAGTAGGTAGTTTTTAATTTAATAACAGTTTTGGAAATGCAAAGGAAAAAAAAAAAGCTATAGCACCCTTTCTAATAATTTATCATTACAGAATACAATAGCAGTCCAAGTTTAGTACAGTGCCATCATTCCTAAATCTTATTTTTAATTGATGAAATATGAAAAATACTTTTCCAGAAGTATTTTGTAAATTTACAGATGAGTGAATAAACATGCACATACTCATTTCTATTTGCTGGAGTGGGGGGGTTCTCCAATAGAAAAACAAAAATTACAGTAAAATTTTAATGGCATTGGTAACGTTAAATGTGTATTTATAGAAAGTGACATTACAGATCTCCTCCTTTGCCACCCCCAAGAAGACAGGACAAAACAAGGGTGTGTAACAACATGGGAGCTCAGACACATTGCCAAAACCCTGCAGCTCAGATGTGCCCCTCTCACAACGCGTTCCTGAAGCCACTCTAGCATTAAGCTGAAGGATTAAGTTGAAGGACGCTTGCCTTGATGAGAAGGGATGCCAGCAGTAAGGTCGCAATGCAGCACTTCACTTAGCATACACTGAGAAGAGGCTCCCAGGGAGGCAGCGCTGCAGCCTGTGAGAAGCTGAGTCATCGAGCCAAAAGAGAAGCCTGCCCCTCAGCTGCTACCGGCAGACAGGAGCCCCCTCACCTCTGACAGAAGGAGGGGACATGGGAGGGGGGACTAACTGCAGGGCACGTGATGCCAGGGATAAAAGCCGCTGGAGACTAGAACTGGAGCAGGAGACAGCCCAGCTACTCGTGTTAAACTCATTGTTTGAGCTGAAGCTCTCCCATAACTCTCATCCCTATATAGATAGGTAGATACAGATATACTTATTCCACCATGTTATGCAGGGGCTATTTAATGTCACAGCTGTGAGTGGTCCTGTGAGCAGGGACTGAATCAGGCCATGGCAGAGCGCCCAAACTGGCCCTACAGGTGCCATCAGCCTTCAAGCCAAGCACCTGATGTGGGGCTTGGATTGTCACCAGGCCCCCGCTTCACCCACACAGGGCATCTTCCTACAGGCCATGGAAAGCCACCGACCCTTTTAGGGCTCCTTCCCTGAGCGAGGGGCCCACGGCTGGCACCACAGAAGAGGCCTGCGCTGAGCCAGCCCCCGCAGCCCTGCTGTCTGCCCGCTTGCAGGCCCAGCTCCCACAGGACCAGGGCTGCTGCTTCCGTCCCCACGGCTGCAAACTGCTCGTGACAGCAGCGCCAGACAGAACGGAAAGACCAGGTCCCAGGTGGATCTGTTTTCCCAAAAGCCCTCGTTTCTGAAGCACACGGTGTGTCTGTGTACCTTTGCCTTCTGAAATGAGTGTGCAGGGAGTTGAGGATGGCCACAACCTCCTCTTCTGGCTCCCCCGGGAAGCCAGACAGCCGAGCTGCTCCAATTAGCTGCAAAGCTGTCACCATGGGTTTTACCTGGGAGCACACCCCCACCACCATCAGAGCCGGCTCGGTTTTGTAACAGCTTAATAACACATAGGTGGATCCTCTGCAAAGTGTGTGTGTGTGTGTGTAGGGGGGGTCTGAACAAAAGCTTATTTCCTTAATGAGTTTTGCATTAACTGTGATTCTCCAGTTGTAATAATCCTTCTGTCCGAGTAGTAGCTCAGCAGAAAGTTGCAGCTGTGCCTGACCTGGAAGTAAAATGAGTTTCCCCTCCACTGACATTGTACTTCAGCATCCCGCTTCTCAGTACCACTTATCTAAACTCTTCAAATCACCAAATAAACACTCTTCCAGTGTGTACACTCCGTGACTCCATGTGGTAATTGATCACAGTGATTATAAATGTACGGTAATTGAGGTCATACTATGAATTTTAAATCAAAGACACTTGCTTAAAAAAAAAAAAAAGAGTTAAGGGGTATTTGTTTTGCTCTAGGCTCTGAACCATTGCTTCAGAGACTTGGTGTGCTCGTGCTCTTGGACTTACATTTACATGTTTAAACCAAAGGATTTGTTTACTGAGAAACACGCTAGGTGATCTCTCACAATGCATACAAAAATGGGGGAAAAGCAAACAAAAGAAAAAAACAAAACCAGGTACCATGCCAATAAAATGACTTCCACATCCAGGTGTGTGCTAGTCGTACCGGAACCATACCTTTACGCTAATCCCTCCGCAGGTCCACAGTGCCCATGGTGGTTAACGCAGTCCTTGCCTCTCAGAGCATCCAGCAAGCAGCTCCTGGGCCCTCGGACTGCCAAATTCACCTAAATCTGAATCACCTCCTGAGGCCTCCCACACTCATTGCTCTGCCTTTGCTCTCTTGAGCAAGTGCCCAGATGTTGCAGTAGCAGCAGCGCCTCCATGGTAGCTGTGCCGCCTGAAGCTTGCCTTCCCTGGACCACGGATGCTGGCAACCAGCAAGCGAGACGGGCTTATTTCCCTGTTTTCATCAAGGTATTTCAAATGACTGCATAAAACCACAGCAAATCGCAGCTGGTGCCTGGGGTGAAGCAGGGTTTTCCATGCCAGAAGCAGCCTACCTCTGTTTCCAGATGAAGTGGCCACAGAGCCGTTTCCCGGCATGACACGCACTTACTCTCTCTCCTTAAAGCAGCTCAAAGCAGCCACTGGAACTCATTTTCAGTGGACAGTCTCACGGCACAGGCACAAACCTGGGAGCTGTCTGGAAGGAGACTACCAGGGAGCCCATCCCTAACCAGGACTGACAAATGTGCCTTTAAAGAAAAAAAATAATAATAACAAAAGGAAAAAAAAAAGGAAGAAAAAAAAAAGAGAGAAAAACATCAAAGCCTTCCATAAACTCACCCTGCGCTGGAAGGGTGGCAATTATGCCATTCTCAACTCCGAGGCTATTTGCAAGGGAAAGGATCAGGAGACTTGGGAAGGGTGCTCGGGTGGCTGAGGTTTATCTTTCTCCGTTCAGAGAAAAGGATTACAGGCATAAAACTGTCTGTCACCTTGGAGAAGCCAGAGTCTTGAGATTTTCCTGCGAGGCCCTGGGGATGCCGGGAAGGAAGCAACTTTGTTCAGATTAAAGAGAGAGGCAGCTTCCTGAGCAAGGCTATCATCTCAAATTAGTGGATATTGTAAGACATTTGTCTCTACTGCACTAGCCCTGCACTAACTAGGTGCAAACGAGATGAGAATCAGGGTAAAAGTGTATTAAAAATACCACCTGGTTACCTCCAGTTATTCCTATTCCTCTAATTTACATTTCCCTGGATGTTTCACACTGCATTAGTGATTCACAATGACGACATACATTTAGAGTGCCGGGGAAAAATTAATGAATTCCATCACTTCCCTTGTTTGGGAGACTTTGCCTGAGATAGAGCTCCCTCATTTTATTATGCCTTTTGATCTCCACAGAGTAATCTGTTTTCCCCTTGGCAGAGCTGTATAATTCTTGCTAATTTAATATGAATTACATTTATGCACTTTGGGCAGAATGAGCTTCATTATTTGTTATTTCTCACACCCTCCCTTAAAAGTAGGCCACATTCCACCTACCTGTCCCCCGCAGGCAGGCATGCACATAACATGATGACTCGCATAAAGCGCTGAGGTAGTGTATGGCACACAACACACATGCAGCAACTAAACAAGAGGTTCAAGGCAGCGAAACGGGGAGAAAAAGCTTCCTAGCCTTTTCTCCCTCATGAGACACTGCTTATTGCATCACACAGCCTGTGCTAGGCAGGAAATCCTGTAAATAAATAATTATGGCTTTTGTTAGGTATGTCATAGTCCCATAGGCCCCGCTTGGAGCACTGTCGTAAAAAAAGTGGCAAATTCCTGTGGCTATGTCTTTCTCCAAGATACCACCAGTAGCTCCAAATGATTTCTGAAAAGACACACACAAAAAAAAAGAAGTAGGGAACGTTAGGCATTTATGCTTATGTATTGGGGAAAAAAAACGAAAAGGCCTCAGGATGATTTTACATTTGTGTTGAACGCTGAAAGCAAGCCTCTGTTCCCTCATTAAAACCCTTACTGGGATTGTTACAAGATACACATGACTTAGTTGGATCGGCCTAAGTAAACAAGGGACATCTAGCTTCACAAATTTTGTCCTTTTTTTTAATACTTAAATAGCGATGATTTTAACGCTTCACACTCTACTTTCACAATACTGTTCTATAATTTGGTAGAGCTGCATGCAACTAACCTGGACGTGAACTTGGTCTCTGCCTTACTGTCTGGCATGTACACAGTGTGGTCTCTGAGCTGTTCTGTTTCTGGCAGCTGTACCCGCACAGCTTTTCCTGACTTTCTGCTGATAGAGGACTGAATGCTTCTTCTCAGAGTGGCTTGTGCAGTGCTTTGGTAAAGCGAAAGTTCTCTTCAATCTGCCCACTTATTTCAGAGGTTGTTAGCAGCTATGATTTTGTCCCCACTAAATCTCCCACAATTCTTAAATTAGTTTTCCAAATATATTTCCAGAAGACTGTGAGGTGATTTGGTTTTCCTTCGTAGGGGCATAAGGAAAAAATCATATTCTCCACACACCAAAGAAGGAACAGGGCGTAGATTTCAAATGCGAAGGCTTCCCTCCACTGCCCCTTGGACGCACTCACCAGTTCCTGCAGAAAGAGGTCGTTGGCCATGTGCACTATTCGATCCACGTGGATGATTCCCCCGATGCTGTTCACCTCGATGTCAGACAGGAAGGTAAGAACGAGAATAGCTTCCACCAGGAGCTGCCGGTACTCAGGCTGGGGTACGTGGTTCAGCACCGACTCCACGTGCACAGCAAACTTGATTTCGCACGGGGTCATCTGGTGAGTGAGAGTGGAAATGGAAATTAAAAACTGACAAATCCAAAAGACCAGTTCCCCACACATCCCCCAGGCACTTAAATATACGCTCCTCTCCTCACGTCGGGGCAGCCTGACTGAGGTGAACGAGACGTTTGTATGGCTTTAGCACTGACAGAAAGTTTTTGTGTTGCTAGGCCCTGATCCTGCACACAGTTATGCAACTTCCAGAGAACTGCTCCAGCCCTGCAACCCATCACACACACATTTTAATTGCACACAGGACTGCAGATAGTGAGCTTACAAATTAACTCCCTGCTTCTAATGTGCCAGTCTCGGGCATTCTGCCTTCCGAGTACCCTTCTGGCATTGCAGGTTAGTCGCAAAACTGAAATGACTGTAGAGATTTAAAAATAGCCACCTGCTTAGCATGAATGTGCTTCCACACAAGCAAATACCTATATTGTTTGTAGAGCAGCCTAAATCTCGCTGGCAGAGCTGTATGGATGTCATGTGAAATGCTGACACCCTAGGAGGTTTGTGCTTATTTAGTTTGATTCTTTTAAACAGCAAAATTAGATACTGTCTAGGTCTGACAGGCTAAAAATATAAGCTTATTTATCTACACAATAGGAATAAATAAAGCTCTCCATTCTGCAAAAGAAGGTTTAAATTTGGCAGAAAATTCCAGCTCTTCTCTTCAGCTGTTACCACCACCCCTCAGAAAAGAAGAAAGCCAGAGACAAATCGGGTGCAACCTGACATGAAAAAAGTCTCAGGCATGCAAGTATCTCTCTTCTGCTGAGAGACCTCTGTTCACAAGAGTTGTTTGTTTCATATTTGTGAATTTAAAACTTGCCAGAGTGCCTAAAGGCAGAGTGGCAATCCAATGGAGGAAAAAAAAAAAAAGTATAAAGAAAGGTTAAGGTTATGGATTTAACGAGTGAAAGCTTTGGTGAGAAACAATCATCCTCAACTGGTGTTTACTCTTGACGCTGTGATGCCAAAATACATTGGCTGCAGTGGCAGCATTTGAAAAAAATGGGGGGGGAACAAGCAATGTGTCTACTTTATTCCAACAAAGCTGAGCTTTTTCATCACTCTGCCTGAATGACTGTAACCAGCCACCCCCTTTTCAAGCAGTGCTCTGTGGGTGCAGCAAACTACTGCCATGGAAGCGTACAGAAAGCAGGAGCAGCAAAGGGGCAAACCTAACACAAAACCCACCCACTCCCAGGCCTGGCTGGCAGAAAAACTCATCTGCACAACCCCGGTGAAGCTGGCAGGGGTGGTGGAGGGAAGATCCAGACCTCAGCTCCCTCCTGGAGTAGCAGCCACTTCTGTTTTTAAAAAAGGTACTGCAGCATTGGCCCTGCTCTGCCTCTTACACTGTGAAACCAAATGTTCAGTCATATGGCTAGAAAATCCTCGGCGTTTTACTGTACCTCTCTGGTGGTTGAAGAAGGAAGGACGTAACCATCAATGGACAAACCATGACACTGAAACAAAAAACATTTTGACAGTGAACAGAAATTATAGTTCTTGCAAGTAGATCTGAGTGAACTCTGATCCAAGCCAATATGTAAAACCTTTCAGTTAAACAAACAAAAACACCAAAAAACCACCACCAAATCTACCACAAAAAAGAAAACCTGTTAAAAATATTATTTCACCTTTACTCAAGAGGTTATTATGTAGCCTGCCAAATGTTAGAAATAACCTTACGTGACACTTGCATAGTGTCCTGTATTCCATTTTAGCTATTGAATGGGAGGAAAGAACTTGGAGAGCCACTACAGGAAGGGGCAGACAAAGGACCAAACCAAATCAATGAGAAACTTCTGTGGAAAGGATGTAGAAATAAAAGCTAATGCAAGAACACGACAACAAACCATGAAAATGAGAACCTTTATTTCCCATTTTCACTAAAACAACATTTAGTTAAGTGTTGCAAAACCAGGGCACCTCAACTCAAGCATGTCAGCATGTTATGGTGCTTGGAAACGGGCCACAACCAGTGGTGGAGAGGTGGTGTTAGAAATACCAAGTGGTATAAAAGAGAAGGGTGACAAAACATAAATGGTGAGAAGGCAGGCTAAGGAATGACATATCTGGGTACCTGAGGTTATAAAAAATAAAAAATAAAAAAAAGGGCACATCGAGACGAGTGCTTTTGTGAACAGTCCATAGTGTAAGAAATATTTAAATAACTTTAAATAAGCATAATTAATTTTAATAGCCAGAAAACCATTAAATACTCCCAGCTACTACAGTAGGTCAGGACAGAAGTGATGTTCACTGTTGAACGTACGTTGAACATACTAGAAGATTCCATCAGTAAATCTAGTGGTCATATATGACTCATCTTGGCTGATACCAGCTTCAGAATAACTGATTTTAGGACAACCAAGAGTGCTCTAAGCTGGTGATGCACATCTTTGCAAGGGCGTAGGCTTGAACAGCTCAGTTTTGCAAGCTGCCAAATGCTGTCTGTCATCCAGCAAAGGAGAACAGGTGCATCACTTTGAAGTAAACAGAAATTCTGAATTCCCCTCTTTTCCTTCCTGGAGATCTGTTTCAGTATATTTCCATACCCCTGATCTCCAAGTTGCTACACAAGCACAGTAAACAAAAGGTATCAAGAATAGCATGCAGCTCGGAAGAGCAAGCAAGAGATCTCAAGACATTCTGGAAGACTGTGAAGTTTCCAACCTCATTCCCTGCAGCCTTTTTCAGCTGGAGCACATGAAGTGCGCTGCATTACAGTGCCCCGCAGTGGCAGTGACCACAACTTGCGTAAGGCCAGGAACAATGCACAACAGTGGTGAAACAGAATTGTTCGGCCAAAACGCGGTGCCTGGTGTTTTCAGAGAAAAATGCACTTTCAGACTAATGTGTGGAGTTGCATTAATGGAGCCTTTATATGTTCGAGAGACATGTTCCTACTCACAACTCTAGTTTCCACTAGTCTTCCAGCTGAAGACCAACTTTAACCAGCACCACAATATCTCTGAAGCACCACCTTCCCATGTTCCCATACATATTTTTTGCTTCCTGCCTTCCATAATTGTCAACCTACCTTCTGAAGGATCTTCCACACCTTCTCATAAAAGCCAACAGGAACTCTGTTAATGGCACCATCAAGCCTCCTCCTGCGCAGCCACTGCCCTTTGCGGTCCCCCCAGCTGATGTCTCTGTCGGAGCCAGTAGGAGAAGTGCTGGTGGGAGATGGTGGAGTGCTGCCCCTCTGTCAGAAACATTAAAGCTTTTGTTAGTTTCCTTCTACCATCAGAAGTGCTTCTGCTTGTGAACACATTGTTCTGTTAAAACGCTAGCTGAGGACCAGGAAAAAAAAAACAAAACAACACAGGCCAGGACATCATACAAGGTGCTGGAGCAGGACTGATCCCTCTCTCTACCTTTCATAACAAGCTTCACTTCTCCAGCACTTCAGTCGTTTCTCAACAAAATAAGCAAGCAGTTCACCAAGGGATAAGTCAGTAAACTTCACTGCTTGGTTCAATACAAGGCACGACTGCTTTGGCAAGTACAGGTTGGCTGGCAGGGCAGTGTCACTGCTCCACCAGATGGTGGAATTTACTGGCTGGTCTGATTTGGACTTCAGGCTCAGGGATGTGAGGGAATCAATGGGTCCATGATGCCAGCAAGAGAGGTCCTCCATGCAAATAGCTCCATTAATGTATGTTGATTAAAAACTGACTTTATGTGGTCATTTAATTACCATGCCCACCTCTCTGTAAGTAGCCACCTCGTTTCCTTTACTGTCACTATTGTTCTATTATTTTACTCTACCAAACTTGGAGACTAAATTAGGCAGCAAATCTTCTTCCAAGTTGTGGCACTATCAGCACATTCTCACTGTCACTTCCACACCAGGGTATGTGCAGTCTGCCTAGTCCTTGCACTTCCAGACACTGTGTTATTCGGTAGCCTCGTTCCTTTTTGCACACCCATTACTTTCAGCCCAGAGAGGACTTCACTGACAGCCCGTTCTCAAATCCCATCCTCTCTTGAGCAAGGAACTGCCTAAACAAAGTACTGGGGAAAATGCGAAATACGACCAAAAACTGCATGTTTGCAAAGGAGAGGCTCAGGGACCCCACACAGCCAAGCTCTGCAAAAAGAAAATGAAAACAAAGTCCATTTTCACTCCTGTTGGTGTCAGTGAGACATGAGTGGCGTTCCCTTGATGGTCTGATGCACACTATTCCTTTACTGCATGCTGACTCTGATAGTCAGAATTTCCTCCACACTGTTTAGCAGAGCGAGGGGATGCAGGAGGGTCAGTGCCAAAGCAGAGAAATCCACCTGCACACAGTAATTACTCTGGCTACTCAGGTAGTTCAGAGAGACAAGGATCTCCTTCAACAGTTCTGTGCATTTGAGTCAAACACGGTTCAATTCTGCCTTTCTGCACTGGGATGTGGGAAGAGTGAGGCAGCAGCAACCTGGCAGTTGTCAGGCCAGGCCACGGGGCTAGGGGAATGTGCACCTGGGGGTGCTCTGTAATTGTGTATTTAGGGCACCTCAGTGGTGTGCCAGTGACAGCAAGTCTCCAGGCGCAGAGATCCTCTCATCACAGCTGCCAGTTCAAGGTGCAGGCGTAGCTGCAAGCCTTCTGTCTCCTGATGACAGATTTGGAGCCTCAGACTTTAAACTGCTGAGGTTTCTGCTGGTAAAATATTTAAACAATTGTCTCTTTTCTTAACAGCGAAAGCTGAAGAAGGGCTACAATTCTCTGCCTTGAAAGAACATGACGGCCCGAGGAGACACCCAGGCCTGTAAAACCACTGCCTCAGCAATCTGAAGCAGTACTGGTTTCATTACTGTCCAGAGACTGCCAGCAAAAATGGTACATTACATTACTTTTAAATACTGATGACACCTGTAATATAATCAAGTAACTAAATCTGCAACAGTGCTTTATCTTCTACGACTACTTAACCTTCAGAAGAACTAAGTGGATCTAAATGAGACTATTAAAAGATTACTGATGAGAACGGGCTCCCAGTGAAGATGAGCTAAATGGAGAGGTAGGGTTTTACAACAGGCTTTCACACAGAAGAAGCTGCAGGTGTTCAGAGCCGAGATTCCTGCACACGCATACACACAGAGCTGCAGGCAGTGTTTTACCGTGGAAGCGAACATGCTGCTTGACATGGAGTGGCCCTCATGAAAGAACTACAAAACAAAAACAGACACCAGCAGGTCAGACAGACGGCCACGACAGAACAGGATGCAAACAAGGTTAAGTAACCCATCTGTGCAAAGACGAGGAGCATGGAATAAGCTCAGGTAATCAGGGGAAAACCATGGCAGACTCTGGCTCCCGCAGCGCTGCACTTCAGCTGACTTTGGGACAGCCACGTCCGATGGCCAGGGTCACCACGGCATGGCAAACACAAACCACCCCAGTTAAGGAGCATGCTGACGTTTTTCTGCAATTCAGGGTCAGAAAAAACAAAACAAAACAAAACAAAAGAACCCAAGCTCCCCACTTCCATTCTCCCCTCGTTACGTCAGCTTCTTCTCTTTGCAGTGGAAGGCCACCGTGCTGCAGAAAGCCTGCAGGATGCCAGGGGGGTCAGCAGTGCTGAGCGAACAGCTGCAAAGCAAAGCTTTCACAGAAACACGGATGCACCCCTTTCCACACTGAGCACTCTTCTGTAGCTGTCCCCTCCCAAGCCATGCCCTTTAATTAGTGTTAATGGTTCAGACCTAGGCAAAGTCTTGGTTTTCAGACTCCAGAAACATCTGCAGTAAACAAGAGAGCTGCAGCTGCTCAGCACACAAGCTCTGGTGTAAAGAAATGTTGGTGCAAGTACTACAAGTGTCCTTCCTGACACAAAGCTGATGGTTCTCACCCCAACCCAGTATGACATAAAATCGGAATTTGGCAAGTTGTTTAGAGAGTGCAGTGAGAGCAGGCAGGAAGCACCATGAACGGACAGGTGGGGGGAATAAAAGTAAGAACAGCCCATTCTTCATCTGTGCAAAAAATGTTTCCATCTAATGCAAAAGCAATGCAAGGAAATACCTTTTCAGCCTTAACAAACTGCACAGGGATTCGGCTCAGGTCCACCTGTGTATTTAAATAAAATAATGCTGCCGCCTAGTGCCCAGTCCCCCTTCCTTCTGGGAAAGGCTCTGAAGTCAGACATCCACGGTCAGCTGTAAGACCAACAGCCACGCTCAAACTGAGTTACTAAGGTCACTTTGGAGCCTGCATTAAGCACCCAGCAGCGTTTTCATAGACACAGCTGTACCAACAGTGGGGACAAGGCAAGCTTGGCCACAGTAACACCAAGGCACCAGCACGGCTCAAACACAGCGACCAGATCTCACGAGACACAAACCGCACGTTTCACAGGCACCTTTGCTTCCCTGATTGATTGTATAACAAAAACAATTATTAACTGATCTTTATGTCAGCATCAAATACCTTATGTCAAGCTCATACAGAAATTCCACTCCTCTTCAAAAGCTTAACAAGCAAACTTGTTTCATACAATCAAGGTGAACACCACATACTTTCTTAGAAACTTAGAGATAGCCTCAGAGTAAATGCAAGACTTGCTTATTAAGCTCTCAGCAGAGAAGGTAATTTTGAAATGTTTGAAATTTCTTACATAAAATACTTCATTCTCATAAATGCCTTTTATCTGATCACTATCTTCCTGTTTATCTACAGCAAAAGAAAATTACTGATAGAAACACAAAAAAGAGAAATCAAAAACATTTGTAGTAAAACCATCAGTCACAAGAAATTCAGAACACTTTGTGTGTGTTTTCTATCACGTCTCTTCATATGTTCAGTTGCTGTGCTATTTAAAATACTGGACATATATATATACATATATATATACATATATATATTCTAGCAGTAGTCATTCTCAGTTCCTGAAGAAACAACACAGGAAAAAAAAACAAACCAAGATTTCTCTTCCAAGTGTATCTTTTTTCCCCAAAGGCACATAGACCATATTAGAAACCCGTGCAGAGTACAAGAATGACAATGCATGAAAGCTTTGTACATCTGACTTTGCCTTAGCTAAAAAATTATAAAAATGCTGTTTTAAAGTCGATGCCATGAATGCATTACAGTTTGCTCAAGTTCTTCTATATGCAGCATGTGAAAAAGAACAAAAAAGGAACTACAGTTTGGGAGGAAACATCCCCTTCGTGCTTTCTATCAGCTTTAAATCAAAGGATGTTTGGAAACTTCTGTGACTTACCATGGGCTTATTCAGCATTAAAGTCTCCCGAAATGCATACACAAAAATCTGACTTAACACAGCTCCAAAACAGCTGCATTTTCTGATGAGCACTGACAGAAAAACCTCACCTGCTTCATCTCGCTCTTTAATTTAGTAATACCACTTCTTCCTGTTTTGGTTGCTCCTGAATGCCCCATTTCATGAATAGAAATTGCAGGGCTAGATGAAGAGGAATCCACAGGTCGCACTAGAAGAAGCAAATGGACATTTTAAAAATTATACAGGTAGGAAAACATACAAAATCGTATCTAGAAGTGGCAGATAAAAGCATGTCCTTTCACAAGCATACAATGCTCTTTTTGACAGCATCCTTTCAAATCACATCAGTAGTTCAAGCCTGATTGCATCAAGCCAGGGTGTAGATCCACAGTTGGATATCGGGGCCTGATCTTCCAAGACACTGAACAATCACAGCATCAAAAGACACTGGAGTTGCAGTGAGTCTGTGAGGGCTTAAGAATGAACCCGGAAACCTGCTAAAGGGCCAGCTGGGAATTCTGAGGATCACAGACACACTCCTTGAAGGCAGGCTGGATACGCCCTTTTTATGGTCTTTGTTCTGGTCACATAAAATTTCTTCATTTTAAAAGTTTGCCTGATACAATCTTGATACAAGTGCAGGATAGTTTCCATCATGTGTGTTTTTTTTATCCCTCAGCAGCTAATATACACAAGTACTGGCAATCTATGTTTAATACATTACCAGCACTTCTGTTTTACATGCATTGAGAGTACAATCCTGCTTATATGATGATCTAACTCTATATTTACAGTACTCACTTAACATATGGACCACTTACAGCTTCTTTCCACACCAAACTCTTTTCC
Source organism: Anser cygnoides (assembly GCF_040182565.1). NCBI lineage: Eukaryota > Metazoa > Chordata > Aves > Anseriformes > Anatidae > Anser > Anser cygnoides. Next base: position 129,119,294 of record NC_089873.1, on the reverse strand, counting down.
ACTGAGAATATGATGTAGGAGATTTTTCATATCAAAGGGGCTTAGATTCATCAAACTCTCTGAAGCTTCTTCACCTAGTGTAAACACAACCATCAACAAACATCACTATAAGCTGGTTTACAAATTGTTTTCCTAACTGAACTGCTGGCTGGCTGGTGTTCCACCACATTTATTTTTGTAGCTAATGCTTCCTTTTAAAAAAAATTAATATGTTGTCATTTCAAAGAAAATACATTTCAAGACTAAACAACAAACACTGCATGGAGATGACTCTATTTGCATTACTGAACAGCCTGTGCAGGTTGTGTGAAATCTCACTGAAGCTGATGATGAGAAAGCAGTTGCTCCTTCACAGAGCAAGATTGCTTGAAAAATCACTACAGCCATCTCCCAAAAGCAGACCACATAGATCTAAATTACAGAGCCAGAGTTATTCCGTAAAGAACAGCATGCAAATGGAAGGCTTGTGTTTTATTTGATTAAAGGATTGTGCTTGTAAGTGAGAGAGAAGAAGCACATACATACACATGAGCGCACATGTGCACGCAGACAAGTCTTTCAAAGGAGAGCATGGAAAAGGCAGCAATGAAGCTGAGAGCAGTGTGCAAAGAAATAACTAAAGGAGCACTGCAAAAAGAGGCTTTGAAGTATGAATGAAGCAGCTTCTGGTTCTCAGCTTCAGCTTTGGGGGAAATACGGTTTTCTGTGCACTCCTCATAGAGAAACAGGATTATCACAGAAAATTACTTAGCTGCATTTATCTACTTCTCCTAAGAGACAAACCTGCCGCTTCCTCAAAGGCAGGTATCCACCTAATTTTCATAGAAACATAGAATCATTTAGGTTGGAAAAGACCTCTAAAATCATCTGGTCCAACCTTTTGTCAAAGAGAGCAGCAGTGTCCAAAGTGGGGACCCTTTAAAATATGATTCATGAAGTTTTCCCCTTTGAGGTGTACTAGTACATTAGAAACAGTGATGAGCTAAGCCACAAAAATATGGTCCAGACCATGCCCCTAAATGTCAGCATTTGAGACTGTATTTTCATCACATTAATTTGATCACTTCTGATGATGATTTCTTCTTGACTTTTGACCCCTTTGAACTCCTCTGATGTGGAAAAATCTTCAATGTTTTTTCAGATATTTCATCAGTCATTCTTCATTCAGAAGATCCTAATCCAGGGTCCTAATCCTCATTGCAGTTAATAGCACTGGGTCCCTAAATACACGCGCGTACAACTTGATGATCAGCACCTCAAACACTTAGTGAAAGTCAGGGGACTTAAGTACTTACTGTCTACTTCAGACTGACAACGTAGGGGGAGAGGAGAGGCAGGGATCTTTCATTAAGTGAAAAAGGGAAGTTATTTTCAAAGTTACTAATTGTATATGTTGAATGAAGAATTTAACAAGTAAATGAAAAAACAATGACTACGGTGAAGCAGAAATAATGCCACAAGTATCTCCTATGATAAAATTACACTTACCTGAGCATTTCAGACTCCGAGCCAGCTCAGTGGCCATCACCTGAATTATCAGACCGATGCGAAGCCTGAGCATCTCCATGAAAAGACTAGGCTGTGATCGAACGTACATTGCCAAGTACATAATTATTTCCTGTAAGGACAGATCCATAAAGGCACCTATTCAAAGCGGGTCATCTTAGGTTTCCCAGTCACAGCAGGAACACTGGCATCATACTGGTCACAGCTTAAAGAACCCTTTTTTTCCCCGTGTTGCTTACCTGTGTCAGGACAGCAATACTGATGTCTTGGCCACTGGCTTCATAAATAAGATCTGTGAGCTCCTCAGGTGGCAGGGGGCTGTAAGAAGGCAAACCACAGTTAGCAGTTAGCTCAGGCACTTGCTGTTGACTTCTTGAACGTGTACTGGAACCAAGTCACCCAGAAACATCTTTGCACTACAAGCTTTTCTGTCTTGGTGGCTGCAATCCTTTCTAAGGTTGAGCAACAACTTTTAAAACAAGATGATGGTAGCAGGATGGTACCAGCAAGATGCAGAAAGGCAGGCTGCTTCTACTGAGACTGAGCTCCAACTTACGTGGTAATGATTTTCTCGCGGGGTTCTGGTGGCAGGCCCACAGTAAGCTGCTTGTGGTGGGACAGGAGGTCTGTGCATGCCTATCATGATGTGACAGAAAACAACAGACCTTTCTCTGAGTCATGCAAAAGTGATACAGCTTTTAATTCTGGAAAATTAAGCATTTCTTTAGCAATTTTAAGTGCATTTCTATTAACTACCAGACGTGCAGATCCAGCAGAATGCTGTTAAGCAGTTGCCGAAGATCCCCTGATATCAGCAGGGCTATGAGTCTGCCTAGGATGAAAGCTCACGCTGAAATCAGCAGAATAATGTTTATGTACTCCATTGGGGCTGGAAGATCAATAAAGGACTTTACCATAAGATAAACATTTGATTTTTATTTAAGACAAAAAAATATATATATTAATGGAAAGCTTGGAAGTATTAGCTAAAAAAAATGTATCCTGTATACTAGTATCTCTCTTTAAAATAAAATAAATAATAATAAAAAAATTACATCGCATTCCCAAATTATGTACCCTGAAATAGGTTCTTCCTCCAGTACCAGCGTTTTACTCTTCTATATGTACTTCCTACAAAAGAGGGTGTTTAACTTACCTGTTTTAGCATCCTCAAACACAGACCTCACTGACCTACATTCCTCTGATTTCTTTAGGAGTTTATTTTCCTTCCCTCACCGTGGAACAAAATCACTACTACAAATCACCCCTACTCTCATCCTCCCCAGTTCTTTGCCAACATCTTTGAAATTTAACATACACAGCTTTCTGTGAGCATGTCTTTACTGCTCATCCATAACGTCTTGAGGATAGAAAAGGTACCTAGTGAAGTACCATGCAGGGTGACTATCAAAAATTGCTCCCTGCAAATATGACTGTCAGTAGAACAGGTCATTCTAGGCGTGACTATCAAAGCTTTGAAAATGGCCAGGAATTAGAGAAAAAGTTATTTGGAAAAATGCAGCGCTACGTACAAACTGCTGTACTTAGAACAGCAGAGAGGAAATGTTTTTGTAATGTTCAAAATGAAATCTGTGCCCTTAAAATGGATCTTCCTTGCTAATCTTGAGTAGTCCCAGATATCCTAATGCCTCTGTACACCTGCAGCCACTCACACTACAGATTGCCTGCCCAATGGGACAGGAATTGCCTGATCATGTTTTTGCATAATCTCTAGCACCACATCACACTGGTGCTCCAAAAGTGTTTATGCTACGACAATAGCAACAAGTGATTTCCAGCGACCACTACAACTTTCAAAGCACATAATTAAGCTTCTCGGAAAAACAGAGATTAAACAAAGCCTTCACAATCATTTGCAGTTTGACAATCTCAATCCATTCCAACACTAGCACAGTTCTCAGTACGGATGAAAGGTAAAGATGCTGCAGTAAGATTTTAGATCAGAAAAACAACCAACGTTTACTGAAAATTGCTGCACTAGGTATGTTGTGAAGACCAGAAGAAGGCAAGCACAAGCCCCACAGGCACTTGTGCCACCCATTGGTAGCCTTATCTCTGTTTCCAGGCAGGAAACTGAACCAGCACTATTTGTATTTCATACCTCTGCCAGGACTTCCACTCGCTTTTTAAGTATACCAGAAATATAACGGATTAATCCCCACTCCTGATTGAGGCCTGCTTTCCTGTAGAGCTCGTTGAGCAGGCAATGAACAGTGACGCCATATTGTCCGTTCAGCTCTGTATCCCAGTCAGGGCCTCTGCCGGAAAACAGAAGATAATTTTCATTAGAGAAAAAAACAAGCAGATCTCTAAGGGCTCTTCTATGAAGGACAGAGAGAGAAAACAGGAAACTCACAATACTACATCGCTTAATCTTACCACAGAATGAGCAGCCTGATTTTGATTGAATTGCTCATTTTGGTGACAGACTTAAGTACACGGGACATGGGGGCCCTTCACCAGAGATCAGGTGACATCTTGTGACAGCAACTCTCATATTAACTAGAACACTTAGTTAGCCATAAGACCGTGACCCATGGAATTTCCCATCAGACTTCAAACTGAACATGCACGCAGATAGTTTGCTAGAGGAAAGCTCCATATGTTGCTCTTTAAGAGCAAAATTCAGCACTTTCTTCAGTACTGCTGAAGACTGCACCCATTTTTTCACACGCTTCAGGGACCTCTGAGTTTTTGTGCCCTGCCTCTTTCTTACCTACTAATTAGATTTCCACACTGCTTATGCCATTACTGATAAATCAAAGGAGATTTCTGTTCTTCTCCTGGTTTTAAAATTCACTGCATTATGGAAAAAAAAAAGGCACTTCTTGTTGTCAATGTTTTGAAGCACCACAGAATGACCTTTCAGCTCCTGTTAGAGGGACAGAGTTCACCAGAGCCCAAGAGAGATATCAGTGGTTAAACAAATCTAGAACAGGAAATTAAACGTGTTTTACGTAGTTAAACAAAAAAAATGGTAATTTTTCAGGATCTCCTTTAATCTTTAATAGAGGCTGCTAAACATTTTGCTTAGGAAAACAAGATCAAAGAAGAGGCCCTCACAGGAGAAAGACTAAAATAAACAAAAACGCCATCTCTGTAACACTACGGAAGACCATCTGTGATCAATAAATGCATGTCTTTGCACTCTTAAGCTATCTTTCTGCCAGATTCTAGCTGTATTCCCCTGCATAGGAAAAAAAAAAAAGCCCAGTAAGAATATGACTGTTGGTCTGTATTTGCATTTTGTTCTCATCAAACTTATTTAATGAGCAGCTGTTTACTAACCCCAGTAGCTTGGGTTAAACCGTTCCCAGAAACACTTTGAAGAGCACTGAGTTTTAGCCAATGATGTACTTAAGCACGCAAGGATTAGAGGAAAAAATAGTGACTACTCATTAAAGTTGCATCTGTGCTTTAGTTAGAAAATGACAAGATTAAGTATCCCTCCACTTCCCTCCTTGTGTATAAAAATCACACCAAATCTTTGTGAACTTAATAAAGTGCCACAAATACAGCAAGGGGTGTTCTTATTCATGTAAAGGATTTATACGTTTCACTGGAGTGCTTGAAAGCCTGTATGTATGTGCAATTGTGTGCCGATCAACTTTGAAATTTGCACAAGCATTTTTGTATTTATGCTAATTATTTATGTAGTCAAGATAACTGAAAATATTCCTGTTAAAGCAAAAAGTGTTTTAACCTGTCCCCTCCAAACACAACCCTGAACACTGGCAAGCTTTTGCACAAGAATAATCAAATACTGGGGCCTGGGCCAACCTGATCTAGTGGGTGGTATCCCTGCCCATGGCAGGGGGGTTGGAACTTAAAGAGTTCTTTAAGATCTCTTCCAACCCAAGCCATTCTATAGTTCTATGAAATAGCTGCGACCAAACTTAAAGAAGCTGAAGTTTATATTTGGATAACTCACTTGACTATATGCAAGATATATAAGATATCTGCTTGATCATGGAGCGTTGGGCATTCGTTCAGGTGCTCAACAAGTTTCCTGCAATCCAAATCACCATGAGCATCTTTAGGTAAGTTCAAAACATTTTCAGAGTCCTAATAACAAAGAAGGATGAAAATCAAGTAAGAGACATTGAAAAAAGTAGCAGATCAAATTCAAACTGTAGTTTTCCATTAAAGAACACAACAAACATGCAACATAACTCTGCACTTGAAATATAGACGTATCATGTAGTTCTTGTCAGACTACTGCAGGCATGAAGAGGAGGCTGATCCCCAGAAACAAAACACCCAGAATAGAACTTTTGTCTCTAGTTTTGGTTGACTCAACAAGAAAAGCTATTTTTTCGACAAAACAAACAAATACTTCATAAAAGAAAGAAACAAAATTATTTGCATGCTTTTCCTGTCTTTTTCTTGTCATACACTGCTACTTGCAAAGACACAAAAGCAGAATGATACTACTTTTATTTTTGGTTGAAATCATTTAAAGTTCTGTCTCTAATCAGTATATATGTGGTGCTTTAGGAATGCAGATGTTGCCATCATAAATTTTCCAAGCTTTTGAAACTAGCATGTTAACTAGTCAGATGATGCAATACAGCAGTGAGTTCTTAGATGAAGAGAAGTTTCATTTAACAAGCTATCAGCAGTATGTATGGCCCTAAAATACCATTTCCACAGACACAGCCTATAGAGCAGAGTCCTTCAGCAGGCTGGATACAACCTCACGTAACTGCTTTCAGCCCCTGGTCACATACTAGGAGAGATCAAACGCCCAGCACAAACCCATCCTTCACGGCTTCCAGTGGTATTTGACCGGTGTCTTAGGACATCAGGGGTTGGAATTAGGTGATCTTTAAGGTCCCTTCCAACCCAAACCATTCTATGATTCTACGATCTGTCCTTTCACATACTATCCTACTGAACAGAAATCCCTATAAGTGCCATTTCTTGAAGAATAATTCTAAAGGCTATGAATATCCTACTTTTCCCTTTGTGAGTTCAGCTAGGACCAAAGACGATGATATAAGCCTTAGCCAGTAAAAACGAGCACTTATTATTTTGTTTTGTACACACTATTAAAATATTCCACGCGATAATGTCTATTTAACAAAAAACAAAAACAAACAAGCAAACAAAAAAATCCCAGCAAAAACACAACCACCACAAAACAAACAAACAAACCAACAAACTGATGGAGTTAACTTTTCATTGCCCCAGACAGAATGGGTTGGCTGTCAAGGTAACAAAAATGACAACTAGCATACGGCTTGGCTAGTAATGACAGGGAAGGTCACAGTATTAAGCGTTAAAAACACAAACAGCATAAAAAATCCCACAGTTTACCTTTCTGTCAAAGGAAAGGGGAGTATCGACAAGATTCAGAGACTTCCGGTGCGTGTTCAGAACTTTAGTCGGAAGAGACATGGAAACAGCTGGAAAGCAAAGCCAACAACAACAACAATTAAAAATCACCCATTTCAGTAACACGAAAAGTAAAAACACCTACATAAAGTAATTGTACTAGGAAAAAACAACAGAAACAAAAAAGCTTGAAGGTTTATTAATATACACTAAAGTTAAGGGAAGCCTTGCCTTAACCCTGGGCAAGGCTTACCTTAACCAGGGCATTGGACACTACGTACCTACATGTAAAACACTGTATGCTGGAATCCACTTACAAATTCAGTCAAGGAATTATTTGTGTGAAATTCCTCTCATCGGTCTATCAGTAATGTAACATTATAAGGAATACTGTCTTCCCTCTCTACACGATATATTCTTACGGATGTAGAGAGTACATCTGTATACTTATGTTTTCTGCCACTGAAACATTTCATTTCACCACAGCTTCACTAAAATAAGAATGTGTGTTTTGCCTGTCTTTGTACAATAGCAAAAAAAAAAAAAAAGAGAATTCACTGACTCAGGTTCTAAAATTCTATCCAATCAACTAGTTTTCATAACATTAACTTTGAATCACTGCAAGTTATTTATACACACGCCGTGGCATGGAATACTGTGGGAACACTACACAGCAACAACTTCAGACTCATTTTTATTTCTTGATAACTGCAATACAACTTGTGTCACTACCTTTTTTCGAATAGCAGAATTTGGAAATACTTGAGTTTACCCCTTTTAGCACCCAAAACCAGTATTAGGGAGAAATACCTGGAATCTCCAAGCCCTTTGCCTTGGCCATTATTGACAGTATCTCTTGTGTGGAATGGTTTGCACTGAACACGGGTGGTTGATTAGCAGTCTTGGAAGTTGGAGGCAGGTATGACTTCAGTGCTGTACTCTGCAGGATATCATTTATATACTGATCCAGCTCATCCTGGCTTTCTAGTGAGAAATACATAAAAGAAAAGGAGCATTAAATATAAGAAAACATATAAATTATCAGTGCTTTCTTTTTCATTACACACCATTCTATTCTTGTTTATACAGAAAGGCATGCAAAAATATAAGAATATCATAAGCAAGAGACTCTTAAGCTGAAAAAAAATGAAAGAAAATAAAAATTAAACAGTTTTTGATACTTTTTAAACAGTTAAATTTTGAAATTGTCTTTCCCTTTGAAAAGGATCAGAATGGTTTTTCTCTTGCTGGTAGTCCAAAGATCAGCTCTTCCATACAAACCCGTATGACTCCTCACACTCTCTACCTCTCTCTAGCATCTTTCACACAAACCCAATGTGCTGATTCCTCTGACTCGGTTTTACCACAGCAGTTACCAGTCAATGCCACACCAAGAACACGGGAAGAATATACACAAACTCCTTCTCCAAACTAAGTCATGCACGTACTGTTCTCAGACTGAAGCATGAGAAACCTGAATGACTATCAACTGTGCACAAATTAGATTCTGCATAGTAGGGCAAACCCAGGCTCTAACTGACACAACATTATAGAGGAAAAGAAAAAAAAAAGTAAGAAAACTACTACCTTTTTCACAGAAATCTGCTGGATAGCCTCCATATTCACTGTCAGGGCTACAACGGCCTTCATTAGGGTCATCAAACAGTTTTACATCACAGTCTGGATCCAGAAAGCTCAGATGCGTATGAAAAGAGGTGGTAAGAAATTCTGATAGCTTGCCTATCTTCACCCTGCAAACAGAAAAGCATGCCAGAGGGAGCTAACAGACATCATTTTGATACTGGTTAATGCTCACTGAGCTTTCAACAACTCCAAAATCTATAAGACATAGCTGTCAAATCCACCTTGGGTAAGTATGAAGAAGTAAATAACCAATATGGAGAAAAACAAGTACAAAATATCAGTTGCGGATCCAGCTGGGTACTGCTCTATCTACTAATTGCACTTAACTGTGCCATGGTAACACTCACAGGTCTAACCCAACACCAAATTATGCAAGGTGCTGTATGTATATATGAGGAGAGGTCCCAAAGAAAGATCTAAACTCCGAGAACTATGCAAGACATAATCAGTCTGAGAAGTCCCCAATGACAGCAGTATCTTTTTACAGAACTGCAGTGCTGCTAGAACAACAGAAAGTACATCTGATTGTCAAAGAAAGACACTGACTGAGGGAGGGCAAGCATAATGACAATAGGGAGATGCTGTGCCATCATATTAAATCACTTTTATAGGTAGATAAGTGGAATACACAATCTTACAAATCGTAATTTGTATTTAAAACAGGTCCAATAATTTTGAAAGATAATTACTTCTTAAAAACGAAAGCCCAGCCAAGACCAAGGTTTTGTATTTCCAAATTTTTAGAATAGAATAGTTTCAGTTGGAAGGGACCTACAAAGATCATCAAATCCAACTGTCAACACTACTTCGGGGCTGATCCAAAGTTAAAATATATCATTAAGAACGTTATCCAAATGACTTTTAGACATGGACATGCATGGGGCACCAATCACCTCTCTAGGAAGCCTGTTCTAGTGTCTAACTACCTTCTTGATAAGAGGTTTTTCCTAATCTCTAGTTTGAAACTCACCTCATGCAGCTTCAAGCCATTTCCATGCACCCTGTTACTAGATACCAGAAAAGAAAAAGACAACCACCTCCCACTCCATTTCCCCTCCTCAGGAAGCTGCAGAGGGCAATGAGGTCACTTCTTGACCTCCTCTTTCCCAAGCTCGATAAACCCAGTGTCCTCAGCCTCTCCTCACATGACATGCCTTGAAGCCCTTTTACCAGCTTTGGTGCCCTCCTCTGGATGCTTTCTAGCACCTTAACATCCTTTTTGTGTTGTGGAACAGAACTGCACAGAGTATTCAAGGTGAGGCAACACTAAATACAGCAGGAGAATCACCATTTTTGACCAGCTGTCTGTGCTGTGTTTAACACACCCCAAAATGGAGTTTGGCTTCTTAGCTACCAGGGCACAGTGCTGGCTCATGCTGAGCCTGCTGTTGACCAGCACCCCCAGGTCCCTTTCTGCTGAACTGCTCCAAAGCCACTCAACTCCCCATGTGTACTTCTGTCCAGTATTACTCTGTCCCAACTGCAGAATCCGTCATTCTTTCTTGTTACATTTCATGCTGGAGCACTGGGACATCATCAACAATCTATCTAGATCCCTCTGCAAGGCCTCCTATCCCTTCAGTGGGTCAGCAGCACTTCCCTCCACAACCATCAGCAAGCTTGCTGAGGATGCACTCCACTCCTGCATCCAGATAACTGACAAAAATGTTGAACAGGACTGGCCCTAGAACAGAGCCCTGGGGAACATAACTAGTGACCAGCCACCAGCCAGATGTAGGTCCATTCACCATGGCCCTTCGAGCTCTGTTGAGCCAGTTCATCACTTAATGTAGCATGAACCTCTTCACCTGACAACTGCGGACTTTGTCCAAAAGGATACTGTGAGGGACAGTACCAGAAATCTTGCTAAAATCCAGAAAAACTACATCCACCACCTTCCCCTCATCCACTAAGCGGATGACCTGATTATAGAAGGATATGGAGTTAGTGAGACAGGACTTTCATTTTGTGAACCCTTGTTGGCTGGGCCCGATGACTGTGTTATCATTTCAGTGCCTTTCTGTGGCACCCAGCATAATCTTCTCCATAAATTTTCCAGGTACTCAAGTTGAACTAACAGGTCTATAATTTCCAGAGTCTTCTCTCACGCCATTCTTGTAAAATGGGATAGTGTTGGCTAGTTTTCAGTCAGCGGTGACCTCCCCAGATTCCCCAGACCTTCTGTAGGTAACTGAGAGGGGTCCTGCTATAACATGGGAGAGGTGTTGGAACTAGATGATCTTTGAGGTCCCTTCCAACCCAAGTCATTCTATGATTCTATGAACATCCACTAGCTCCCTCAGTACTCTGGGATGAATCCCATCAGACCCAGTAGACTTATAAACATTCAACTGATGCAACCAGTTCCTTACAATTTCAGTATTAACAAATGGGAAGTTGCTGCTCCCCCAGCCATGGTCCTCCACTTGAAGACAGGGCAACCCAAGGCCTATCATAAACATTAAAGACTGAGGCAAAAAAAAGGCATTAAATGCCTCTGCGTTGATCAGCTATCAATGGCAGTGAGAGATGGTGCACCTCTTGGGAAATGGATTTTTCCTACTGCATTTGAGGTCCAGCTACCATCTGACTCCCACATAACCATTAAAGCTGCTCTCTGTCTCGAGTTCCAGCACGAGATCTACGCAATACCACAGGTTCAAACCTGAGGCTTGTATATGATTTAATTAAAAATTCACAGAGAGAATCATTTGGTGGTTATGGCAGTACCTTGCACCTCCAAAATAACCATCCTCTAATTTTCGTATGGTGGCGAGAACTGCTGGATGAATGTCAGTACCATCGTCAACTGAAAAAGAACAATAGAAGAGTTTGAAGCTTACCAACACATTCTTAAATTATCATGTCCAAGTGGATTACCAGGTGTTCTCTACAAAGTAAACTAAATTTAAAACAGAACCCACAAGTGCTATCAATACCAGATTATTAAAAAAAAATAATCAAAACAATCAAAACAATCCCAAGTGCCTCCACCCATGACAAGTTCCAACAGGCCTTCTATAGAATTTCTTTGGACAGAAATAGTATGGAGATGGTGAGGAGATGCAAGGATATTAAGGAGTAAAATAAATAAATAAATAAATAAAAATATTACACATCATCCAAGTTCAGCATAGACTCGAGAAAGTTAAACCATACTTTTGATGTTAAAACTCAGATGTTGAAACAGTCATACCATCTGTCTCTGCTCAAGCCTACCCTCATCCTACTCCCCCACAATAATTATTCTGCTTGCAATCGAGAAAATCAGCTTTACCAAGCATCGTGTGGGTGATGGGAAACGTCAGGGTTGGTCTCCCTGTCATCCTCCAACAAGAAGTGAGGTAAGCCAGCTCTGTCTTGAGCATCTCCACAATCATCTGATTGTCTAGAGCCAGATAGAAGTGATGCTGGTCAGTAAACTAGAGAACAGAGAAATACGGTATATAAGTACTTGTCAGTGCTCTCCTCTATTTTTTTTCCCAATGAAAAAAAAACTGATTTTTTTGGTTGAATTAACCAAACAAGGCATGCTATTGGGAAAAAAAAAGACCCATGCTTGCGCAGAACATGCTTTTTCTTACATTTATAGGTTGACAGTGAAAAAAGGAAGCTATACAAATAAAAAGTAGATGATAACCCCCATGAAGTAGAATTCTCCCAGTGATAAATTACAGTAACCTATGATCTGCAAGATCAAAGTAGCATAAATGTGGGAGAAAATACAGCAGCAGCAATACAAACAATAAACAGGCTTAAGTGCGTGCTGGGGACTGGAAACTAGTAACCATATATCTCTTGGGAACAACCTAAAACATGAGCAGAATAGGAACAGCTGACAGTTACTGTGGAAAAAAAAGGTATATTAAATGTACAGTGGTAAAGGGTGGTGTTCTCTCTATAAAGGAAGGCCAAGAACCACAGTAAGAGACTATTATGGCTACATCTTAAGCTGGAAAAACAGTGAAAAGTATGTCAAATCAGCCACAACAAAAGTTAAAAGCACACAAGCATTAGGGAGGGGTTGAAAAGGGAAAAGGCTGGGATGTAAAATAAACATCAATTAGTAAGACATAATGGACACGGAGAAAACCTTCTGTAAACACATCAAAGGTAACAGGAAAACACAGAAACTGTGGACCTGTTAATGAAGAGAGGAAGAGGATAGGAAGAGAGGACACAGACAAGCTGAAACATTTAGTGCCACCTTTACTGACAGATGACCTGTAATACTACTTTGAGAAGAGAGACAGGAGTTCAGCCTGAGCTTGGGAAGAAAAGGTTAAAAAGCACATAAATTCGAGCTGGCAAAGACATCGTGTCTTTAGAAAGGAAGGGCCAGAATAATGTAGACCAGACAACCCCATTTCAGTGCCTGAAGTCAATTTGAGAGTGCCAAGAGAATTACAAAATGATAAAGTGAGATGGCCAAATGGTCATATCAAAAATAATCTCTGCAAATCAGTCTAATTTCCTTCTTTGGGAGCAACTAGATGGTACACACAAAGAAGTGGCAGACAAATCTTGACATTTGCAAAGCCTTTCACACTAGCAAGCTGAAGAAAAAACATTTGAAAAGTCGAACCACTTCAAAATTGCGTTCAAACAGTAGTTATAAACCATTTTCTCGAACTGAGAGGGTATCTAACTGGGGTCAGCCTTTGTCCCATCTCTAACCAATGTTTTCATTAGAGAACTGGATGAAATACAAACTATGAAACCACAAAATCTGTGGACATTACTCAAGATCAACAAAGACGAGTTAATTGCTAACCATAGGAAGGTGAAATTAAACATAAATTCCACTCCATCAGAAAAAGGGGTGGGGGGAATGTTTGCCTAAGAAGTACAACGGAAAATGTTATAGAGCTTTGTCAAATAAGGAAAGTGTGTTGCTGATGCAAAGATAAATGCCATTTTGGAAAATATTAGTAGGTATGTCCATACTTGACACGTGCCAAGGTTTCAGCTGGAATACAGGGTCCTCCTATATGTATAGCAAGATGTGGACAAAGAGATATTTAAATAGTAGTCACAACTCTGAGGAATTTTTCCCTAATTTGCAAAAGTGGATATTGGTGTGGTGAAACAACACGACACAATAACCAATCTTCTCATGCACAAAATATCTTGTATAAAGCCTGTTGTGATCAATTGACCTGGGCAAGAATAGAAACGGATCCACACTACTTGCAGTAAAACTGATGAAGTTTGGTCATTAAGCAGCACTACAGAAGCCATCTGTGGAATCCACTGAATCTATTCCACTGGAATTTAAAGATTTTAATAATCAAACATATTTAGGAGGGTGTGAGCATTCTTCACCCTGCTCCAGTTGCACGTTTGGTGTAGATGACCCCTTGAACTTCTAGTATAAACGGTTACAATAAGGCTACAAGAAGTGTGTACTACTTCTTTACGTGTACAAAAAAAACACAACAACAAACAATTAACTGTAGGAGGATCCAAACTTCTACCTACATTGAAAAAGCCACTAAACAGAAAACAAAGATAGAACATCGTTTTCTCAGCACTATTGATCTTTTCCACAATGAAAAGATTATGACTTAGTGTCTTGGGGGTTATAGTATTTGGCACACTTAAGTGAAACTACATTTTCCATTTAAGAAATCAGAAGAAAGAAAATATTAATGGATCTATTTTTGAATAAATTATTTAATTAGCTAGAATGTTGGTTCAGGCAGCAATCGGTAACAACTTTGCACTATTGATTTGCTGTGGCCTTCTGAGCCAAAAGCCAAAGAAGCCAGACTCTGTATGACAGAAGAGACATTTTTCAGTATGCCTACTACCTTGATCATCCAACGATCCTAAAAACCCCACAAAGCAAAGTATGCCTGCTTTATTAGCCCTGCTCTATCTAAAGTGGAGTGACAGCACATGAAAGCAAAGTTCTTCATTAATGATTAGCCATTAAGTACACAGGGATTCCCCTGCCAGCTTTACGTGCTCACCTGAGGGGTAAAGGCAAAAATTTGATTTCTTATCACGTACAGCTTGGAGGTACCCAGCACTCCAATGTGTCTATGTGGACGTCCACTTAATTTCATGTTCTCATTCCTACCTGTAAAGAAAAGAGGAAAAAAAGTCACCTAACACTTGCTCTTTGGTTTTCCTTAACAACCATTTTAGGCCAAGAGATCTACTTCATTCGTATCAGCAGAGCAAAAGATAGATAAGAGTGAGATGCTACAGACTGGTGTGCTTTGTATCAATATAAATCAAATTTTAAATCAATATAATAGCCAGGGTTCTTCAAAGGCCTGATTCAAAATCAAGATTTTGGCTTCACCAACCACGGAATTAGGTCTTTTATTTGTATTCATTTCTCAGCCCACAAAACTTCACCACCAAGAACAAGAGCTATGCCCTTTCAAAAAACAGGCCATCAACATGTAACAGAAATTTCAGTGCCTTTCACTGCAGAACCTTAAAAGTTCTTGACCTTAAAAGGCTAAAGCACACCTCAATACAGAGAGGGATTTTCTTTTCATGGGGGTAATAAAAACCAATTTTCTCAGTGGGGCTTATTAGCTGATGTTCTGCACTGCACCCTTTGCTCCAGCACCCAGAAGCTGACTTGAATCCGTCTGACAAGGAGAATAAGCCAAACAACTATGTGCCTGAAAAGAAATCCCTGTGAACATTACTAAAAAAGTCACTGTTAAAAACAGTACACCAATGTGTCAAAGCAGCCTACTCACCCCCACTAGTGAAAGAAAGCTATTTCAAACTATTACAAAACAACTGCAAACTTCAGCAAAGCCCGGAAAATGTTTCATTTGTTAGAAGTTCTTTGCAAAAAGACAAATTCTTTTTAAAAAAAAAAAATCAGCATAAGGAATTTTCCTTCTTCACATAAAAAGCACGATTTCTAAGATTTATTTGAAGGCTGTTACTTTGGATGTTTCAAAGCTTCCAAAAAACCTCCTATTAAAAACAAACAAACAAAAAAAACATAACAATAAGGAACAAACAAAAATATGAACAGTCTCATACTTTCTTCCACATTATCCATTAACCATATTGGCATGGGAACATGCTCCAGATAGACAGAGAAGCATGGTATAGCTCCTCTTATCCATGCTGAAAAAGAAATCTACCAATGTTGATCCACCTCACCAATTTTACTTTGTAGTAACATCCATAGTTTTGAGTCATGAATTTTTGGCATGCTTGAAGTTGTAAAAGTAAGTTCAATTAGGAATACATGTAATAAATTTTCACCAAGACCCCTAGAGCCAGTGGTGGTTGAAGGCTTATCTGATTTTCAGCTTAACTATAATCAATTTGAGGTTTTGTGCATTTATTTAATCCAATTGTCAGGCTCAGAGGGACAACAGGCCTCTAGGGCCACTGCTGAGGAATTGGAACTTCATTTAAAGTCTTCAGGTTAGAAAAGCCCTAAAGGCTTCTGGGTTTGCAGCAGAAACAGAAGGCTTCAGCAGCCCCACTCAGCTCAGGGTTGGAAGGAACATTAGCAAGAACCTGACAGGCCAGAGTTGCTCTGCTAACAGCATAGCTTCCCTGGTTTGGAACAGAAAACTTCCCAGAGAGTCTGCTAGTACAATGGCAATCATACTGCAAGGTCTCCAGACCAAAGAACGAAGTATTCCGACTTCTGAAAAGTGAAATATTGCTTTTTCTACATTTTTTCGAGGCTTTTTTTTTTTTTAAGCCACTTTTTCTCTTTGGAAGTAGCTCCTGCAGAACAAAGAGTCAGTGCTTGCCTAACCCTTTCACAACTGGGCACAGAGAAACTTGTATTTTGGCCATTTTTCTAATGAGGCAGTTTTTTTTCCCTATTGGAGACCCTTATTTAAGACTAAAGTTGTAATCTTGATAACCTGCCTTACACAAGGAAGGTGGTTGATGTTGATAACCTTCCTTACACAAGGAAGGTGTGGGAAGGTGGGAGGTTATTTGTGGTTTTGGGGTTTTGTTTTTTGCTTTTTTGTTTGTTTTGGTTTTTGAAGTCAAATAAATTGAGACAGTAGGAAGGAAAAAAACAAAACAAAACTAAAAATACGTTGTACAGCAATCACCTACCCAACTTGGTGTAGAGATTACTCAGGATGCGAGCTGGCTGTACTCTCAGTGGATGGATATCAGCAATGCTCTGAACTTCGATTCCATGGTCTTGCAATAGATTCTTAATTTGATTAGATTCTGCCAGAATAGTTACTGCATAACAGAAAACAGAAACACTAGTAAGAACCAAAGTTCTTCTCTTTTTTAACTGGCTGCCTTTATTGTCACCTCTCAGCTACTGTGTAATTGACTAAAAATGCACAAAGACCTTACTTCTTTCTTAATTTATGACTCCATGAGATCTAAGGGGATTGCAAGGGGAGTTGAGAGATCTTTAGGTTCTCTGCTCCTCAGCACATCTTGTCATTCTTTTCTGCTCTGGATCGTAAAGTAATTCAAATTGGAAGGGACCTCACAAGGCCTCTACTCCAACCTCCTGCTCAAAGCAGGGCCAGCTATGAGGTTAGACCAGCTTGCTTGGGGCTTTATCATTTTCTTCTGATCTTTTTCAGTACCGCAAGTTCGGACTGTGCAGTCTCTTTCAGGAGACAGGGCTTTGCTCCTGCAAGTAGTTTTTCCCCTGATTTTGAAAATATTTGTTGTTTTAGTATGGCACATCATATCAACATAGTCAGGTCAATGGCAAACAGGTGCTGTTATTTGTATAGCAGTAAATGTTACAGCAGCTGTAAAATGGCAGAGGTAGAAAAAATAAAAAAAGCCCAAATTGGAGGAATTTACAATCCAGGGTCTGATTCTACCTCTTGTCCTGCATGAGGTTTTGCCCATGCCAACTGGGTTATTGGTTTGGGGCTAACGACTCAGTATTCTTCTTTGCATTATAAATAGTTGTCAAAGAATGCTAAAAGTAAGAGTGCATTTATATTTCTGTGAGAAATCAAGCACTTCAGAGTAAAAAAACACCACCACTGTGATACACCAAGAGGGGGTAAACAAGCACCTGTCCAGGTCAAAATACCACTGATGAAGACTGCTTCTGCTAAATGTGCCATTCTGGAAAAGCAACCAGGTCAGACCCTGGAAAAGGCTTTATCCCTGATCAGTTGGTGTTCGCCCTCCACTTAATTACTGGGTTTGGCTGTTCCTGAACTGATGAATGAAGCTACTCCCTGAAGCAGACAAAAGGCAGCTCTAAGTCTGGCTGCTTTCTGCTCTCTAGCTTGCTCCTCACCTCCAGGAACAGAGATCCACTCCACTCATTGCTTTTCTGCTTCCCCTGAAAAGGGGCTGCACAAAAACCTGACTGAACTGATCGGTCTCCTGTCAGTCCTGCTCTTTTCCGCTAGTATCTGCCATGACCTTTCTTTTCAATTTAAGATGGAGTCTGCCACTCTCCAGTCCCCAGTCTTAAAATTTTAAGAAGTATTTTTTAAGAGGTTTGTTAAAACTGATCTTCTCTTATGGAAAAAAGCAGCCAGAGAAACACCCCTCTTCTCATTCTCACAGTATCACCAAAGCATCCATGCACCATGTGAAAACCCACATCATTTTAAAACACGTCTTTCTTCATTCCCATGCATACGGACTTCACTGTCACACACTCCAATTTACCCAGAATGTTTCAAAAAAAAATCCCTGACCTTGTACCACAACATCAGGTTTAAATCCAGTGGAAAATCTTCTGTTTAAGGGATCAATTTCACCTGCAGCCAGAAATCCCTAGAATAAATACAAAAGAAAGAAAAAAGAAAGGACACAATAAAAAAATTAATAAAAGGCTCTTGATGACATCTACAAGCTATCTTAACCAATGTTCATTTTTAATGGGAAAGCGAGACTTAAAGTCTGGTTTCCCCATCCCGTCCCCTAAGTAGTATATTCAATAAAAACAGTGGCTGCAACATTTTTCAGAACAACAAGAAAATGGTTATGACTGACACAATCTGCATATCCTTATTTCCTATTTTAGAGTTACAGGAGTTACAGCAAGTGAAGCAATTTTGCCAGGTCAGTGATTTTTCTGCAGCTCTGCAGAGATATTCAGTTGTTCCTTTAACAAGCCCATGACCAATACTGGACACTTCTACAGGCATTTTATGCCACGGAATAAGGCACAACCCTCTGGAGCTGAAACAGTGCAGAATCTTAGCTCTGAAGCAGCCAAGTCAGCTTGGACTTCATATTCCTCTAGCCTAACCATATATCCAGTCCATCTGGCAACTTACTCAGCTTGGTAAGAAACAGACAATTTAGTATCTACCTATATATATATATTAAAAAAATAAAAAAGCTCCTGAAAGCTCAGTCATCCCCTCATCATCCGTGTGCATGTTCTGGAAAACACAGTGTCCCCTGCCTGACAATCAAATTTTACTTAAAGCCTAACCCAACTCAAAGCAAAATGAAATACAAACTCCCCTACTATACAAGAAATAATTACCTCTGCTAATAAGCAGCTAAGGACGTACATTGACTGGCCCCAAAGGTGAGGCAGCTTTCCCATCGGGGCACGATCCACTGAGTGAGGATTTTCATACTCCTCATCCACCTGACAACAAAAGCACAAACAAGAAAATTACCTTAAAGTTCTGAAGAACAATCAATAACGCGGATTTGAAAATACAAAATCTATCATCTAACCACTCTAATCTGTTATTATTATTATTACTGACATCTCTTGATTTTACTTTTGAGACTGCATTCTCTCTAGGACAAGAACTATGCTTCCTTAATGTAGACCACCCCAATCTTCAAAGCTGGAGCTTGAATGGGGACTCTGCATGCAACTAGAGCTTTGGTGTTAGCACCTCCCCTTTCTTCTCAGCATCCCTTCGCTGCCTTCCCTCTGGCAGCTTGTAGGGAATTGTGTCTGCCTTCCAACTCCTTTGACAATGACGCCTGACCTTCACTGATGACCATCTAGCTTCCTGAAAGTTCACATGAAGGTGCTTTCCAAAAATGAAGGCTATTCCACATTTCTTGAGTTAGCAAGAATGTTCAATGGAAAAATGAAGACATTTAGGAAAAACAAACAAACAAAAAAAAAAACAAAAAACAAGACCCTGCAACAATAACAACAACAAACTGACTTGATTTTGCAGCATACAGATCTTTTGAGGGAAGGGGATAAAACCTCCTGGATAACATCTTTATCCATCTTCAAGCCATTTAAAAATATATAAATAGCAGGCAAAAACTACCCCATTTGTTTGTCGTGTTCATCACATCATCATCACATCAAAATTCACAAGAAGACTGAACTCTTACACGCTTGTTCCCACTAGGCAGATAACTCAGAGCTTCAGCCTCAGATGTCTGAGCAAAACATCAGCCTTCGACATTCCTTCCCTTAACTCAGACCAAGCCAGAAGGCTCCACACCCTTAGTGCGTGAGGGCTGAGAAGTCTGGAGTGGGAGGAGAAGTGGGCAGGGAGAGATACAAAAGCAAATACCATGGAAGAGCACACAATGTTGTCTGAATATCTGTCACAATGGGAGAAACAGGTAAAACAGTGAAAGCAAAAATGGGAAAAACAAAAAACAAACTCACAAAAAAAATATCTAACAAATGCCAATTCATCTGAAACCTGCATTTATCTTAAATGCAAGCTCTAGAAGAAAAAGAGCACAAACTATTGACAGAATAGGCAGGCAGTAGAGTCTATATTTATTTCTTCTTTGAGCTTCAGTTTGTAAATCAGCAACAGCGCTTCTTAGATATGTCTTGTTATAAGAACTTAAAAAAATTTTAGATCTGCTCTAGAACTTCCCTAGGCACTCAAGATTCCCAGCTCCAAGATTCAATCATCTGGAAGCCTAAAGTTTACCATTTCTTGGCAAGAGCCATGAGAGGTCTGTTAGTTTTTAATAATGCATAGTGGTTTGGTTTTTTTTTTTTGCATTGCTAGTGTTGATTTATCAGCTAGAGGAAAATTACTGAACTGACACTGATTTTGGTATCTATACTTCACATACAGAAGTGGATGCTTCATTTTCACAATACCTTTTCTGGAGGGACTGCGTACAGTTCAGGCATTAGAACTATTCCATTCTTTTCTCTAATAAGTATTCCTTCCAAAGCCTCTCTATACTCTTCTACCTGGAAATATTTACAGAAGGGAGAATTGACAATACATTCAGCAAAACAGAAACAGTAAAAGTTAAAATTTCAGCAATTTTCTGTTGAAAATTAGTAATAAATAAACAACAAGGGTGGTGGTAGGGTGGATCACGACTTGCTGATGGAAGAAAAGGTTTCAAATTCTCAGATATTGTTCCAGCATCTCAATATTATCAGCCTCCAAAACATGAGCACACATCTTTAACCAGCAACAAACTACTGAAGCACTAAACATACTACAACTGAGAAGCTACTGGAACAAATTCTGCACGCAATTTGATGATGATGATGCAGTGACATGGAAGACGTCAGGACTGACAATATCCATGAGGAGTGTAAGGTGTGTGAATTGTTAGCTTTCTACCAAGCACATTTGTCTACGATTTTCTGAATCCTGCTTTACAGGATTGGGAATTCAGTTTCTCTTAAAAATTCACCCTGGGGAAAAATTAAAATAGATGTAAACTGATTAAAAATACCTAAGTTAACCAAATGGAAAATCCTCTTGTTCTTGTGTTGCTAGACAACATGTTACGAACAGGAATACCAGGCTGATACAGAATGAAAAACATTCAGTATTCTTTTTGCCAGATTCCTTATTTTGACCTATTTCTTAACTATCACATTCCAGGCTTTTACTTACAGGAAAGCTGTCTTCCAGCACTACCAGAACTTGATTTTGAAGTCCTATTTCTGCTATACCTTTCTGAGGAAGTAGCTATAGTCTACAGCACAAGTTAAGGTACCCACATGTTCTGTCATGGTACACTAGTATTTTCAGTACTCTATCCACTCTGAGTCCTCAGGATGCTTATTTTCCTAACAAGTGCTGCCACTGCAACTACATGTTTCCCACAATAACTGGAAGACTAGACACTTACCTGAGTGTCTCAAGTCTCTCACACAGCTATGTTTAAACTGTGGGAACTGAGGGCAATTGTCCATTCTGAGCACACCCCAGCACAGACCATCTACATACCATAAAGATAAGCAGGTACAGACTGTCCTAGATCACCTAACTAAATTCTGGAGACTGCTTTCTGAAGAGATAGTTTATTGCCTTGACTAAAGTTTCAGTAAACTCTGACGTTTCTCCTCATGAAACAATGCCTTATCTCTCCCCACCAGACTACTTCTGCTTTGTTCAACAAACCAACTCATATTTCTCGTAAATATCTCACTTGATTTATTACATCTGGTACAGAAAGGTTTTTTGGTCTGAAATTGCCTCCTTTGTTTCTGATGGTATTTTATTTTTAAGGGATTATATTTAGCAATCTCCAGTCCCTCTGCATACTGGGCAATTTTAGATCACATGTATTCGTTACTTCCTTCTGCACCAATCCGCAGAACTCTTGGTGTGAACACATTTAGTCCTTGTTACTTACTGCTCTTTTTTACGTTATTTAGCTCCCATGACCACTGAATGCTTGACACAGCAAAGGCATGAAGTAACTTAGGGAATAAGCAATTAACTTATGAAATCAATGAAAATGAAATGGCTCCTCGTAAGGGTCTAATCCACTCCAAATCTCCCTTGAATGTATGAAAGTGAATTCTTGTGAATCCCAGTAAATTCCCAGTAGTGTTTGATGCCAACAGAGCATCAAAATTGCACGAGATTCAAATAGTAACACCCATCACACCACAGCCCCAGAGCAGCATGCAAGACCAGAGGCTGCATGTCCTCACCCAGCTACTGATATCTGCAGTACGTGATCCATCTACACAAATACATAATTTGTCTACATCAATATTGCACACGGTGAAGGATCTGCCTTCTGCTGGGATCTACTACAGGAACGGGTCATTGGGACTTCCATGGAGACAACCGATAAGCAAAATAAACATAGAGCAAAGCTACAAAATACTTCTTTGCATTTCTATTCAAAGGCGTTTCCTTTTTCCTCACCTGAATTTTGTCCTCATTAAATACTCCGTCAATTAGGAAGTACGTCCAGAACACCGGCCACTCACATTCAATATTCTCAAACAGCTTGAGCTCAGCAGGATCGTAGTGCAGCCTGCTTGGATCCTGGAAATTCAATCATGTTCATTTAGTCACAGTGCTAAATTAGTCACTCAAACTCCATACATAATGGAAGCCTATTTTATACAAGTAATTAAAACCAAGAAACCAATAAAAACACAGGAACCAGTTTCCACGCAGCCTCTTGATTTCTTTCTCACATTCAGTCCCAGGCTCATTTAATCTGTTTCCAGACAAATCAACCCTTCCCAGGCTTAGAATCTAGGTGTCACCCAATAATTTGTCTCTGCCCTAGTTCAAAGACACCCCGGGGCACCTCAAACACATTGCTTCCCCTTAGGCACCATAAGCATGTCACTCCTTGTAGAATGATGAATTAACTTCTCTCAGTAATAAGTGGTTTTCAGACCATTAGTCTCCTTCAGACATGAGTCATTCCCAGGGCGGACGCCTGGATTACTACCAAAGATGTCACCACTAAGATGTCTTAACAATGATGCAGAACTTCACCCTTCATGTACATAAGATGAAAAAATTGTCCATAAACAAGAGATAATATTCTTCCTAATGTCTACTGAAAATACACATCAGAAATACCTCTCTGGGTGTCTTGTAGCCATCCCGGAGAAAACGACAGCAGCCATAGCGGCCCTATAAAAACAGACAAAATTACAGAAAACTTCTCATACCATTCTTCCTCATAGACTGACATCTGTGTATAAGCAGTGTGTTTTCAATGCCACTTAGGGGTTTTCTTCCCTCTGTTCCATGCACAGACCCACCAAGTCTGGCAATCTGTTTAATTAGGATTTTCAGTTAAGAAAGGAAGTTCTGCTTCTCTTTCTCTCTGAAAAAATAAAAATAAAGGAAATCCTTACCTGCAGTTTGGATATGATTTCGCTCTTGGTTACATTAACAAGGTTTATATCCTCCACTGCAAAAGCCGGGTAAGAAATAATAGAGAGAAGGCCAGCATCTATCTCCTTTGACGTGGATGCCCTCGGCAACATGGAGTAAAGTATAGACTGAGCAAAACAGGAACAAAGAGAGGGATGTAAAATAATTTGTCTTGTTCAAAAGACTATGTAAAATGCAAATGGAATATACTGTTTGCCAACTGAGAAAGAATTCACTGCATAATTATTTTAGCTAGGTGAACAGGAGAACACACTTGTATGTGATCTACTATAAACAAGGTGAACAGCGCAGTCTGAAGTCATCCTTATTAAGTTTTCAGCTCAGTTAATCATCATTAAATTTAACAACAAAAGGGAAGGGGAAAGGGACATGGGTTTTCTCCTAGCAAAGGAAACAGAAAACTAGTTTTTACCTGACAATGTTCTACTTCATCAGGAAGAACATGAATCACTGATTTGTGCCCTCCGTGAGCTCCAAAAAGATCTAGCTCATCTATTGCTTCCAAAGCAGCCTTCAAAACAAACAAACAAACACACACACCCCCAAAGTAAAACAAACATTAAATAACTTTTAAGTCAAGTATACACCCTAGCACATGTACTTTTCTTCAGAATGAGATTAGGTTAGAGAGGTTTGCTCCACAGACATGTTTTCAACTTCAATGGGAAGCACTGAAGTATTTTAGAAAAAATAAATATTTTTGCCTTTCCACTGGAAGGATACAGGACTGATGTGCTGGTGACCCTTCTCACAGTTAAAATGCAATGCAAAGCAATGGGCAGCGCTGCTTCTGCTGAGATAATACCTAAATAGTATTTAGTAATAAATTTTTCTGTCCCACAGCCAAAATAACTCCTCCATTTAGTAGCCTTTCAATCCTCCTTCCTGCAGGGCTATTCACAGAGAAAGGCTTGCTCAACATGCCCAGGACCATCGGAGGCCGGTTCCTGGAGAAGAGAGCACTGCCATCTACTTCTCTTACTGATACCAGCACTTCCCGAGGGAAAGAGAGATGAGATGTCTGCTCTCTGCACTCCTAATGGCCAACCAGACACATCATGCCCTGTCTCGGCAGGTGAATCAGCATGTCTTGTACCTCTCAGCCATAATGCGTATGCCTAGGGAAGACATTAGCAGCCCATCCACTTTGTTTGAGCATCCCTACTTTAACCCAGAAGGCTACAAAACCCTGGCTTTGCTGATGTGGGGTTTGCGGTGCTACCCAGGGACTGGGGCAGGAAGAGAGCAAGGACTGGGCTACCAGAGCCAGCTTAGCAGAGCTTTCCCCTGAAACTCCAGTTCGCAGGGCTGGGGCCACACTGAGTGCTGCTCCGTGTCTATTTGTATCCTGCAGCTTCACCCTAATGCAAATCCCTGACCAAGGGAGTAGAGCAGAGAGCAGCTTGCCTGATCTCCGCCGAGAGGCAACACAAACATCAGTTCCCTGGCTCTACAAAGGCTCTCTCTCTAGCAGACCAATAGAGCAGCAGATGTTTCTGCTAACAGCGGAAAGTTTCACTGAGGAATTTACAGCCAGGACCACAAGCAGCCTTAATGGTGAACACAAGACACTTGGATCCATTCAAGGAAACACATTCTCTGCTGTACTGCTGCCACGGATTGCAACAAAACAGATACAAGAGACAAGTGTTAAGGGGGAGAAATCCCAAAACATATTAAGAAAACAGGATCAACCTCTGCAGCAGGGTATTCAGACCACAGCAACCCCCACCAGACTGTTCAAGACAAAAACCTCACACTGAGGCACCCCCACTGAAGCTGCCTTGTCACTCTTTGACTCAACCGCAGCCAACACCAGCAGCTTCTCCCTCTTGCAGCCAGCCACGCAAGATCTTGGTTACTGATAAATCATGCTGAAATGCAACTGCACCTTTGATGTTACTAATACTCGGTTTGTGTCAGTCCCCCAGACACTATGTAAAAAGGGAGTTGGAAACTACAATATACATTTATGGCCTTTAGAGCTTCATTGAATATCTCTGTGACCTTGCAATACAGAGGAACCAGAAATACTTGCTTTCTTTTAAATAGATCTTTACTCATTTTTCTGCCTATTTTAGTTGTGAATAATTTCTGTGGTTGATATCCTGCTGTTTTCCAGAATTTACATCCGACTCAACCTTAACATGAAAACATCCTGTATAATACTGAAGGTAGATAATTAAAAAGGAGGGATTAAAAAAAAAAAAAAAAAAAAGAGGCCACTTCATAAGACTGCACCTCACTGAACCTATCAGATTCATGCCTCAATGACCCTGCTAGATATTTTGCAGTCCTTGGAACAACTGTATTAAGGTCCTTCAATGCTAGCCATTATCACAAGGATTTGGCACTGAATACTCAACTCACACCCAAACAAAAATTCTTATACAATCAGTTAACAGCTGCAGGGGCCAAGAAGGCTATGCAAAGGAAGCTATCGGGTTCACTAGAGCCATTTAGAGTAACAGAACAGCCAAGAAGGAGGAGTCAGGAAGACGTTCTCACTTTGGCCATCCCCACGGAGCTTGCATTCAGTTCAGGGATGCCCTGGTTTGTCTTATCACCACGTTCCCAAATGCCATAATCCTGCAAGAATAACATAAAAAAAAAATGGCATGGTTACCTAGAAAACTAATTCCCTCCCTTGCCTCCACATGCACAGCCCCACCACAAAACCGGACCCTAGTATGAAACTTGTCTATTGGCCTTAAAAAATAAAATAACAAAAAATTCCCCAAGTCTCTGAAGAGCTCCCCCTCATGTCTGAAGAGCAGTACAAAGAGATATATCCCAGCAGGATGAGGTCTGTAAGCATGAACCACTTTCTGCACTGACCACACAAAGCCCTTTATCCTGCACGCTTCTCCCTCTACCTCTTCAACTTCATTACTTTCCAAAAACGTTTGATAACACTTTGCTCTTTTTAGAAAGGCCCATAAGATGAAACATCAAGAGTTATTATTTATTATCCATAAAGATCAAAATAATAATTTAAGAAAACCTATTATGATGATAGAACAAATATACCTCACCCAGGCAGCAGTAAATCCCTCCACAGCCCTCCCACCATCTCCAAAGATGCTGCTCACAACATAAAGTACTGACAGATTCTGACATCCTCTCATGGAAAACGAAGCCCATGTTTTCATTCACCATCAATAAATATTTTTCCACCCATATCTGAGCAGTGTTCAGACGTTTAACACTTAAATAAGTACTTACAGCAACTTTGTAGGCAGCTTCTATGTAAAAAACAAGATTCTGAATAAAAGCAACTTCATCAAGGGTAAAGATGATACGTAATCCTGATTAGAAGAGGGGAAGAAAGTAATTACACATATTAAAACAGAAATATTTACTTTTCAATGAGTTTCAAGCTTTTGCCTATTTGCTACAAAATACTGTCCACAGAAACCAATGGAAAGACTCATGCTGATTTCAAAAGAAGCAGCAGCAAGCCTCAATATTTGCTGCTGATAAACTATTTCAAATGCCACCAATACACATCACCTGTTTCAAAGACCAGCCAAAAAAACACCCTCAGCAGGAGAGTGGCATTCATCCCCAGAGGGTACAGAGCAGAGATGCCTGGGCCAGCTCTCGCTCTCAAGAACCGCATGGCGCAACTCCAGCAGCAGCCCCACCCCACCATCTGCTTCTCGCTCTGCCAGGAGATCACCAGGATAAGAGCCTTATCCTCTCAGGAAGAGCACAGGTGAGAAGAGCACAAAGTAAAACAGCGCCAGCAAGAAAAGGAACACAGATAGGCTTAGTGGCACCTGACTCAATGTGGTCACTCTCGGAAGAAACCTGTTTGTTCATCAGCACAACCCATGTAGTCTTCAAACACAGCTCTTCTCTGATGCGACTCTGTGTAGCTTGTGTATTTGTATGCCAACAAACTTTAAGGGAATGGACGTTGCCTGGGCAGTTACTGTGTGTATGTCCCAGTTTCACATCCACATCTCTTCCACAGAAACATTATTTTCTGAGTAATAACTACGCAAAGATCTTTGAAGCTAGTTACAACTCTCTTCCATTTAAATGAAAGCTGGAATACAAAGACTGCAACAATAGCCAAGGCTAACATAACTTCTGCTTACCTGATGCAGTCATCTGTGCCAAGAAGAGCAGGTAAAGCGAAGTTGCATCTACTTGCAGATGTCCCCACTGGTCATCTCCAACCACGGTGGCACAAGTAGCTGAGTTATACTTGGCGTGCAGGCAGTCTTTGGTACTCTGTGTGCATTTGAACTTCTCTACCTTATCTACCTGAAAAACACCAGAGATTTAGAATATGAATAATGTTGGAAGAAATTCTCCAAGTAACTTCAAAACAAGCACCTTGTCTTAGGCAAGGTGAAACACAAGGTCCTAATTTTTGTTACCTCAGTTTGATAACAAACGAGAGAACAAAAACGAGATAACAAAAGAGAGAAAGTGCTTCAACTTCAGACTCTAGCTAAATCCATGTCTGTTTGGGAAAAAGTAAATTTAAACCACCTCAGATCTCTGTTACGGGTATGCATGTTTGTGAAAATCAGTTTGCAATGGCTAGACTGTGATTTGCTACAAGCCTGATCTCAAAAAGGTGCAAGTAGGATCAGTTTTGCTCAAAGAAACTACAGAACTTTAAAAAGACTTCCCATACCACCTTGTACAAGTGCACAAACACACAATCATTCTGCAGAAAAAAAAAAAAAAAAAGGAAAAAAAAACACAAGGAGTCTCTGCTTCAAATGAAATGCTTTGTATTTACAGCACATGCTAGTTCAACTCATACCGACGCCAAAAATTTTTCAACCCCCGCTGGCAACAAACACACAAGTGGAAGTCAGTCAAACCATTCACTGCTACTTGCCTGCAAGTCTGTGGTACTACGCTACTGCCAGATGGACACTTTCCATACAGTAATGGCTTGGAGAGCTAAGGCTCTTCATTCTGGGCACACGCATTTTCCAGAATACTTTCCTTCTCTCCCTCCACCTACAGCCCTGCATCTCACCTTGCTGCTACCCGCAGTAGATGTTGCTGGGTTATAACATACCTGTCTCATCATGCACTGCAAGAGCCCCCGCATCAGCTTCACAACGTTCTGCAAGAACAAAACAAACCAGTGACACTTGTGCATCGCCAGCCTTATCAGATGTTACAAACATTCAAAAGCCACGAAGTTCACACTCCCTGCTAATGTCCTCCCAAAGACAGGAAATTGTATTAGACTTAAATGCTTTAAATGCCTTTTTTTTTTCTTTTTTAATTTGGTTGATCCCTATCTAGGAGAATAAATCTTTTCCCACGGGTCCTCTCTAAATAGTGGAGCAACCCTCTGTGGTCTTTCTATCTGGCTAAGAAAGAGTAATGTCACATGTTGTAAGAACAGTAATAATGGTTTGTGGAGCACCAGATCCAGGGAACACTGGTAAATAACTGCAAGGCATTGACACAGTAACCTGTGGAGTCTCTTCATCTCTTTATACAGCACAACGGCAAACAGATGACTAATGTAAAGAAAGGGACTTTAGTGTGCACAAAGAGAAGCACAAGATCTAGTCTGAAATGAAGAAATAAAACCCATTTTTATCTGTGACTAAAACTAACTGTGTGAGCTACCTCCCCTTCCAGTTCCCTCCCAGTCTGGAGATCTGTGCCTTTGTTTCTGACCAAACATGTCTATACACCATGTATGACTTTCATGAGACTACACACATGCACATTTCAAAGACAGCTACTTTAAAGGGCATGTTTCTCCTTAAGGGAAAGGACAGTTTAGCAGATAAAATGATATCCTAGGATTCAAGCAACCTAAACTTGATTTTCTGCTCCAAAATATACCTCATGAGGGATCTCAAGGTTTAATCAAAGAGGCTTGTCAATCTGGGTATAACATCTCTCGGAAGCCTAGTTTTCAACAATCTGCCATGCAATGGAAGTTTGACTCCTACCAGTTTGTGTTTTGTTTATATTTTAATTCAGATGTTAGCCTGTCTGTTGTTCAGTTCTCCAAATCTTACCTCCTGGGAGGCAGCTGGAAATACAGGCCACCTTGTGGCACACAGACACTACTGCCAAGGGAACAAAACACATATTCCATGCTGGGAAAACTGTGCCAGATCCTAGACACAGCAGCAATGCAAGCACACCATTCACAACCACCCCCCTAGGAAACAAGAAAACAAACAAACAAACAAACCAACAGCATAGCTGGTTTATGCCAAAAACTTTGACGTACCTGCTCAAGCTCATAGGCTTTGGCCTTATCCTCATCCCGGTCTGCATTCTTTCGGTAAGCCATCCCGAGCCCCCACACTGCCAGGATGCTGTAGACGTTGTCCCGTACCCAAGCATCCTTATGGTCTGTACCAGCTGAAAGCAGCCCTGTTACTGGATTCTAAGCAGAGCAGAAAGAGTACAGAACAAACATCATTACCTGAAATCCCATCTATCAATATGAACTGATTCTTTCCTTATTAAAAGAGAAAGAAACAGAAACAAAAGAGAGAGCAAGGATGATTTCACACTGGTTGCACACTGTGGCTGTCACAGTTTTACAATAAAAGAGAGGCCCAGTCCTTTCCCAAACTCGCACAAGTGAAACACAAAATTTCTTTCAACACTTCAGGATGTAATTTACAACACCTAGCTGGGCATCCTCATCCACCCAGGATGATTAGCTAAGTCACTAGGTGAAATCTGAAATACACTGAGGAAATATGAACTTAAATTTTGCATATTTGGAAGGAAAACGGGGTACTGAGTTAATACTAGAAACTAAGTTTGGGATCTGTTCTTGCGTGTGGCATGACCTCAGTCTGTGGTATGACCTCGAGGAAGTTAAAGAAATTCTACTTCCCTTCTAAGGGGTGAAAAAAAGTATTTGTTTATTTAGCTACATGGTTTATGAAAGCTAAAACACGAATGCATGCAAAGTCTTTTTATACCCTCCAATGTACAGAATGGCAAATTCTGACGGTGCTTAACAGCAGCGCTGCCTGAAAACCAGCACACCGACCGAACGAGCAGTCTCTTGCGTTCCAAACACTCCATTAAATTTTTCATTTAATCACTGATTCCCATCACTTCATTACCATCAATTTTTAAGACTCTCTTTGTCAGCTTTGTGTGTTCAAACAGAGAGGCTGGGATGGATGTAAGACCAATTGCTGCTAGTGAGATGTCTGACCGCTGGCGTATCGGACACGTTTTCCTCACGGCCAAACGCCCGCGCCCTGTCCCGGCCGTGCCGCTGGGAGCACGGGCTCAGTGCCCGCCGTCACCGCACGCCAGCTCGCGTGCCAACTCTACACGTCTGGCACGCTCATGGATGCGAGGTACAAGGTCAGTCGCGTATCGAGCCCGTGCGACCTCAGCAGCATCTTAAACCCGTGGCGGGGGGGTTGGAAGCGGATGGTCTCTGAGGTGCCTTCCAACCCGAGCCAGTCCGTTTCTACACGCCTCCTGCTCGTGGCCAAGCAGGTGGCTCAGGCTTGCCCTGGCTCGCTGCTCCAGCCTAGAAACCCATCCCGCAGCATCTCTCTAGGCCCTCCTGAGCTGCCTGCCTTGCTGCGACCCGGCGGCTCGCTCTGCACGCCCGAACCAGAACCGATCCGTGTCACGCATCGAGGCAGCCCAAGGTCACCCCCCCGCCTCCCCTTAAGCGGCCGCGGAGCCCCCCCCCAGCGGCTCCCCCCCGGCTCCGCACGGCTCGGCTCGGCTCGAATCCCCCTCACCTGGTGGCAGAGGATTGTCCGCTGGACCAGGCGGGCGTAGCCGTCCAGGCGCACCCCCGAGTTGCTGCGGCTCCTCATGGCCGCTCCCGGCCGCCCTCAGCCCCCGGCCGCGCTCGGCGCGGCGGCAGCAGGAGATGGCGGCGGCCGCGGGCGGGGCCCGGAGCCACCTCCCCTCGGCGCCCGGGGCGGGGGCAGCGCCGAGGCCCGGAGGGGCGGCACGGCTCTACCTGACCACGGAAACAGTCCTGTCGGGAGAGCTGCTGGCTCTCTTGTGGCTCTCAGACAGCAGTTGTGTACGAACTGCACAGCAGGAGCGGGGGCAGGGCTCTCCTCACAAGTTCGTTAACTCCCTCAGTCACAGCCGTGCAGCTGTAGTTCAGTGAAGGTTTCACAATCCCAGAAGAGCAGCCAGTTCTTTCTCCCATAAATCTGCACGTTTACCGCTTCAGGGCATCACTTTCTACCATAGAAGTCAACAAAGATTGCAGACACCCAGGGAACAGGTTTGCTCTCTGAGATGGTGCCAGCTGCACACCGGGTGCTGCTGTTTACCTAAGCCTAAACTCCAAATCTCTTGACAAGCGTCCTGGGCTTAGCTCCGCAGCCACAAGTTGATGCGCAGTCTTCCACTCCGCTTTCTCCCAGAAAAGGGGTTGCAGCTTTCAGCAGGCTCTGAGCTGCCATGGCTACACCGCTAGCAGCGCACAAAGGAACAAGTGCCAAGAGGACATGTAGTCTGTAGGCCATAATATGGCTTAGTTGCAAAGCTTTAAGTGAACTACTGGGACCTGGAAGCCACAGAGCTGTGTTAATCACAGCATGCCAACTTGTTTAATTGCATGCATTTTTTGCCTTTTTTTTTCCGCAAAATTAAAAACAAATGAAGACTCCAAGCAGTGACAGTGGATGTCCTTTTTACTGTGGAATTTAATCACTGAAGCCAAACTCAGCTATGTGCTTTTGCTCACAACATTCTGATGGAAGACTTTCAGCAGACTTGAGGACAAGCATTGAGCAGACAGACACATCAGACCTTTTCTCTGCTACAAACAGATCTGCCAGAACCATGAAACGTGAAATATGATGTAGGAAAAAAAAATAAATGCAAGGGCAAGGTCAGCATTTTCTCCAGCTCATGTCATCTGAAGAATTGTAACACAATCCCATATAACGACACATTTATCTAAAAGACAAAGTTTATGTATTTTATGTGTTTACTTGCTGTAAATTTATTATTTTTTACAGTTGAAAATATAAATACAAGAACATTAAATAAATTTACAAGAAACAGTGCAAAGGCAATTCACCAATAGTTAAAGCATTCACAGAAATGCATTCCAGCTACTAGCATTCCAGTACCGTCTTTTATTAACATGCAGTTAAAACCTCGTGGATAAATACAACAAATACTTTAAGTTCGCACTTCAAAAGCATATTCAGAGTAGTCTCAGACACAGGTGACCAAAAGAACCCAGGCATTGCATATAGGACCACAAGACGGTTTGAGTAATGAAGAGGTTCAATTGCTGAACTACAAGAGAGACCCAGAAAGGAGTTGTTTAACTGATGGATTTGGTTGAGAAGAGCGTTTCCAGGGCTCCCTACTGAGTCCTCTGGGAAAGCAAAGTACTCTTTCCCCTGCAGCGTATGCCTGCCTCAAAAAATTCCCCTTCCAGGGTCCATCAGTCTGCAGTGTGGCACTAAGTTTGTTCTAGCTCTTGCTCTGGCAGCATCCAACCTTTCTCCAAGAACGCACGGAGCAGAAGAAATGGCCACAGTTGCACACCTGTGTAAGAAGTAGGCACAACCAGGGCTCCCGCTAATTTCTCTTCAAAAATCTTCACGATGTTGGATGGGTTCTATTTTCGTTCAGCTGTTTCACACGAAGAGCCCAAATCCATCTTTTCCAAACAAATAACACAAAGAAAATGAAACTTTGCTTCATGAACTACTGAGCTAGAGCCTCAGGATTTGGTTTGCCAAAAAAGGAACAAAGTACAAACAGAAATACATTGTAACTGCTCAAGAGCTGCCCCTTAAAAACAGCCACACGACAAAATGAACAATTTACTAGACTACTAAATACAGCAGCTAGCATTTATTTTCTGTATTTATTTTTTTAATTCAAAAAATAACACTTTGCTACTTTATCGTTGCAGATGAGAAATGCCAGTGTGTTTAATCTCTGGAACCCACACTCAAGATAAACTATTGACCCTGCTGAAATCAATGGCAAAAGCTTCCATTGACTTACTCAAGCCACTAAGATAACTTAGCTGTATTTAATAACCTACTGGCTACTTTACTTATCAATCCCTCATTCTTGGCACTCTCCTTTGAAGACACCCAGTTTCTTACCGCTCTCTGTTGTAATAAGAGGTCGCTAAAGGTTAAAGACCAATAGTGTTTGTATTTACAGTCCTGTATCTGGTGAATGAATTTAAACCACTGTAAGTGATTTCACTTACTGAACAAATTAGCTTCTGTATCATTCTATGTTAAAGTAAATTATTTCAATTAAAGACAAATGCAAAGTACAATAAAAGTTAAAACAAAACAGCAATTATTTTTCTATACAAAGGAATGTTTAAATTTACAAGAAATAAATACAAAAGTATCACTAAGATGCTTAAAAGCAGACATTTTCCTGCTTATGTACAGCGCTATAGCCTGCAACTACAACATACAAAAGTTGAAGACAGTATAGCTAACATTTTTAAAGATATCATTTGTATGCAGAAGTTGTATTTTCCTACATTTATACAATACTACTATGCATTATAATTATATCCAGATAAACTTATATGTAATGAAAAAAGCTCTAAACAAAACTTTCCTTTAAATGTAAAAACCCTCAAAAAACCTCTACTGAAGATTCAAAATGGGAACATACCAGCTGTAATTCAACATCTGAAATACCTTGTCAAAACAGTAGCTCCCTCCCCACTTCTTTTTTTTTTTTAATTAGTAATTGTCCTTGTCAATACATTACATGCTGCCTTGGAAGTTTCAGTACCATATATTAAATAAAATCAGTTTTTGGTCTTCTCACATTATGTAAAAACTGTTGAAGTAAATCTCTACTTCACACTGTACAACAATGTTCTGTTTAAAAGGAAATCACATTTTCTCAATGAAAGTTAGGCTTCCCCTCTTTGAAGTCCTTCTGAGTGAGATACGGCTATTTTGGCTGCCTGTATCATCCTTTTCTTGGAATACAAGTTGTTTGCCTGAAAAGTCATGAAGACACACATCACCGTTCTGTACGCTGAAAGAAACACCATTCTTCTCACTGGAAATATGGCCTGTAGAAACAAAAAAATGCATTCCCTATCAGAAAAGTAGGAATTACATATTTTCAATAGTGAAAGTCACAATTCTCCGAATATAGACTTTGACTTCGAATAAATATCACTAGATAACATGCAAAATAATTCTAATTCTAGTTTTGCATTAACTAGTTAAAAAAAGGTTTCTTAGTTTTGCTATGTATATGAAACAAGAAACTGTTGGACTAAACGTGATATTTTTTTTCCTTTGAAGCGCACTCATCTTGCAACATTTATTTCTGGAGAACAATCAGAATATGGCCTAGCTCCAAATATTTTTCTAAGCCATATTTAGATTGAGAATCTTAAACATTTGGGTAACCCTACAGTGAACATGTGTCATACCACTGCTGATTGCTGCCTACTAATGCAATGGAACACCAGCTCCACAAATGCTTGATTCTCTGGATAGAATCTCCTATGTCTAGATAATTTTGCTGTGAATTAGGATTTTTTATTGTATTTGTGCAAACACTTCCAGTTGGATTTTATTCTTTTTTATTATTATTATTTTTTCAGAAAGCATGTAAATTTAAAGGATGTGCCATGATCCTGATACCATATGTATCATAGGAGTAGGACTAAATTGTAAGGAATATCAGGACAGGAAAACCCCCAAACAGAGCTGGTATTTCTTCCGGGAGACAATCATTTTGTTAAACATGAAAAGTAAGCTCATAAACACCGATGCAAAACTGTTGTTTATACCAGAAACAGCAAAATAATACTAAAAAATGTTTAATAAAAACACAAAACATCAGCTTTTGCTATTTGCGTTAATGTAACACTTCACAAACAAACATCATCAGAACTGGCTAATGTTAAATCTACTGAAAAGACACAACAATCAATGAAGAAACCGCTTGCCACTTATGGTTTTGAGAAGAGCAAAAGTACTGGTGAGAAACACTGAGACAGTGAAAGATGAGCCTGTTACAGGGATCGAGACCTGATCTTCTCTAGTACACCTGGCTTCAGTTCATCAAATACCTCGAGTATCCTGGAGCAGAAGCCTCCCCTTTCACTTTCTTGCTGCCTTGGGCTTCTGAACAACCCTCGCAGAAGCAAGTGCTGGGCCTGTGCAGGGCCACATCACCCTGTGCAGGGCCACATTACAGGATGGCTTTTAACTAGTTCTTGTTGAGGTCTCCAGGGGGAGAAGTATGTGGTGACATTCTTCCCCTGCACTTAACCCTTCCTGCAGAAAGGATTCAGCTGCTTGAGTGACTGGCCTGGACTGCTCTTCTCTCTTCTGCTTTAGCCAGGGCCCCCAGGCACACAGCTTTAGTATCACTCTACCCAAATAGTTCCTCTACAGCATAAGCATTCACTTCAGGCAAACTGCATACCTTTCAGCAGTTAGCCTACTCACTCAAGCACTCAAGCATATGTCAGTGTATCAGCTGCAAAGTCTCATTTCTAAACTTTTCTTTGGAATGAGACAGCATTTTTAAAATAAGATGTGAACATGTGTAGGTTTCTAGTTAATAAATCTTCCTAGCAGTTTGAAAATGTAATGCATATACAACTAAATCTAAACATTTCAGAATGAGAGTTTAAGGAGGTGAGCTTATAATGATGGCTGTCAAATAAAAATTACAAATTCCTTGCCAAACTACTGAGGTGCCACTGGACCTGCGAAAAGGAAACAACGTCTCAACAGATTATACAAAACCTCTTAAATATAAGTTGATGTTTAATGATTAATTTAAAAGATCATCAAGCACTAAAACATACACAAAAGTAAAGAGGGTAATATGAGCAGAAGAGCTTTCTTAATCAACTCAAATCAGATAAAGACTGAAATGGCAGAAAACAACCACAATTGCTGACATTGTAATTGTGCAAAAATACAGGTTTAGTCCCCTGCCTGACTGCCACTGATTTATTTTAGAAGCAGTGTTCTAAGCAGCTACGCCCTAACATTAGTGCAAAATCTGAGGAGAAAAGGCTATTCAATGAACAAATTCAGAAAGGTTGTTTCTGTTCCTCAGACAGGCAATTTGCAGGTTCAGTCATGTGATACCTATCGGGAGTTTCCCAAACATGCAAATCTGTAATAGAAAAACAGAAAACGAGGAAATATTAATATGCGATGAAAAGATGAAGTTACATAATCCCACAGGCAAGCAAAACCACATTCTGCATAGACAACCCAAATATACCATGGCAAGTCATTCAGTCCTGCATCTGGACTAACATTTCTGTGGAAGTAGTAGGGCCAAAACCATTAAGTGTTTATAACTTAGTATATTTATGACATAGGTCTCAATTTGCAGAATTGCTTTGTTTGTTTTTTTTTTGTTGTTGTTGTTTTTTTTGAGCTCATTTTTAAAAATAAAAGTATTACAAGATTATTTTGCAGTTCTAGCTGCGAGAGCAGGAAAATCAGGTATAGCAGATTTTTCAGAAGGTTCTGTGTTCCTACCCAGCACTGGTCAACTACCTTCTGGAGGCATTTGTATAGCTCCTACCCAGCACTGGTCAACTACCTTCTGGAGGCATTTGTATAGCTCTTCTGAGACACAACTGCCCCATATTTAGAAGATTAAGTGTAAGGAATTGTCTCAAAGAGCTTTGCCAGGAAGATGAACTTAAATTTAGACTCTTTTTGTAGAAGTCCTACAGACCCAGAAGAGTCAATCAAACCATACAGGCAAGGTTTCATAAAATCCTTCTGATATAAATGGAGGATGTGGTACAGGGTTCACAGCATTCGAAACGTACAGTAAAGTGGAAGAGGAGAGGAGATGGGTCATCTGAGACATCTGTGTTTACAGGTGTATACAAAGTTATAACAAAATTCTTTCAGCTGCTTTGTCTGAGATCTTATGGCTCAGGCCATGCAGATTCTTACACTGGAAAGATTAATCAAGTAAATAAACTAGGACACAACAGGAGCATGTCACATAAAATTGGCATCCCTCAATGATTTAGACCATCAACTTTGCACCTTGTTCTAAAACACTACCCAAATCAACAGTAACTTGTTATGGAAAGCCACAACAGAACCACTCAGTTGCTATAAAACCCAAGTTCTATAAAATATTTGTTAATCTTTCTTTCTGTTGAGAAAAGTAGCCAAAATGCATTTGTAGTTGTGTATAAGCACATCTAATGTTGCAGGGGCAGATATCATTCATCAGAGTAACTAACGTAGCTAGACAAAATGCTACAAGATGTGTAGGCTTTTGCACCTGAAAATCTCTCTCATTTTGAAAGATACTACTTTTAACTAAAAATATTGCCTTGCTTTGTATTTGATGACAGTGAGAGTTACAGGATTCTTCTCTCTCAACTGGCCTGTTAGATGGAAAGTATGTTAATTATTGCATTGTGTGGTATCCAAAGAGAGGTTTTACAAAGGGATGGCAAAAAGAAAGGAACTAATTTTACAGACTCAACATGGAAAGCTATTGAGAGCATGTCCAAACGACATTTGCTGAAGTCTTGTGATTTCTTTACAATATGCAGCTCACACATCCAAATGCACAGTGTAACACATTAAGGGGGAAGCATATATGAATTCCATAGCTTTTACTCTGTACATCTGAGAGATTATAGTGTTTTCCAGTTGACTATCTGCTTTCTTCTGACAGCATGTGCCAGGAAAGGAGGACAACCTAACCTTTGTGAGCATATTCTACAACTTCAAACTAAACAATCTAGCTGATGGCATGACTTCTTAGCCTCAACTCTTGATCAGTTGGGAAAAATACCTTAGGCCCACAAATAATTTTACTTCAGAACAACTGTTTCCTGCAACAAAGGTATATTTCTGTCAGCAAAAAATATCCTTAGCACAGTGAATATAAAGAGCTATGGAGCAATTTGGCTTCAATACTTACTCTGTAGCCAAGAGTGAGGCACACCTCTCAACAGTGCTCTCTTCACTGAGGTGGTTTTACAGGTCACATTCTCCATTTCTCTCACTTTTCTCCTCCTCTCATAAGCAGCTTCCATGTGAGTGTTCCATTAATGTTAGCAGGAGTTCTTCATATTATCTCCTACATCCTTTCTTTCATACTCTCAAAACATCTTCATGGGGTACCCTACATTTCTTTCTTCTT
The DNA here is from genome assembly GCF_040182565.1 of Anser cygnoides. Taxonomy (NCBI): domain Eukaryota; kingdom Metazoa; phylum Chordata; class Aves; order Anseriformes; family Anatidae; genus Anser; species Anser cygnoides. Next base: position 129,080,613 of record NC_089873.1, on the reverse strand, counting down.
CAGTCTATGTTTATTTTTATAAGTTTTAAAATATGAACTGTTTTTAAACATTCTTGAAGCTTATTTTCATATCTTCAAGTGACAAGAAAGGTGTTAACAGCAGCTTTGGGTAAATAATAGCTTTGTAAGGAATATTACCTACCGTTTCATACATAAATCAGTAGTTCCTACTGAGTAGGATAAATTGGTATTGTAAAACTTTGTGTACAATCCCCTAAAATAGATGTGTGGTATTATTTGTGAGGACATCGGGAAATATTCTGACCCTGTATTTATAAATAATAATTGGTCAGCAATTCATTTTAAGTCAGTATGAAAGAGCATAGCACTGTATGATACATACCATTTCCATTTGCGTGCACTGAATAATCATTATTCATTAGCAATGTTGTAGAATTAGTGGAGTTACTGTTTGATTGTAAGGAATTGGAAGAACTGGATACACCTTGATTTACAGTCTGCTTCTTCAAACCATTAGTAGCAGTTCTACTCCAGTCTACAACAGATACATGTTACAGAAAATTGTGCAACTCAGACAAGCAAAACATATAGTTAATAATGCAACTAAATTAACATAAAAAACAAGGCTTTACCCACTCTCCTCACAGTATTCTAAACAGATTAATATTCTCCAACAAATATCATGTTTCTTGATGTTTACAATTTTTGTATGTAGTTCCTTTTTCCTCTTTGGCCCTTTTTAATACAAGACAACTGTCTTAGTTTTATGACTGCAGACAGATCAGAATTTTCCAGCAACTAAAGTACAGTTGATCATCTAACTTGAAGCGTATAAACAGTATATATATAGCTTTATGAGAAGTCAACCACTGAATAACAAATAACATAAACCTATTTCTAGATTTTTTGGTTTAAAGTATGTTTCACCTTGCTTTTGTTGAAGTGATTAACAAAACTACACTTGATATAGAAGCTAGAACCAATCTTACAGGTTCCTAATGATGATCAAATCTTCTGCAAAGACATGCCCATACACTGCAATGGAAGAGATCAACTGCAGTTAACACCTTAATGCGACAGCATGCAAGAACTGCATCAATTGCCACCTTTAAAGAGCATAATTTCAGAGGTTTTAGCATATTACAAAATACTAGGAACTTAACACTGAGTATAAGTAATAAGAAGTAAAAATAAAAAAAAAAGTTTCTATATTTACCAGAGTTTTCAGCCAGCCTGAATTTCCCACAACAAAGGTATCTTCTCCACTGTTTACGGACATTTTCCTTTGTTACACAATAGAAGATAAAAATGAAGAATCCTGCAAAGCAATGATTGACTTTTACTACTTCTTAATAAACAATGTTTTGTTTTTCCTTCATTTGTTTTTAATTTCTAATCAAAAGGGATGACACCTTTCTTTGGTGAAAAAGTTGAGATCTCTGAATGCTGGAGAATACTTTTCCATTGAACATAGATGAAAGGAATCATACACACAAATGCATGAAGAACAAATATAACCAAATCCACAAAGTTCAAGAAGTTTCTACTTTCAAATAGGAAGGGAAAAATTCTGTGGATTCTGAAATTTACTTAGCATTTTTGGAAAAGAATTCAAAGCAATGTCAATCCAAAGCAATGTATCAGGGCACAATACAACATTGTCCGGCTACACAGCTCTCAACAAATGTCATGACATTGCCACAGCTTTTATTAGCAGATGACCTGTTACCACCAACTGTAATAGAACCAGTAGTGAAAAAAAAAAGCTTTTAATTCTTGTATTCCTAGCTCCTGAAGCACCATTACTGAACTTTCCACAGATTCAGGGAGCAATTAATTAGACACAAAATCATAGCTATGTCATTTAGAGCATCATACAAAGAAAATAACTCATATCTAAAATATTAACAAATGGTGCCCCCTTTACCACAATTTTAAAACCTAATATTTTCTAGAAGGGATAGGGCTCATCCCTTGCCAGCTTTGCCCTACAGACATTACCTGCTTCACATTCACTTCTACTGACACACAATGGTATGTAACTCTCCCTGCTTATAAAAGCCCGCCCTCCCACTTTAAGGAAAAGTGGCACTTGGTCTTTGCAGTTTTCCAGCTGCAATGTGTCCTTGAGAACATCAGTGATAGGTTTATAATGAATGGAAAAGAACAAGAAGGAAAACTAAATGTTCAGGCTGGCACAGACTCGCAAGTATGTTACGTTCACTCTACTTTTAAGGTCAGTTAAACACGTAAATTCCTACTAGGAGAGATTACTTACATCTTTGGTAGCTGAAATAACTTCTTAACTTTGGTTTTCAGGATGAATATTTGAATGTAACTACATGTTGCTCTACTCATGGTTCTAATATCACTTTCAAATTCAGTTTTGAAGCACTGGCATAAGCTTAAAGTCAACACAATTTATGCATCCTATACTACTTTTAATTTCAGGATTTGTCCAGCATCTAAGTTAAAGCTGAGCAGAAGTGGAACTTAGCCTCACATAACAGAGTTCTTTTACCACACAGAATCTACAGTCCTGAGTTGGTTTTACACAGTTCTATGTGAGACCTGTGAGCATAAGGGTTCCTCCCCCCTGTTAACCAAATAATAAGGTACTCAAAAATCAAGAAACTGATGGGAGCAGCCATAAAGGCAACCTGACCATGAGGAAAATACTGACAGAAAATGTCTGCTAAAATATTGACAGAAGATGTCTGCCAGCCTGAGAACTACTAGCTTGAGAACTAGACCTGTGAACCAGAAGCATCCTTGAGAAGCGCAGCTGACCTCTTTGAAGGGCAGTTGAGTACCTAAGAACCAGAGACATCCTGGAGATATTAATAATAACAGCAAAACCAAGGAACAGTAACTGTAAATTATCTGGAAAGGGTGAAAAATGCTCTGGAACAAAAGTAAAACACTCTGAGAAGGTTGGAATCAGTAACTGCTACTGGCTGTTTTAGTCAAAAGAAGTCAAGTAGTCTGGGAAAAGTAAAATTGTGTCTGGAAGAATAGAAACTGAATGATCAGCATCATCTATTGGCTGCTCTAACTGGTGGTGTCCTACACTCTCTTATGTCTCTGTGATATAAAAATGACTTGTTTTCCATGCAAAATGGAATTTCTCTCTCCGAGAATTTCCTGTGCACAGACTTCCTACAAGATTTACTTGCTGGGGACACCTGGCTGACTCCAAACTCCATGATGATGATCATCTTCAAAGTGAAACTCTGTCTGCTGTCACTTCTGGGATCAGTCCTGCTTCTGGGATCAGTTAGATGAGCACTTGGTACAGGTAATGTTTTGAATATACATGTGTATATATACGTATGCATGTGTATATGGAACTAATTGTGAGCATATTCACTACTTTACTAGTGCTAAGTTTGTAGTAACCTGTAGTAACCTCTCTTTTGATACACTTCCTGCTGCTACTGATTGCAGCTATATATATATATATATACTGCTTTTTTGTAATAGCTTGATATATACTTAATTAATCATAGCTACACTTGCTATTACACTTGCTAGAGGTGATTTATGTTAATCTGTACTAAAGTAAACGAATGTATGAAATAAAGCCTTTGTGTCCTTGTGTACTATGGAAGCCTGCAAATCCACTGTCACGATCTCTATGCACCCAAAGGCCGGGGAACCATTTAAGCTGTGACCCATACTAAATAGGGGAGTGGTATATACACTGAATTGCAATTTTAATTGCTTAAGCCTCTCTGGAAAATTATTCAGCTAGTCACCTAAAATGCCATTTAAGCAGAAGTTTGTATTCAAAGTGCAACAGCACAATTCAGGTACATCCAGATAACTGTAGGCAACTACGGTACCTCATGTTTATATGAAAGCTTTTGAAGCTTCTGAAATCTGCTTTTGGATATATCCAGTAGCATCCTGGCCTCTGCAAAGCTGCATGCCTTCTACGTACTAAAGGCTATGCTCAGGAGTTGGACCACTAACTTTACATGTTGCAGCCTTGCCTGTCTCAATGGCCCTTTGGTGAATGTCACCCCTCACCCCTCTGGCTTAGAGGTAAGCAGAGAAATAATGCAGTTTTCACTACATTAATTGCATTATTATGTGAGCACTTACAGTAACTGAGTATTTACAAGTAATCTATTGACTAGAGAAAGACAGTCACTTCCACTGGTGTCTGGTTTGCATACATTTAAATTCTGATATTTATAGGTATAAATATATTATACATATAATTAGTAGATAGCTTTTCTGCACCTTATGGTAACATAACAGTAACATAAGATTAGAGTAAAGCAGTATCATATCAAATTTAAGTAACATCTTACAGAATGTATCAAAATTACATTTTTGTTGCTGAATCAAGAAAGTGCCATTTTCATATGTTTTGTTCATTATAGCATAGGCAGCAGGCTGACACACAAAACATGAACTTACCTTGCAATGTGTTAAAAATGGTAAAGAGGTAAGTAAACACATCATTTACTGTGAAGAAAGCAAATCCCCAAGTAATTCCCAACAAGAACGTGAGGCCAGCAACACTCCTGAGGTCTTGAATACTCGTTTTTCTTTGAGCACCAAGTTGTTTTTTCTTTTTAATGCGACAGAGCTGAATCAGCACAACAATGAACATGCTGATATTGATCAGGAATATCACACAAAAGTATCCCACAGCAGTAATATAGAAGACAATTCTGTTTTTAATCCAGCAGCTAGAACACAAAAATAAAGTTTGTCAGCTACTATCAGAAAAAGACATTAAGTAAAATAAGTATGAGATAAAGCCATACTTTGTTGTAAATACAAACCATTTTTGTCTCTTCTTTAAAAACTTGTATGTTTTTGCCAAAGGGTAAGAGCGTTCACGTAGGCAGATACCACAAAGCACACAAAATGCTGTAGAGCCATACCATTTCAAAGCTCTCTCATTGCTTCCTTCCCTCCCCCACCTGTACTTTGAAGAAAAGCAATTTGGTAGGACCTTCACCTCCCCAAAAAAAGTGCCTCCTTGCAACTTACAATTCATCAGGTCTTGTTTTTGAAACCTTTCCAGTGGATATAAATCCGTAATTATCTGGTGATACCGCCAACACAATGGCAACAACTACTGCTGGTAACCCTAGAAGATTATGAGAAAACACGTAAATGGAAATCTTGACAAAGACAGTACTATGATAATTTGAAATTACTATATTTATCAGTGAAATCTAGATTCTGAAATTTGCCTGTTGAATTATGTTGACTACTAGCTGTCTGAAAAAAAATAATAAAAACTGGGGCATTCAAACAAGAGCACAACTTGGAAAGAAACCAGAGTTCTCCTCAGCTAACTCCAAATCTTTCTCAATTAGGCAACAAATAATATCACATCAAACTGATTTAAGACATCAAATACGGCATACACAATTTTCTTTCTTACACCTGTTCAAAGAAAATGATCATATTGATTTTAGTGCCTTCACTTGTGTTTACTCAAGTGGCCAGAGACAATAATGAGGTCTAGAATCTCTCTGTCCTTTAACTAGTTATATCTATTTCGACACTTTTTGTTATAAACAGTGCTATTGCAGGAATGTAATGTATATATTTCATGGCATTTATTTTCAAAACAGAACTGATGCCATCTGTCTGGTAAATGGAAATGGAAGTAAGCACATTAAAAATTGGTTCTATTGTACTTGCACAAGGAAAATCCATTATCCATTTGCATTGAGGTAGCCTAAGTTTTTCACTTTGCGATCTGAAAAAATCTGCACTTAGGGAGAAGTTCACTATCTCAAATGTGAATATGAATTTGGAATTCATACAATCAGATTTACTGATAATGAATACTTCATCACTGACAGGTCATAGCATTTAATGACTGCTTCATTTGCACTTCTGAACTGTGTCACATTCACTGAAATACTTGGTAAGATGATGTATCTATTTAGCATCCAAAAAAACAAAAATACATACATACCCCAACCAACAATGCAAAATTTAAGAATGTACTTCCGCACATAGGTATTAAAGACTTTCACGAGGGCAAGATACATGTGGAAAGCTTCTAGGCCCATCCAGGTGAAGGAAACCAAGAGGAAATAGTGAAGAAATACAGCAATTGCAATGCATAGGCCTTGTGTATCATACAACGCAATCCATGAGTCAAGGAGGAAAACTAGGTTGAGTAGAAGTAATGCAGCACACAGCTGGATTAAGATTTTGGAGGGGTAGTCTCTCCGGATTTTCCTAAAAGGTAAAATTAGTGAGATGACATCAATAGTCCCTGGATCCCTGGCTTACTTTCTCTCTTGTATTTGTCAGTGCACAAATGTGAAAATGTATTTTTATATTTTCATTCATATATAATGATTCTTATATTGCATTTATACATGGGACAGTGTTTTATAAAACATTTCCAAATTAATGGTCTGTATGCATAAAGTTTGTTATATTAAGATTACATAAATATGAACAACAGCTTGGATTCCTAGGTATCAGTACCATAATTTTTTTACATTGTATGTTGGGCTTCTCCTTTTTGGAGTATTTCCAAAAAAACAAAATGCGAGTGTTCTTTAATGCTAGTCTAGATTAGGCTTTCTACTGGGCTTCTAAAACTGTGATAGAGCCAAATAATTCCTTAATGATAGGATAGAGTAAACGGGTGACAAATCATTTCTGGAAGGATTTCCAAAACATACTGTAGAAGATTTAATAGTTAAGCCCCAATCATCTTAAGAAAATGTTCAAAAAAAAAAAAAAAACAACAAAGAAAGTTAGTATGCCATAATTGCACTTCATTAGAGAATACAAATGATTTCAAAATGCTATAATTCAGAAATGCTCTCTGTATGTTCTATCAAACACATTCCTTCACTCTTCTTCTATGATAATATACTGTAAAACACTTTAAAGTATTACTTCATCACTTCTTACTGCATAAAGCCTCATGATTAATTCACCTCTCTATAAGATTAACCCTTGAGCAAGACTGAATCAACCCCTTCCAAATTTGTACACTATTAACTGAGACAGAATCTATAACTACTGGATAGGACTTTGCAGTGGAGGTTAAAAGCTATCATCATTGAAGAACAATGCAGCTTTGTTGAACAGGTACTTACTCGAAGGCTATGTAGGTCACAAGAGTGATAGAAAGAAAAATTGCAGAGAGGCCACAGCCTATATAGGATATAAAAGTCTGTACCAATTCTTGTGTGGGACTTAAAGGAGTATTTCCATACAAGTTCTAAAATGGAAACAAACAGAAGTTAATGTCAGAGAGCGTGCTTATTAAATAAAAAAACGCATAACAACCAAAAAAAACCTTCCCTCCTGCATTAAAAAATATATTTTTAACAAAAAGAACTTGTTAAATGTTAATGAAAAACAGAAATGCCAATCTAATTGAGAAATCCCATCTGATTAAAACACCGTTTTAAATTTGATTTATACTAATTTCCCTTTTCTACAGAAAAAACAACTGCCTAAATATATAAGGTGTGGTATAATAAGCAGTTAAGCGATTTTGACTTCAGTGGAACTCATGGGCCCCAGTTCAACAAGCAGCTTAAGTACATCACTAATTTTATTGCTCTACATACTAACACTGAAGTGAATAGAACCTGATTAGTATTTAATAGATCATATGTGCTCACTGAATCCTCATTTGCTGAATATGACACATGCTTTAACATTTTCTTGAATCAGGGTAAGACTATAATTTTTGAAATACTTACCATCAAAACTGCAAAGCTTGTGAGGTGGTTGCATGAACAGACTGTTTCATTTACTCTACTTTCTTTAACAATGCAACCTTCATACGACCAGCCTCCATGTCCACCTGTTAAAGAAAAGAGCTTTGTTATTCGTTAAAGCATGTCTTTATATTATTAACATGAGTTAGAATACCTAAAACAACATGATTATCTTGGGTGATATCAAGTACTCACCATTTTTATTAAAGTCCCAAAAAACACATCTAACTGTTGAATTATCCTGTTTGGGAGTTTAAAAAAAAAAAAAAAAGAATAAAAAGATGTTTTACTAAACAGTGAGTTAATGATAAATATATATTTATTTTAATTAAATGCAAAATGAATTTAAGTGTCAATGTCATTGCAGTATCTCCCTAGCAACCCCCACTGTCAGGCTTTTATCTAAAAGGTTTATGCTTTGGAGAATAAAACAGAAGCATAGGTAGGAAGGATAAAACTTCATGGATGAGTGATAGAGCAAAATTAAATTACATCAAATCATTAGAGAATAAAAATTAATACCAATGATAAATAGGCAAAGATGAGTGATTCTGAAGGTCTAGTTAGAAATGAATTGTGCACACTATTAAAGCAGAACCAACTGATCTGTATTTTTGGTACAGTATTTCTTCTACAACAACTGCAGTGGAGGCAACAAAACTACACTTGGTCTGCCAAAACATAAATCATACCTGATTAGGTCTGATATTCTGTAAAGTGACGGTAACATTTGCCTTTAAGTTTTTAATTGTGAGGTTAGCAACACTTGATGATATAACATTGCTGATTAAAGATGCGTTCTTCAAGGATGGATCCTGGAATGACAAAAAGTAATCAGATTTTAAAAATAAAAGAAAATGATGCAGAGTACAGCACGCACAAGTTCAGGTATTATGAGGAGTGAGTATCCAAAAAAAATAATTACTTTTTAAATCGGGAAGTTTTAAAATGTGTTTTATGGGAAAAAAGTCTGTATTTGATTTTGCTCTATTCTTGAGTTTAAAACCCTTATGAACAAAGAAAGGATTAAAAAGATACCTGGAACACAGCAGTCTTTTTAAAGAAATTGAATATAATTCTAGAAGCCAAGCCCAGCTCTTCAAGAGGTAAATTTGTCAGCAATGATGAAGGAAGTGTAATTGATCCAAGATTATTTAAGTCTTGAAGTGCATTAATGCCGAGAGAGATCTGAAAAATAAATGCACAGATTATACTTGATTTCTGTCACTAAAGAAAAAAATAAATTATACCTTATTTTCAGTTTAGAATTTTGAAATACGTATCTAAGGACTGCCAGGAACTTATTCCTGTTCTCTCATTCCTCTCATGTGCCAAGGAACAAATAGCATCTGCAGGCCTGAAAATAGCGCAACTTATTTCAGCTCTGCCTATCATTGAAAATACTCTGTCTTTACCCATTTTTGTACAGGGGCACAACATCACTGTGGTGGGTAATATTGATTTGAAAACAATGATAAGCAACAGTCTGGCTAGGTCTATGTAACTGTGTAGGGTGATTAACATTTCACAGCACAGAAACCTGCAAAACAAAGAATTTTTATACCCCATGTGAAAAAAGTATATAATTTGTAGATGATTTACTAAGAAATTTAGGTTTTATACTCATGGTACCTACCTATTTCTACATTAAACATGCCCTGACCATTTTTAATTCCTTGGCTAATTTCAACTAAACTTGAAAGAAGAAAGGCAGATAAAACAGATTTTTAAGCTGTGGCTGCCAAAAAGAAAAGAATCCTACTGTTCCTTGAGGTAAGCCTTACTTCTCCATTCGTTGTTGGAATTCCTGATTGATCTATCACCATATGTAGAGCTCCAGAATGACCCCAGAAGGTACTGCCTCTTGCCCAACCAGAAGGCCTAGCAAAAGTAGGCCAGAGACAAGGGAGGAGCAAGCAATAGGAAGGAAATGAGAGTATCAGGCAGCAAAGAGTCGTAGTGGACATGGAAGGGTGGTACCATAAAGGGACCATAAAGGTGGTACCATAAAGGGACTACGCCAGCTGACAGGGTTACAAGGTAGGGAGAGAAGACATCTGGAATCTAAATGAAGAATCAGGATAATGAACGCAAAGGCTGTAGAAAAAGTATAGGAGAACTAAGGGTCCTGAAGTGGGAGAAGCGGGATTTTTGTGCCAGTACTGGAGCAAAGAACAAACCCACAGGCAGACTTCACTAGTGCCTCTGCTCAGGGATTATAATTGCAATTTAGATTGAACCTTTTAAAAATGAATTCAGAAAACTCTAAGTTTTTAAGTACAGTGTTAAGCGGAACCTAGGGCTATAAAACCTCAATTCATGTTCATCTGCTAGAAATGGCAAAAATAATCTGGATAAACTACAATTCAGATATCTCAAGAGCTAAATGATCTAGCATGGTAAAGGAACATCTGAACTTTCCCCCAGTTTTCTGTGCTGCATTTATATGACAAAGAGCTTTGTTTACTACAGAAACTCTATTTTTTTCTTGAAAAAGTCTATTAAGTTAAATTTGTGCTTCTTGTAGCACGTTAGTCATCTTACATAGAAATATCTCAGAGTTCACAGGAGATGTGAAACAGTAGCAGAACTGAAGAGAGAAATTATCTGTGTTTTCAAATAATGTTTGTAACAGAAACAACAACGTGAGCACTCCTCAGTGACCTACCAATATGGTTTAACTCTTCTGTTTAGACCGGTGGTTTCCAAACTTCTTTTGACCGCACACCCGTTAGTAAAATTTTTTTGAGTATCCACCCCAAAATATATATATGTTTTTATTTATACATTACATACATGTACTACTCCACTAATTTATTATGTGCATTGTAAAACATACACAAAAATAGAAATCAAAAAAGGATGAGATAAAGATTAAATAATAATTATTTATATAAGTTTCATTTATTAATGGTAGAAAAATATTTTCTTCCTGCTCCACAATGGATTCTGTGCACCCCTGCAGCACCCACATCCCACTTTGGAGACCACTGGTTCAGACAGCCACCAATGAAATTCCAAATCAATTCCACAAAAGCATTCCCATTGCTCTGTTTTGAACTCGATGATATTTGTTGATGATTCTCTGTATTTCATTGCCAGTGCCATCAGATTTCCAGAAGATCATTACTTAGCAATTATCTGTTTTTCAGCACTACCACCTCCAAGAGTCATCTTAGACTCATGCACTACATATTGCTAGGAAAACAGAAAACAACTCAAATGTTACAATTTCGTATAATTTTCAGTTTTTCAGTATCACAGAACAGTTCCAGTACTACTAATGGTTCATGCAAGCTTAATCTGTCTCCTTCTCCAAGAGGACAGAGTGTGCCAGGATCTGTCCAGAACTTTCCATCTCTTCTCACTTAAGCCTCCATGAACTGGTGGTATTGTCCAAATTAGAATTTCCTCAACCAGGAGGGAAGGTTTTGAGTGAGACAAACTGGATCCAAACTTTCTAAGCACTTTTTTCTTGGCAAGACCAACTAGTCATGAGTGACAAATATAAGAATGTTATTATACAAGCAACATAATAGTTCTTTCCTGGCACCTGCAGTTTCCTGCAATTAATTTCCTTCTAACATATGAAGCCATCTGGCAACACTCCTTGACAAATTTCAGCACTGTCAGGGTGGGTAATTAAGTGACTCATGATTCAGGGTTCTTGAGGCAAAATTATTCAGCCAAGCAGTCTATCCATTGTGGTGTTCTGGCTGTACCCTGTAAAAGCTTATTAGTTGAATGCCAGTTTCTGCTAACTGTGTCCCTTATTTACTCCATAACAGAAAACAAAAGGAAAAACTCTGGAAGGCTTCAAGAAGCAAAGTCTTTTTCTCTGAAAATAACATGAACAAAAGATCCTGAAAAAATATGTTTTACATATAAACATTAAAACAAATATTTTAAACATTAACATTTAAAAATTCATAAAATTTAGAATTATCAGTGTTCTACCTGGAGATTGGATGAGTCCTGGACAGCAAAAGACATTTGGTTGGAGCGGATGCTATTGGTTTTGACAACTGCCAGAGCCAAGGATGGGGAGGAAAAATCAGCAGACGTTGTTGAAAAGTTCAGTTTTAAGCCCATATAATCCACCAGTTTTATAATTCTGTTAAGGAAAAGAGATATTCAGTACTACCAAGCACATACCCTTAAAGTTCTCAGGCAAGCTGTGGCTGTGGAGCAGCAATCCATCCAAGCACAGTAAAAAATATGGCTTACTCTGCTCACTTACTGTGGTTTCAACACAAAAAGATACACTGTTTTCCATGGCATTATATTACAGTAGAGCAAGTAACACTATACTACTACTCCCTTTCCATATAAGTACACTAAAGAACAAGTAACATTCTTTTGGATTATGATTCTGAAAAAATGAAACTTGCTAAAGGTGATTTACCAAGACAGTCAATACAACATACCTTTAATCTATTGCCAGAATGACCTACCTGTTAGAAATTTGGGATGATAATGGTTGAGAAGCAGTCAGGACTTTGCTAACCTCACTAACCATCCTTTCTACGTAATTTGGCTCTACTTTTCCAGCTGCTAGATCACCTTCTATTTTGGACACGATTTGCTCAGGTGTGGTGATATTGATGGCAGTATATATGGAAGTTGTGTACGTAGTAGCTGACAGTATCTTTCCTGTGACAAAAGAAGAGTTGTGAATTTATAAGTATTGTGCTCAACAAATCAAGTAAGCCCTGAGAACCAGAAAAATTACGCAGTTCTCTTGAATGAAAAACCTTACCACAAGTGTAAGGTTTATCAGCATGTTACGTGAAAGAGAATGATTTTTTCTCCCTATTAGATACTTTGCAGATAGCAATATTTTAAGTCTTTGGAAAATATAGAGCAAGGTTTCAAAGGGCCACTGTTGACTCCACTTTTTTTGATTATAAAGGTCCTCTCATGAGACTATTAGTGATGTTTAATAACTTATTATTTTGGATTTTTTGGCACTGAATGCCTGAAAGTAGAATAAAATCAGGATAAAACCAGCAATTTGAAAAGAAGCTTGTGAAGATGCACAAAATCTTCATAGGAAAATACATAGTCATTAAAAATATTCCTAATCAATTAGAATATTTTAAGGAAAATCAAACTTTGATTTTCAGTATTTTAAATACTGATTTGGCAAAATAAAGTTACCTAACTGTCTCTGTGACTTTATTTTTTCTACCAAATATACCTGTTGGGAGCTTAGCACACAGTACTTAACTACCACAGTTACCAAAAAATTGTATAGTGAGGTACCACTCGTCATGGCCAGAGGCATCAGAACATGTTCTAAAATGAGTATACAGCTTTTGAAAGTTGTGTCAGACTTGTCACAGTAATTGGAAGGTGATAGCTCAGATACATAACTAAAATCTTGTTAATAAATTTTAAAAGCAAATTCAGTATATGGCATTCAAGTTAAAAATATATATTTTATCTGTCATATTTACCTGTGCTTCCATTAGGCAGGCTACCATGGCCATCAGCAGTAGAATGAGGATGAGAAGCTGAGACAGAATGTTTGCCAGGACTAACACTAGGGGCCAAAGTTATTGTAAAAGGAGTAAAAGGAAGAGTAGGTGCTGAAGTAATGTTTTTGTCACCAGTAATAGGTTGGGTTGAATCTGTAGCAGGCGGAATTTGTGCAACAGATTTGGTGGTAGTCTCAGTAGGCGGAATTGCTATAGGAGGTCTGGGAGGAAGCTTAGAAGAGGAAACTGCAGTAGGTTTAGTGAGACCTACAGCAGGAGAAATAATTGTGATAGGCTTGCTAAGGTATGTAGCATCAGATTTAATTGAGAGAGCAACATTAGCGACAGATTTTGTTGCAGTTGTGGAAGGCAGAGCTGTAGTGATAGATTTATTAGAAGCTATAGAAGGAAAAGTTGGCCCAGTAGGTTGAGCAAGGGACTCAGAAGTGGAAAGAGTAGTGGTATCAGTGGTAGAAGACGAAAAAGCTGCAGTAGTAGATGTGGCAGAAGTCTCAGATAGAGGAGATGTGGAGAAAGTTCCCGAAAAAGAAATTTCCGTGAATGGTGGGATCAGTGGTCTAACTGTGGGGCTTTGTTTTACAGAAAGCACAGTGGGGGAAAGAAAAGCATTAGATTTGAAGGAAGAGACTGCAGTCTTTTTAGGGGGAGAAGAAGAATGAAAGAAAGGAACCCATATGGGATGAGGCGGCACTTCTATAGTACTGTAAGAAAAAAAAGCACAGAAATACATGTTAAATGTAACATTATTTATATTTTAAAGAAAATGAGTTAGAAGAATCTGTATGAATGATATGGACATACTATTAATAGTGCATATTTGAAAATTTATCGGATCAGGTGTTCCATGCTCTACTGACAAATACTAATTCTGTAGCATTTTGAGGGTTCATGCATTCTATTTTGCTGTAGTTGTTAACTAGCAAATCCATAAATACTACCACCCCATTTGTTGTCTGCTTTAGAGGTGACCTGATTCTGAACACAAAAGCTACCTGCATCAGGGAGAAAAAAAAAAAAAAAAAGGAAAAAGAAAGAAAGAAAGGGAGTGGTAGGGAGGAAAGGGAAAGGAGCTATCCAGGAAGATGTCTGTCAGTTTGTGTTTATGGAGTCCTTCCTAGCTATCCTACAGCACCATGGAAGTTCACTCTACTTATGTGTTACAAAGATTAAGAAATAAGTATGTCAACCTTTTTGTATTTATACTTACTACATTTTTAATTCTTCAGCAGTCAAGGAACAATACTTCAGTGATGAGCAGCAGCACTGTTCTGAGATGACAAAGAAGCATTAACCTAGTTTGTCCTGAAGCATAAAAATTGCTAATACCATTAAGTAAGGTCTTCAAACAACTGTATGTTTTACTTTTTCTTTTTAACAATAGTGCATCTCGTATTTTGATTTTCTTCTGAAACAGCATTTGCAAAACTGATCTTGATATGTCAAAATAAATACCCCCAGATTTTTGCTCAGTGCCCAAGAAGCACAGATTTCTCTTTTTGGTATGGTAAACAAACTAGGATGCAAAGGTACATGCTTTTAAACAAAGAGACAAATGGCATGAGCCACCACTCCATACTATCACAATATCACTAAGAAAACTTGACTATATTATAAACTTGTCAATTCAGGCCACCATTTCAGAAATACATATGTGTTCTAAAGCTATGTTTCAGCTCATCCTTTCAAAATCTGCTCTGTTGATGTATGCAGCAATTTTATACAACATATTTTAAACATATACATATCTCCCTCTCCCCACCCAAAAATCAGAAAGGCTGCATTTTTGGTGCATGTATATTGTTCAACAAAAATGTATTTTTATTTAAAATTAAGTAAGACTTCTCTTTTATCTACTTGGAGGTCACCTGAAAAATATGACATCTATAAAAACATCTGAAAGGGTAACTGTGATGAGACTGTTTAAAGCACAACTTACCAATTTTGCTTACTTCTGCTCTGTCTCTTAAACTGCTTATATTCTCTTTCTTAGCCAGCTTTATTATGAAATTGCAGTGTATACTATAACGAGAAGAAAAAGCCTTAGACTCAAGAAACAGATATGCCTTGTCTTTACAATGGATGAAATTAATGACAAATACTAAGTCAGAGAAAGCACTTTTTTCCTAGGCTTTTTCAAACATGAGAATATTTCCGATGTATGTAAAACACTACATCAAGCTAAAAAGAAGAATAATATATCAGTTTGTGGCAGCTTATTTTCTGTTTTCTCTACAGACACTGTTGATTCTTAAATGGGATCCTCCCTAACCAATGCTAGCCTTTAAACAGTTGGTAATTTTGTAAAGGTAATAACAATCTCCATTGT
Organism: Anser cygnoides; assembly: GCF_040182565.1. NCBI lineage: Eukaryota > Metazoa > Chordata > Aves > Anseriformes > Anatidae > Anser > Anser cygnoides. Next base: position 129,065,092 of record NC_089873.1, on the reverse strand, counting down.
TACTGTAGAGAAACCCCAGAGAGGAACAAGCAAGTGTCCTGGATCGCTATGTTAGTGTATACAAAATCTCCATCACCCTGGGGAAAAATCTAGTGTTCTCTCTCACTTTAGAGGGAGCTTAAATGACTCACCTAAACACAGAACTATGCTTTTTACAATTATGTTCGATGACATGAAACCCTGTCTAAACTAGCAAACACACAGTCAGTATTCTTCATATTCAGCAAACTCAAACACATAGGTGAATGAAAAGACAACATATAAAAGATAACATGAAACTTCTTTCCAGCTCACAAGAATGAATAGTACCCTAACTACTGCCAATAGACGACATGAAGGTGTGATCTGACTTTCTGTCCATTATTATTGGGGGGGTTGGGACTTTTGCTTCATCCTAAACCAGGAAGATAAACCCCAAAACTCAAGTATCTGGGGAAATGAAGTTCCAGATTATGTTTTAGAATATAGTGTTTCCATCTGAATTGTTTAAAGCGCCATCAGTTTAGCTGTGCATAGCAATTAAGTTGAGAGACATGATCTACATTTCAGGGTTTCCAGGATCACCTGCTGTGGAGCAGCCTTACCATTCTGATACTCCATGGCTTCCTGACTCTAAACTAGTTTACCTTCTCAGGCTTTCCCTATCCTGAGTATGACTGGTTTCCCAATCTGAAACACCTAAGCAATCACCTCAGAAACACTGCGCTGCAAAACTGCATTCACAAGCTCTGGAAGTTTGGTGATCCCGAATCTCACACAGCCTTAGTCGCTAAGCTGCTGTGTGACTCTGCTAATGTGATGATGCAGAAGAACTATGGCAGGCAAGACCATGCTTCACCAGACTAATTAAACCAGTTTGTTTTAAAAAAAAAACAAAAAACAAAAAAAAAACAACATATAAAATAAATCACTAATGCTAGGAGATTAACAGGATCAGAATTTCTTTCCTCATTAGCCTGCATGTATTTCTCCACCCTGTTTCTCAGACTTAACTTCCTTGATAGCTTTTCTCCTGTTACATAGCCATTCATATCACGGACAATATATGAGCTCTTAAATATAAAACTTTAAAAAAAATTAACAACAAACCTCTGGTTTTCTGCAGTGCATTCCATAACAGAGGACTGTAACAACAAGGGAAAAAAGAATAAAATTGTTCTGTCAGGAGAAAGCAGGACTTATACTTAGGTAATGACATTATCAGAAATAAGCCAAAAAAAAGTTTTCTAAACAGTAACAACAATTAGTCATCTTACCTCACTTACTTCTTGCAAGGTTTTGTTGAACTCTGAAATTCTTTAAAATAAAAAGTGACAATCATGGAGGATTTCTAATTATGTTTCTAAAGACAATTATAGCAGTATTATGAAAAGAACAAGCAATTGCCAAGGAAAAAAAATCCAGTTGATTGCTGATTTTTTAAAACTACACCAGTTCTAATATTGCAAAAACACTTTTCAAAGGATTGAACGTGTCAATAGTTGCCTTTTATTAGTCACTTGACAAACTAAGTTTAAACCTGTCATCACATGTTTTAACAACAATCCACTTATTTAAAGCTTACTTAAAAGTGCAAAAGATAAATCTTAATGTTTCCTTTTGGCAAGCAAGCATTAGGAACAGAATTCTAAACTTATACTCAAAGCCACAAAAGGAAAATGAGTAGGAGATACATATTTCTTCAAAAACAAGACCTGCTGGCCAACTGTTTGTTTTCGATTTTCAGAGGGAGGTTGGGAATAGCATTAAACACAGACATTCAAACCTCTCTGGAGAGCAGTATGAATATGAAACGTGCTAGAAAGAGAAAGGTAAGCAGACCTATGGCTGGGGACACAACCTAGGCAAAAGCTTTGATGCTTCTGGAAAGAGGAAAGAGCACATCTCAGAAAGATTGCGAAGGAAGAAGTTATACAAAACTAAAAATACAGATATGACTCCATGAATCAATAAAACCTACAGCCATGAAAGTTCACTTAGTAATTTCCTAAGAGACAGACCAAATCCCTGAAACTATGACAGACGTTTATCCATGAAGAGCAAAAGCCAAACTGGCATTCTCAACAATCCATAGTTCACATCCCCAAGTATTATTGTCATTATTATTAAGATCATCAGCATATAAACAAGGTACTCAGGCCTTGTTAAACCCCAAGGAAACTGAAGGACCTAAAATGATATCAGCAAGTGTACCATTTGTTAAAACAAACTCCAGTGGTAACTAGAACAAAACTAAGACTACTCTAACCAATACGAACTTTATGTTTAAGAAAAACAGTTCACAATCCCTGAAGTTTTTTAATTCTGAAGTGCAGAAATAATGCAAAGTGGAGAGTCTGCTAACCGCATGAAAGGGTTGCTTGCTTCATCTTTTTCAAATACTGCAAAGATTTCAATCCTTATTCAAAATTACTTACCTCAGTTCTTGTAGGGTTGCTGTTGAAATTGGAATTAAGGTTGCAACTTGATTGTTGATGGTTACATTATTAATCTGTTAGAAACAAAGATTCCACTGCTAAATAAAACAAGTGATTTTTAGCATTAAAAGAAACTTAGGTTTATTTCACACATTTTAACAGTCTGAAATTCCAAAGATAAGCAGCATGCTTTCTCATGAATACACTTCAACAGATATTTATGATGACTTTGTTGTCACAACTGAAGGATTGGCTTATACACGATAGACCTAATAACATGATCTGACTTGTGAAAAATATAGGAAACATGATAGTGATTTCACACTGTCTTATGCTGGAAAAATAGGAAACTGGCTCAATCTGCAACAGAGATCTTAAGCCAGACATGGAAAAAAACTTGCTAACTGCAATGATAGCACAGCAATGGAACAAACTACACAACTGACATAAATAATAGAATCCTGGGAGTTAGAAGTCAAGAACTGAGGTGAAACACATAGTATGAGTGATCTAAATATATCTGATCTAGCCTCAGGGCTGAGGGGTGTACTAAGGTTTTTCTAAAGGTCCTTTACAGACCTGCATTCTTATGCTCTGGTTTCCACCATTACCTGTTATTTTTACATTTCAAGCAGTGAGTATCTTGATGAAAACATCATCCGACATATATGGTACTTTACACCACCATAGAAATATTCTGCTAAAAAGTGAGACAGTTTCAAGAGACAAGAAACCTATTTTTTCTAATAGCTGCGAGCATGAAGTTAATACAGCAGGATGGTTTCAGGAGGCATTATTACCGTGGAAATGCAACACGGTGCAGAGGTGGCTCATGCTTTTGGGATACTCAGGCCTACCCCTGCCCAAAGTCAGTGCTCAGTGTGCTCCTGTGCAGTAGCTCTCTGTGGCTATTTTGCTGACTACCCTCAGGCTTGCAGAGGTCAGTATGCGAAATCTCAGACTGAGCGTAGACAGGAATGGGTAGGAGAAAGGTACAAGGACCACTAACAAGCTAATGTCCTTTTCTCTTCTTGTCTCTTCTTTTCTTCAGTTTTCCATTTACAACTAAATATTCTTATCCTGCTGCACAGAATGATGCCCTGTTTAGGAGAGTCTCAACATAGATTATTCTCAGGATGCAATGCAACCTAATTTATGCCCAAACTGCTAGCACTTTGATGCCAGCTTCCTCAAGTGTCTACATTCATCTCCAAAGGAAGATTCTGTATGCCTAAAATTTAGACTCATAATTAGGCAGTTCATACTTCTCTTTGCAGACTTTCCAGGGTTACCTTCCCCTTTTCAGTGGCTATACAGAGAATAATGGCCCTTGCCATAGGAACTTCACTTAGTTGGACTTCTAATATTTAGCCACACAGCAGTTATTTAGGAGAGAGAGAAGATCCATCTCCTGCAAATATTAACTAGCACTGCAAACTGTACTTGAAGTAAAATAAAAGCATAAAAAACCCATAAGATTCATGTTAGGGTATCAGCATTTTAAGTGTAGACAAAGAAACTGATTTCAACCTTCCTTACAACAAAGTTTTTAAAAGAGAGAACACTTACTATTTCTACATTTAGTGATGTGTTACTTTCTTCTCTTGCCTGAAGTTTTACCTTGCCCACATAGAACACTAAAACCAAAAGGCAAAAAAGTTGAAGAAAATCAAAACTTAACATGATGCAACTTTACTTGATGTAACATAATTTGAGAATTAAAAAAAAAAAATCACTGTCTTTTGTTAAAATGCAAGGGAAATAAGAACACAAACTAGTTTCTCTGATCATTCACTATTTTTGGAACTGTTTTTCCATCTCTTCAATTACATCTTCCACAAATGAATTAGCCTTATAGTTTCATTGTTTTCCACATATTCATTTTTGCAGGCTATCTCTAAATTCTTCCTAGTTCTTTTTTTTTGTTTTCCTATACAACTCCAAATCCCGTTATGAGCATAAAATGTGAATACATTTTATACACACAGAATTACACTCAACATTGTATACACTAATAGCATACTATTCTTTTCTCACGTCTGTAATTCTATATATTTTGATAAGAAACCAAAGATCAAAAATCTTATAGACTGAACAGTACTTTTAAATTAAAAGGCACATTTTATATCAATTTTTAAAAAGCTACACACAAACTCTCAAATTAGCAAGAAAATTTAATAGAGAGCTAGCTTTTATATAGTAACTAAAGGTTGCCTCATTACTCAGAAAATAGCTGAACATGACTTTTATAAGAAGAGTGTAAAAAGAAAATCACTGACCTGAAAAATTGCAGACAGATGATGTGTTGCATAAAATGGTTTCTCCTGCTTTATTTTTTTGGGAAAAAAAATCTAGTGAGTAAAAGAGTTGAACTTAAACCCAGTACTGGCAAACACACATACTTACAATCATTTCCTTGTTTAAATGTAAAGGTCTCAACATTTCATATACTGCCTAGGCTTCGCTTCTCTAAGTGAAGTCTCTCATTATCTAAGACCTGGTGTTCAAAATGAGACAGACTGGCTTTGATTAGTTCATTTTGAAAAATTTTCTGTACGAGTTTCCACAGAATATCTACACACAAGTGGTATATGCTTTTTTTAAAAGCCAGCTTGGTGGGAAGCAAAGTAGCATTTAGCCACATTAGAATACAGTTGTATCTAAGACAATATGCAACATACTTAAATAAGTTGTTAATATATAGGTAGGACTGTGCTCTAGTGGCAATACACATCTGCTTTTTAGTAATTGTGTTGGGTGGCTATTTTCTAAACTTAATATTAGCAACTAACTCTAATGAATACAACTGAGACAGTCAAGTCCTGAACTCTCACTGCAACTTTCTAGGTGCAAGCAAGTTTTGATGTAAAGGGCTCTTTGTTGAGATTATCAAAAATAAGATGACATTTGTAAAAACCACTGAGACAGTAAACTCTTCCTATACAATCAAGATAAAATAGAAATCAGCAGAAGTCCCTCAAATATTAGAGTATTCAAATGTTACATAGCACATTATCTGTTTCTGAGGATCCTAATACAGCTAATTATGATAGCATGAAACTAAAATTATTCCACCTGATAGAATTCAAACTATGATGCTAGAAAACGTATTCTCTCATCTAGTAGAACATGCCTTTAGTTAGTTACAATAAGCCTTTGGCTACTACAGCTTTTTTTAACACTACGTATACTGGAAAGAAATAATACTGATCCAAATCAAGCGTACTGCGAACAGATGGCTCTGATGTATAAAACCAAAGTAAAGGACCAGAAAGGTATCTGCATCCAAGACAAACTCCTGCACCTGTTCACAGAAACAATGTGGCAGCTTAACTTCATTTCCTTAAACAGATGACTTAATTATGTTGAGGAACAGCAAAATGGTTCAAAATAAGCACCATATTTTGGAATGAGAATATAGATTGGCCTCCATTAACAGAAAAAAAAATGCTGTTTTCTCTGTTGTTATCATTGCCTAGTACCAAATGAGATGGGAAATCTTTCTTTCCTTTCTTTCTTTTTAAACTTTTTCTGTGGCCCAAACATTTGCCTGTTATAGCCTGATATTTCTTCAGTTTTATCACCGTCAACAAACAGCCACCAGGTATGGACTGCAACCTGCTGGCAATATTCAAAATATTAGAAAAAAAATTATTAGCAATATAAATTTGCCTTTACTTTTGTACTGTCAGTTGTCAGTAAACTAGTAATGAAAACTGTATCAGCACTTTTATTTAAAAAAATCCTTACAGAAATAAAACATTCATAAATAACTAAATTTGTCCAAATTAATTACACAACGAAGAATAATATTTATAAAAACCCAACACGCAAACAGGAGCACCACAAAAATAAACAGTAAAGTCAGCCTGTTTATGTTTACACAGCACCTCCTAATCTTGCTCAGGATCTCTACAAGTCAACAAAATGCACAAAATCAAATACGCTACATGAGGATAAAAAGCTGATCAGAAGTGACTACAGCTTCCAGTCCTCAATGATCATCAGATGATAACGGTTGCAAATTTCTTGCAGGTCACATTCACACAGTCAAATTATACTAGCCAGTATGGCTCCAAGCCAATTATTCTACCACCTACTCTGATTAAGTGCAAACATATTTTAGTTAGTCTACTAGACTCCTATACAGAAAATAAATAATAAAAAAAAAACACAACTCAGCCTACTCCTATAGACTGGATCTGCCCTGAGAACATCATGCCTGGGTTCAGTCTGCTTCAATCTACTTAAAAGCATGAGAATTTAATTTTTCTCATAGTAAACATGGTTTCTGAGACTGCTTCTTACATCTTCGTGCTGCTTGACACTCTGCTGCTCTGACTTACAAGATAAGCAAACCTTTCCATATGTGGCTGTCTAGGCAAGCACAAGCAATTCTAAGAAGGATAAAAGAGTATCAGCAGATCATTGGTGATCTACGAATCCTACCTGGTGTTGCGGTGGAGTAATAGTCAGTGATGTTAAGAGTTTCTGTTCAAAAGAGAAAATAAAACAAATGTTTTAAAATTAAGTTTTCACATTTTAATTTAAAAAGACCATGAAATATGGATCATAAAAAGAAGATTCCCAATTTCCACTTTAGACTCTGTCTTCCCAGAAGTGTAAATACATGACCTTTTGTAAGGGAATTAAGTTACTTTCTGCGTGGGAAAGGAAAAAGCACTGTTCTGAGTAAGATCCACCCAATCAAATATTTATATCCACCTCTGAGCCAGTTACTCTAGCCTCTCTGTTATTCCGTTGAAAAGAAGTTGCTTTTAAGGCATGATTCCCATTTGACCTACATGGGTACTTCAGTGTAAAATGAGTCACAGTGTAAAAATGTCTCTTTCTCCCCATCAGCTATGAAGAATAGCAGGACATCTAGCTCAGATACAGATGTGCAGGCATCTGTACTGATACGGGATGAATCTACTCCTTCTCTTCAAATGTACACATCAGGAAAAAAGTGTAAACTGTTCTCCTGAAAGAGACGTTACTGATCCTATCTGGCAACTCACTGCAAGAACATATATCATGTCAGTGTCTTTACGGAATGCTGTCCAGATTCAAGTTTTGCAAAATATTTTAAATACTATTACAAAATATAGAAAACATTCTATCTATGTATATATACCAAAAACCTCCATACTTGCTAGAAGTAAATATGTCCAGTTTGGGCTTTGGTAAGCAATGCAACATTTCACCTAAAACAGAAAGGCTAACAGCTTACTGTTAGCATAATGCACTTCAAAACCCTATTACCCGTGGAGACTTAAAATAGAGATTGGAGACAAATTCAATTTAAATATAACGTAAGAAAAGAATTTGAACTAAACAAAACCCAATTTAAAAAAAAAAAAGAATAGCAAACTTTTATGAATGCAACACACGTTCCCTTTCAGATACAACTACCCTCATGCTAATTCTCACCTGCAGTTTTTGCAGTATCATCTGAAGACATCTCTGAAGGAGAAAAATTAGTAACGGTAAAAACAATAAAAATAAAAATCTAAAAATCTAAAAAAATCTAAATCTAATAAAATCTAAATCTAAAAAATCCTAAATCTAAATCTAACTAAATCAGAATAAGAGAAACATTAATAAAATCTTGCCTGATGGACTAATAGGATAGGTGATAAAAGTAACAATAGAGGATTCTGGAACAAAAAAGATAAAAGAAACAGAAAAGGTATTAATGTAATCTTTTATTTCTGTGAATTTTAGAGAAAGAAGATTAAGCATGCAACACTTCCATCAGGAACTGAATTTTAATGATCAAAGTTCAATTTTGGAACAACTTTAGAGCTCATTAAGAACTTTAATTCAAAAATCTGAGTAGGTATCTGAATGCGAACAGCTGGTAATTGAGTTCCTTCAGATAATTTCCTTTTATTGGTTTAATTCTTTTGTAAGAGGTTGATGAATTTCCCCTATTCAACTGCTCAGCCCCAAGGCCCTTTTTGTGCATGAACTAACACCACTCACAAGCAGAGATGACACACTTGGCTTGGCAAACTGCTTCTCCAAAAAAGCTATTTTTGCCAGAAACTGTATATAAATACAATGGAGGGAGGGGAGGGAAGGAGAGGGGAGGGAAGTTTAAAGGTTGCTCAGAAAATAAGTGCTGAGTAAGCACATTTTAAGTGTCAGCACAGCAATGTGAAGTAGTTTGAGGACCACTTTGCATCACTTCAATATGACAACTTAGTGACTTTTTAAAAACAGGTCAGAGCAGCTTCATAACAGCCAAACGTTATGCTTTCAAAATTTCACTGCTGAAAGCATCACTGACATCACTAAAATCAGTATCTTAAATATAATTAAAAAACAAGTTGGCTACTCTGCATAAAGATGCTGCACATCAAGAGAAAAAGCAATCTAATTGGGAAGGGAGCTTTTCTTTTTATTTATTTCCACCAAATTACCCATTTAGAGCCTTTTCAGAAGTGCCTTCTTAATTCCATACCCAGAATAAAGCTAAGCATATTTTGTTTTTAACTAACAGTCCTGAAGACAACTGATTTTCTACAGCAACTTAAAAGCTGCCAAAATATGAGAAATCTGACTGAAAGCTAAATGCTGACTTCATCTGCATTATTTCACTTGGTACAACAAATATTGAATTGTCTGCAGTTGTTAAATATGAACCATTCCCAGAGAATGACTGTATCTGTAAAAGAACAAAAGTGTGTGTGTTGTTGTGTCTGTGTTACTTCTTTTCTCTGTAGCACAGTATGTCAGCATACATTGACCAAGAAGGCAATTGACTCTTCCTATGTGTATACAGCCTTTGTTTTTCCCACATTTTTTTCTATTAAAAATGCTGTGATAGATGTTCATCACCTCTGGTTCTGCAAGTTAAATGTCATACACACATCGAGGCCCTGGGCAACCTGCTCTAGTGGGTGGCATCGCTGCCCATGGCACAGGGTTGGAACCAGATGATCTTTGAGATCCCTTCCAACCCAAACCATTCTGTGATTCTGTGATCTACTAAGGTGGGAGGAGATGTATGGGAGCTGGACTTCCTGTAGTGTTCCCTCTCTGTCATCTCTGCAAACTGTTCACTGTTCACGTTACTGGACAAAAGGCTCCTGATCAAGCAATTTGCACCTACGTCATCCTCAGTCATCACTGACAAAATCCATGAATGATCCTATAAGTTACGCTATTTCAGTAAAAGTCAAATGAAGAAAATGAAGGGGAAAAAAAAAACACTAAATGCTGGAATTCATTTACACTACAATTCTTCTGCATTACCTCACATAAAAGCAGGCAGAGTTTCATCTAATGGGAAATAACAGACACTGTAGTATAGTAAAGTCCTGATTTTCTTACCAGAAACGGTTGTTGCAGCTGATGCTCCTGAATTTGCAGCTTTTGTTTAAGATGTAAAAAAAAAGGAAGAAAACAAAAAGAATATAGATTAGTAAATGATGTTTCAGATACACACATACCCATGCTCAGCAGCCTTTCCACGTATTATCAAAGTTAACTGCATTCACCAGAAGAGGGCGACACGTGCTTATCAAAAGAACATTTCCAGATTTGGAAAAAACAGACATAAAAATCTGATTAAATAACCTTACAACTTCTATGAATTTAACCAGAATTCAAATAAATATTATTTATCTCCAGTAAATATTGGACAGTTTGCATTGTATAATGTTAAGAAAACAAAGATCTCTGTCCCAAGATACATGAAAATTGACAGCTAGCCTGAAAGCCACAGGCCTACCCTGAGTGTCTTGCCAATTCTGGAAATGAGAATCAAATGTATACAAGATCGCTGGACTTGGCTTATGAAGAACTCTTCTCAGACTCTGCATAATAACACTGAGACTTGCCATTTAAATTTTATCCCACACATACCCATTCTCTTTTCTATCCAGCAACAAGCAGCATTACAAAAAAATAATTCTTTTCAAGCTTGAACCTCTGATCTTGATAGGAGCCGGCCAACTATTTATACAGCAAACACTAGCTACCAAATCTTTCATGTTGTTACAGTGAGCATTCGGATCAAAAAGAAATCAGGTAATTTGATATCTGGTTCACACAGCAACTTCAAAGCTCTTTCATTCACTGAATGATTTTTGAGGGTGCCATGGGGAAGTAAAATCACAGTTGTCACAGAAATATAATGTAAAGAGCAGCTGGCAGCAAATAGAATCACAGAATGCTTTGGGTTGGTAGGGACCTTAAAGATATCTAATTCCACCCCCCAACAGGAAACACTATTAAAAAAATTGTACTTAAGATATTTCAACATGTTCTCCGCAAACTCAGAAGCTATCCTATAAAGTTACTAACAAAACACTAATTATACTGTGAAACAAATACTGTTGTGGTAGAAAAGTAAGATACCGAAGGCCTCTGTGGAAAATCAGATTTTTTTTGGTTAAACATAATAAACACAGAGCTTCTGAAATGCTAATCCCTCACATGATTCCTTGCTTAGACTATTTCGTTTGCCTTACTTAAAACTAGTAACAGCTTCTTTCCAAAGAATAAACCTAAATATAATCTCTGCAATGGAAGGAGAATCAGAGTCATCTCAGTGACTTTTCTTGGAAAAATTACTGAAGCTATTTGCACCATGAAATACAAAATAAACAAAGAGAATGGTCTGGATAATTAATTTTCAAATATTTACGTATTCTTAATTATCTCCATGAATTAAAAAGTAACGTCAGCAGCAATTTTCCTACACACTTTAAAATGCTAGAACAATGAGAAAAAAATGACACAGAACTTTCATATACCTGCTATCTGTTTTCTTTCAGGCAACCTAATAGCAGTTCCAATTAAAAAGGAAAAAGGTTTCTAGGAGCAGAAGTTTTTATATACATTTATACGCATACATACAGACAGACTTTTTTAACACAACCATTTTAGATATGCTAGTATGCTTGGAGTTCTTTTACAATAACTTTTTATTACTTTTTATTTTGTGCTGTCAAAATGTTCATTGCCGTGAAAATAAATTGCTTGGAAAGTACTTGAAGTTTGTTACAGTAGAACTGAAAATACAAGTTTGAATTTGAGCAAACACAGCTTTACTGGACAGGCCAGTATTTCACCTGCCTTCAGTCAGTGTGACTAATCCTGCTGGTTTTATTTGTACAAACCAATCACCTGCAGGCCTGGTGGTTTCTTCTGTATCTGACAAAAGAATAAAAAGAATAGCAACAATTAGGTCATAGATCTAAGACTAGAGAATTTTGTAACAGAAAACAAAATTAAATAAAAAATAATACGCCCCTCCTCAAAAAAATCAACCCTAAAACCCACAAAGTAATAAAAGGTAACAGAAGAAACCCAACATAGTCAAAACAAAGCAGAAGACATTTAGCATATTAATTCTCCCTAAGAATTTCAGGGCCAGGCGTTCAAATTATGGTTTAGTCTTAATAAACCAGAACAGTGTACTAAGAACTTCAGAAAACCAAAAATTAGAAGAAAGGACAGACGTTAACACTCATCAGCAATGGGTGAAACTCACCTAGAGCACTTACTGTCAACCAGTAAAGCCTTGAGACTATCATTCATTCACTAACCATTGCTACCTATTTTGGGAGGACTGAATGTAATCCTCCCATTTCCCAGTATGGCCCCCTGTTTTCTAACGGGACACAACACCTTTCTTCATGCACGTAAAAAGAACTATTGAGATGGGATTTTCTCTTCTAGTCAGAGGTCAGAAACTCTACCTGACTTTTTTCTTTGTCTCCTTAGAGATCTTTCCCTAAATCTACCTTCATTTCATCAAGTAAACAGTCACTAACAAAATCATAAGAGACTATTTTTACTTAGTTAAGGAGGTCTTTGAGCTGCAGCAGGAGAATTAAAATCCCTCAACTGCCCCTGCTACTCTGTCTGGCAGACAGAAATTCCCTGCTCTAAAAGAAGAAAGTGCTGAGGACAATGTCTCAGGACAGATCATGTGCTCATCCTGCTCTCATCAGGCTTAGTCCCCCCTAAGAAGAGTCTCTGAAATGGCCACTTCTAAATGGCAAAGAAAGATAGGAGTGAAAATACCATGTTTTCCTTCTACACTACTCATCTATTTCCTAGTTCATTCTTACCTCAGGGATACCTTTTTCTGGCCTTTGGGAACTTGCTAACTTCCTGTCATTAAACAAAGCCTCTCACTTCCAGCTGAGAGGTTCACAAAACTATTTTGCATCCATTGGGAAATTTGTGGAGTCTGTTTTAAAGGTTGGATGTTGAACTATTTTTTTTTGTTGTTCATCTCTTTTGTGCTTATGGAAGGCACAGATTAGTCTGTGAACTTTCCCACTGCCCCTCCACTTCTAATGTCTTCAGAAATCCTTTCAGCACACTTGCTTGAGTGAAGATGAAGTAGACCAAATGTCTGCAACCATAAGTGTAACAGGTACACACAACTGTGCTTTCACACAGACTTTTTTTTTTGTAAAATGTGGGGAAATGAAATGCAGATTGGTTATTCACAAAACGAAATTTTCCTAATGCAGGGAGAAGCAGAGAAATAAAGCAAATAAAGCAGGGGTGTGAGAGGTGAGCAAGACAGGGATGCTTTATTCCATACTTACTTATAAAATACACGTAATGTACTTTGAAATCACACCTGCTTCTTGATATGCAGCTACATCTTGTAGATGCTCACACAGCCAAGAGCTACACCACTAAGAACATCTAAACAATAAGCAGGTAGACCATGCTGCCAGAACTGAAGAGGCTCAGATGAACCTCTCCTGCATGACATCCTTATCTATAAAATGGAGAGATGTAGATTTGATGGATGGGCCACTCAGAGGATAAGGAATTGGCTGCATGGTCGCATTCAAAGACTTGCTGTCAACGGCTCCATGTCCATGACCAGTGATGACGAGTGGTGTCCCACAAGGTACTCTGTTGGCACTGGCCCTATTTAGCATCTGTATCAGCAACACAGACAGGGGGGTTGAGTATACCCTTGCTAAGTTTGCAGATGACACCCAGCTGAACAGGGCAGGTGATGTGCTGGAGGGAAGGGATGCCATCCACAGGGACCCTGACAGGCTTGAGAGCTGGGCCTCTGCTAACCTCATCAGGTTCAACAAGGCCAAGTGCAATGTCCTGGACCTGGGTTGGGGCAATCTCAAACATGAATATGGGCTGGGAGGAGAATGGATGGAGAGCAGCCCTGAGGAGGAGGACTTCTGGGGTTTGGTGGACGAAATACTGAATATGAGCCATCAATGTGCGCTTGCAGCCCAGGCTAATGAACCCACCTCTTGAAGTATGAAGCATCTGACAGGACACCACAGTGTTTCTGCCCACTAAAAAAAATAATCTACCCAGGAAATCTGACCTTAAGGTCATTCTCAGATACTTTTGAGCAGTTAGTGCAGATATACTCACTGTAGACACACTGCTTTTCCCATCTTCTATATCCCTTCAACCCATTTTGTGAATTTTGAGAGCACAAGTAGTATCCTGAGGTAGGTAAGAAACCTTGCCCAATGACACGTTTAGTACTGTACGTTAGTCAGTAAGAAGATAGCAAACTCTAAAAACACCAAAAGCTTGTAGTCATAAATTCAGCAGTACGGGGAACAAAACAAGCTAAAGACAAGCCATGAATCTGGAGCCAGCAAACTCAGCAAGTGATGGTGGCATGCATAGCTGTGGAGCCCTTTTTCCTGGATCAGATATCTGATCATGACTTTCTTACATCACAGCATTCACATGCCTATTGTTGTTAGAAATTATCTGTAAGAAGGAGACTTTTCACTGACCAAGGTGCAGCAGTAAGTTCACTAACCAAGTATTTGACCAGAATCACCTTTGCATACAGAAAGGTGGGAGGAGGAGAGGCTGTCATACATGATTCAGTTCCACTTACATTTGCCAACCCTCCTTCTCTGCTGTATTGAAGAGCTAGAAAAGAATGTGAATACAGTGTATTTGGAGAAGGATTAAAGTCCAATCCAAAATATCCCTACAGTTGACATGCAGAAAGGAAAGTAAAATAATCAAAGGTATGCTAGCCACAAGCACACAGAACATTAATTTTCCTTGGGCTCTATGGATAAGAGCAAGAAAATCTTTACGCACGTAAGACCTGTTTTTATTTGCCTTGTGCATTTTTATGTGCAACACTGTTTATTTGCAGCAGAATAGATTCTCTTGCACAAGAAGGGGGTGTTTCTCAAGGAAAAGGCAACTCCATTCAATGAGATAAGCACCGGTTTCTGTTCCTAACACACATCATTAGAAGTGAAAGCAGCAAATCCCTTACCATCTTCACACCACTTAGCACTGTTCTAACATAAATAGCTGGCTAAGTCAAGATTTGCGAATCATGTCTATGTAGGCAGAGGAAACTGCTGCAGTGGTATGAAACCAGTTTAGCAACTCTTGCCATTGCTCCATACCACAGCTGTAAAAAGCTTACCCGGGAACCAGTATTCTTTGCATGGTAACAACCCTCATTTCCCATAATCACTTCTTGAAGACAATGGGAATCAGCATAGCCTTAGCAGCTCTGGCCTGTTAGGACACTAAATCCATCAATAACAGGACTTAAGGCTAGGTCCACAAACCAACGTAGCTCTGACAGCACCCAACCTGTGAGCATTAGGACCTCTGAACTTCATCTCTAAGTTAGGTATTGCAAACAACCCCAGGAGAGAGGCATTTCAGGGTAATGTTCACAACAGCCTGTAGTCCTTTTTTGGAGATGAAGTGTCTGCCTTTGGGTTATAGGCTCCAACTCTACAGCATTCCTTAGCACGAGAGATCGTAACTATCAGTATACTGGCTCCTTTAGGATGGGACAGTCCCTATGACCCCCTGTGCTTTCTGCCAAACAATGCAGAATTCAAAAATGAATTCAGCCAAACAGAAAGAAAGAGAGAAGAAGGCTTTGTAAACAGTGGTCAGGATGGGAAAGGTAAGATTTGGGTTCTGGTCCCTGCGCCAAAGGCATGGTCACTCACAGCATGCTCTTTGTTCAGTAACTATTAGAAACAGGGTACAGACAAAGCCCTTAAAGCATGAACAGCGTAAAATCATCCACCTACAACAGGAAGAATGAAAAACATCCTTTTCTTCTCCCTACATTAACCTACCTTATGGTTAGTACGCTCCTCCTTTAAATTTTTGGAAAGGCAACACCCTCTCTGATTCACCTGTCTTCAGGCAGCCCCCTCTGCCAGGAGGAGCTCAGTTTTTCCAGGGTAGAGGAGTGAGAAGCAGCTAGAACCTGGCTGCAGATAACATCCTGTGAGTACTAACCTACTGGCGGCTGCTTCTTGCTCACCTGTCTCAGGGAAATGGTGTTGCTGCTGACTAATATTGTAATATTGTTGTACCTGACACTTCATGGTCTCCATTAAACTTTTGCAGAAACCATTCTCTGAGCAAACCTGAGACAGCAGCTTGAGTGTTTTCATAGGAGAAGGAGAAGAGAATCTGAACTGCCATGAACCAGAGCCTGCACCTGGACACTCACTGTGTCCCTTCTGCGCTGCACAGAAGGTAGGGGACAGAAGAGCACGAAGGGTCTACATCTCTCAGGAAACCTGGTAAGAGAATGTAAGAGACTCTTCTTTCCCGTCAGGTCCAGACGTGAAATAGGCACTGAACCCTTCCTCAGCAGCAACAGACCTGGACATCTGTAGAAGCACGGATCGTATCGCTGGCAGAAACACGTACATCTACGGACTTCAGTGTTCTGGGGCCTAGCTGGCAGGTTTATGAAATAAAGTACCTAGAATTTTACTTGGATTAAATGAAAAGCATGCCAAAAATGAGAACAGCTTATACCATCTCCCAGGACTATTATTCCAAGCCAAAGGCATGTCAGATCTCACAAGGAGATCACAAGCAGAATGTGAATGGAAAGGCACCATGGGGCACCTTGGTGGCTAAGCAGTAACGTCTCCCCAGGCTGACACCACAGAATGGCATTAGATGACCAAGACTATGTATTTCTGAGACAATCAGTTTTGACTTACAAATACACACAAAGATACCAGGAATTAGAAAAAATTAGATTCTTGAAACAAGAAGTGGTATCAAACTTAGTGCTGAAAGTTTTTCCACTAAAAGATTCCATTGATTCAGGCAGGGAAAACGATTTGCATTGCAAATTCCGATCAGAAATGGGAAAGCCAAAATTAAAGTTTTTGTTTTGAACAGATATATCGGATCCCCTTCTGGCTCAAAAAAAAAGTAATTTAAGACATTGTACAAGGAAAAGTGAATTCCATGCTCTATTTTTAATCCTTTCCAAACCCTCTTCTAAACATTCTCATAGGCAACAGCTCTCAGTACGTACGGCATTAGTCACCAGCACCGTGCAGCAATTACCCTCCATTTGTATTCAGTGTTACTAAGATACAGCGGTGTGGAAATGCCCCTCGTGAACTTGCTCAAGAACAAAACTGAGAAGTTTGACCAGCAAAACGTCAAAGTGCTGATGTTCTACAATCCATCTATTTACCAATTTACCCATCTATGTGCACCCAGAGTAGTACACACCATTCTCATCTTCAAATTAAATCTCTGCTTTCTATTAAGAGATTGGGTCCCATTAACATTTGATGAACTCCGCCAAATGAATCATCCTATCGTGCAAGGCATCAGTAACAGCAGCATGTAAAAATCTTCCCCAGTCATTCCACTGTAGACATATTGACCCCTATTGACTTTCTGTGCAAAGTAGATTTTGAGACATGCCTATAGGATAAAACTAAAGGCGATCTTAATTCCACATGCTATGCCTCTCATGAGGTAAGGTCTCTCTGACTCTCAGAGGTGGCAGTATGGAAGAAATGATGGGTTATCACTGCTGGTCGGACAGAAGCGAAGGGAACAGTGAAAGTGCTTGTTCACACTGTCACTTTGGCCAGTTCATTTTAAGAAACCTTAACAGAAAATTTAGGTGCGCTATTTTTAACTCAGTTTTGATGCTAAACAAGTTATTTTGGAAATTTGCTTACCAATACAGGTTTTATCAAGCTCTGTTTGTTTAAAGATGTACATCAGAGGCTAAGGTGAATCAAGTCACCTCTTCCCTTGTAGGCTGATTTCCAAAAAAATATTTCTTTGGTACCGCAGAAGACAGAGCCAGTGAAAACAAAGAAATGGAAGGTCAAACATGCATTCTGTTAATAGGTACAAAGTAGAGCTGTACATGACTCATCAAACAGGCACTCCAGAGTTATGTATTTTTCCCCGTCACATCTATTTACTTCCTTCAAGAGCTTCTAGAGATTTCTATAGCACTGTGTCCTTACAGTTCTAAAAAGAAAATGGTACTGGGGCAAATAATTTCTTTTTTTAACCTCCAGCTTTCATAACCCACTCAGTGAACACAGCAATACAGCCCGAAGTTTGGTACCCAACAGGCTGCAATGCAGACTAGACAAGCGGCAGCTACATTTCAACCTTCTGCCTGAGCAGGTAAAGCCCTGGGACTCCAGCCTGGCTTCCTGGAAAGCTGATTCTGTCATCAGAAACATAAACAGTTCACAAAATCTTTAAAAGGGATTACATGAGCCTAAGTCACACCTCCTATTGCTCATGCCTCCAAACCAGAGCTGTAGCTCACGCTGAAATTTTCCTCACCCTTGAGCATTCAAGGGCAAAAGAGTCACATGGGGCTCCGGCGACTTCCCATCAATATTACTTTGTTCCCACAAGCCTGGAAACCTCCTCCAGCAACATCAGTAACAGGTTCATCCACATGGGGAGTAAAAAGGACACATGGAAAAAAAGGAACACCACCTTAATCTTGAAGGTTGGGTAGGGCAGTTTAGAAAAATTAAAATGTCGCAATCCAACACTGAATTGTATTTATGCAAAAAATGCAACCAAAGGCAATAGACCTTGGAATCCTGTTAAATATTAGGGCACCGATCCCACAAATGAGGTGACGGCTTCACCTCCAGTGACGCTACTTTTAATTACGCCCCAAGTCGTGTATCTCATTTATTCCTTGAAGTCTGTAAAAGATACCCTGTCATCTCTGTGCTCCTTGCATAAATACACAGTGTAACAGTTTGGATATTTATATTTGGGTTAAGAATGTTACTGTTTAATATGTAACTGAAATGATTAATGTTTAAACAGTAAACTTCTTCCAGTTGTCAAGTTACTACTAAAGGTGAGTTGCAAATATCCCATGCAAAAAATGACACCAACAATTGTTGCTCACAAATGACGAAAATTTCTTTGCAAGCATTTAGCGTTTTAAACTCACCCATTTTCCTATGTCATCCTAAATCACCCAGAGCTTTATATTTCTTAGTACCCTTTTTTTCTTGGATTATGGAGAGACTCTCGTGTTATCACTCACGTTGTCCACATTAAGGTCTGTAGCTAAACAGGTATTATTAATCAAGTAATAAGATAAATTATTTTCCAAATTTGGCATGTGGAACAGCGAGCACCTCCCTCTTTGGCCCTCCATGAAGTACTTACACCTGCTCAGCTTGCAAAGGCTGAACACCAAGCAGAAGTGACCCCTCTTGGTCTTAGGACTTCTGGAAGAAGCAAGAGTTGCAGCTTTAACTCCAACCTAAGAGTTTTCTATTGCTGGCTCCATTAATCCAAGAAACGTGATCGGCCCTCATCACAAACCAGGAAGCATTCAGGTATGTCCTTTCTTGCAGATCTTCAGACGTGTAAAATGCATGGCCACTGCAAAGGTAATCCATCCACTTTTGGAAAGCAAGGTACTTTGCTAAAGTTCAGCATGTCTTTTGAGCGTTAATCATGTGCGTAAATCTTACCAGAATCAGGACTCTGGTCCTTCTAAGACCTAACATGGATAAGAAGAAGCTAGGCAAATTCTTGGTACTCTGAATAATTATTACAAAAATACATAAGACCGAAAGAAAAAGGTATACAGAGTCAACAAAAGGAAAGGCAGAAAAAAAGGAGGTAAAGAAACATAAGCTAATAATGTGACACTAGGTAAATCTAAACTTATTAATGGAGTGAGTCAGTGCTTATGAGACACCAAGTAGATAATGGCTCACACTGCACGAAGATCTTGAGAAATCACAGAAATCATCGTAACCCTTGACATGGTAACATTGACAACTGTTGCTTTATGTAGGCACAAAAAGCCCACTGGATCATGACAAAATTCTGAAACTTGTCCTCTGGCACAATTATGACTGCAATCAATCACTTCCTTTTCACTTCGTCTGTCTACACAGGAAGCACAGCCCTTGCCAGTTATGTTCTTTGCAGCTGCAAAATTAGATCTTCCAGAATACTTACTATTCTTAGTCCTGCTGTTTTAACAACAGCAGACAAGTCCCACAAACCAGTTAATTTTTACACAGGAAGACCGAAGAACTTTTAGAAAGTAATCCAATTGTAAGGATTGGACCTACTAGGACCATCAATTCAAGTTGCCTTACACTATTATAGACTCCTCCTGTCAATATTTCTTTTTTGTTTAACCGTTGTACTGATATTTACTAAGTATGTGCCTTTTACAGGCTGACTTTTTCTGGAGGGAGGGGAGGCAATCGGCAAAAATGCATCTATTCCTGACAACAGGCAAATACACTGTTAAAAAAAAAAATCCAGTGAACTTTTATTTGAAAAGCTGTTATTCTTCCAAGTTACCTAGAGGAGATAACTTAAATTTGGCAGCAGAGATTGCCTCTTGTACTGAAACAGACCTCTGCCAGCAGAATTGAAGTTCAGTTTGGCTAGGCAACAAGAGCTTTGGAAACCTTACGCAGTCACTAGAGAGCTCCAGCAGTTAGACAAAGGATTCCACAACCCGAGAAATGACTTATTCTAAAATCACTAAGCATTTGTGGCTGGGGCTGGATGTTGCCTAACCTAGATGTCCTGAGATGGTCAAGGATGCTCTGCATTCGGGGCAGAATTTGCTAGAACCGGAAGCAAGAAGTTTGCCCTTTCTGTGCCTCAGTGAAAAGTAACCAGACGCACCACTCTGACCAGGATTTAGTCTGCTATCTGGAAGGATCTCTCTCAAACCTTCCTCGTACCAGCCTTTTTGTCTGGCAGCCAGAATGTTCTCCCTCTCAGTCCTTGGGCTGCATTCCTCCAAACACAATAAGATGAGAGCAAAAGACAGACATCCTTTCTTCAGTTCCTCTCTCAAATCACATAACCCAACAGAGAAGATGTGCAGAAGTCCAGCGGAAGCATTTCATTCGTTACGTGACCCGATGTTAAAGGCATCCACCGTGGGGCCTGGTTTGTCTGAGGGTTTTCTTTCTCTCCCAGAAAAAGAAGTCTGCACACCCTATTTTAATGCCCTTCCTACAACAATTGAAATATACCCAGTCAGGGAGTGATTTTAATATTACATAGTTAAATAGTATTTGTTGGTTTTCACAAGATGGGTAGGTACAGTTTGTAAGGACAGAGATGATGAAGACTAAAACTGGTGCCACAGTCTGACTGAAGCACCTATGCTATGTAAGAGTTTTAGGAATCAAGTGAACTAATCACATTAAAAACTCTGAAGGCCTTGGGGGTAATACCATTTACTGTAGTTGATAAACGGGATCCTACCCAAACTTGACTTAAGTTTGTCTTTTATATCAATAGAAAGGATAGCAAAAGCTAGAAAGAAGACTATTCTCTTGCTTTTACTCCATTTCAAGTCTATTAAAACTCAATTTCTCTGACAGTAAAATTTTGTTTTGTTTTAAAGGTTTTCATGGTTCTTTTTCAGGCCAGAGAGGACTTTTGAGAATGGTATGAGAAACCATTTGGTCATTTTAATAAAGGAAGACATCACTGATACAGAAACAAGTAGAAATCGGAGCCTCCAATAAACTTTAAAGATGTAGACCATACCATGTGCCAATGAAGAAGTGAAAATTTGCACTCGTTGAAGTCCTCACCCTGCAAATGTGCAAAATGAGGACAAGCAATGCTTCCCCTCTGTATTTATTCCCAGAACAGAAGGTGTATGAATGAATTAAGATGGCATTGACAGAAAGCCCTAATACTCCATGGAGTTTCAGTTGGATGCATCCTGCTCTCATTGCCATTACATGGATAGCAGACAGACACAAACGTTGGAGGAAGTTGAAAGTCTTCAAAAAGCATGACAGCAACCGTCTAAATCTGTACAAAAGCTGTCGAGAGCTGCAGATCCCCACGTTTTTTTTAAGCATTTAGTTAGAAATTACCAGTGGACAAAGACTTTGCAAAACACGGAATAGAAATATTAGAAACATTGAGATAAACTTTTTACAAAAACTATTTTAAAAACAGGCGTGATGGTACTTACCACACGGCAAAGAGTTATCCTCTTCTATTGTCTTATTATAGACCCAATCCTCCTTTCTCCAGCGCACAACACTACCATCTCTGCAGTCCTTGGCAAGTTTTATATTTGCTTTATCCCACATTCTGAACATGTACAGCTCCCCAGCCATACCCAGGTTAGGTGACGTCGCTGTACCTGGCAGCCTTGCACAGCCAAGTAAAAACTGCCCTTTTCCAGGGAGATACATTTTTCCAGGTAGTTTTTTGTTTCCTTTTTTTGTTCCATTTATGAATAACTTCACCTCCTCGTCTTCACTTTTCCACTGGGTACATATTTGATGCCAGGTATTTTCATGGAGCACTGCTGTCATATTTATTTGATTTCCAAACAACCATATCCCCAATTTACCATTATCTCCGGTAAGTCCAAGATCATACTTATTTGCAGAGAGATTGCTGTTAGGTGTTTCTTGATTGTACACATATGCTGTCCAGGGACTACTCAAGGAATTTAGCTTGAGGTGCACACAGACAGTGAATTCTTTCAAGGAAAGCAGAGAAATTCTTGGTGACATAATCCAAGGATCTTCACATTCGGTCTTAAAGACTGCTTTGTATCGTCCTAGGAAATCCTCGTGATCTAAATAAAGAAAAGGTGATTTGTAAAATTACTTCTTTTTCAAAAGGATCTTCTATATGAATGTTATTCAATCATGTAGTACCTTTCCTAGGTATTTACCTAAGAGTTTTCAAATCACATATTATCAAACAACTTCATATCCTTCTTGTAAGTTATTTTTTGGCAGTAGGGAAGCAACAAATTTGGAGGCAGTTAATCAATCCTAGCTGCTCAAGAAGGCTTTGAGATAAAACTCATGCACGAGATGAAGTACGATCATGTAGCTCCCTAACAAGGCACTCAAACTACAAGCAGGAGGCAAAGACAGAATCGCGTTCTGGTTCCTATTGCCAAGATCACACAGGTATTTTGCATTTAATAGACACTGGATAAAACATAGACACAGAGCTAGAAGAAGGGACTATAAGCCTTACTGCCTTCTCGTCTCCCAGACTTGCACACTGCTTTTCTGAAAAATGTTGTGCTCCTTCATGCTTTAAAAACAAACAAACAAACAAACAAAAACCACCCTGAGATATTGGCACAGCTTCAGCAGGAAAGGTAGAAAATAGCCATACTCTAAGAAGAGAATGAGCTTGGGTAAATTTCAGGAAATGTGGTTTGGAGTCACTGCTTTATTTTAAATTTAATCCCATCCAGCCCCCACTCCCAGTTCTCTAACAGAGCATTTACTTGCAGAGACATCCAGCCTAAGAATCCCACATCTGCTTAGGCAGAGATGGCAACCTGGAGTTTAACCGTGAAAATAAACAGAATTTTAGGTGCAGAATTTACTGGTGAAAGAATAGAATTAGAATTTACAGAATTTACTGGTGAAAGCAAAGTGTCAGGCTATGTCAACACTGGTAAAACAAGCAGTGCCGTGGAACACCTGAACTACTAGAACCTGATCTTAATTGTTAAGCTCTTGTTGATGCCTCGTTTCCTCCTTTGTCCCACTACAGGTAAGTACAGGCTTTTGTGGCTGTAGATGTAAGCTCTCTGGAGTGGGGACTGACTCTTCATTTTTGAAAAAATGCACATTCCAGCTATACAATCATTATCATGATTGCTTGCTTTATTGTGCACCCATCAGCAATAAAATGAATCCAAACAAAAAAACCCTCCCGTGGGACGTGTAATGGAATTATGGGAAAACCAAATAGCGTGGTAGATGCTCAAGTGGTATAAAAGAATGCATTACTGATAGCTTTAGGAAGGCATTCATTTATCAATATACGCAGAGATTTTATGTACCCTCCAGAAAAGGTATGTGAGTAATCATGATTGGTCAGGCTTGGATAGCAGAGTAAGCTCGGTCAATATACAAAGTTTTTTTCATTAGCTCCCCTGTGAAAAGACAAACCTTGAGGCAATTGGGATCCAGGTTTTCTTTTCAAGAAGTGTCCCATTCATAGTCCTAGCTAGCTGTCAGGGTCACTGCCTGCTCTTCTCTGATCATCTCAGCCTGCCAGCTTTCCTCAGGCCAATTCTGAACCAGGAATTTGCTCAAATTTTGTCCCTCGACCCTGGGGCTGTCAAACTTCTTTTTCAATAGCAATCAAAACCAGGAAAATGTTCCTAATAGTGGCAAGTCCAGCTTGATAGATACAAGCTACCAGAAAAAGTTTGAAACACAATATCTGTTGATCCATTTTCATGGAAAGTCACTGATAACTGCTCTTGTGGCACACTAGAGCTCGGGGATTCCCTTTGTGACGTTAATTAGCAGAAGCTTGTAGGCATCTTTCACAACCCTGAATCATTCCTAAAGTTCAGCATACATCATGGTAGTGCCATGCAAGGCTAGAGACCAAGCGGACCTGAAGAACCCTGAGGGTTCAGGCCAAATGAGGTGAAATTCCTAACTATTGGAGAGTGGATTTTTAATGGTGAGATTATACTTAGCATTGTTCCACACATCCTGGCAATGGATAAGTGAAACACACTTGTTCTAACAGCAAGCAATAGAACTACTTACCCCCTCCACCGCACCCTAAAGCATGAATTCACTCATTCACTTTGGCCATTTGTCAGAGTGCATCAGGCAAAATCTGGTATGCTCAGCAAAGAACAGTTCAGCATGGAAAACTGGTTTTTAAAATGTGACTTAAAAGCTGGGGTGAGGGAGATTGGGTGGGGAAAAGAGTCCCAGAAGTAGAGTTTTTTGGATACAGACTCAAATGTACCCTTTTTAGTAAAAGGCTGACTGCAATTAAAATCAATCTTTTACTTTCCAGTTTGGACAGATCATGATGAAACTGACTATATAAAGGAAGCAGAGACCTAGATGCATGGTCATATGCTAACACTTGTGACATAGGCCCCCTAAAGAAAAATAATTGCTTAACTTTTTCACTTATAAGTAGGAAGGTTTTAAGGTGGAGGTTTTGAAAGGTTTTATGCAGCTGCTGTTCCTCATAGTGCGTATGTCAGCAATTTATTTGCATGAATCAAATGCCCTCCAAAATTCCTGTAAGCAATGTTGAATATACAAAGATGGCCAGAGTGACTGGTGAAGGAAGTCTCCTGACACAGCTTCAAAAACTGAAGTCACTGTTAACAATCCAGGATCCCTTTATCTTTCAAAAACTGTAAGTCCATTTCTGAGCAGAAATGCTAATCAAAACTTGAGATATCAACAGCAGACCTGATTTTGGAAGTGAACAAATTCTGAGAGAGGCTTGATTTCATGTTAGGCATTAAATCAGGGTTTAAGTGAAAACAGTGAATTAATTACAGGGCTGCAAAATCATACTACATTCTTTACAGGTGCTTGCACTATGAAGTTGTCAAGGGAGCCAAAGTGCAAGCCAGACATACGCAAGCAGTTTGGAGACACGTGAGGCTTCAAAGAGGACGTGAACTTGCAGGTAACCAACAGAAACGGAGCAAAATGAGATCAATCCTGCTGATGATTCTCCTACACTGCTTTGTGTCGTTCAGGAAGACTGTCGTCAATCAGTACGCAAGGCCTGATGAATTAGTTTAAATGAACAAAAGAGTTTACTTAGAGAGGTCTACCTTTCACTATTTAAAGCATTTAAGAAACTGGGATGTCTGGACCACTTTGTACCAAACAGTTCGTAAAAAAAAAAAAAAGTGCCAAGAAGTGGTGCCAAAGCTAGAGAACTGATACTAATCTTGTTTGAATTGTTAGAGGAAAGGCTTGAAAAACTTCGTGTGGACAGTCTATCCAAAGAACGCTGAAAAAGCACGTAAAAGATCATAACCACAATCAGCAAATGCATTTCAGTGGTCCAAATGGAACACACAGCACAGCACTAAATTAGTTAGAAATTAATTATCAACATCATCTTAGCTAGGTCTGTTAGATATGTGGGTGGATGCAGTACAAGAAGAAGATAACATTACTTCAAAGCCCTGGAAGTTCTGTTAATGATCGTTTATTTTCTCTGGTACTTTTGGGCTGTGGCCCACCCTTGACCCACGAAGCGAGGAGCTGGAATTGGCTGTCCTTTGCCAGGGGCGTTCTGAGCTTACAATTAGTTCCTGTGGGTCCAGACAATACAAATCATGTTCGGAAACCTGCCCGTCGAATGTACCTTTATCACCACTGCACAGAAAACATCGCATGGGAGAAAGAACGTTCCAAACATCTCCAGATTAAGAAAAATAAGCACAAACCACCAGATGGAGTCAAGGAAACTCCATTCAGTAGGAACTGGGGTCTGACATTTCATTGCAATTTGTACTCACACACTTAACCTCTTTCAGAAATGCAAATTGTTGCATTTCACCTTTAACAGGTTGTAATAACTGCTATCTCTAGAAGAAATGGTCAACCATAGCTAGTAAGAGTTAGATCTGTAGGATTCTTTCAGTACATTAACAACTATTTTTTTATAGGTTTTTATATAACTATTTTTTTAATGTAAAGAAAACAACTGTTTTCCTTACATTACTAACAGCTACTATATAAGTATAATTGAGCATTAGTTCAGTTGCGTCTTCCCTTCAATCTAAACAGCCATGTGTTTATGCAAATGCATAATCTGGCTTTTAACCAGTAACAATATCCATTAATATCTGTACATGTGTTTGCCACCTGTAACACATTTGGCTTGTTACAGTCCATTAAAATGACATCATAAAAATCCTAATGTATTCCATCTAGAGCTGATAACTGTTCTTAATAATAAGTTTAAAACTAAATTTTCTACATATGGGTCATTTGATTCTGCTAAACATCTTGGAAATCCAAAGCTAACATCTGTTTCCTCAAAACAAATTTTGTCCCTCCTTTTCATTCACAGTTGTATATAGTTGTATATATGGGGATAAACTACATCATATTATCCAGTGTCCTATACATCAGAGAGAACACAGGCAGTTCTTCCCTCTTCGTATTTCCTGGAGAACACAAACGTACTTTGTCACCTTAGTTGAGAAAAGAACTGAATAAAGATGCAGCTGACAATGCTAACAGCCTAAAAACAAAACAAAACAACAAACAAGAGTATGGAACCATAAATAAACCCTTGTATCAGTTTAGGTCTTCTTGAAGGATTACTGTCTGGCAAATCACGCCTAGGTGAAAGACAAATTCCCTCTTTGCTTGCTTCCTCAAAGCTAGTGGTTGAACTGCTAGAAACTCCAACCTTCTAGTGTACGATAACATGCACAACACAGGAGGCAGCTCTAAAACTAATCGTTAAGTAAGGGACAAAAATCTCCTCTAATTTTGTAATATTCCATGCCCAACACTAGCACAATTAATGCATTAAACACTATCAATGCAAGAAGTTTTACAAATGACATGCACTGTTTTCTGTATCGGTTGAGGTTCAGAGTGGTGAGACTTGCACCTGCCAGCTTAAAGAACAACAATAAACAGAACACAGATTTGCTGCTTCTACTGTACCTCATACACAAACATCACCATACCAGTTATTCAATTCCTACTAGAAATGACAAGAACTATTTATTTTTCATTTACTGTTATATACAAAGCATACACGGTAAATTTGAAGAAGTATTTATTTTTCATTTACTATTATATAAAAAGCATACACGGTCAAATTTGAATACATCATTTCTGTTACATGTTTTGGACCTTGTTATCTTTTCCATAGCCATATTCAGATCCACTGTCAGAAACAATGTGGAAGCTTGTTTATGTTCATATCTGCACTATGTACAGTGAATCTAAAAGGATCTTGACATGTTCGTGAAAGAGAAGTATAAAAGATTTAAGAGAGGCTCTGTAATGGTAACAATTCCATTTCAAAAAATTGCAGGAAAGTAATTTGTCTTGTTACCATGTATTGTATTTATATTCTTTCCTCATCCATAGACCAAAATAAGTTACTACTGATGAATTTTTGTGAAAACAAATACTGTGAACTTAGGGTTTGTATATCCAAAGCGAGCACTGTTTTAGTTCTTGTTTATGACAATTATTCCCTTTGATTTCAACAGAGCAGAAACTTGCCTGTTCAGAATATATCCAAAAGTCCCACTCACCAAGACTAACATTGCTCATTTGGAATACCAACACTAGATGGATCAGGAAAAATGTGTCTTACCTTTGCCTGCTGTAGCCAGGAACAAATGAAGTAAAAGGACTGCTAGAGCAATCCTGAATCTCAATAAAATGTGCTGTATTCTGCCAACACAGCAGTGCTGTTTTCCCCAGGCAACCATTCTAGAAGAAAAAAAAATAAATAAATAAAGCATAGTGACTACAAAAAACATAGGTGTGCAAGTATGATGAATGATTCCTGGTTTCCAACCCAGGAGTGCAACCTTTTCAGCGCTGTTATACCATTGGGTATATATTGCACACAAATTCACAAACACTCTGTAGAGTACTGGCAAGTCACCAAGAATGAAATAGCTGCTTGCTGGAGGAAAAAAACAAAACAAAACACTCAAGCTCTAATTCTCTGAAGAATCTCAAATACATCAGATCACAACCATGAGTCCTTCCACAAGTAATGCTTTCAACATTTGAAAAGCAAAAAAACAAAAAACACAAACAAAACAAAACAAAACAAACACACAAGAAATAGCCTGAGGAGCTTTTCCAAAAGCTTTGTTAATCTCAAAAAGTATATGGAAAGCATGTCTTTGGTTCCCCACCCACAGGTTCTATCATCTGACACTTTAATAGCAAAAGTGTGAATCCCTAAGGAATACACAAGAATTTGATTCCCAATCCTCATCTCATTCTCGAAGTAAAAAGTTACTGCAAAGCTCAAAAAAATTAAAAATGTCACAAGTCACTGCGTGCAGAGAGTTCCTGGAGTGTATCGTCAAAACCCGATTCCTCCACATCTCTTCCAAGTGATGCCTGCCTCAGGTGAGCAGTGGGACATGGTGCTGAACCTGCCTCCTACTATAAGATACAACACTCTATGAAATGATACATTTTTAATCAGATCCTTGCAAAAAAGGTACATTTTCTGGATATTTCGCATGCTGAAAGAACCATTAAGTGAAACATTCGTGTGGTTTTTGAATGCATTAGCTCTTTAATGAAGAATTTTAGAGATTCATAGTACAAGTGATGCAATAGTTGATTCTTAAGATAAATGCAAGGCAGTAAACTTTATATATTTATTACATATCTTTGATGTATCAGCTTTATGGAAGATCAGAGCATTCTGCATGACACCAGAAGTTTAACTTGGCCATCGCGAGTTTAGTGGATTTATGAGTGTATTGATTAGCACTGAAAAAAGTTTGCAGTCATACTACCTGCAAGCTTTACTGCACTTTTGTACATGCTACATCAGGCTTCAACAGGTTTCTTTCTTTTTGGGAACCGTAAACTGTGAATTCCTTCAGGTGTTGTAAATTTATGCTAAGGTTGGAGCTAAAATGATTTTTTTGCAAGCTTTCATATGAATGTAAATATTTATTAGCCTAAAATGGTTACTATGGGCTGAACACTCCAAGTAAAGTGCCTTGGGAATAAACTGAGAAATAAATGAGTGAGTGAAATTGCTAGGTAATCAACACTTTGGAAATTGATTAAAATTACATGCAAATAAATTACACAAATATAACAGCATAGCACAGAAAACAAAGTAAAGGCTTTATAAAAATTAGAACTGTGCAACATTATTGCCAGCCAGTATTTCCACCAGTTACACAGTATGTGATATTTCTAGCAGAAAAATAAGACCATACTGATTGGATTGAAGCAGACTGATCTAGATGGTGACCATAATGTTTCCATTTTGCAGATGCTGGATGCCACACTTAAAACTGAAATACTCTAAGGAAATAAGTCAAATTGTGGCAATACCATGAATGATATTTGCATGGGTGCTGCAGATGTTAATAAGCAGGAAGAAAGGCTCTTGATAAAAGGAAAACAAAGATCAAGCATACTAAAACTGAGAGAAAACATGTGGTATGCTAAAATAATGGACACAGCTAATGTACACAATCCTATGCAGGAATCGACCAAACCAGACAAAAACAAACAAACAAGAAAAACAAGAAACTTCAGAGGCCAACTGGCTTTCTAAAGATTCGCAGGAAACATATCCTATCAGGCATTTCCCAAACCAGTCTTCACCTTGTCCTGAACACCTAAACATCACCTATTAATAAAGCTCTTCTGTCCCATTCACATTGCAATTCTTCATTTCTCAGTAGTAGAAACAAGGGACACTAGAATTGGTGTTTAGTTTGTTGTCCTACCATATCACCATGAACAGATAGTTACCGTACTACAGAAGAGATTTCCCCGTAAAGTGAAGGGATAGATGGGCAGCTTGGCTTTGCTTGGAAGTGACCTAATTTGAGTTGAGAATTGGAAGCGGGAGTAAACAGAGAAAGCAAACACAGCTTTTGGTTGTGCATTTCTTTCAACACTCGTAAATTGTATCGTTGGTGGACCATCATTGAAGTTGTCAGTCAAAAACACTTGAAACCTACAAATGTTAAAGCATGACATTTTTTATCATCAGGTTTTAAGGATAATTAGTGTAATTCTGCTACTTAATTTACTGATTGCAGAGCCCAAAAATACTCAGTGTATAATATTCAGCACCTACGAGATTAGTCACTGGTGCTGGTAAGTACCGAAGCAAAGCTCTTGCCCCGTGTCCCACATAATCCTGATTCAGAATGCCACTACAGTCTCTGCACCTCTTTTCTTCCTCAAGCCTCAGGTCTGCAAAGAGATGTACATGAAATTAGATGACTAGGACAAAGGTTTACTCCCACGCCATCAAGCACGCCCTCTGTTTGGTCTGGCAGACCTTAGACAATCCCATTAGTGCCTCACCCACTACATAGGACAACTGCATTTTAAGCATCCAAATTTGAGGGTAGGAGCCAAGAAATCCCTGCTTCTAATTCCATATCTGCCCTGAGTGCTCCATAGCCCTTAGGAGTTTGAACAGACCTTACTCTAACTCAGGCATCCCACAGTGAACTTTGCTAATATTTGTCCAGTGATTAAATGAAAGGATGTAATAAATACTTTCCGCACATTTAGATTTTTATCCCCCTTGTTGGGTTTATTTTTTCTGGACACTGTTCTCACTTCCTGAGATGGGCCTGGCAAAGATAAATGAGGACAGAGGCACAGCTTCTTGTTGACAGAATACATATATATCAAGAATTCTGAAGCTATTCAAAGTTATGAATGCAAATTAATGTTCTCAGGGAAAGCTATAAAAGCCAGATAGGAGCAAAGTGAATAAATATGTAAAGAGAAATCCTGACATGGTCACCGCTTGGTTGACGTTTTGCAAGACCTTCAGCATTTGTGCTAGCTCATTATTCGTTCCACTGTCTAATGAAAATTACTACAAAAAAAGTTAGGAAATGACATTAGTGCTTCTTTCTTTTTTGCAACAATCTTGTTCATACACTATCAAAGAAAAAGATCCTACTCGCTTTGAGATTTTTTTTTTAAAGCAAGATGTGAAATATGATTTCACCACATCTATTGAAATGAAGATCATGCAATACATTCAAAAATGTTTGGACATCATGTTTCTATTAAACCTATTTGCATCCCCTCTTTGTACAGGGATTCTAAAGATCTTCTCTTATTAATTCTAAAAAGTAATTTCATTGTAAATATACATTTGTGAACATTATAGACAGGTGTAAGTGAAATCTTTCATTCATTCGTATAACCAAACAATTTCATTGTTCATTACAATAGATTGATAGAGTATGACTCAGTAAGCCCAGCATGAATCTGCCTAGTTTTTGCAGCAGGAAGAAAAATTTTCACTTGGAAATCAAGCAAATCTAATCAAGTGCAACAGCTCCTGGGTGTAACTACTGAACCACCCACGTGTGGGAAAGAATTCTACACACAGACCACAGGTAAAGATGTTGTCATAACCTTCTGGTTGTCATAACTTTCTCACTTGCTATTCTCAAACAACAACTAAGCAACTTTTATTTACAAGGAGCTAACTGCCTGAAGTAGAAGAGAATATTCAATGACTTGCAGAAATTCAGAAAGCAGGAAATAAGAACTGAGGCATAAATCTGTTCTATCCTGTTTCCTCTCCATTAAAGGTTCTGTATTTTGACCAGCGACAGGCTTGTAGCCTTGGTACCCAGGTTTCAGACTACTTATCATAGCTTGTCATTAATTTGAAAGTGACACCAGAATTGGAGGAACTTTCCTAAAAATAAATGAGTAAACACACTTTGAAAAATTAGAGGGTTGTTATGCATGTTGTGTTACAAGTTGTAGTTCTGCATTAACATCACATTCTCCAGAACTTAAAGAGGTTACTGGAAACAGCCAGCAAGATGTCTACAGAGGAGTCTGTATTCTTACCATTCCTGTTAGCTGCCTTATGCCATGCTATTTTATTAGTTTTCTGATGGAACTGTCCTTCAACATGATGGGAGTTTTGCCTGCCTAAGGAGCACAGTTTCTGCAGGAGATGCTACTGAAATCTAACAGACTGAGCAGGACAAACACTGTGTCAGGGAGCCTGCTGCAGAAGGACAGGCAAAATGGGGCCATGAAGGTCAGTAAGCTAAGGGCAACTTAACTTAAACTAAGAGCAGGCAAAGAAAATTGCTAAAACCAAGACGCATAAGGCATTACTCTGCTGTACCCAGCTTTGTATCTCTGAAAGGTAGGGAGCATTACTTGTAGTTGATGTTTTTCAAGCACTTCAGCTCGCCAGTCGGTCACAGGCACGCACCTCGAAGAGGGCTCAGAGGTGCCCCAGGAAAGCAGGCGAGTACTGCGAGCCCAGCGGGAAGGCAGAGGAGATGGGGGCCGAGCCTCTGCAACCAGCCTCCAGGGTGGCTGCCTGGCGCAGCTCCACTCAGCGTGCAGCAGGAGAAACTTGGGCTCCTTTCCAAGCGACCTGTCGGGATACCCAGCCTTCCTTCAGCCACTTCTTGCCTTGTGTTAGGTTTTCAGTAGGCTTAAAGCCACGAAAATACAGCTGCCTGTGCCGTATTGTACTTCGTTAAACCAGCTTTTGAAAATGACATTCACATTTTACACTGCTTGATGAATACATCTATTTACTGGGAGTTGTTAAAATGTAATAAACTGTTAGTTCTCTCGTGCTGAGCTTTAGCCAGAGCAGGTTCTCACAGCCAATGCATAAACTGTTGGTAACAAAAACTCATGTTGGAAATTATAGCCCAAAGCAATCAGTCATTTACTTCGGACTAGGCTGCCTACCTCAGGCTGTTTTGTTCAAATCACACTTATATCATCCATAGTCACTGGGGCCCAATTTGCCTACTTTCATAGATACCTTCTATTAAGATCTTGGATTTTAAAAAAATGAATTTACCGAATAGAAATTTCTGTTGAGGAGGAGGCTGAAAGAATTGAGGTTGTTCAGCCTGGAGAAGCGAAGGCTCCAGAAAGGCCTTACAGCGGCCTTCCAGTGCCTAAAGGGGGCTACAGGAAAGCTGGGGAGGGACTCTGTGTCAAGGAGTGTAGGGATAGGACAAGGAGTAACGGCTTTAAATTAAAGAGGGTAGGTTTACATTAGATATAAGAAATTCTTCCCTCAGAGGGTGGTGAGGCACTGGAAGAGGATGCCCAGAGAAGCTGTGGATGCCCCATCCCTGGAGGTGTTCAAGGCCAGGCTGGATGGGGCTTTGGGCAGCCTGGTCTGGTGGGAGGTGTCCCTGCCCAGGGCAGGGGGGTTGGAATTAGGTGGTCTTTAAGGTCCCTTCCAACCCAAACCATTCTGTGATACACTAATAATCAATGTTAATATTCTGCCTGTTGTTTTGACAGTCTGCATTATTCAAATCTTTACCAGGTGATAAAAGGCAGAAAAGAGCCAAAGAAACTTCATATTACCCAGGTCTGAGAACTTCTTAGTGCCTTTAATTACTTTCAGAAACAGAAGACTACAGACTTCTTCCATCAACCCCTTATACTTTCCAGACTGGAACCAAAATGTAGTAAAGTTTCTATGTTATTTTTGAATTTTGGCAGAGGCAAGTTAGATGTAATAGGGAGGACGCTATGTTGGAAAGTCTTATGTCACTGTGAATTTTGGCACATATAGCATCCACCAACTTAGGAGCAGAAGTAGTACCATTGATTTAAAAATGTAGTTCCAGGTGTTTGCTTTTTTTTTTTTTTTAAATGCATTTTTCCAGAAGACAGTAATAGGATTATTACTGTCTGACAATAGTTTGTTTTCAACTAATTCTCTTCAGTATTTACAAAAGGCTATAAAATCAGGCATATTGTGTTCTATGAAATCCAAACGCTTTGTTCAGAACATCAGCTTTTTCTAAAACTGCAATGGTAATGAGAAGAGACAGCTCAAGGAATCTCCAAACGAGTCCTCATGACACAAATCTTTACTACTTTCAAATGTATTTAATCTTTTACTTTTTCATAAGTTGGCTTACAGAGCGCAGCAAACTGTTTGGTTACACACACTGGTCCTCTGTAAAACTTGTAACTCATTAGTTCACTTCTTAACAGAAATACATGGGAGGAAAAACTCTTGGAGAAATCCACTCTTTTATTTAGTCTTTGCACTACTGCAGGATATTGGTATTAGAAAGATTTTATTTATTTATTTATTTTACAAATACAAAGCTGTGTAAGCCAAAGTCTGCCCCCAGTTACACTCAGAGTTCTCCCCTTATACTTGTGTAAAAGTGTAAGCTTAATCATTACATTTTTTATAAGTGGATTCATGAGTGTAACACCCTATGGATGGCTCTCCATGATGGCACTCAGTGCCATAAAGCATTTTAGGTCCTTAATTGTCTCTTACATTAACTTGTCTCATCGTATATAGTGCAAAAATGGATCAGGGGACAACTTCAAGCAACTGCGTTGCTCTCTCTTACCCAGTGTGGCAATGTTTCATTTCCTCATATCCTGCAGATATGCAAGAGGCCTCTTTCTAGCTCATATAAAAGTTCTGCACTCTCCAGGAAATCCTCTTCTACATTGTGTACTCCCTCAAGAGAACAGTATTATCCATGCAGTCTATTAAACCTACTAGAGCAAACGAAAAAGCCCTTCAGTGACAATACCTAAGCAGGTTTCTACTTCAAAGAGTTTACAAAGTACGGATGAAGTATGACAAGCAGAGATGTAATAAAGTAGTTAATTTGTCACAGGTCCGGTTACTTCAACTACAGGCAAGTTAAGTTTACATTTCATTAGTAATACATTGCAGTATGGAGTACAGTATATAGGTTTCATGGGAAAAAAAAAAAAGTGTTCTGCAGAGTAAAAGACTGAAAGTACAACAAAGCAGGCTAGAAAAGTTGTAAAAAAATTACAAGGCTATGTTTAAATTGGCACACAGAAAAAGATCAAAGGAATGCTAGAGATACACTCTGAGCCACGCAGGTAAAAGGGATGAGGAAGAGTGTACAAAGATCTCGGCATTGAAAACAAGACAAATATAGTTTTGCAAAACCTTCATATTCAGTAACAGGACTTGAATTTGATGGAAGGAAAAGAGGGAAGGACAAAGACTTTTCTAAAGCCGGAATATTCAAGCCACTGAACAAAGCAAGCAGACCGTAAGGAGTCAAGTGAGGGCCAGGGATGACAGGAAGATGACTCTTCAGCTCATGCTTTCAACTTTCATACTCTTAGAAAATGAAACCTGAAAGCTTCTTTCAGATAACTGTAAGTGGGGGAAAAGAAATGAAACAGTTGTTTCTGCTGAGTTTACACACTTTCCTTCCTTACTCTCCTTGCCATGTTCTACTGGCCTGCACAACAGCATCACCCCTCAAAAAAAGTCCAATAAAGAAATGAGATTGTGATTTCATCCTGAACTTTACTTTATTGACTTAACAGGCCTCTTGGATCATGCCATTGGAGCTGTTAAAATCTCTTTGGAAGCTAAGGAGCACAATACTTGGTGAAGGGTTTTTGTTCTTTTTTTGTTTGTTTTATTCTGCTTTGTGTTGTTTCTTATTTTCTTTTATGCTTTTATTTTTCCTAAAATAAATAGCCATTCTCAGCCTGTTTTAATCAACAGCTCAATGGCCAAAATGCATTGTTTGTACCAAAGACAAAGCTCAACATTTCTTAAAGATGGATGCACTGAAGCAAGTATCTTCCAGAGCCCTACTACAACTCTGCTTAGGACTATGGCATCAGTACCCTGTGCAGCACAAGGAACTTTGGCACCTCTTTCTTCACGTGGGGTAAATATTTTGGGGTCCTCTATCAAGAGATTCTATGAAATGGGGTTAAGCCAGAACACCTCAGGCTCCTCCTTAGGGTACCATGTAAGTCTAGAGAGCTCAGAGCCCTGTGATTGTTCCCTTCAGGAACAAAAGGGAGGCCAAGTTCAGACTGGAGCCCAGGTTAGGCCAATACAGCTGATACAAGTTAGCCAATACTAATCAACTCCTGAAGACTTGAAAGCAGTCAGACAACAGAAGTTTTTGATTTCAAAGAGACTTCAAAATGATTTAAACCAGCACCGTTTCTGTCTTCAGCCCCCACTTACATATCAGCTTCGAAAATTTACTTTTGTACACTCCACATGGCTTCTTTCACCGTCACCACTTCTATAAAAATGCGATTAGCCTTCTCACAAATAAACCACCCTAACCACAATGCTGACTTGCTGAAACACAGATAAGAAAAAAAATGCAATTTTAAATTCAAGTTATATGAGTACTTGGACTATGCTATGAATAAGTAATGAAGGAACAAAGTCCCCTAGACTTCAAAACTTGATGTATTGTAGTGTATTATCAGAAACCCATTCAGTCAACTTATGTCCATATAATTAATTTGGTGCAAAAGAAACAAAGATATTCAAAGTCTGGTGGGGAAGTCAAAAATTAAATGTGGAACTTGGCAACTTTCACAATCAGGCATGCCCAGAAGTCTAATAAATCCAGACAACCACAGTGATTTATTCTCTAAAAGTATAAAAGAGATTTTTAAGAGAACATCTAAAACACTAAAACATCAGGAAAAAGATGTTGGGTTTTGTAACACGTGCACAATAACGTTTCTATAATCAGAACACCTACACTGCTCATTTTCTCACTACTTGTACTGTTTCTGAATGTCTCTTATCTTGTCAAACGTGACAGCTTCTGGCAAACCTACTGACGTATCTTCTGGCCTTAAATCTTCAATGACTCTTTTAAGGAATGCCATAAATGAGAACATATACAATGCTTCCGTTGCAAGTGGCTGTTCTCTTCTGGCAACTAAGGCATCAACAGACATACTCATGCAAACTTCAGAAAACAGAAATAATGTGATAAATTCTAATAATTTTCTCTAAATTCTATGGAGTGAAAAAGTATTTTAAACAGATCAGAGAACTTCATAAGCTATTTCTTTTCCATACGTTGTCTCATCTAGTATAACTGACTTTCTACATTTTTCTGTTAAAACGAATAAAAATATGTAAATTGTGTCCCAAACTAGTTTCTTTTTTCTCTGTGATATATTGAGAACACTATTTCAACAGTCTGCAGAAGGGAACCTAGAATGGAAGAACAAGAACCACTGCGTTAATAAGGCACTGGCTGAAAAACAGCTGCTACATCAAACAGCAAACTGATTTCTAGGCTCTACCACCCATGGATAAGAGGAAAACAGAAAAGACTGAGGCTGGAACTTAAGCTACCACATACACTTGCAAAATCTTGTGTTAGTTCCACTACATATTACCTGAAATGAAACTGTCCTGAGGCCGATGTAAGTAACACTCAGAGCTTGCACACCTGTAGCATATACACCGTGTTCAAGTCACAGCTGGAGACAGATCCATGTGACTCATGCAGGTAGGAGGCTGAGATCCCTTTTTTTGGGTCTTTGACTTAATGGCAACTACAAAGGGTTCTTTATCCACCCTGAACAACAATAAATTTCAAATATATTTTGGCACAAAAGGAATGCAAGACTCCTAAGCAATTGATTCCTACTAATTACCATATAATTTATATAAGTCTGTCTTTTCACACAGCAAATACAGATCCTTTCCAAACTGCAATTCCACCAGGAACGTATCACTGGAAAGAATAAGACCTGCATAGTCATGAGCACCTATCTGATAAACCTGAAATGTTTCACTTCACTCTCTTCTTGTTCACAAGATGAGTAGTACCCACCAGTGTTCTGCAACAAATTACTATTCTCTAAATCAACATGAGCCAGCAGTGTGCCTGGGCAGCCAGAGGGCAAACCCCATTTTGGGGTGCATTACACACAGCACAGCCAGCCGGTCAAAAGTAGTGATTCTCCTGCTGTATTCAGTGTTGGTGAGGCCTCACCCCGAGTACTGTGTGCAGTTCTGGGCTCCGCAGCACAGAAAGGCTGCTGAGGTCCCTGAAAGCACCCAGAGGAGGCCAGCACAGCTGGCGGCAGGGCTGGAAGGCATGTGCTGTGAGGGGAGGCTGGGGACACTTGGGCTGCCCAGCCTGGAGGAGAGGAGGCCCAGAGGCGACCTCGCTGCTCTCCGCAGCCTCCCGAGGAGGGGAAGCGCAGGGGGAGGTGCCGGCCTCCGCTCCTGGGACCCGCTGGCAGGGCACGGGCACAGCACAGAGCTGCGCCGGGGAGTTCAGGCCGGGCATCAGGAAACGTTTCTTTGCCGTGAGGGCGGTCACACACCGCAACAGGCTTCCTGGGGAGCTGGGTGCTGCCCCGTGCCCGTCAGTGCTCAAGGGGCATTTGGGCAATGCCCTCAGTGATGTGCCCTAACTGCTGGTCAGCCCTGAAGTGATCAGACTAGTTGATTTCGGAAGGTCCCTTCCAACAGAACTATTCTAAAACAAATAAATCCACACATCTGAGAAAACAGCAAAGCTTTTAATTGCACCTAGCCATAACAAAACTACTGGACTTACCATTTATCAGAAAGCTCACAGCTCAGGCCAAATATAGCATGCCCTATTCATTCCAATTCTTCAGTTGAAGTCATTGAGACTAATTCTATCATCTATCCTGATTTTGGCCTTCAATTAACTAATCTAGTATTCCATTGAAAATATAAAATTCAAAACTCACACATAGCAATTGGTTTTAAAGTCATGCTCTGTTTGTCAAGGGCACTGATCATATTACATATTTAGAACTAAAAACTGTCAAAATTTAACGACAGTTATTCTCTCATGGAGTCCAAATCTTTCCTGAATCCACCAATACTCTACTGTTATTAGTGGATGACCTGACTAAAAGTATTCACTGCCCTAACTGTATAAACTGAGCAATTAACTTGAGAATTAGAATTTAGTCCTTTGTTTCTCTCCAACTGGCTCTAATTACAGACAATTTCTGTTGATATATTAGGAATACAGGTTTAACATTAAATTTGGATGGCACTGAAGAGAAGAAAAATCTTGCTCACAAATACCATCTGATCTGTGGAATTACCTTAAGACATTAAAGTAAAACTAAGATACTACTAGCATTAGTTTGCTTGATTTTTGACTGCCACTGTAGAAATAATACTACTAACTTGTAGTATAAGTTGAAAATTGCAGCGGCACTACTTCATGTCTGAGCAGAAACCCTTTACACCCAATTTCTGTCCTGCATCTTCTTTCAAAGCATTTCACGTTTGAGTTTGCTTTTATTGACAAGTTATGCATGCTTCCTCAGTGAAGACAAGCACTTAGAGACCCTCCTAAGCAGAGAGATGTTTCCTGTTCTTTAGTTTAATTCAACAAACACATTTCCAGGTCACCCCCCAGAGGACCAAATCCTGCTCATTCCACTCATGTGGACATTTACAGAAGTATACTTTCCATCTTCAGGAAGAAATGGCTGAAGCCATAAATTGAAAGCTTAAGAACAGGAAGATCAACTTGAGCAGCTGTCTTGTAATGATGATGTACACTGTTAGCCTATGCCAGCAAAAGGATGAAACGTACTTTGAGTAGAGATGTGCAATGCCAACAATCCGCACAAGTGACAGAGCTAAAGACCCACGTAATTTGCCTTGGGGCTGAATAACACTTAAACCTGCATGCCAAAGGTTGTAAACTCTCCTCTGGCCCGCGTGGAAGCTCATTCTACCATGTCTTCAGCATGACTATTACTGATCCAACCTAAGTCCAGACGAGCCCAGGCTTGCTCAATCACACTTTTGATTTGCTGGACGGGCATGCCATCAGAGGGCTAGTGAATTAGTTTACAAACACTTCTTCAGCGCCTTCACGTAAATCAATGAAAAGCAATCAGGCGGTAAAAGCAGCAGCCTTTGGTGCTGTTATAAACACCGCCCATGAGTGACAAAACCTATATGTTCGCAAAGCAAAGTGAAAACCGATGCAGCCAGGAAAGGACGCTACCAGCACACTGATCATTCCTCACTCAGCCAGTCTAAATGGGCAAAAAAAAAGAGCTAAAAAAGGGCTGTTGTGCACCACAGGTGCCTCTGAAAGCGCGACCCAGCCTAGAAACGCAGCCCCTTAGGGGGGCTCTTTACCACAAACCACACTCAAACCCTACCGAGGTGCCAGCCCAAATGACCGGCTTTGGGGCTCACGCGAATGCATCGCCGGTCTCCATCTCCACCGATCTCTTCGGTGCGTTAAATTTTGGGCTGGGGAGCAGGCGGGAGCCATCCTGCCACCACCTGCTAACCCGAACCCTCCCCGCACCCTCACGGCCCCAACGACTCCCAACGTTCCCCAAACGTTCCCAGTGGCCCCAACGCTCCCCAAATGTCCCACAACGTTTCCCAAATGGCCCCCAACGATCCCCAAATGGCCCCCAACGATCCCCAAATGGCCCCCAGTGCTCCCCCAATGACCCCAACCCGTCCCCCTCAGGGCGGCGCGACCCCCACCCTCGCAGCCGCCGCTCTGCCGGTCCCGCCTCGCCCCGAGCAGCCGAGCCGAGCCGAGCTCACCTGGCCCCGGGCGACCGCCCGTCCCGTCCCGTGTCGTGTCGTCCTGTGGTGTGGTGTCCCGTCCTCTGGTGCCCCGTCCTCTGGTGCCCCGTCCTGTGGTGTCCCGTCCCGTCCCGTCCCGCCGCGCAGCGCCGCCGCCCTGCCCGCTCGGCTCCCGGCGCTAGAGGCGCCGCGGCCGGCCCCGGCAGCTTGGGGCAGCCGCTGGACGCGGCCGGGGGGCGGAGGCAGGCGAGGGAGGTGCTGAGAGAGGCCGGGAGGGAGCCGGGGAGCCCGGCCCGGCACGGCCCGGCACGGCACGTAGCTCAGGGGAGGTGGCGGGGATACGGCGCGGCTCCACAGCCAGCCCCGTGAGGGGAGGACATAGCTTGCCCCTCAGGTTAAACTGCGCCACGTTCCCCGGTGGGCAGCGGCGTTAGCTGTGGCGCTCCTCTTCCCTCTTCTTATTTTTGGGGTGAAGCACATGGTGAAAAGGCAGCATTCACAGTGACTTGTTTCTTTCTTTTTTTTTTTTTTTTCCCGACCCCTCTCATTGTAAAACTGTTTTTTTAAGAAGAAATTTCATGTTGCTTGAGTTCGTGCCCGTTGCCTCTAGTCCTGGCAGTGGGCATCACGGAGAAAAGCCTGGCTCGCACTGCACGTTTTTAGGGAAAGGCTGGAGCTTTAGGCAACAAGTTCTTATTCAGTGTTACTGAGGAAAAGAAAGGGACAACATCTACAAACTCCATGGACAGCAGGTGTTCCCGAGGATGCAGGGCGTGATAAGTCCATGCGAGGAGCAGGATTTCGTAGAGACATGCATGCAAAATAGAGCTGGGGTTAGATGAAGAGGCATGTTTCATTTTGCTTGGTTCTGGGGCGTTCTTTGGGTGCTTTGGAGTCGGTTTCTAATGGAACTCAAGCCCAGTGCTTTGGTGGTTCTTCAAAAAGGAAAAAACAGGGGCATTTGCTTTCTGTACCTTAGCCAGTGGGATCCTTGCACGTTTAAGTACCACAGATCGTGTTTTCCTCTCTTCCTAGCTCGTACCACCTGTGAGAATTATGGCTCCCCCCCTTCTGACCTGGGTGTCCAAAGTCAATAAGGAAGAGGAGAAAATTGTCCTGAAATTACTGCTAGGGGTGTGATGTATGATGATACTGTTTGTTGGTTAGAAAGCAGAACCTAGTGGTTCTACATCAGTGCTCTTTTGACACATCCACAAACAGTGTGCTTTGCAAATGTGGTTTAGCAGTGTTTCAACAGAAAGGCTGGAAGGTTGAATGAGCTTGGAAACTGAAGCCCAACTTACCCCTGGGCACGTTATATGTTGTCAGTGCAGGTTTAGTAAGCTTACTGTATTGCTTATTGTGTGAATAACTACCAGTGTACAGATAAATGGCAGTCTGGCTCTGTCCATCCAACCCCCCTGACAAACAACATGATATTTTGGGTAAAATTCAACCAGCTGATGAATTTTCAGGCACTGAAAGGTAAATGCAGGCAGAAGAGTTGCCTCAAAAATACCTTCTCTCCACTCAGATCACGCTCATTTATTAGGAGAAAATACTGTGTGACTTATAAAAGACAAAAACTCTACTTAATTTGTATCTGAAATTGCTTATTTAAACTGTGTATTACATAAAACTGGGTAATGTCCAGTAACATACAGGAAAAAAAAATAAAATTGATTGGTAATGATCTAGGACCCAGGACTACGTAAAGAACTTAATTCCCCAAATGCATTTTTATAGCTGTGCTTAACTGAAGAAGTCCCTGAAATCGACGAGCATTCACTTAGATGCCAGTACTCCAGCCCTACAGTTCTAGGACAACGTTGGGTGCCTCACTTACAGGTTGAAGACAAACTCCTATGCACTTCCCAAGAAAATGTAGGCTACAGCAGGTCCAAGGCACAAACACGGATAACTAAAGGATAAAGAACTTTTCAGTCCCGTTAGTTTTTTCATGTTTTTGAGAGAACACCAAAAAAAAAAAAAAAGGATCTCTTAATTCAGATTGCTCAATGCCTCCTTTATTGTAGGCTTGTGCAACACTGAACACTGGCTTACTAGGAACAGCAAGTGACATACGCAGGTTTGAGACAATGATACTCCCTTGGAGAGAAGCAAGCAAATCTTTTCTCCCCAGGCAAAATGATCATATTACTTACATCCTGAGTAAAGCTCCTGGAGCTGGGAGACTCTCCTGAAATTTACTCATCAAAAGGGGACTAACTTGAAAATGAGGGTAAGAATACAATGAACTGGTGTTGAGATGAGTTTGTCCATGTACCGTTGTTTGGCCACGTAAAGAAATAGTGGATTTCAAGGGTTTGACAAGTCAGGCACTTTATTTTCACCTCTGGTTAAGAGGATTAAATGTAGAAACCTCAACAGTGACTCCAACAAAGTTAAGTGGCTAAATTCCCAATAACTTCAGCATGACCAGAATCTCATATTATGCCTTCTAATTGGTTTGGCATGTATTTAAAAAAAAAAAACTCTCTCTCTCTCTCTTTATTTATGTGTGTGTATATGTTTCCTAGTGACATAAGACATTACTGTAACACATCCTATTGCAGCATTGGTTTCATGTTTATAATTTATGTATCCAAATGGGACTTGTGATAGCCATGTAATTCATCTCAGGCAGTAGGAAAAAAAAAAAAAAACACTACACAAATAATTGACAAGGGGAAGGGGAGAGGAGAGGTGGTGGGAGAGGTGAGCTCTGCTTCCCTGTTCGTTTTTGCTGTGAATGTGGGATGCTGTTCGCAGAGGTGCTTGAAGGGACAGAGTTCTCGTGTGCGTGCTTCTCCCTACTCCCTTCCCATTCCTATTGTGCAGGATTGGAGGTTGTTTTACCCTGTGAGACGTACATGGTCAACCCCAGGGAGTTCAAGTAGATTAAAAAAAAAAAAGAAGAAAAAAGAAAATAAGAACTAAGCATATAATTAGGGAAATGACTGTTTCAATGAATCACATTGAGGTAACACTCTTTACGTCAAATCTACTCAATTTAAAAGCAAAACAAAAAGACCTCCTGATATTTTCCACAGCTCTGGATTTTCTCTTTTTGCATTATTTTCTTCTTCTTTGACACATTAAAGGTTTGTATGAACAGAGACTGTTCAGATGTACAAATAAACAGTTGAAATGGCTTGACTTCTCTGTTTAATGTATAAATGCAGCAAAAAAAATCACTCATATTTTGTTCTATAATCTCATGTACTAGTTTTAGCAGTCCCATAAGCTGTAGAATATTAGGTAAAAACTAGGTGTTTTTTAAACTGATGGTAATGCTGAAGATTAAGTACAATCATCTACAAACCTTTCAGTCCATTTTCTGCTTTCAGCATTGCAAAGATAAAAACCAGTGAGCAATTTTAGGATAATGAAATGATATGGACTACCTGTGATGCTAAAAGGAGTTAAACATATCAAGGGAGGAGGATCTTAAGTCTAATCTTAAAACTACACATATTTAGCACAAAGTTGAGAGCTTGTTTTATGAAAAAGAGGCTGCCTCTGTTCAAAATTTGTGCCTGGCCAACAAATGCATATCTCACAAAAGAGTCTTTAGACTAGATAAACCTATCTAACATTCTAATAGAATAACTACTTATTAATATTCTTTTGTCAGAAAGTAGCGCA
Organism: Anser cygnoides; assembly: GCF_040182565.1. Taxonomy (NCBI): domain Eukaryota; kingdom Metazoa; phylum Chordata; class Aves; order Anseriformes; family Anatidae; genus Anser; species Anser cygnoides. Next base: position 129,020,864 of record NC_089873.1, on the reverse strand, counting down.
TAGGCGTGGATACATTGAGCACAGTGTTTGCTGAATGTTAACTGAACCAATATGTAAAAGAAATCTCTTAGATATGTAATCATTAAATAAGGACGTTTAGTCTATCCAGCTGTGTGATTTTACACATGTTGTCAAATACAAAGTACAACACCCAGGGTAAAGTTTTCTTTTGACCGCTGCAGTTTCTTAATAAAAAAAAAAATAATAAAAAAACCACAATATGTAATGTCTTCTTTTCTGAAGGTCCAGGAAAGATATTAAATTAAGAATAATTGTAACTCTGTAGTTAACATCTAAGCCTCAACTCACCAAAAAAATCTGCATTTCACTAAAGAAAACATGTTTAGAGAGCTGTGTCTTGTAATATTACTGAAAAGAAATAAGCTTTATATTCACCATGATATTTGGCCTGACTGAATTCCAACATTTCAGGTGCTCCTGCTAGTGCCACGCAGCCATCTCCTATCTGACTGCATTCCAGCACAGTGTCCCGATCACATTTAGACTTCAGGTGGGACAAAAGGTGGAAGGCAATTTGCTAGGTATCAAGGTCAAAATAAAAGAGAAAACTTCAATGCTGCATTGTTCAGCAAAATTTCGCGTTACACATTCAAAGAGGGAGTGGCTGTATGCAGCAGCAGTGTGACCATCCTGCTCTGCTGGGCGATCAGCCCTTTGATACTTCACCCTCTGCATATGTTTTCATGCACCACTCCATTTTGTGGATTTGAAAGCCTTCATTGTTCCCTGCTGGAGTTAAAAGTGAATGGAGCACAAACTGAAAAGCAAGAAATTCCATTTAAACGTATGAAAAAAAAATGCTTGTGGCGAGGGTTATCAAACTATAGCAGGTTGTCCAGAGAGGTTGTGGAGTCTCCGTCCTCAGAGACAACTCAGAAGCCCCCAGGACACAGTTCTGGGCAACCTGCTGCAGCAGCTTCTGAATGATCCCCAGAGGGGTCCCCCAGCCACCGCCGGTCTGTGGCTCTGGGGAAAGAGCAGCTGGTAACACTCTGCTTTCCCTCGGTATAAAAACACGCTTTGGGCCAAGTGAAGGACAATGATCCTCAAGCTGTAAAAAACGTGATGGTGATGGAAGGCTCACATACCCCAAAGCCCAGACTGAGGTGCTAATTAATATTATGGGAAAGGACAAAAAGGAGTTGCCAAGGAAAGCAATTCTGAAGAGAATACTTGGAAAGGACTGAGACCTTTCAATTCTCTATTTATGGCACTCACTCTCTTTAAATTTTACCATTTTTATTTCCATTAAACAAATGTTTTAAAGGAGTTGTAGCTTGCCCATAAAAAATCAGTCTGTGGATCTTGGCAGGCAAGTTCTCATTCTGGGAACATTTCACATATTCGTGTTTCTTTTTTTAAAACTTAATTTAAAAACAACAACAACAAAAAAAAGCTGTATTAAACTCTGAAAGTTTACACTGGCTGCAGTGATTCCAAATTAATTGCTCTTGTGTAGCAAGACTTTCATCGTACCGTGAGCTGTTAAAATAAAAGCAAGGAGGTAACTACACCCTTATTGATTTCCAGGGCTATATAACTTGTAGAGCAACAGAGAAGGACTTTTTTTTTTTTTTCTTTTTTTTTTTGGTCAGGGGACACTTTTCCAATCTGCAGTGCAGATCTGTCAGGTACTGGTAAAAGGATTTTAGCTTTCGTGCCAAATCCTTTCCTCCCTGAGAACACTAGTTTTTCCTTTCTTGAGAGGAAAACTTAGAGTTGTCCTGTCTAAACGCTGTTTTTGACTTTGCTATATCCTCTAAAGTATTTGCAAATTAGCTGTAAAATCATAGAGGTAGACGGTGGCAGGCAGGGTAACATGTGAGATGCCATCATGTCACCAAGGAAGGGAACCTGCTTTTGATGTACAAAAGGAAAGGAGATTTTTTCCCCCCAGTTTAACACTGTAATTTATTCCTCTGGTTTGCAGTGTCGAACTACGTTCATACTTTGCAGCAAGTGATCAGATTGGGCAGTGGGGGGAGGCCTTGGCAAACTGCTACAGTACTTTTTGGAAGACCCTTCTGCCCTACTTTCAATTCCCATGATTTAACGCCAATGACCATATTCCATTTCAAACTTGTTCCCTCTTCGATCTTTTAGTAGTTTGGAGGCGAGGAAAGTTGTTCCTAAAAGAGCAGATAATCCATGCTGCCTCTGATTTTACACCAGCATAAATCTGTTTCGTAAAGTTTCTTTTTAATCATATTAGAACTTTTGGGAGGAAAACCAGAGTATGAAAAAAATTCAGCTCAGAACATGGAGAGCCTTTCCTCTGTGGACCTGTCCGGGGTGCAGAAGCATATATATGGATGTCACAAGCTCCACTGGTGATACTGGCATTCTGTGGGAGAATAAGGGAAAGGAGAAATCTAGCTTTCTGAAGAGTTTAATGCATGTGGACTTCAAAATAAGTAATTTCTGAGGTGGAATTTCAGACATTATTCAAGCGACGGCTTCTGGGACAGGCTGTGCATAGCTAGACAATCACCTGCAGGTCAACTACATTGCAACAACGCCTACACCTGGTTGGAAGCAGATGCTATGCATGGTAAGAGCCATCACGCGGAGGTAAGATGTGGCGATCTTGGACTGGGATGCACTGAAATCACTACTGGATTGGCTGATGACTGATGGAAAAGGGCAATGAAATGGCAGACATCCATATTGTTCACCTATAGAACAGAGGTAGTATTTTGACCTTTTTCAGTATACATCAGTTGTTTTATACTAAACACCTTTTTTATTTAGCCTTTTAAAATGTTAATAATGATAACAGTATGTCATTCTTGGTGGTGCCAGAAAGCTCTTTGGCTAAGTGAACCACAGTTTTAATAAACCTCAGCACTGCCATTAGTTGTAATTTGACTGACATTCTGAATGCTCTATGCAGAAAATCCACTTCTTGTTTCTACCTAGGTCAAATAATTTGCAATATTAAATATTAAACAGCCCACAATACTGGTGGATTGAGATAAAAAAAGAAGCACATAAAGCCTCAACTGCCAGGAAATTAACGTTTTCTTTTCCCTTATGTGCCTGTCTCCTCAAATAGTTTGAAAGTCTTCTTAAAAGTTCTAGATCTTTCATGAAACTTAATTTTATTTAAAAAATAGTTTTTCCATCTGAAATGACTCCACTGAATAACACGTTTTTATAATAGAAGCTACTACATTTTGTATTTTGGATGAAGAAGTTTCTTTTAATTTGAAGAGTTACATTGGCTGTGGAGCTTTTCTGAACTGAATCCCTTAACAATTATTTTTTGTCTTGACTTTCCTTTTTCCAGACTCCTTTGTTACTTGCCCTGTTTTTCAGATGTTACACGCATTCATCTAGACCAGAGCCTCCATGGGATAAGCAGAGTGAAACTCCATGGAGCTGAAGGTAGAAAAACCTTTTAAAGAAAACTGTCAGTCTGATTCTAGACTCTTGTATCTTTTCTACATTTTTTTTTAACTCTTGAAACCTTACTTACTCCTATTGCTTGCTTACATTACTTACTATTTCATTCTTAACCACTTTTTCCCTCTTCTTCCCCATACTATTTTGCTGTTGTGGTGCTTGTACCTTGCTAGGCAGCTGAACTCCACCACAACCGCTCTCTCACTCCCCCTTCTCAGATGAGGAGGGGAAGAAGAAAAGGAAAGAAACAACTCACAGGTTGAGAGAAGGGTAATTTAATTAAAGGAAAAAAATCATTAAGGAAAATTATTATTAATTAAATAATTTAACTAAAGGGGAAAAGGGAAAGGGGAAAAGAGAAAACAACAACAACAACAACAAAATAACAACAACAAAAGGCTGTGTGTGGAAGTGCAGAGGAAAGAAATTGCTCTCTACTTCCAACCAACGAGCGATGCTTGACCTCGTCCTTGAAGTTCTCTTCTAGCTCCAAGTGCAGAGCACAGCACTGTATGTGCTGCTGCAGGGAAAGTTAACTCCATCCCAGCCAGACCCAGCACAGCTCTTCAGCTAACTGCAATAATTTGGCCAGCTGTGGAAGCTACATGATTATACTCTTCTAAATCCAGCTTTGCACCAATAGTATTCACTTTAATAGTGAATTTTATCCACATGAGAATTATTGCACTGATATCAAATGGGCATTTTACTGACTGTACAGGTCCTTACTCTTGTATCTCTTATAATTTGGGGAACGCTTTTCTTGTCTTTCGTAGCATCTTTAAACTCTTAAGAAAATTCTCCTTGAAGTAAGCAGTTGGATACATATATTCATATTATGAAGAACATGATATTGCTGTATTGCTTTATGCTAAAGAGGAACTTCAATCTTTCTGATTAGGTTAGCTTTATTTAGCTGATTTCCTTTCCTAATTTATTTTAGCAGAGAGAACAGAAAGATACTCAGGAGGAAGCAGTGTTTGCATCTTACTGTCCACCTTGCAGAAGTGGCAAAAAAAAATTGTGAACAAACTGTTATTGTCCCTTCATGTAAACTTACCGGAAGGTACAGATTTAGAGAAAACAAAGTCAGAACTTTTCATAACTTTATGCAACCCCAAATTCTGCTCCAAAGTTCTCAAAGTTTGCGTTGTTTCAAAACTCTGCTTACATTTCTGTGCTTCACATCAAGTTTTTGCTCAGCCTGGTAGCTTTGAGATCAGGCAAATTGAAACACTGGAGAAGAATAATAGCATTGGACTTGCAATGCAGAATAATAAAATTGAAACTGTCAGAACCGATATGTCATTATATGATATGTTAACTATCTCCAGTCTATTTTATTTTGCCAAGGTTCCTTCTTTATAGTCCCTATTCTTTTTTTCCTGTGAATTATCTTTTATCACCTTCAAACCTCTCTGACACAAATTTGGATGTCACATGATTTTCTGAAATACATTACCCCCAAGATTAAATTAATATTTATCAAGGTCCTGAATATTTATATTGTTTTAAATAACCAGATCTTAAATACAAGCAAATATATTTCAAGTATAATTTATTCGTGTTCAAAAGGCCAGGAGAATGCTTACACGGAGTTTGTCGAGTTAAATGTCTGTTTTGAGAGCTCAGGTATTATTTAAGCGATTACTAGATCTTGTGCAATATGGGTGAAATTCATTGTTTGTATTTGCTTTTTGGATGTAGAACTGGACCTAGTCCTGTCTTTTGGAAAGGAGGTACATTTGTTGCTCAGGATAGTCTTTGAATACCTTGCATACTTTTCAGGTTCAGTGGCATCACAGTCTGATTTTGAAGCTAAGATACATGGCAAAACTGAAGAACTACATGGTTCTCCTTCATGAACAAATGAGATTTCTGCAGAAAAAAAAATAAAAACCTTATACATGATTTTATTTTTATTATCTTCTCTGTATAAAAGGTCCAGTGGTGGTCCCTTGGACTCTCAAACAGAGTTTTAAGTAGACATTTCTTCATGCCAATTTGTATTAATCTCTTTGTTTTGCTAAAGAACCACTAAGGTCTTAAGAGGAGTTTTGTTTAGTTTTTCTCCTTATTTGGAAATGTCCATTTAAATGGGAATGGGCCTGGAGAGATTGTGCTAGGTTCGCAGGTCAGCAAAATATCCATGGCTATGTCCACAAAGCCAAAAAAAAAAAAAATTAAAAGGGATAAAATACCACTGTGTTCCATGTCTGTAAATAATATTGCCAACCAAAGCTGATGAACACCTGAGATCATCTTGTCAGCTGACACCTGAAGCATGCTTCAGTGAGATAGCTCTGCTGAGCTTGACATAAGTAAGAATAGTTGCTTGGAGCAGATCAGACTGGATGTAACAACAGCCTTCCTGTTTTCCAAGAATACTGTGGAAAAAATAGAATAATATAATGCAAAACTACATTAGAACATTACTTTGTACTCAGACAGTAGGAACTAAGATTTGTTTCCAGTAATTGTGTTTCATTTTACATTCCTAGTTTTTCTTAAATTCATTGCACACAGATTCATAATATGTTCTCTAGGGATCATAGACGACATTTTACACAATCTAACATTGTCAGAAGTTTCCCACTAGCAATGTAAGTGTTAACCTGGTACCTTTCAGTAACTTCAGGAAAACTGTCTTTGCAAAGTCTTCTGGCAATGCAGTCTTGGGCACCATGCATCTTTTTTTATCTGCTAAGTTTTTATTTAGCCACATATTAGTTGTGGTTTCTTTGCTTGCTGGTAAGTACATTCTTCATTTCATTCAATGGTTTAGTACATTAAAATGTTGTCTTACAGATATATTTATTTCAAAATAATTAATCATACTGCACTAATGCTTGGCTCTTAAAAACATTAACTGGATGAGATCTTCAAAAATTTGTCTTCAAGGTTAGTCTTTCATGACATTAAAATAATAGAAGCTGAGTATTTTATTCAAATGTATGACGTTTGGTAGGTAATTTCTGTGGTCTCTGTGTTCCAAAGAATGTATTGGGCATAGTAAGTATAAGAATGATTAATGTCATGAAGGCCAACAAGCCAGAGATCACAGTGAGCATCTGACATGTGTTCCTCTCTGTCACATCTGCACAATTCTTGAGTTCCATATTTTGTAGCAATGAGAAGTGAGACTGTGGTCCAAGCTGCAAAAATACATAAGTAGTGGCAGCATATTGTAAAAGGGAACAGGTATTGCTGCTCAAAAAAAGTAACAGAAACTGTCATAGAGCATGTGGTGGGTTGACCTGGGCCAGCTGCCAGGCACTCACCCAGCCGCTCTCTCACTCTCCTTCCTCAACAGGATGAGGGAGAAAATAAGGTGAAAAGGCTTGTGGGTTGAGAAAAAGACAGGCAGATCAGTAACAGACTCGACTCAGGCAAAATTAATTTATGGTTGGATGGTGAGCAACATAACAAAAATACCTTAAAACATCTTTCCCAAACCCCGTCTTCCCCAGGCTCAGCTTCACTCCTTCATTCCCGACTCCTCCATTCCTGACTCCTCGATCTCCTCTGCCACAAGCAGTGTAGGGGATGGGGAGTGGGGGTTGTGGTGAGTTCATGACAATTCTTTGCTGTTCCATCCTCCCCAAATGCTTCCCCTGTTCCAGCATGGGCTGCGGTCCTTGAGGAACTGCTCCAGCAAGGGACTTCTCCACAGGCTGGAAGTCCTTCAGGATAAACCTGATCAAGCGTGGGTCCCCACAGGCCACAGTTCTTGTCAAGAGAAACCTGCTACAGTATGGTCTCTCCAAGGGCTGTCATGCCTTCAGGAAATAGCCACCTCCAAATCCACCTCCATGGGCTGTAGTGTGGGCATCTGCTCCACCATGGTCTTCGTGGGCTGTGGGGCAACTTCTGCTTCACCAGCTGAAGCACGTCCTCCCCCCTCCTTCTTCTCTGAACTTTCTGCTTGCAGGGTTGCTGTTTCTCACACGGCTTTGCCTCACTTACACTGCCATGTGGCATTTTGCCCTCTAAATACGTTATCGCAGAGGTGGCAGCAGGGTGGCTGCTGGACGCAGCCTTGCCCTGCGGCAGGGCCGCTGGAGCCGGCTGGAACCGGCTGTGTCCTTCAAGGCAGCCCGGGCCTCTCCTCACAGAGGCCCCCTGCAGCCCCTGCTGCCAAAACCTTGTCGTGTCAACCCAAAGCACTGCATTCAAGTTCAGTGTTCTGCTTTTGGAACTCCGTGGCTTACATCAGTTTTTAAAACGGCTCCGAATGAGAAAGGGCTGACCCCCGGACATCTCTCAGTGAGAGACGGGTACCTGGGGGTACAGAGTATCACCCTAATGCCACGAGATGTTTCTGAAACCCCAGATTTATTATGATTCACGTGGCAGTTGGACACTGTTATGACAATAAAATTCTACCATAGACTAATGAAGTATTTTCACAAATTACCTAAGTTAGAAAGCATGATTTGCACATCCTAAGTTGATCATTTTGCCAAGAAAACATTTCAAAGTCCAATAACTGCATTTTGCATGGAAAAAAAGGGCCCTTTGTTTTTCCTGAAGCCTGAAAAAAAGCCTGTTTTTCTGCAAATCTATTAAAAATGTGTTTCTCTCAATTTAGTCTACTATCTCCCATTCCATTTCATTTAGGTTTGTTGACACTTCAGATTTCATTTTTTTTGTGTACTGGCTATCTAGCATTCCATTAAAACTATAACTCTAGTTTAAAAGACGCGGCTATTAAAATATAAAGATTTTATCGGATTAAGGATAATGTAGATTCTTAGGCCTGGTAACTCATCTAATCCGGGAAACAGACGTTTCAGATTTGTCTTCAAGCTATTGTTACGTGAACAGGGGGACAAAAAGAGACTTTATAGTTTAAGCATTCCTGCATAATTAGGATTTATTCTCACAGTTGGTAGCTGGAAACCAAAAATCTTGAAAGTACTTATCTTAAGGTACAATAAACCTAGCGACGGGAAGTAATTTACTGGAAAAAAAAAAAAACGGAACTTGCATCCTGGATTCTTCCTCTGAATTGTTTTCCAATATTATAGCACTTAACTCTCCACATGTAATACATGATTTATACAATGCATAACATGTAATTTGTATATGACCATATAATAATATGTCTCTGTCAGCCTGCAGTATATACTCTTAATACCTGATTCTCCTCTCAGTTTGCATTTGTAAAACTGTAAATTTAGCCTGAGTTACAAGTGCGTACTACTCCTTGTGGGAGGTATATACAGTATTTAATATCTGTGTCAATTTATGCTTATCTTTTAGGTATGCGTGTAAGTGAAGAGTAAAATAGAATCAGCAACGCAAAAGATCTGATGTTACTTTAATTATTTGGCATTATAAAATCAAAAATTCATCAACTTTTTCTGAAATGTAAAAACAAAGTATTCAGCAAACTTGAATCGAGAAATGCCCCTGAGTGTTCTCAGCAAGTAGTTTATCTGAAAACATGTACTTTGGTATGAAAAATACTATTTTAATTTGCTTTTGAGTTAGAAAATGATTTCAGCTTAATCTGCTCTGCACCTTAGTTAGGAGCCATGACTTCTGACTGAATCCTGTTCAGAGAAGAAGAGGAGGCATTTCCTGGAGGCACATAAATATCTCTTTGATGTGCATAATTTTCATTAATTTTGTGAGAGACTGAAGAACAATGTATTTGCAAGCAAATGGGTGGAGCTGGGACAGGAATAAAGATGACCCAGTTTCTTTCTAGTGACTAGCTATAGTGACTAGCTATGGTGAGCATATCTTGATGTAATTCCAAAAGAAGGAGAAAGAGTCACTTTGCAGTTCTGGCAGGTCCTGACAAGACCTTGTAACAGAGACATGGGAGGGCACAAACTGTAAACGAGAAGTTACCTGAGCTAGTTGGTGAATGTGCACTACAGAGATCTGAGCAACCCAGTATGTACAAGGCCTTGTTTCTACCTGATAGCATCAAAGAGTGAGCTGATTTCAATTTGGGAGCAGAAAATGAAGGAAAGTGTTCTGATCTAAAATCATCAGAGAAAGCAGGGGAAGAATGATTCTCACTTCGCAGACAATGAAGTGCAAGGAAGCATGATTTGCTCATGGTCTTACAGGAAATGTGTGGGAGAACAGGAGGGATTATTTGTCCCTCCTGACTCCCAGCCCTGCGTCTGGGCGTAAGAACATTCTTCTTCAGTTATGGTATGTATTCCTGAGTGAAACAACTAAGATTTCTCCAAAGAAATACTTATTTACTCTTCGTTGATTAAAAATCTGCCACCACTCTATGCCGAAACTTGACGTATATCTTATTAGAAGCTTGACAGCCTTAACCAATCCCTGAATATTCCTCCCTGTCACTGAATTATTTAAGCAGTAATGAAAAAGAGAGGCTGGGAGCTAATACTATTACTTTCAGCTACAACTTTGACCAAGAGTGACAGATAATGACATTTTTGCAGATGAATAAACGAAGATTAACAGAGATACAGCTGTGAGGATTAAATAATCTATAGTCTCAATTGGATGGAGAAAATGCTCAAGAAATGTGGTGGGAACATATAATAAGCATCTTGCAGAATGATTGTCAAAGATTAACCATGTTTTTAATTACAAAGCCTGGCAATTCATCCAGGTTTAGCTTAATAATAAGTTTGATGTTTCACTTCAGATACATTACAGAATGATGTGGGTTATCCCATATAAACAAGTTAGGTACCTCTGTCTCCCACAGGAGCAATCAGTAAGTGTAAAGGATGAGGAAGTCCTCACAAAGTTTTCCATAGGGAAAAGAAAGCTATGAAAGGCCATTACAATTACAGACTGTATAGAAAGCCTCTGTGGATAAATTCATTAAGAAAGGCAAACATTAATTCCCCAGGCATACCCACACCCTATTCATGGATTTTCAGGCTGGTTGCATTTGCTGCAGAGTGCAGGATCAAGAGACCTGATGATACCCCTTGAATCATAATTCTTTGTGAAAGGATGCTACCCGTTTGTGTGTGTGTGTGGTTATCACAAACTACAAGATTTTCAGATGTAAAATTGCATTTTGAATTGTACTAATGCTATTGTTCCATAACAAATAACTGTGAAATGGCTAAATACACCTGAGCTTTCTCACCAACAGAGATTACGAAGAAGGTGATTATCAAGAAACTCAAACCCTATATATGTGTGAAGCAAAAATCAATGTCTGTTGCCCTGGTTTCATGACAAAGTAAGCCATTACACCACCTCCTCTGCTCTTCTCCCTTTGCCCTTCTCCACGGGTCCTTCTCCCCTTTTCACATCGTGTGCTGCTTTGCACCAGCAGAGCCCACTTGGTGAATCAGGGTTGCTCACAAGGGTAGTGTTAACCTCGGTTCGTGCCTCAGCCCAGGTGGTGAGGAACCACACAGGATGCTTCGCGTGAAGAGAGCAGGACAGCTCATGGCAGGAGCAGGAGCCAGAAAGGGTGGGGGTGCGGCAGGGCTGCTCCTTCCAGTGGCAGTCTGGGCCTGAAGTGCTCATGGGACTGCTGTGTCAGTTAATGCAGTCATTTCCTGTTCTAAATTTAGTTCAAAGTGGTAATGCCAGATATTGCTGTGTGGTAACTGCTAGTGAATTCCTCCCTTTTGAAATAATGAGCACCAAATGTGCAGCTAGTGAAACATTTGTTGCTATATATTCAAATTATGTTGAAGGATCGGTCACAGAAGAAGGTATGTTCTTACTAAGCCCATGACACTTCTTTTCATTTCATTTTTGATGATGAAACTGTGTTACGTCTTTCTCAGCATGCGGTGGTTATGTCTCAATATTTAGTAATCGGGCTTTTTGTATGGAGATTCACTTTAGAAGGAACACGATGTCACCTTAAAAGAGTTGTACAAACCCCTGCATTCTGTTGATGTATGTGTGGGTGATTGGAAGGTGGCTGAGTTCCTAGTCTCATCTGCGTGCCATAGATACACAACCCAAAGAAACAGTGCCTAACTTGCAAACCCCGTAAAGCACTCCTGGGTGCAGAGAAACCTTGCGATCTGCATGAGAGGAGAAATCAGGCAGAACCTGATGCCAAAATAGAACTAGTTCACTGATTTCTAGACATCCAAAAAACAGAACAACACTATTTTTGATTGTGTGAGATAGTGTGCTCTAGTTCACAGGTGGCAGAAAAAAAAGAAGTGGAAAGAGAAAATGCGTATTGTTCCAGACTTCCTGTCTCAAGACATCTGGGCCTTTATTATGATTGCTTAAGTCAGTGGTTCCCAAAATGAGGTTACAAATCAGTGAAGGCTTACCAGAACATTGTACGAAGTTAGAAAAACATATGTATATTTAGGTTAATAGATTTAATAATCTATATTAGATTATTAAATTAAAATATTTGTGATAAAAGCACATGGAGGTTAATCATAATTTGAGCCTGTCTTCTAGTTTGTGGACACAGACATACGAGAATGCTTACAGGAGCCAGTGGTTTCTTAGGGAGCTATTGAAAATCTTTCAGTTAATTCACAGTAAAATCACTATATCTAAATGATACGGTATCCACCTCAGGGTTGTTTTTCTTTTTTCCTCTTTAAGTGCCAGAATGACGGAGAGATGACTGAGACCCTTCTGATCCTTCAGCAGATACAGACTTCAGGAGCTCATCATCTGTGGGGACTACCTGAGTCCTGCTAATGCTGGTCTGTACCCAAAGAACTCTGCCCTACTGTATTTGGGCAGATTGTAATTCTGTCTGGATTTCCTTGTTGCTGAACTAAGAAGTGGTTGGTTGGGAATCTTGTGTAAAGCCTGTTTTTATCTATTTGAATCATCGCATGTTCCTGGAAAGGTAACAACCTTAGTAATGTATTTTTTCATGTATGGCCCTAGCCACACAGTATGTACACAAGAAATCAAAAGCAGAAAGGATTAAAGACAAGGAGCCATTGGGAAAACAGGTTAGAGCAGATCAGAGGCAAGGAGGCTACCTGAGATAAGTAGGCTCCAGGGAAAACTTACCCTTCGCTCCCACGTTCACAGTCCACAATGTGCTGAATCTTGTGTGGGGAGAGACACTACTGCGACCTGCAGCTGTTCAAGCAGAAATGCAGTACTGGGAGGCCAGTTCGTCCTCACCAAGAAGAGTTACGCTTCCCAACTGAGGTAGTCAGCATATGGATTGATGCCAGATGCCGAAAGACAGCAAGGGCCTACATCTGCAAGCAGATGAAAAAGGTGCGTCCTGAGGCATAATCATACTCAAGAAGTTAAGGCCATGGCCTAGTGTAGCAAGCCTGAACACTTGGTCCAATGGGTACCAGGACTAGGATAGACCTCAGTTACTAAAGTTTAAAAAAAGGTGTATGAAACTTCAGCATGGAGGTGCGCAAATAGCTAGAAGTCCTACACAAAAGATCTATAGACAGTATCAAATGCCCTAGTTTTCTATTAAATAATAATATCTTTATGTTTTGATGACCTTCCTGTCTCCCAAATTAAGAGTTTTTAACAAGTGAATTTTGCAAGCTTTCTTTTCAATAACTGATGACAATTCCAAGGGGTATTGTGAAACTTACTTGGGATCTGAATAAAATACAAAATAGTTTATTTCCAGTGTATTCCAATTATGACATCTTCTTGGCTCAGTGGTATCTAATAGTGCCAAGATAACTTCTAACATTTTTTAAATAATTGCCTGATTTCACAATAGTATCTAAAGTCATCTCATTTTTCTTGGACAACTGCCCGTGATTTTTCTACTGACAGAATAATGACCTAACTGCACGTGTAACATATGTTGCCTGCTTAGAAATTGTATTGAATGCCTTGCTGAAACCCACCATCTCGAATTAGTTACGGACTTGTTGGAAACTGGGGAAATTGTCTTACATACAGGATAGGTTTCCTCCCATCAGCAGAGTTCATTTCTCCAGCAATGATAGATCTTCAGGTATTTCTATGATTATTTGTGCATACCAGTCAAGCAGGAGCACCATCAATCTGATCCAAAGATTAAGCAGAACTGATTTCCAACCTCAGAGCCACAAGAAGGTTAAACAAGTCAAGTTCTTTAGGCATTTTCACTTGGTAAACGAGTAATTCTAGCTTCTAAATGAAACAGGCAAGGTAACTGCTGTGGTAATTTTTGCAGAGGTGAGTGCCATACTCTGCTGCATACTGGTATGACCTGTCAGCTCTGCAGGCCCCTGGTGTTAGGCGTATAAACAAAGATGAAATGCCTCTGAAATGCCAAGTGCCTGCTCTTGTCATTGACCAACTCACATGCAAAAAGGAGGCTGTTTTGACATCTAAATCCAGATATGGATGCCCAAATCTATTCTATCATAGGAAGTTAATTGAAAATTCTGGCCACAGTCTGCAAAGCACTTTCTGCTTGTTTGTAATTTTAGGATTTTCAGGACTTTAGGGCTGAAAGGGTTTAAACTATCCAGCCCAAAGAAGAACATTTTGGTTCCATTAACTTATCAGACACACTTTAAAGGGAGATAAATCATGTGAGCTAGCTGAACATTGTTTAAAGCAGGCAATAAGTAGTGATGAAACCGCTAGATATATTTAAGGCTTCTAATTAATTTGGACAACATTAAGAAAATCTAAAATTTTAAGCATAGTCTTCATTTTAACTTGGTTTGCTAATTCAAAGAATTCATCTAATGATTAAAAGGTTTAAAAGTCTTTTTAGGCATGTTAATTGTATTTCACTTTTTATCTAAATGCACTTTAACAAAACTGAACAATAAAAAACCCACCAACCACCGGAAAGGAAATGTTCCATAGAAAACTTGCAGTAGTTCCTCTTCTGTGTGCCATCAGCAGTTCTGTCTGACTGCTGGGGTCAGCAGTGAGGGGAGCATTTAGGAACATGGGGTGATTTTGCAGAGTTTTATACGCTGTCTTATCTTCCTCTAGTCTAGAGATCATCATCACTTTCTGTAATTTACATTTTGGTCAACTGAGAGCATTGTATAATTATTTTAGAAACATTACATGTACAGCTTCTTTGTTGATTGCTGCCGAAGTTCCCAAGAACATGCAGGGAGGAAAATCACTTCATGCCTTTTTGTGATCACATTGGTGAAGTGTCAGGGAAAGTGATTATATGATTTGAAATTTCAAAAATCCATTTGATTTAAGAAAGGGCTTAGCATGCTGCAGCTTTCTACTAAATAAAATGGTGACTGCTAAAATACTTTGCACTTTCATCAATGTCTTTCTAGCTGTTTATTTTCTAGCAAGTTACCAGCACTGTCCATTATGTACAGTAAAAAGTTTGTAAAAATAATTTTCCATTTCTAAAACCAAACACATCAGTTTTGAAACATGATTAGGTTACGGAAGTAAAGCATCCCATAACTACTGAAGAAAATATTTTCGGAGACTCTGTGGTGTTTCTGGTTACATCAGGATATGTAAATAAAAGCACTAAGCCAATATCAAAATATTGAAACAAGAATATTGCCATATGAAGGAAAAACTATTACATGAGATCACAGACACTGTAATTATCAAATCATATTTACAAGCTGAATGTGCCAACTTCAGTTCTTGTTTCTCTGAAGCTATTAAAATTTCTGCGTCACATGCACAGCTGCAGAACTCCAGCCCCTCATTGATTTCGGGAGAGGGAGATTTCAGCCTCTCCACTTAACTGGATGTTTTACTCCAGAACTTCTGAAAATAAACACATAGTCGAAGTTCAGTTTTAATAATCTCAACACATCCACTTCTTTTGGAAAGGTATACCCAGGAGAAACAGTGTAAGAGCCTAGTCTGACATTTTTAGTGGTGGTGTGTCAGCTTTTCCATTCTAAGGCCTTACTTTGAGGTGTTTATTAATAAATTGTAATGTTTGGCAGAGAAGCTTTTAACACTGAGGAGATTTTTTTTTTCTTTTTTCCCTAAATAAATAAATATTAAACTAATACAACCATTCATCGTTGCAGGACGCAGACAAAGAAATTAAGTCTGTGGTTCCTATCTGCTCCAAGCTGATCGCCTAAAAAAAAAAAAAATGTAGTTTTAACACATTTTAAATCTCTCTGGCCTTTCGTGTGCGCTAAGATATTTAAGAGCTGGAGAAAATGGAAGAGCCCCAATGGCAAGACTGAAAGCTAATCGCTTTCGTAATAAGAAGTGATTCCATTCATTTGTAACGAATTAAATTGTAATGATAATATAAAATCATTAATATGTTCAACGCGCATTCGCTCTTCAGAGTGAAGCAGCACCTGGAGGGGGGCCCAGAGCCCGCCTGTGCTGTCTGGGTTAGGAACGTGTTTTCTTGAGGCCTGGGAGCCGCCGCGGGCTCTGGGATGCATTAGGGAGTGGCGTGGCGGCGGCCCCACAGCTGCATCTCGTCCCGTTTTCCTTGGACCGCGCCGCTGCCTTCGCAAGAGCCAGCCGAGGGTGGGGTGTCCCAGGCGCTTCAAACCCTGGCCTGCCCCCGTGCTCTCCCAGCCAGAGCAGGGCTTTTCAACACCTACTTAGTGTCAGCGTGAGCTCTCCCGGGCGGGCCAGCCGAGAGGATGCCGCACGCTCGCCTCTGGCTCCGGGCTCTGCTTCTGCTGCGGGGTGGCTCAGAAGGATGCTCCAGCCACCACCTGCTAGCCGGACCCGCTCACCGGCCAGCCCCTAAAAAATAACATCTGTAGGTGCTGGAGGAGCGGCTCGATGCCGTCAGCCACACGCTACGTGGCTGCTGCTGCCGACAGCGATGTTTTGGTAGGAACTCACAGCTGGGGCGAAGGGGGAAGGAGGGAACGTCCCCGTCAGCCACAGCGTGACCTCCAACCAGCCCCATGAGCGAGGAGGCTCAGCCCAGGGTTTTTCTCATCCAGCCTTTCCTAGCCTCACGCAGAAGGCCTCAGGGAAGGAATGCACTGCAGTTTTGTCTGGATTTACCACAACAATCAGTTTTTGAAAAGCCGCTGAAATGGGTGTGTAAAAAAGCATCAACAGTGGACGTCAGGCTGAAGGATTCTAGAGACTAGACTTTTTTTTTTTTCCAGATATTTTTAATGGTGACAGAGGGAAAGCCACTGACCTATTTTTGCTCTCTACCTGGTCACACAAATGTGGAGCACTGTGGCCCACGCGAGCATTGTACAAGCAGGTTCTTCTGATGTTTCCTCAAGAGTGCAAGTAAATGTGACAATTCAGGAAGAAATAGTGTAGGAAACCCAGTCCTCCAGCCTGAAAATACCCCTAGCCTATGACATGTTTATTCTGTTACGTCATATATTCAACTAGCAATTTGAAAGAAAGTAATTACCTCGTCTCCATGTTTTTAGACCGACACAAGGAAGCGAAAAGACAACGCTCTCTGAAGAAGTCGGGGATACACAAAACTTTATCAGGCTGGCTCCAGGAGAGCCCAGAGACCTTACAGGCTTCTGTATACTTTAGGACCGGCCAATTTATTTTCCAAACATCTCTAGAAAGGCGGGGAATCATTTCACCTTGGGCAGGCTACCCAGTGTAATATATACATATACTGGTTTGTGCTATCGATGGTGTTATCATACAGCCTTAGCTTATATCTGTTCTCTCTCCTGGCCTTTCTTCACCACATTTGCTTACCTTTAATGCTTTCTTATCTGAAGTTGTAGCTCAATTGTTCCCCTGGGGCAGTGCTCATTCACCAGACAATGTTGCTAACTCCCATTAAGTACTATTTAAAGTCAAGGTAGGCGGCCATCAGCTGATACTTGAGCTGACGCTTGAACAAGGGATGTTGCTTAGCCCAGCACATTTCAGGTGGGTCGCCTGCGCTGCTGGTCAGATCAGGCTGCAGCTCTCTCCCTGCCAGGCTTGCTCACACTCCCACTAAGCTAATTCAAGTGAATTGAGATAACTGCTGGACACGCAGAATACTTCTGCTGTTGTCAGATCCAGCTATGAGGTTAGTGTGCTTTTGAGGCAGGGTTTGTCGCAAAAAGATCTTCTTCCTACCTGTGAATAATTCACAAGTTCATCGTGATCACTGTAAACGTATTTTGCTATCCCTAAGGTTGTGCCAAAGAGCTTAGGAAATACATTTCATTTCTTTCTTTCTTTTTTTTTTTTTTTCCAGAGTATTTTTTTTGACTATTCACTGCTAATGGTATGTGATTAGTCACTATGTCTAAAAACTTTTTTCTAGTTGACTGCCCAGATGCCTGAGAGCTTTAAAACAGGAGAAGGAATGATGATTATCAAATCCTGAATAATTGAATAATTGACAAAATTTGTGTTCTCGGAAGAGTTTCTTGTTGCTGCTAGTGTACCTTAGAACATGTACTCTGTAAAACAAGACACCCGCTCATGCACCGGAACATATCTGAAGTTACATACCACCGATAAAGAAGTTTAAGTTACAGCTGAAGTTACTTAAATTAATATTTTTATCATTTTACTTTAGGTTAAAAAATAATAAAAAAATTGTTTTATAACACACCAATACCAATGCTCCTTGTCTTTCCATCAGAATGTGCACAGCCAGTTTGGGTGTTCCCAATTTCGACTCAATGGCTTGCTCATGTTGATTACATAATGACACATATTTCCAGGGCTATGGTTGGGTGCAGGTGCTAAGATCAAGTTCTTGGTGTTTTGATTCTCAGGAGGATCCTCAGAAAATGGAGCATCTGGGGTTACATTTATAATTATAAATCATGCGATGAGATCATCATAAGTCTCTTTGTTTTCATAATAACAGCACGTAACATTTTAAAGCACGTAGATTGTATACTTGAAAATTCATTTAACAGGAAACATTCCAACATAAAATGTCCTAAATGTTTTTAAAACACTGCTTTTTTGTATACTTGGAGGTTGTTTTACAGTCATCTCTCCTCTTCTTTTTTTTTTTTTTATAGGCAACTCCTTAATGAATTATTTCCAACACTTTCCAAAGAAAGTATATGAACTGAATTGCAAACAAAGGCAATACCTAAACTATGCACTAATGGAAGAATCTTTGTTTAATAAGTGAAATTAAAGCATGAAAAATCTGTAGCCACTTTACTATTCTCTAAAAAAACTACAATTTTTATTGGCATTACTACCTTTTTTTTCTTATTAAGGAAATGGGAGTTTGTACACAGTACTGTTTGCTCTACATGATACAACTGGAAATAATAAGCTAGTGGCTAAATATTTACTTATTACATTCTTCCCCTATATGCTATTCACCAAGTCATGTGACTTGCAGTTTTACATAGGAAGATGATCAATGATTAACTACAGGTTATCAAATTCCCTGGACAATACCACAGAGATTTCTGCAAAAAGGGTTATATTTATTAGAGACGGGTACACACACAAAGATTATTTCCTCTTTTTTTTAGGTGAATTCCTTCTGGGTCCAACATACTGTTTTCTTCCATGTTTTTTCTTTTCTACAGCATTTAGTACATACAGAAAACTGATAGTTTGTGTGACAGAATATCTAAAACGCTCACAAAATCTTGTTCAAAGTAAAAATACTTTCTCACAAAACCCTAATATTTCCAGTCTAGATAATTGTTTAGGCTTTCAGTATCCTGAAAAATTTCTATTTTCCTTAAGGATGGCAAGTGTTTTCCACAAGATGTTTTGTTCATCCATCAGTTTTTCTGTGGGAAAAAAAAATAAAATAAAAGAAAGAACCAAAGAAAGCAACCAAACAAAAGCTTTCGTGAACATTTCAGGCCCTGGAGAGGGTAAGAACAGCTGATAAAGGGAAAGGTGTGCCTCTCTGCCTGACTCACCTCCAGCACGCAGGGACTCCTGTGCGTTCAGTCATGGCCACCTCGATCGTGTTCCTGTATGCAAAGATAGTTCTGCCCCGAGCTGCACCAGTCCTGCCGGGAGGCACGGTGGTGGCGAGGGCAAGTGGAAACAGCAATGTGTCTTGGGGAAGTGTTGAGGGAACGTTGGTGCAGATGAGTGACGGAGCCGCACAGAACTGAGGAGGGATTTGCTCCTCTGTCACATGCCAGCTGGCTCCTCTGTGCCACTCCATCGGGTGGAAAAACTGAATGTGCTCCGCATCATGGGGCAGGGGAAAGGCCTCCACTGAGGTAGGAAGGGAATATATAGGATTAGCCTCACCTCAAATTTTCCCTCTACTCAGCATTGGTGAGACCAGACCTGGAGTACTGTGTCCAGTTACGTGCCACCAGAACAAAAGGAGACACGGGCACACTAGAAAGAGTACAATGTAGGGCCACCAAGATGCTCAAGGGACTGGGGCACCTCTGTGAGGAGAGGCAGAGAGAGCTGGGACTGCTCAGCCTGGAGAAGAGAAGGCTCAGAGGGAATCTCATCAATGTCTATGAATACCTGAAGTGATGGTGCACAGAGGACAGAGCCAGGCTCTTTTCAGTGGTGCCCAGTGCCAGGACAAGCAGCAATGGGCACAAACTGGAGCCCAGAAGGCTCCCTCTGAGCACCAGGCAGCACTTCTACACTGTGTGGGTGATGGAGCCCTGGCACAAGCTGCCCAGAGGGATTATGGAGTCCCTGCCCTTAGAGATCTCCAAAAGCCACCTGGACGTGGGCCTGGGCAGCCTGCTCTGGTTATACCCCCTTGAGCAGGGAAGTTGGACCAGGTGACCTGAAGAGCTCCCTGCAATCTCAACCATTATGTGATAAATAATGGCAGCCCACAGAGCATGACGAAGAGCTCAGTGTATCCTTCCTTGTACACATCCTCCTGAGAAGTTCATTTGCCATTAAGTATGTGCAGGACCAACAGTTGCACTGTGCATCTATTAGTTATCCATTCACTGTGTCAGGTACTTCACTGACCAATTTTCCCTAGTAATCTAGGAGCAAATTATCATATTTTTATTTATTTATTTATTTATTTTTGATGTAGTGATCTGTGGGAAAGTCAAAACTTAGATTTACTTCATTTCCTGGTCAGGGTGCATGCTTCACTCACTGATATATGTATAACTCTAAACCGCTATACCACTCCATGTACTTCATGGAATATTTTGTCTGAAGCCCAGTTAACCTCTTATTCACATAATTTCATCCTCATTTAAAAGTCAGGGCAAAAGATACAGTGGCAGGAACACATTTACAGACTTATACAAAGTGAAAATAAAACACATTTCATATACCACTATAGATGCACAAACATTTTAACATACCATGCTAAACTACCTCTAATCTTATTCCTAAAGAGATCGCTCCACATCTGCTGTCATCACAGCAGTCTCTGTGCCACAACTGCAAATGAACTAGAGATGACAAAGATGAGGCTGAAGTAAGTATATTGCTTCCTCAGTGATTTCTACATTATATATTGTCATGTCATTTCCAGGAGAGAAAGAATACTAAAAATACCTGGAATTAAAAATAATAAGTGATAAATATAAAATCAAATTATTTTAGAGGCTGCAGGAAGAAAACAGGAAGTCACAAAATGTCATGTAGAATTCTAGGTATTTACAGAATTAATGGACTTAAAAAAATAAACATAAATAGAAAATATTAACATAGTAGTGGATTAAAGTATTGGAGAATGTAGTATAAGAAATACTCCACACTAGCAGTGGTGTGGAAGCAACGTACTATTTTTAAGTGCATTATATTGATTTTGCATTTCAGCACTCCACAAAGACTCCTACCATCATTAGGTTATAAAATAAGCATGCAAGAAAACAAAGGAACATAATCCTGAGTTGAGAAGTTGCAAACTAAAGGCATAATATTAATACATTAGGCACTCTATGACATCATGTGCGTGAGCAATCCCCCTGAATTTAATAAGAATTTTGGTATTTGAAATCATTTTAGCATATAAAAACATTTTAAACACTCTTTTAGATTCTTTACTATATCTGAACTTTCTTATTCAGCAACATCCTAATATGGGACACATATATAGGCAAACAGTCAAGCAATGCTGTTTTAAGATAGACTCAATGCTGCATTATAAAATTTAAAAAAAAAAAAGAAAGAAAGAAAAGAAAAGAAATTTCCCTCTCCCATACAGAGAGAGATTCATCCTTGAGGTTATTGAAGCAGTGTCAGGCAACGTGGAAGGAATACAGGGACACTGTTCGTGTTTGTAGGGAGAAAATTAGTGTGGCCAAAGCTCAATTACAGTTGAAGCTGGCCAGGTCTGTGGGAGACAATAAAAAGGATTTTTTAGATATGTGAGCAGAAAAAGGAGGACCAAAGAAAACATATGTCCACTACTTGATGGGGAAGGTCACCTCACAGACAAGGACATGGGCAAAGCAGAGATGTTTAATGCCTTCTTTGCGTCCATCTTCAACGCTGATGATGGGCTTCGGGACCCAGGGTGCCCTGAGCTGGAGGACCATGACGGTGGGAATGACAAACTCCCAACCAACCCTGAACATGTGCAGAATTTGCTGCTCCACCTGGATCCATACAAGTCCATGGGTCCAGGTGGGATTCATCCCAGGGTGCGTAAAGAGCTGGCTGACATCTTTGCAGGACCTCTCTCAATTATTTTTTAATGGTCTTGGGAATCTGGAGAGGTCCCAGTAGACTGGGAGCTGGCAAATGTTGTACCAATTTTCAAGAAAGGCAAGAAAGAAGACCCTAGTAATTACAGGTCTGTCAGTCTCACGTCAGTGCCTGGTAAAATTACGGAGAATATTATCCTTGAAGTTATTGAAGCGCACCTGGGGGACAATGCAGTCATTGATCCCAGCCAACATGGGTTCACGAGGGGTAGGTCCTGTTTAACAAATTTCCTTTTATGATAAGATCACCCATCTAGTCGATCAAGGGAAACCAGCTGATGTGATCTTTTTGGACTTCAGCAAAGCTTTTGACACAGTTTCCCATAGGATCCTACTGGACAAAATGTCCAGCATACAGCTAAACAAAAACATCATACTATGGGTGAGCAATTGGCTATCGGGCAGGGCTCAAAGGGTTGTGGTAAATGGGGCCACATCAGGCTGGTGGATGGTCAGTAGTGGGGTCCCTCAAGGCTCCATTTTAGGGCCAGTCCTCTTCAATGTTTTTATAAATGATTTGGATGTAGGACTAGAAGGTGTTTTGAGCAAATTTGCCAACGACATCAAACTTGGAGGAGTTGTGGACTCGGATGAGGGTGGAAAAGCCTTGCAGAGAGATCTGGACAGACTGGAGAGCTGGGCAGTCACCAACCACATGAAGTTTAACAAGAGCAAGTGCCGGGTCCTGCACCTGGGACGGGGCAACCCTGGCTATACATACAGACTGGGCAATGAGACGCTGGAGAGCAGCCCCGCAGAGAGGGATCTGGGGGTTGTGGTTGACAGCAAGCTGAATATGAGCCAGCAGTGCGCCCTGGCAGCCAGCAGGGCCAACCGTATCCTGGGGTGCATCAAGTACGGCATCGCTAGTCGGTCGAGGGAAGTGATTGTCCCGCTCTACTCTGCGCTGGTGCGGCCTCACCTCGAGTACTGTGTGCAGTTCTGGGCACCGCAGTACAAAAAGGATATGAAACTGTTGGAGAGTGTCCAGGGGAATGCTACGAAGATGGTGAAGGGCCTAGAGGGGAAGACGTATGAGGAACAGCTGAGGTCACTTGGCCTGTTCAGCCTGGAAAAGAGGAGGCTGAGGGGAGACATCGCGGTCTACAGCTTCCTCACAAGAGGGAGTGGAAGGAAAGGCGCCAATCTATTCTCTTTAGTCACCAGTGATAGCACCCACAGGAATGGTGTCAAGCTGAGGCAGGGGAAGTTTAGGCTAGACATCAGGAAGAGGTTCTTCACCGAGAGGGTTGTCGTGCACTGGAACAGGCTCCCCAGGGGAGTAGTCACTGCACCAAGCCTGTTGGAGTATAAGAAGCGTTTGGACTGTGCACTTAGTCACATGGTCTAAAATTTTGGGTAGACCTGTGTGGTGCCAGGAGTTGGACTTGATGATCCTTATGGGTCCCTTCCAACTCGGGATATTCTATGATTCTATGATTCTATGAGTCCTTCTAGCACAAAGGAGTTACAGCAAGTTCTGGGAGCTTTAAGTTACTGGTGTAAACGTATAGCTGTTTTTCCTCTCATTGTCTGTCCCTTATACAATCTGCTTAGAAAAGGGAAATCATGGGACTGGGATAAACAGCACGAGGATGCATTAGAATTATTAATATAGGAACTGATGTTATTTCAACAGCTAGGTCTCTGACACCCAACCAAACCTATCCACGTAGAATGTGATTCAGTGAGCATGGTTCCCATTGTGATCTCTGGCAAAAGGGACCAGAAGAACTGGAGAGACTACTAGAGTCTAGCTCCCACTCTTTCAATGACACTGAAATGAGATATTCAGATCTTGAAAATGACTCGCTGTCCCTAGTGTGAGTGGTGAAGCAAGCAAAACAGATAAGAAGAGAACAGAGCGCGATTGTTTAGGGTCCTTGCCATCTCCTAGATGCGGTCCACAAGGGTACGGTACCACCCACAGCATTACCCAGAAACACACAGTCTGTACATGATATGCCTATCTGTAAGGTATCAGTGAAATTCTGCCTATTACAGAAGGCAATGTTAAGGTATCCAAATTGCAGAAAGACATAAACTATTTTACTATTCCAAACCCTGCCAAACAAGCCATCTCTGATTCAGGAGAAGTGAAACTGCACTGTGCAGTTCCACAAAAGCAAATGCTGAGACCTGTGCCTGGAGAGGAGAAATCTCGTGTACTAGTAGATGCTGGAAGCCAGATGGCTGGAAGTGATGTTTGCAGAAAAGGTACTGGGGATCCTGGTAGACCCCGTCCCTGGGGTTGTTCAAGGAAATGTTGGACGTGGTGCTTAGGGACATGGTTCAGTGGGTGACATTGGCAGTAGGGTGATGGTTGGACCAGATGATCTTGGAGGTCTTTTCCAACCTGAATAATTCTGTGATTCTGTGTTACACTCATGAGAGGCTAGAGCCTGAGCTGGAAAACATCACGTGGAAAAAGGTAGATAAGGCTGCAATTTGCAAGGTCCTGCAGTTTTGCCTCCTAACCTAACCCATAACAGTGGCCTAAAAGAAAGCTGGAGAGGGACTCCATCAGGGAGTGTAGCAATGGAACAAGGAATAATGGCTTTGAAGGAATGGAGGGGAGATTTCGATTAGATGTGATGTGAGGAAGAAATTGTTCACTCAGAGCACAAAGCGCACATGGGAATTAGGGCTGAAGATGCATCTTGCTTCTGTTCTTTTCCATAAATTAATTTTATTTACCTAAAAACTAGTGTTAACAATAAACCAAGGGCACAGGATGGCAGGTGGAGGGCAGTCCCTGTGGCCGAGGGGCAGCCCTTCTCTCTGGCAAGCCAAATGGCCCAGGGGAGACAGCCCCAGAAAAGGGGCCCTCAGCCACCCCAACCCTCCTCCTTCTTCCACGTGAGGGCATCTTCCAGGCCACCCCCAACACAGCCACCTTTGGCCACGCATGGGCCACTCCATCACAGAGGCTTGCTGAGGTCACAGGGGCCACCACTGCCGCGCCTTTGCTGCAGGCCCTATAAAACAGGACCCCTGCAGCTGGCCCACCACTCGCTGAGCTTCTAGGCCCTCTGACAGCCAACTTGTGTGGCAGGAAGGAGAGCTGAAGCAGCAAAGCGAGCAGCAGGCCTCCTCGGTGTGAGGACAGCGATGCAGTCCAAGGAAGCACCGAGAAGGAATCCACCCAACAAGAAGGAGACGTGTCAAGGGCAGAGGCATAGCGCCTGCGGCACAAAAGACACCAGTGCCCAAGGGACCTCTGGTGCACATCCCACAGACACTTACAGGCGGTACCACTGGCACCGCAACGACGCAGGGAACAGGCCGCCCCCTCAGCCATACAGCGACAGGGGGCCTGGGCCTTCCCAATGGCACAACGGTGGCGTGGGGCGAAGGCAGGAGTGTCAGATGGACAGCCGCGGGGAGGAGAGGCGACTACCCCGGCATGCCTCTGCTCCCTGCCATCAGAGCGCACCAACAGCGTCGTAGGAGTGCCCGGCGAGCTCCCTACTCGTCGCGCAGGCTCCATCCCCAGCATTAGCTTGGAGCCACCAAACACCACGGACATCCCGCAGGCTCACCTGCAGGATGTCCCGGCAATAAAGAACTGTGTTGCCAATTCTCAGGGGTTGTGTGAGTGCTTCCTTCCCATCCCCCAGCCCTTGTGCGAGAGGCGGCATCCCTTCTGCACAGAGCCTCGAGGAAGAGCACAAGAGAGGACCCAGCTTCCTTCAGGCTGCTGCGCTGGGGTGACAGGAGGAGTCCCTGAGGGCCACCATGCGCCTCTAACATTTGTGAAAATAGACTGGGGGGTGAAAATAGTAGTGTGTAAGCGATTATGGGTGGCTAATTTCTTATCTTAGGAGTGAGTTTCTATATATGAGTAATTGGTAATGACAGACATGGAGAAGGCTGAGGTACTGGGCAACTGCTTTGCCTCCATCTGCACTGGTAGACGGGCTTCCCAAGTCTTTTGTTTCCCTGAACCCATAGACGGTGGTTGACGGATAAAAGTCCCACCCACTGTAAGTGAAGAGCAGGTTCGAGACCACCTGATGAATCTAAACAGGTACAAGTCTATGGGACTTTGTGCTAGCAAGAAGCTAGCACAAAATCTGCGCATTCCTTAACTAATGTTTACATCTTTACTTAAGTGGAGCATGAAATTTGTGGATTTTTTTTCTAAGGCAAACCAAATGTAATCTTTTCACTTTTTCATCAATATGTAATGATAGTGCACAGATAAATCTGATTTCTAAGCTACGTGTTCTCACTATCCGATTGTGTGTTTTGGTAGAAAACCACTCAAACTTCCATCTATGTCACTCGGGGTAGTACAGGCACCCAATATTTTTGCAAGAAGGTAAGTATGTTGCTTACTGCAAGATTCAAACACACAAACAAACAAACAAACAAACAAACAAAAAAAACCCTGTTTTTTACTTAGTACATCCAAAAGGCTTCACCTATTCTAGATAATACTGCAGATAATAATATGAGCCCATGTTGTTTACTTGTTATTTTTTGTTTACAGCTATGTGTGGTAGAATAAGAGTTACGAATTTCAGTTTTACATGTAAGCAGAAGAAAGATAAAAATCTTTTGTTTGAACCTTATCTGACATGGAAAAAAATTCTTTCACAGTCAGATTTTGAATTAAAAGAGGAGGACCCAAATGTTTTGTTTCCTTTAGCAGCAGAGATTTACAGACTAGGTTTTATGGGATGATGGTGGTGCTGCCCCACCAGCTGCCAGCAGAAGTAGCCAGCCAACAACGGTGGGCACTGGGGCCTGCATGGTCATAAGCCTTACAAACATTGGGCTGTGTTGTTATTGCTAAGGCACTGGGTCACAGCTTCTCTGTCTAAATGGTGTCGTAGGTTATTTGGCCGAGGAAAGCATGCACTTGAACCAAGAGTGATGTCTGCTCTGGCCCAGCTGTATGAAAACATGATGGAGATCAGCTTATACTTCACCGTGTCTTCCATCCCTCGCTCATGCATGTTTCCTTCATTCATGAAAACTGAAGGGGCACTGATGCTGAAAGTGAATTATATTTCTGTTACAGTATAGACCATCTCATTGTGATGGATTCTGAGATTGCACAAAATCAATATCTATGGTCTCCTGTGAGGTATCTGCATTTTCTGGTTATGAAATAACTGACATGGATTTACTAGTACGCTCCAGCTGTAACACCTGATTTTCTTTTACCAGTAGTTCTTCCGTGATATTTCTAGTTTAATTATCACGACTAATAAAAGTATCTACTCTATGTGACGTTTTAATGGTTACATCGGATGATTCTTAAAGTAGGTTACAGACAATTTAGGAACAATCGTTTGTGTGTGTAGGAGGCTATGGCATGTAGATCTACACCTGCTGGTAAAATAAGATGCTAGCTGGCTGCAGTATCCATCGTAGTGGTCTGATTTTATAGCGCAATTTTAGGTCATCCTTTCATCAGTGTCAATGAACACTGCTGGTATTTTCATTAGGGGCACAGATAAATAGTACACTTGACCTTTAATGGTACACTTTACCTTTAATGCAAATAATATTCATTTGAAAAACGTACTATTTTAATTAAAAAACAACATGATTATGCTGTTCTATTAGGTTGTAATTACGAAACTTTTCGTTTCAATTCACATTAAATCTATACCTCTTTTATTTTGACTAAAAGCATCAGGGTCACAACCTCACAGTGACTAGCTCAATGTCTGAGCTGTTTTCTTGCAACACCTAACTTAGTACAACTTGTACAACTTACTGAAGCTGATGACAGCTTCATCAGTTTATGTAGCCAGTGACGAATAGGATTGGCACTTTGCTGGAGTTTGTTTAATCTATACTTTTCACAGGCTTTCTAGCTTCCTCAAGCATAAAAGTGGATTTTCCTTAGTTCTTCCACAGCTGTGCAAAGAATTAAGCCCCACAGATATCGCTGACGTAGTTTATGCCCCCCTCTCCCATGGTGAAAAAGAGGCTCAGTCTATCAGAAAGGTGGCTTTCACTTCGGTGTTCCTTTTGTAACTGCCCGGAGAAGAGACACAAGGCTGCAGGACAAGCAGGCACTGTGCTGATCCGGGCAAGAAGTGCACATCTGAATGACTCTCTGGGTAAAGCTTACAGTTGGAAAGATCAGGCCATCCTCTGATGATGAGCAATTGTCCCTGGCATGTGAATCTGTTGTACAAGCCAACAGTGAAGTCTTGTAGGCTTACATGTCTGCTGAAAAACTAAAAGTTATTTGGGGATGGAGCAGAGGAGGACTGGTTCTAGAGTTAAGTTCAAGAGTTAAGGAGTCCTCATGTCTTCATTTTTTCCCTGTTTCTGCAGTCCCACCCCTAAATACAGTGAAAGGGATATACAATCTCTTGGGTGGACTTCCCTTCTCCTGTGGTTTGTGTTTCTGGAGAATTCTCCAGTGTTCAGCAAAGTTATGTGTATTTGCAGCTCCGAGGTGCACATCCTTGCAGTGAGGATATATTGGTGCATTGATACGTCTTCTTGGGAACTGGAATATAAAGATGTCTGCTGTTTGCTGTCTTTTCTACATAGTCCTAAACACAGAAACATAGTGTGTGTAATGATTTGTGAAAGGGTCAGATTGTTTTTGTTCTTATGTTATTAAGTTTGTAAAAACTGGATTAAGAAAGCAACACCAACCAAAACAGAACAGTAACATTTACAAGGCAACTGGGAACACCTAATAAATACTAATAAGCTGGTGGACACATACACAGTGTCAGAAATACACAGTGCACCATTTGGTCAGTAGCAACTGCTATTTAGTTTTAGAGATAGCACCTTTAAATCAATAGCTCCTTTTGAATATTTAATGTCCTCAAACCATTAGCTTGTTCTTGTGTCCCTTTTTTCATTGCTAATCAAAGCTATTGGCAATGACCTTGACATTTTTTCTAGGTTTTTAGTGGCTCAGATTTCACTTAAATTAGCTATCACAGGAAGAGCTTTTGTTGATTTAAAATTTACCTACATTTTAAGAACTTTCACTGCACTTTGTTATTTCACCAAAAGCAATTCTGTGGTTCCCTATATGAAATATAACGTCTAAATTAAAATGGTCTAGACTTTCTATTTTTGCTCTATGTAGTAGCCAGCTACAATCAAAGTGACTTCTTTTATACCTATTTATGTTATGCCTGCAGGATAACAAAAAAAAGAATTTCAATTTTTCATTGTAATTATCCAGAGAATTCGTTGTCAATTTGGGTTCCCAGAATGGCTTTGTAGCTTGTTTGAAAGGGCTTTGGGGACATTTTCTTATTTCAGGATTATTGTGTAATTGTGGTAGAAGGTACTCAAATTCAATGAATCTTCTGTGTTTTAAGTGTGGAACATACTTTTACCTTAGTAAGTTCTTACCTTCAGTGACGGAGTTACTACATCTCAAGTACTTACCTGTGTATCGAGTACAGCATACGATAATATTCTCTATGACAAAGAAAAGCACACAGCATCTCATTATTTAAATTAGACAGGTAAGAATAAGGAGCAAAGTTCCAGAAACGAAAGCACACAGCAGTTAAATAAGCATCAATCCAACACTGGTTTTCCACACAGAGTGCTTTCCTGCTAATGGTATTTTAGCAATTATCTTATCAGTTGCTTCTAGCCGAATAGTGATTTACATAATTCTGCTTGTGTATTTAGACTAGTGTTAGATTGTATCCGTTGAAATGAACATAGCAGTTGTATTAAATAATTCATTTGCTTTTCAATGAGTCACAGGAAATACTTAAACCAGTTTACTTTGTACTAGTAAAAGCATTGTACTAAAAGTTACAAAATAAGTAGGATCCGATCCAAAGCTTGTTGAAATCATTCATATCTTTCCACTAACTGCAATTGGCTGCTTACATAAATGTACAGTATTTAAAGAACAGTGATGGTTTCTCCTTCTTTAATTTCTCCCACCTGCAGTAACTCCTGCCGTTTCTCAGTATGTACCTTTCACTGCAGTTTAACACACAATCATAGGACCATGGAATATCCCGGGTTGGAAGGGACCCACATAAATCATCTGGTCCAACTCCTAGCTCCACACAGGACCACCCAAAAATCACACTATGTGTCTGAGAGCGCTGTCCAAACACTTCTTGAAGTCCATCAGGCTCGGTGCCATGAACACTGCCCTGGGGAGCCTGTCCCAGTGCCCATCCACCCTGTCAGTGAAGAACATTTTCCGAACACCCAGCCTGACCCGCCCCTGGCACAGGGGAGTTACTCAGATTCCTACACAGAGCCACACTGAGAGCTTGGGTAAGTGTGTTGTTAACCCTCCTCTGTGCTCCAGGCTGCATCTGTGCGAGTGAACTCCAGAGGGGTCTTTCAAAGTAAGCTTGGCTGGAGGCAAACTTGGCAGATTTCCTAGAGTCATACGGCGCTTTGGCTAGGCGCTGGACAGACCAGAGGGAAACATAGGTGCTACTTGCTTAGAGCAGAGTTGCACATATTCTATGGGAAGGCGTCTGAGAAGGATGGAGGTTGAACTCCAAGGTCATGACTTTGTCCTGCAAACCACTGCTTATAGGAGCCAATCTTGCATACGTGACTCCACTGATAGAGGCACATTAATCGCCCAGCAACATACTGAGCATTGTTAGCAGCACACCTTGCAGACCAGAGCCAAAGACAAAGCCACCCACAAAAGTTAATTAAAAAGTTGACACGGAAGCAACTGTGGAGAAATCTCTGGCATACACTGGAATAAAAATGAAATTATATGCATGTGAACAATCCTTTTTCATATAGAGATCTCAAGACTCTTCCCATATATGGACAAATATTTTCTCTCGCTGTGGGCAGGTGGGAAAATTAACTGCAAAACTCTTAGTGACTTCCCACAAGTGACAGTGAAGATGAGTGGTAGGTCTAAACAAAATCATGTTGAACTATCCTTTGAGGAATCCTTACTGCAAAATTAATGTCATTCATTTCTGTTATTTCTTCTGTTACAGCTCGTTTTTCAGAAATACGCTTACCACTTCACACTGATGAACACCAACAAACGTAGCTTCCCTGAAGTTACTTATACAAGAAAATACCAATACAAAAACTGTGTAATACTGCCCTTTAACAAGAAGGTTTCTGTGCCCCCAGGAGTCTAGATTTGTATCTCTTTGTGCAACAGGAAGCTTCTTCTGTTATGCTATACATGAATTTCAGGAAAACTTGCCAGATTCAGATGTATGTTCTAGAATTAGGGGTACTCTACAAATGCTGTCTAATGAATCTTGTGGGTTCATTACCACCACAAAGAACTTGTCAGCCTCAAATTATTCAGTTCTCTTTTGGTTTGACATTTTACTTTGATGGCTTTGTCCCTGATTAAGCAGACTCTTGAACAGCAATCGCAGCTGAAATTTCAAGTCAATTTCAAGAAATTTCAAGGATTTATTATATGACTCAAATGTCTTGCATTTCAGAATGGCCTGACTTTTGGAAGTGCTCAGCATTTCTTGAACATCAGGCCTTGTTTAGATCTCTCACTCTTAAAATAAGTTATTACAAATTGCAACTTGGACTTGAAAATATTAGCTCATCTTTGTAGACACACAGCTCAATGGCTTAGTTAAGTGCAAACATAGCTTCTTTGCTGTTGACTTGAAGTGTACTTGACCGTATGCTGAAGGCTCAATTTCAGCTGTTTATTGGCATGCTAATGAAATATAAAAGAGAAAATGCCTTTGTACGGTCTGTTGCTGGTGTTGCAATTGTTTAGTAATTTTCAAAAAGCCAGAATATAGAGACAATGGTGACACTGGGCCAAGCCTGAAAAAATCAGACCTGTTCTTAGATATGTAAATTCATTTATATTCTTAGAGCCAATGCACATTATTCTCCAATTCTTCTGGAATGAGTTATTTGCCTTTGCAGTGTGGTTTTTAGTTAGGACTTCCATGTCCAAGTAATGAGACATTTAGGTTACAATTTATATTAATATTCATTTTATAACAGAGTAAGTAATAGATTCAACAGTCATACATTCTAGATTGTTAAAGCACCATACCAGAGAATATATAAACCTGAGGGTTATATACCATGGTAATAAGCAACATGTTTATCTGTTGAACACTTAATAACATGTTGTCATAAATCTCTAATATTTTAGAGATTTATTAATTTTATATTCACAAACCTTGTACAGAAAGTGGAACTAGGTTCACACTGAAGGAACAACAAAACTAGAAGTGCTTCTAAAATATTCATGTTCTCGTGCATCAGTGTCTTCAGGTGTCAAGGGATACACGCTTCTGGGTCAATTTTAGGGGTGCACTAGAACAGCAGTCCCCTAGCACCCCATGCTGTGGAGTACACAAGGGGCTGGAGCAGGACAGAGCATTAAGATAAGTCAAGCAGCATAGGTAGGGATGGGAGAAAAAGCATCTTTTGCCAAGGGCTCCCACAAGTCCAACTGTGAATCACAGTAACAACCAAGCTCAGACATCCAAATGGCAACTCAGCTTCTCAGTGTTTTGCTGAACAGCAGAGGTCAACAGGCTCATCTTATCCTAATGCAACTTTATTTCTGAGAAAAGAGCCATCAAGGAGCAGAAAGGACATGCTATTGATACTACTGAATTGCCTCATGCTCCTGGGATGCTTCACTCTAAGTGCAGGCCAGTCCTAAGGAAGAGGCCAAACACAGAAATGTTAATGCTTTTAATTAAAAAATGGCAGCAGAATTGAGTTTATACTGTTATTTATAAACTGAATTTATTCTGTTGAATTCTAGCACTAGCATGCACCCTTCTGATGGCACCAGTGGACTTTTATTTTGACTCTTGAAGTCATCTTTTACTTCAGATATGCTGATGGAGAGGAACACAGTATTTCTGACAATTCTTATTAAGAAATCCTGCATCTGAGCTACCTCAGATTTCAGTTACATTGGATCCAGACCGGGATCCTTTAGCTAGAACTCATCTCTGTTACTAATTAAATACTCAGGGTAATACTGAAGGAGCAAGTATTAAGGTTGCATTGAGTACAACAGATTATGGTAGCCTGTACAACCTTTACCTGGCTTCCTGGAGGAAGGTGTTGTGATAACGTATTTAACTACATGCTCTCAGCCTTCTAAAAATAGGTCTCCTATGTAAAATTTTCTTGCATTTATCACTGTGAGTGCTTCACAAATGCAAATCTGTTTTTAAAATGTCCCTTTGTGGTAAGTAGGTCACTTTAGGTTTATATAGATGAGTGCTCAGAAAACTCAGTTCATTCATTCAAGAGTGGTTCGAGTTGGTAATCAACAACTGGTATAATAATCAACAAGTATTGGTATGCAACACATTCAACCTGCAGCCGTAGCAGAGAAGTCACAACATACACTTTTTTGGGTGCCAGAGTGACATTATGGGCCAACATCTATATGCAGATATATATTCCAATATACGTTCAGCCCATTGTAGCACGGGAAGGGTTGGGTCACTGGCTTTTTCAGCACCACACATGATCTCTGTGTAGGCACATGAAGTTTATGTGGATTTAGGAGTGATGGACCAAGTACCTGGAAAAGAGATCCGCTCTGGGGGTATTAGACACCGAGGAAAACATTTGATTTCAAGTGATTCCAAGGCTCAGGAAATCACTTGAGGTGCAAATGAAGGCGAGCTGAGTACTGGAGGTAGGAGAGAAAATAGCTTGCCATGTTGATATTCTTCAAAACAGTCTGCTTCTGGCTCCTGCTGGAGATAGAAAACTGAGCCATGTGGCCCATGGACTGAACCAGGATTGCCACATATGGGAGCTGCCGTCAGCATGAAGCACATTTTCTCCTGTAATTCCCTGCCTCAAAGCATACTCTCCTCCACATCAAAGCTCACCTGTTTTACTGCCATTGGGAAATGTGTGGAGGGATAAATAAATAGTGCCTAGTGCCTGGCCAGGTGCAGCTATTGCAATCCATGGGTTAGAAGGGTTACAAGAGCAAGAGGAGCACTCAGGCATTAAGGGGGAGACCCCTTTGCCTCCAGGGTGAGTGGCATCGTGAGACAGCAGCTGTTTGCCTGCCTATGGTCTCCTGCATGTCAGACTGAGAAGATGCTGAAGACAAGGATGATGGAAAAGCCTTCTGCATCTTTGGCAGCTGGAATACAGATATGCAATGCCTTGTCTGTGCATTAATTATCAGACCATTGGCAAGCCAGAAATGTTCCCAGAAAGGAGAGGGATCTGAGTGCCTACCTGAGGCCCTCCCTCACCACAAGTGCCGAGGCGTGAGCTGCTAGGTTAGTTCAGCCATCCCATACTTCAAACAGATGAAGTGAACTCTTTCTCTCTTCCCTTCCTTTGTCTTTCGTAACCCTTTTAAGTGGCATTGCCTGCTCGGATTCTGTGAATGAATGCTTTTGTTTGCATCTTTGGTTAACTTGGCGTGCATTAAGAGTGATTTCAAGATGACTGAATAACAACAAAGCATTCCCCACCCAAATACACAGTGAAAATATAAACCGCAGTGCCTTAACAGCGCCACGATATACACCTCCTGCGTATCAAAAGATTACAGCATGTTCTTTGTAGGGGCCAGGACAGGAAGAAATGCCCAGTGATCAGTAGACAATGAGGAAGGCTTTCTGCCAGGCAGCAAGGCGGTGGGAGCCGTGACTGATTCCAGAGAGCAAATAAGTGACTTCTTCTGAGACGGGGTTTGGGCTTGTTCCTAGTTAACTGAAACAAGGACTTGTCCTTGACATCAGCAATAGAAGTTACAGTGTTACAGTGTTAAATACCTTGTTTTGTGTGGGGTGATTTTTTTCTTTGTTTGTTTGTTGTTTGTTTTGTTTTGTTTTTATTTATTACAAATTAGAGAAGAGGGGGGACATGGCAGAAGTGTTTTTGATGGCTGGGATGCAATTTCATATTGATTTTAGAAAAAAATCAGCTTAGAAGCCACTGATTGTAGAAAAAGAAAAGAAAGCCTTTCTCTGGAGAAGGGCTATTTTGCCTGTTTCTGTTTGCATTTGAAGTTCAGTATATACACTGGTGTTTTGATCTTCCAGGGAAAACTTCAAGAAATGCAAAATTATGTTAATTTGTCATTCTTAGGATCAGGCAGGTGGAGAAAGGTTATTTGCAGATCAGCCCTGTTCTGGGAAAAACAGGGGTCCTCTTGAAGCCTAAATACAATGACCTGTGCTGAGACAACAGGAAAAAATGACAGAGACAAGGAAGCTAGCAGAAATGAAAAGGCAGACTGAGGGGCTGCACGGAACTGGAGGAAGGGAGACTTCATGGCCACGGTGTCCAAGTGTAGTGTCTGAGGGACCAGAAGGTGATTTGACTTTGAAAGACTCCTCCTCTAGGCTTCTGTAAGGAAGGATTGTGTTAAGAGTGTCTTGCAGTCTTTGAAAGCTGACTGAAGAGCACAAAGTAAACAAAAGACCACTGGATGTCTGCTTCACTAATCAAGCTGGAGAGTGACGTGCTGTCTGTTTCCAACAGCCTCACCAAGGGTGAGCTTCACATTAGCCAGCCTAGAGAAGCTTTGTTTAACAAATTTTGAATGTTGACTTTCAAGGACAGAAAGACTCTGATTCCTCATGTCAAGAGAGGACATAATTTTTGAACAATAGTTGACTCTCACTAGACAGATGCATTCTGTTCCTTTCCCTTGGCTCACAGTCCCTTTAATTAGCTAGTCGCAGTCTTCTTATTCCCCTTCTCATTCACATTTTTTTTTCACATCCTGATCTCCTATTGTACATCTCTTTGTCCTCCTAAAAGTGTTTTTGACCTAATTTGTTATTTCACCCTTCTGTTCCACCATCCTGATCTGTTTTCTATCCCTTCTCATTCAAATCCCTTTTGGCTATATCCTGGAAAACTGAGAGTATAAAGGGAGGCAGATTCCCTGCCCTCAGATCCAGCAGACAGCTACACCTGAGCAGCTTGGGAAAATCTGTCAGAGTATAACCACATTTGTTAACCTGCATCAATGGTACACACACAACCCAAGCAGCACTTTTAATAGCTGCAGGAAGGTGGACCTTGCCCAACAAGAGTGCCATCTTTGGAGAGTTCAGCAGCTAAAAATTGCATTTAGATTCCACTAAGCTTGTGCGGTTTCTAATTTTCCTCCTCCTTCTCCTCCTTTTTTTTTTTTTTTTTTAATAAGAGCATATTTAGGTAGATGTTAATGGGAACATCCAAACTTGTGTCTCCATCACATAAGCAGTCCTCTGCCAAATTTGAAGTTCCTGGTCCAAATCAGGAGGACCATGGAGAATTTAAAAGGAAAAGGTTTCAAGAATTTCTTAACAAAGGCAAAGCATCTTTTAAATTTAAAAAAAGCATCCTCTTTTAAATTTATTCATGGATATGGTTGAACTGCTGGAAAACCTGCATTAGATTAACCACAGACTTCAAAAAATTTACCCCAACTGTTTTACTTTCGGCAGTATCAAATTCATGACCATAAATAGGTCTCATGAAGCTATCTTCACCAGGATTGCAGACCTCAGCTCTGTCTAGAATATGCTTGGATGTTTTATATTACTTCTGATTTTTTATAATGCTTCAGCCACAGACCTGCAGCAAGAGATTTCACAGTGCTATGCCCCAGTGTTCTCACTCTGTGAAAAACAACAGAATAGCACTTAGTTGCTTCATCTGATTGCTGAGATGAGCAATCTGAGACCCTTAAAAGAAGGATGTCACAAAAGCTCTACTGTACTGGTAATATTATTGTTGATGTTGAAAAATTGCTTGGATACTACAGCAATGGGCTCTACAGAACGTGCTGCATGAAAGAGAGAAACTAAATATTTGCACATGCTGGAAAGAAAGTGAGTCATCAATAAAGTGGGAAAGTTAATCAGGACTTAACAATGAGCAACATTGTGATGGGTCTTGCTTCGTCCATGGGATTCACCAGAACTTTCTCCAAAAATAAAGTTTTATGGAATGGATTCAACTGGAAATTCTTTTGCACAGAAGTGCAAAAAGAGATGTTTTTAAAATTCTATTTATTTTAAACCTAGGGTATATGCAAAGGACTAGCAGGAAACAACTTCTCATTCACTCCTGAGACCTCACTTGGCGGCATATACGTTATGGAGGGAGGTTAACTGGCTAAAAAGTCTCTTGGGCCATGTATTAACTCCTGCCTGGAAAAACAGTGCTGCCCAGACAAAAGGAAAGAAGGCAGTGAATGGAATCAGGGAGTGACAAGCCAGGAGGAATATTTTTAAACCATCCCCAAAGTTTAGAACAGTTGAACAACTCAATTTTCCCATTTGTCTTGGTTATCCAGATAGTCATTTTGATACCCTGCCACATTACGCATACGAGGTAGTAGAATGAATACATCCTGTTCAAAAAATAAAGCAATCAGTCACACAGTTGAATCTCTAAAAAACAAGCAAAGAGCATTGTTCACAAATAAGACAGCGTCAGAAATTATGCAGCCTTCTATATCAATAGCATTCTGGAAGAAGTCCAGACCTGTCAACACCGTAACATGTAATATGATTTAATAACTATACCAAGAAGTTTTGGTCCAACCCATTTTTAATGAAGACAGAAAACTGTTGGTGTTCCCACGCAGAATATAGAATGTTCAGCCTGAATGTGATTTTATCCTAAAAACATGAATTGTTATTGTGAAATCCATTAGCAAATGTTTGCTAAAGAGGGAGAACCTTGTTAAAGTGTTTTTTTAACTGTGTATTCACTGAGAAATTCTGTACCATCATTTCAAAATGGATATGCCATACCTGAAATACTTGATAAAAGTAGCAAATCCAAATTAAAAAATGCTTTTATAGGCTACCCAATTATTTAACTAACAACCTATGAAAGACTTGAATGCTAAATCAAGCATCACCCCTGCTATCCAAGGGTGTTTCCTCAAACAGATCTTTGCATATTCTGGGTGAAAGTGTCCAAACAGGTTTCTTGGAACATTAGAAAGTTGAATAAGATCCCTATTCACCACTGAAATGCAGTGAGCATCACAGGCTAGCTTGAGTTGCTCTGGCTTGTGTTTGAAACCAGAGTGACTGCAAGCCAGCTCCAAAATCTGGAAGACCCCAGAAGGAAAGTCTAGCATCCATACAACTCAACCCTTGCTTCACTTACTCAAGCTGAATTGCCTTGAGGCTATTAATTGTGCACTTTCAAATTTCTTGAGTTATTTTTGGTTTGGAGATGGTGTTTATTAATTACAGGGTCTGTCTGCTTGTTTGGGATGCAATCCTTAGTTTTATAATTTTAATGCTCCAATGCACTTTAAAGTTTCTCCTCTCTCACTTTTCCAATATACAGGGAAGTAATTATTTGTTTGGATACCTAATTCACAAAATATTTAAAGCAAAAAATTCTCAAGTTCACAAAATCAAGAGCAACAAACAGAAATATTCCGATATTAAGTATTCTCAGAAGGTTTTCAGAAGTCTTAGATGCCTCTGTATAAAAACCTCTGTGGTTAATATGAATTTTCCAAACAGTTTCTTAATGCAAACAGATATATCTGCTGTAAATTTTGGCACGGTGCTTGTTATAAACTTTGAAGAACTGTTTTCAGTGAAATGTACTATATATGCATATAATTTAATTCAGCAAAGTATGTTGGTAGGCATAAAAGAGAATAAAAAGGAGACTCAAGTCTCCCTAAGAGGAGACTGGACTTTGATTAGTTAGCTAGAAAGTGTTGCTGTTTTGTTTTGTTTTGTTTTGTTTTGTTTTTTTATGATTATTTCAGCATATGAGCTCATTTCAGGCCTTGTACAAAATCCCCACCACAGCAACTAGAGCGAAATCTCCCATTAAGCAATTGTTCTGCAGAGAACGGTGAAGTCTAAAAAAGGTACATGATTATAGCAATACAAAATTGTATTGTACCATTTATGCAAAAGGTGATTGAACTGAAGTTGGAGAGGTATCTTTTTGTCTGGTAGTGCCTGGAACACTTGGCTGAAAGCTGCAAGTTCATTTAACTTGTTTTAAATGTGGTAACATAAATAAATAAATAAATAAAAGAGAGAGAGAGAGAAAAAAATATTGAAACCTGGATGTTGTGATGTCATAGAGCCACACAGGTTGCTGAACTGCATCACCGATAAAGTTTGTGCCTTCAGATCTACAGCAGAGATTTTGATTTCCAGAACAAACAAAATAGCAGGCAACAATAAAAGGCTGTTACCTTCCCTCTGGGGTGATCACTGGAAAGAGGTGATCTTCAGTCCTGAGAAGACTTGCTCGGTCATCCTGTTAGGATGCATTTGAAGCTCCACACAAATAGTGTGTGCGGATGGAGTATGTTCAGTGCAGACCGTGCTCTCGAAGAATATACCTATCATGCTCCTACATTTCCATTGAGGATCCAGGAACTGCTGCCACTGTGTCAGAGTGGTGTGGATTGCCCTGGGGAAAATGAGACACCCTGAAGCAATGACCCCACTTGTAATATTCTCACATCCTCAAAGCAAAGCATGTGAATAAACCCTTCTGTTTGTCGGGAAGTTCTGGGCAAAGCAATATATTCTTTTGACATCAATTCTCAGGTTTCACCTGAAATTCAGCCATTTCACCTGAAAATTTCTCCACAAAGTTCAACTTGAGGAAAAGGCCTACCATGAAAAATTCCATTTCAGCTTCTCAAAGAAAGAGGTTATGTAAGAAACTGACAGCAGGAAAAAAATGAAAAATGAAAACACTGGGAAATACCAAGTCACTTTAGCTACAATCCTACATATGTCTTCACCTAAACCGTGTAAACAAAATCTTGCTCTTTCTTATGGCTTCCATTTCCTTATTCAAAATGTGTTAATTTCCTATTATGTCTAACTATATATCATGCTTGGGACAAGTTCTTTCTGCAGCTTAATAAAAGGGAAGGAAAAGAAAAGAGGGAAGGGAAGGGAAGGGAAGGGAAGGGAAGGGAAGGGAAGGGAAGGGAAGGGAAGGGAAGGGAAGGGAAGGGAAGGGAAGGGAAGGGAAGGGAAGGGAAGGGAAGGGAAGGGAAGGGAAGGGAAGGGAAGGGAAGGGAAGGGAAGGGAAGGGAAGGGAAGGGAAGGGAAGGGAAGGGAAGGGAAGGGAAGGGAAGGGAAGGGAAGGGAAGGGAAGGGAAGGGAAGGGAAGGGAAGGGAAGGGAAGGGAAGGGAAGGGAAGGGAAGGGAAGGGAAGGGAAGGGAAGGGAAGGGAAGGGAAGGGAAGGGTATAAGATTGGATATAAGGAGACATTTTTTACTGTGAGGGTGGTGAGGCATTGGGAGAGGCTGCCCAGAGAAGCTGTGGATG
The DNA here is from genome assembly GCF_040182565.1 of Anser cygnoides. Classification (NCBI taxonomy): domain Eukaryota; kingdom Metazoa; phylum Chordata; class Aves; order Anseriformes; family Anatidae; genus Anser; species Anser cygnoides. Next base: position 128,980,761 of record NC_089873.1, on the reverse strand, counting down.
CCCCATCCCTGGAGGTGTTCAAGGCCAGGCTGGATGGGGCCTTGGGCAGCCTGGTCTGGTGGGAGGTGTCCCTGCCCAGGGCAGGAGGGTTGGAACCAGATGGTCTTTAAGGTCCCTTCCAGCCCAAACCATTCTGTGATTCCGTGATTTAAATTTTATATCTAAAGAAAGTAATTTAAAAGGTCCCAAAGCAATATTAACTGTATACATCATGTCTTTCTAGAAGATGCTATTATACAGCATCTCTTACACAACAAAAAGACTAGGAATGAAATGCAACTGAAGTCTGCAAAATTAAGCTCATGTATAAATGCTTGCTGCACAGAAGTCCAGAACTGTGACCAGCTTTTGTGCAAGGCAGAAGGTACAGGAAGTATGTACCTTGAACCCATATAAAAGAAAGCACAGTCTAGCCAAAATTAAAATCTTAGTGTAACTGTAAGGGAAGACAGGGTTAGGAGAGTAAATACAATACTGGAATTACAGTATTTCAAAACTCTGGGATCCAAATCTTCACAAATAAAATCACTGAGGGTTTTATTTATTTGTTTGTTTATGTATTTGCATTTTATGTGATTGTCTTATTGCACATCTTTGTATGTCTGTGTGCCAAGTATGTGGCAGAACATTGTGGTGAGACAGCTTAAACTTCAAAGAAAATGTAGCCTTGACTTGCTGATGAAAACAGAAGTATTTCAAGGCAAGTTTTTGAGAGAGAAGCCATGTCTTTCATGAGAGCAATGGAAATACTTGGGGAAAGATACATGCTTTTTGCCACACCAGCCTTCCTCTCAGTCTGAAAGAGCAAGTACCTTCAAGGTTTGGCACAAGTTTGACCTGTTAAAGAAGTGGCTGGTGCCTGTGGAGCTGGCTCTCCAGCTCCCTTTTTTAGCCAAAAAAAAGGGGATTATATGGTCCTTAGCCTCAGCAATACGCCCAAGTCCCTCGAACAATTCATACCAGAGAATACACAGTGCAATGGCTCTCCTCTGATACACATACTGGCATTTTAATACCTTGAAAGGGAGGCTTAGGTGTAGTCCCACAGCTGACACTGGAATAGAGGGTTTTTTTGTGGATCTGGCATGACTTCAGATCCACCACATGGGCAATACTTTTGGGCCAGCACACAAAGGTGGTCATTAACACAGCTAGAGGCAGGTACTTCTTGTCTCTGAAGTAAGGGACGGTTAACTGTGGTAGAATTGAACAGAGTTATAATTATAAAATAAGTATGTATCTTGAGTTAAAACATTCACTGGCAAGCAGAGTTTGGATTATAAATTCCCAGGCCTGCCATATTAAGCTATTTTGTAAGTCTCCCTTTCTGTGACAATCCTGTTTCATCTTGCCAGTTTTTACCTCTTCTCCTTCATATTAAAGGGAAGACTGCAGACTGCTCTGTTTCTTCAGTTTTGTTTACTTTGTGGAGAACTTGGCTGTTGCTTGCCAATCAGACAATTGTGATCTCCCTCATACTAATTGCTTCAGCAAAAGGCCACTAACTTGCAATAGCCTCTCTCCAAGTCTTTTCCAGACCACATCACATGTGATAACAAGGGGTGGGGTTCCACCGGCCCCTGCTAGAAATCTTAGCACATGCCCTGCAGCAAGCCTGGAATTGATTTTTTCAGTCTCTCACAATTTGTACTTCTAATGTTATTTAAATGTTATTGAGGGTTGATTTTTTCTTCACCCTGAAGCCAAGTGATGCACACCCTTCTCAATGAGTAGCATATGCCTGCCAACTTTTGGAATTATACAACTTCAGCCTTACCCCTGTTCTGATTTGGTTTGATTTACGTTGTTTGGAACCAAGGATTGTTTTGTGTTTTGTTTTAAGCGCTATGTTCGGGTGTCTCTTACCCTAATCAAAACCAGAGCAGCAAAAATGATTTGCTCAAGCTTCTAAATGAAAAGTACACCACAGACAATTTTTGGTGTTAAGTCCTTCTCGTCACTTCAGCTCTAAGAGTGGACACCAGAGTCTTGTTACAGTGTAAATCAAGTCCGATCAACCTCTTGCAAACAGCTCAAATGCAGACCAGGAGAGATGGAGCCTGCACCAGAGGCTGCAGAGGGAGACCATCGATGTCCCAGTGGCACACTGGCCCCAGCATTTACCCAGAGTGTTTCAGTGCCATTCCCAGGAGCCACGTGTATGTTCTGCTTGTGACTTGTGCTCAAAGCCTCCTTTCCCTGCGCTGTATGCAGTTCTTGGCCATGTGAGGGGTTCTGATGTACGGCTGAGAAGGGTCAGCTCCTTCTGATGAGCTTCATCTCTTCCATCGCTTACTCTCCTCAGCAACAGCAGACGCACTCTGATCATCTCCGGAGGTCTACTTTGCACATCTCCTTGCCAACTTTGACGCAATTTAATTTCTTACAGTAGAAGGAAAGGAAAGGAAAGGAAAGGAAAGGAAAGGAAAGGAAAGGAAAGGAAAGGAAAGGAAAGGAAAGGAAAGGAAAGGAAAGGAAAGGAAAGGAAAGGAAAGGAAAGGAAAGGAAAGGAAAGGAAAGGAAAGGAAAGGAAAGGAAAGGAAAGGAAAGGAAAGGAAAGGAAAGGAAAGGAAAGGAAAGGAAAGGAAAGGAAAGGAAAGGAAAGGAAAGGAAAGGAAAGGAAAGGAAAGGAAAGGAAAGGAAAGGAAAGGAAAGGAAAGGAAAGGAAAGGAAAGGAAAGGAAAGGAAAGGAAAGGAAAGGAAAGGAAAGGAAAGGAAAGGAAAGGAAAGGAAAGGAAAGAAAAGAAAAGAAAAGAAAAGAAAAGAAAAGAAAAGAAAAGAAAAGAAAAGAAAAGAAAAGAAAAGAAAAGAAAAGAAAAAAATCACAACAAAGAAAAACAGAAGGGCGGGTGTGAACTTGCAGTTCCATGAGAATCCCAGTTAAATTTATTGCTATTAATAGGCTTTGAACTGGGACAGGAACATGAACAGCCAAATTATTTTGCACAGTGCGGCTTTAAGGAGAGGTTAGTATTGCAATGACATTAGTGGGTGTAGGGAAGAAATACGAGATCTGGAAAATAAGGGTGACACTGTTCCAAGTTGTTTGTGCCACCAGCTGTTTTATTTTGCCCAAGGAACTCTCCAAATATCTCACCCTTGGCTAGTAAAAGCAGCTGCTGAAAAAATGCTAGCAGAGATACAGGGAAGAATGACCTACAGATTTTTGGCACTGTGGCCAACGGACAGCATCCTGGGGGGTGCTTTCTGCCTAGGTTTGTGAAGTTCATCACTATGGAAATTATGCTTGTTGGTATCTGGTGAAGAGTGACAGCTCTGGTAAGGGAACAGTTAGTATTCAGCTATTTATGGTATGCTTCCCAGTGAGAGAACACAGGGAACTAAGAGGAGAGCAATAAAGTACGAAAAGATTTAAATATCATGGGGGGAAGCAACTTTTTCAGCATATAAGGAAAGAGTAAGAAAAAAAAAAAAAGCTCATGTTCTCAGCACAACAGGTATGCCTTTATGTTGTTTTTCATCAAAATGTGATATAAACTTCAAAAAGAAACACCAAACAGATTTTAGCAATGGCAAAATCAGATTTTTCATCTGAAGATATAAGTACTATTTTGCTTCTCTGTTGGAGGCAGTGTTACATTTCCATTTGGATCTTCTGAGAATACGGTTGAATGAGATAGATATCCAATTTCTGCTACTGATTCTTTTCAGCCTGTTTCAGGCATTTGTAGATGCAAAACTCAGATAGCCTAAAGCTGTATTCAGGATTTATGGTGCAGAAATAACCGAGAGGCTAAGAGGACTTCTTTCTCTGGCAACCCAGATATTAAAAAGGAATGTTTTAGACCATTTGTATTTGGAATGTGCCCACAGGCCAATATTCAGTAACGTGGTCAAAAAACACTGACAAAATCTTTTTGCTGGTGGTGCAAAAGAAGAAAGCTTGTGAAATATTTGGAAAGTATCCTTTTAAACAGACACAGAACTGGCAACGTAACAACAGCTCTTCTTTGCTGGCATCTTCATTCCACTGCTAAGCACAGGCTTGTCTGTTACCCCTTCATGGAAATTAAATTACACACTACAGGAGCATTTGTATCCTCAGGCTAGGACTACTGCAGACATCTCAGTATCTCAGTAAATACACTCTTCTAGGACTCCTATCTTGTAGGTGTTCTGGGTCACAATGCCAACACGACAACTGAAAAATTTTGTATTGGTTCCAAAATGCTGATTTCTGTCTTTTTTTAGTTAGTATGACAAATGCACAAGCTAGACAATGTTATATGATTGCATGCATGTCTTTTCTATGCCAGTGTCATAAGCACTTTTGTTAGTATCCTGAGTCAGAATTTTCCTCTCCACACGTGAGTTCTCCTTTGATTCACAAGTTACGAACAGCAGGGCTGAAAGGGACTTAAAGAAATTACCTGGTGTATTTTGGTCCATAGTAGTATCAAATGCACCTAAATAATTCTAAATGCATTCTTGTGTCACATCCACTGAAGAGCTTCATGGTATCTATGCAGAATATTACAGCTCTTCAGGATTCTTACTATTAGAAAGATTTTCCATGTTCAGCTTACACTTCCCTTTCTGCAAGTCTGTTTCTCTTACATGGAAGAAATGTGTAGAAGATGCTATGTCATTTTTCTTTTATCTTGTGTCTCCCCTGACATTCCCTCTTAAAGTGAACCTTTTTCTCTTTTGCTAGGCTCTTAGATTTCATCTAATCCATCCCCTGACCCAACAAAGGCTTTTCCATATTTAAGCCATTTCTGTTTATTGGATCAGTGTTTGTCTGCACTCTTAATAATACAGATTTAATGATCAGTGTAGTCATAGTTGTGCAATTCTTGATTCATGTCCAATCTTTACCCAGAAATTTCTCCTCTGACTTACTCAACATACAATAAACACTTCCTAAATCTATAGTGGACTATCTCTGTTCACGTGTTTCTCAGTTTGTTTCACATTAGGAGGTGTGAAGTCCCCATATTGCCAAATAAAACAGGACAGGAGGTGCCAGTCACTGCTAATGTAATTTATATATACTTCTAACGTGCTTGTGAGTGTAGTATTTTATCTAGGGTCCACTTTAGAAGCGATGGAAATTGTATTTCCCTCTCTATCACAGAGCTCTGTGATGTTGCACAATGGTAATTAAGACAAAGTGGGTTTCATGTTTAGTAGTACAGAAGCAATAGGAGTGCTTTTGAAAACACTACACAAATAAATTTGTTGTAACTTGTGATGATGTAAAAAGCATGAGAGATGTGTGACATGGATATTATGCTTCTTTAGGATGATCTATGGAGTTGACAGATGGCTTTGCCATTCTTCTAACATGCAGTCTTAAAACACAGAGACACACAGTATTTCAGACATAAACACCGCCTAGCGGCCTCCAGTGCCTTTCTGGCGTCTCCAGATGCTGCATGCATGCCTGGTCATGGAGCTGGGAGCAGCCTTTCTCTTGGCTCCCATCAGGGTCATGTGCGTATGTCCAGCCCTGGGCTGCTATACCAGCAAAACAGGCAGTCCTCCATTGCACCAGGGTTGTGTCTCACAAGACCAAGCCTACTGCTGTTCCCCAGAGGCAACATGCTCTGTGGCTGTTTAGCCCCTACAGTTAGTGCTCAAGGCTTTGGTGCTTTTGTTTTGAGGCACCCTAAATGGCCAAACTGCCAGCTCGTGGTCCTTCACATACGCCAGTCTCAGTAACTTTGCTTTAAGAGTGCTAAAGGCACCTAGTTCATTGCACTCCTTTGTATGATAGTGATGTCTACTTTGATATGAGTTATATAGATAACCTACATCTCCCTTAGCTGTTTTTAGAACACCTTTCCTATGAGAAAACCTGTTTCCATCTTCACAGATATCTTTCTGAGGAAAAATGCAGAATGCAATATATTAATGTATTATTAAGCAATAATCCTCTTGCAAGTTAACACTTCTTTTAATGAGAAAACCTGTGGGAAGTCCAAAAGAATTTTCATTTTCTGTGAAGATAATTAATGTGGAATAATGACATGGACATACACTATCCTGTGGTAAGCAGTTGTAATAAAATAAACTAAGAATTGTTAACATTGAGTCATCTACAGTAATAAAACATAAAATAATACAGGCTAGAGAGGGAAAAGACCTATTAAGTCATCCACTCCATCTCCTGCCAAGGCAGGCTTTTTTTCTGCCATATATTATTAAGTGCTTTGTCCTGTCTAGTTTTAAATTATTCAAGCAATTTGATTTCTACTATTTCCTTTGGGACACCAGTCCACAATTCAGTTCAGAGTTATGTTTATTTATTCCTTGCTCTTCATATAAAACTTTCTTTGCTTACCTTCACTACTTTAAGAACTACTTTCCAATTTTATTTTTTTTCTCTCTCTCTCTTTTTTTTTTATTATGCTTGCTGCTTGGATATGGGATGTAAAATCGGGGATGGAGAGGACCTCAAGAAATTTAAGGTCAGCTCAAGAAACTCCATGGTGTTTCAGAACATCACTGGGCCCTGTGAGCTGGTGCACAGGGTACCACAAGAGGAAAAAAACAAGTACTAAATGTGCAGGACAGTAGGAAACATAAGCAGATGATTACAGGGAGTGATTAAATGGCATGTGTGCGGCAGAAAAAGATAAATAGAAAGAACTCCCTAGTCCCAGTTATTAAGCTGTGCCTCGTTAAGTGTTTCAGCACGCTCATCCTGGCTGTACGCTCCGGTACACTTTACAAGACGTTTTCAAGTAATGGGTGTTTAAAAATTAACTGGTGCAGCCTGTGCTGCACGTTCATGATCCAGAGCCCTTGAAGCAGGCAGAAAAATCCCCACCAATTTCACAGGGCTTTGAAGCCGGCCCTGAGCACACAGAGACAGTAGTTAATTTCCCACTTAGAAGAAGAGGCCTTGCAAGCAGGGCGGCCTGGTGGCAAGGCCGGTGAAGGGCTGGGGAGGGAATGGCTGCTGGGGGGTGCGGAGCCTGAGCGCGGTCACGTCACACAAGATGGCAGCCAGCCAGCGCGGCGTCCACTCTGCAGCCCTGCCTCGGGCCGGCACCTGCTTCTTGTGAGCTAGGTTAGGTCAATGCAGAAGGACATGGAAAAAATAATCTATCCTTCCTTTGAGTGAGTGTGAGTATTCAGTCCTGGGAAAAGCAGCAACTGCAAAATGATCCCCTGGGAAACATCTTTTGCTTAGCAATGTAAGGTAACCATAGTACAGGGACAGCTGAAACTACTCTGAATCCTAAGAAATACATTAAAGGGTAAAATGTCCGTGGTTTTGGAGTAAAGCAGATGTAGCATGGCAGAAGACCGCCATTTTCCCTACAGTCACAAAAGACAATGAAGATCTCCTTTGAGCATTCCTACAGAAAACTCCAGGAATAGGTGGCAGCCAACAGCAGCAGCTCTTTGATTTAGGCTCCTTTTCCTATCTGCTGACAGAGATGAAGGGCTGGCCCAGTGCTTGGTGGAAATGAAGTAAAACTCTTGCTCCTTGAGCAATGCAGAGGATGAAGCAGTGAGGTGGAGGCGCAGCCAGCCATCACCTAACATGGCTGCCAGCCCAGGGCCTGCCTCGCTCAGCAGCTCCTGCTTGGGGCAAGCTGGAAGAGGCTGCCTGATTGCTGTTAAGACCCTATCCTCCGTCCCCTGCCTCTACAGGAGCAAGGCAGCAGGGATTCCTTCCACAATGGCCCATCTGGGGCTCTTTTCCCACATTGCCACAGATCCTCCCTGTCTCCACAGCCCCACAGTGGCCACACTCCAGCTTGGCAGCCCTGCAGAGACACACGCTGTCATCTCCAAGGCACTGGTTAGAGACACACCAAGGCCGCAGAGTAACACCCGAGCGTCACTCTACAGGCATCAGATTGGAACTCCATCTTCAGAAAGGATTCCTTGTGAACTAATCCAGTTTCCTTTGCACAGTAATATATCTACCTCAGAGCCTGGGCACACACATTTTGAGACTAAAAGTGTTTTGTAAGCCATTTCCTTTCATTATTAATCGCTTTCTGTTTTAAGAAGGTCATTTGCATTACGTTGCGCTCTCTCTAATGTCTGATTGTACTCCTTATACTAGTTTTAGAAGAAGAAACATTACAAATAACAACATATAAAAAATAAAAATTCATATTATAAAATATAAAGATGTGAAGTATTTCACCAGGTATCTTCAGAATATTGGTATGTGCTACAAGTTTCCAGTTTGTAGGAAAACAGATATTTCCAAGGAAATGATTTATTTTTCTGAGCAAATTAGTCAAAATTGTCGTTTTTACTTAAACAATATATTCTTATTTTAACTATATGAACTGTAATTAGCATTATCTATCTGTATCTCTGTAATTCAGTATGAGATTCCCCAAGAATGACCACCATTTCTGACAGGCCACTGAAATAGCTGTATTTCAGCAGTCCACCTTGGGATTCTGATGAGTGAGATTTACCTGAACAGGTTTTTGCCTATTCCAGCACCTGAACTAACAGCTATCAACACCTGAGAGTGTTGCAACTATAGTCAGTACTTCCTTTCCTGGCAACAGATAGATTTAAACTCTATTTATGTGAAAAACACACAGAATATTATGAGCTCACGGGGGAAAAAAAGCTTTGGTAAACTAAGAATGGGACTTGGAAATGAGAACTAAGTAGGGAGTCCACGTATTGCATATAAATTATTAACAAGCAATTTCAAAGTAGTCCCTTCAAAATAGCTCAAGAAGGGCTGACCCTGTCCTGGGAGAGGAGGCTGGGCCACGGCAGTCTGGCCTAACTTTGTTCTCTCTACAGGTCTAAGACATACAAGTTGACTGCAGAAAAATGTTAAAGCAAGTGAGAGAGTTTCAACACCATGGAGAGTGGTTGATGGGTCACAGCAAAAGGAATAGAATATGTTGCAAAAACTCTTCATTTTGACTCATTAAACATCTCTGCTCAATGTGTTTTTCAAATGTGAAATATGCTTCACCATTCCATTATGAGAATTATGTGAAATGTATTCTTGGGTTGGTTAGTGACTCTACATTGCTGACAGGCTATCAATAAGTATTTTTGTTTGTTTGTTTGTTTAAAAAATGAAAAGTAGGCATCCCTTAGGTGATACAAACGCCATTTTCAGCTACCAGCTGAAAAAAAAGGTTATATTCGAAGTACTGTATGCAAAAAGAAATAAAGAAAACTATTACTTTCCAAATAGTCAAGATGTTCAGTGAGCATGTCTTTTCTATTTGGATAAATATTTACAATTGTTGTCATTAAAGTAAAGACTTACCTCACAGTGTCATCTTTATGACACCATGGCAGCTCTGTAGCAGCTTCACTTTCCTGTACTATACAAACCTGGGAAGTAGTTGCTTGTTTTTGATGTTATCCTACACTTGAAGTTAGGCTATCAGTTGAATAATAATGTTTTAATTTTTTGTTGTTTGTTATATTAATATTAGAACTGCAAAAACTGAAAATACATATTTTGTTTTAAATTTGGTTACTAATTCTTCAACTTAACAATTTTCTTAGACTCCTTCTTCTGGATACACTGCCCTAGTTAGATGGACCAACATGCAGACCATCAGCCAGATCCTTTTTAAGAGGGAAGACACTTGCATTCTCATTGACTTGTTGGGAACAAAAAGTGAGGAAAACAACTGCTCACCCTTGACTAGAGTCTCCCACGATGCTGAATTACACATTGCTGATGGAACCAACAGTGCTTTATTGTGGAATAACATTTAATATAACAGTTACAAAATCCAGTTCTGAGATTGAAGGAGGTGAAGGTATGCAAATAACTTGGCCCACTACTTCATGGTATCACTGTGCATCATTGCACACTCTTTGGGACCGAAGGGTAATGTCTTACACTGTGCCACAATGTATGGAGCAAAAACATGTAAGCTAGCTCCCAGCAGTTTTACTATAGCCATGTGGCATCATACTCTCCAGAAAGCTCTGTAGCTTGCAACACTGCCCTAGCTAAATTAGCCCCACTTCTCAGCAAAGCTAATTAACCTGAGTACAGTCCGCAATGACAAAATACTGCCTCCAGTCCTGAATCTGGTTGGGTTGCTGCTAGCCTGAGGAATGTCCAATGTCTTTGCGCTGTTATATAGTTTATATGGACCTGTAAGTAGATGCTTTTAAATGCTGTCATGTTAAATGATTTCAACCCTGTGTGAGTGTCACTTAGCCAGAGGGCTGGGAGATGGAGTAGAGAGGCTTCCATCAGGCTGGGGGACATATGTAGGCTGGGACACCAGATGAAGGCAAGTATTTGCTGTGATGTATATAGTCATAAAAGAAATAATGTTTGTTTGATCGTTTGTTTGTTTGTTTCTGCAGATGGACTGCCTTTTATTCAGTCAAATGACCTGGCACTGAGTAAAACTAACTCTCATTTGTTGGCCAGTTCCCCTCTCTCCCACAGCATTGCACTGATAGCAGGGGACATTTACCTGTTTTATGGTAGTTTCAATGGGAACTGCTGTCTGATCAAGAGTGCCTGGCCACCAGATGGGAATGGAGTGCTGCCCTCAGACAAACACGTCTTTCCCCTCTGTTGGTCCTCCTCTGCAGGGAAGCTGCCCCAGAGCATGCAGAAGAAATGCTCTAGGCAAGACAAACACGGGTTACTGTCTTCCTGTGGATCATACCTTTGTTTATTTCAGAGCCATACTCACCTGCTAAGTTATGTAGATGTAGAACACAGTTAAAGAAAAAAATATGTATGGTGCCCCTGGAAGAGAGATTTAAATATTTATTTAAAAATAAATACCATCTCAGAACATGAACTGGTAGATTCCATTTAAGAAAGAGCATTTTCAGTAACAGGAAAGCTTCCAATTAAATTTAACTCCAGTCTCTTTTATTTATTAAACATCATGTTCAGTGATTCTACAGGAATGATTTACATCCTAAAATATCTTACTCTCCTTTAGCCTCCATTGTAGTTAAATCTGTAGACATCACATATTGCTATAGCAACAGTTTGCTTTCAGAAAAACAAAATTTGTGAGTGAATATTTCACTTCCCTACAGAATTAAAGAGTTGGTAAAGACTAAAACAGAAAAGTCTGAAATCACAAGTTTGGGAATATAGACGCATGAGGTAGTACAAACTTCTTATTCCAGGGAGTTGCTAATTTTCACATTTATTTAATATCTGAAAGCCCAACACTTGGCATCCTTTTATTTGAACGTTTTGGATTTTAAAATAACATAAGAAAGTAGTTGGAAGAGAAGAAAAATAGATGATCACTGCGATGGAATTTGCTGTTTATAGAAAAATACTTGCCTAAACTACCTGAACAAGCAACTTGGCAGTACTGCTATGCAACTATGACTACTAAATAAAGAATTCATTTATGAACAATATGTTTGAGAAATTGAGGGGAATCATTAAAGTCAATAGATGATGTGAGAGAAACTATAATAATAAATTCCAGTGGCTTATACAAGAATAGACAACCTGAAACATAATTCATGCATATAAAAAGTTTCACATATCACTTATGGAAGGCTGGTGGGAGTCATGCACATAAAATGCATACCACAGAGTCAAATACCTCAGTCTCATGCACCTTTCTCACCCAGCAAATATATACATACTGTCTCTGTTTCCCATATTTACAGATTATATTTTTCAATTACAAATGTCTGGTTTGTAAACTGAGCATGGCATTAATGTTAGAAAACTGGAATATTTATGTATTTATAAAATTTATAGAAAAAAATTTTCAGAGCATTGATAAACATGGAATAAAGCACGTTTTGGAGCTTGACTATACAACACCTTGTCATTGGTTTTAAAAAGCCAGAAATAAAAAAACTTGCGTGAGTTTAGAGGAAATGTAGACAATGACTGCCAGAACTTCTGCTGAGAATGAGACACAAGAGAAAGTAATTCAGCACATTCGTACAGAAGGATGCCAGCACAGTATTTTCATAGACCCCTGTCAGAAGGAACAGTTAGTGCTAGCTGCAATTTCATTTAGAAGCACCACGGTAATAATTGCTCATTGCTGCAATATTAAAACATCCACAACTGTTTTAGGAAGAAAATAAACAAACAAACAAAACATAGCTAAACCCTCACATTTCTGTGTGTACATATATATGTCCATGTATATTTATGTTCAGTTTCACATGAGCAAAGACATTGTGAACAGCTTCTAGTATGTTAAAAAAAGGGCAGAATCAGGCAAAGTTGCTGAGGATACTAATGCATATTTAACACCAAATTACAGAATGACACCATGAAAGCATGTGCTGGCGCTTGTGCAAAACTAGAAATGAAAATCAAAGTGGTGAATGGCTCTGACAGGGCGTACTTCATACCATTTGTCTAGTGAGCCATAAAGCACCAATTTTCTATCAGTTTCATGTTTGATTTACAATCCAGACACTTGTAATTGAAAAAACAAAACAAAACAACAACAACAACAACAAAAAACCACAGAGACAGTCCTGTGTATTATCTGGGGGAAGATTTGGAGTAAATGTGGAGTAAGCTTTGTGCTATTTGCTGGATTCTTCATTGTATAGCAATGTAGGAAAAGAGACAGGATGCCACTTAGACCAGTATCTGTCAAGAAACTGGATCAGTCGATAGAAAATAGTATTTTTAGTACTCTTTAAGTTTCATATATTAGAGTGAAGAATCTAAACTGAAATATTTCTTCCAATCCTATATGTGCTTCTCATTTCCCAGAATAACCCCGGAAATAGATAGTGAACTTGTTTCTTGCAGAGTAAGCTGGACTGTCAGAAGAATCATCTCTTGGATATCCTCAGTATTACAGCAGGGAGTTGCCTTGGGAACTTAAATTCAAAAGCAGAGAGAAAAGATCCTAAAACATTACTTAAGACCTGTAGGAAATGTTAACAGCTTTAGCTGACTTCACTACATATTTAACACAAACTTATTTGTCCCTTAACTGTACTAAATCTTTTAATAGAACTTTTTCAGGATTAGAGCAGTCCAGGAAAATTCCAGACTTCACTTTGGAAAAGAAAGCCAAGAACAAAAACAATCTGTAAAACAGAAGTATGTTAGTAGGTAAAACCTGAAGCATTCAGATGCTAGGGAGAATTGGACTGATTTTCTCAGAGAATGGGGCAAAGGACAGCTATACACAGGTACCTCTGGCCAGCATTTATCTGAAGATTATAGTGGCTATTTTCAGTGTTTAGGTTTGTCTACTTTTTCTTCTGAGCACCATCCAAGAATGACGCAAAGGCCATACTGCTTTTCTAGAGCACTAAAATGTTGAATAAGAATACAGTTAACTTGTTCTAGCTGTTAATTATGCGAAGTATTACACACCTATATTTTTGGTTTAAATTTTTATCTTTTTATTGGGTAGATGGAGAGACTTACTATTGTTCAAAGAATAAAATAGTTTACTCAAACTTGTTTTTAAGTATCAAAACTTTTCTTTCAAGTCCCATAACAGTCTTCACTTCCACAGTCGATTTTACATGAAAACTCCTCCACGGAGGTAGTTGCTCTTGTAATCACCCAGGTAAATATGTTTACAAAGATAGGTGTATTTGTTGGTTACCATTATGACAATAATACCTCCAGTCCACTAGATTATCATAGAATCATCAAGGTTGGAAAAGATCTCCAAGCTCACCTGGTCCAACCATTCCCCTACCACCAATGTCACCCACTAAACCATGTCCCTAAGCACCACGTCCAGCCTTGCCTTGAACACCCCCAGGGACGGTGACTCCACCACCTCCCTGGGCAACCCGTCCCAACACCTGACTGCTCTTTCTGAGAAGAAATGTCTCCTCATTTCCAACCTGAACCTCCCCTGGCACAACTTGAGGCCATTCCCTCTAGCCCTATCACTAGTCACCTGTGAGGAGAGGCCGACCCCCCAGCTCCCCACACCTTCCTTTCAGGTAGCTGTAGTGAGCCATACGGCCTCCCCTGAGCCTCCTCTTCTCCATTATATTTTGCCTTCCTGAGCCTGCAGACATCTTGAAGCTATTCCCCTGAAAAATGTACCAATACTGCAAAGAAGACCACAAGAGAAATAGCGAATGTAAGCTTTTATCATGTTATTATCTGTTATTATCTCTTCAAAATTTACCACAGCATTTCCATTACATCAGTTTTCAACATTGGCGCAAGAATCAGGGAGGAACTGTGATAAATAAATTTAAATTAATTGGCTATGAAAACATTCATGTGTCTCATTTTCTTTTGCATTGTTATCCTCATTTCAAGTATTTAAAAAATGTTTGTGTGGCATATATATTTACACATGCATGTGTTTTGAGAATTTATACGGAAATCTGCGTCTTTGATAAAGACTTTGGGTACTGTTTACCCCAGTACACACAGGCATTGTGAACATTGCTGTATTTAGTTGCATTTGTAAATTAGTTCGTGGCTTTGGTCTTGGATTACATGCATTCTGCAGTTTGCTTGCACTACACTGTAGGCTCTAACTTCAAAATAGTCCTGAAAAAAAGAGATCATTTTAAGCCCCGTGCTCCAGGCTGTCAAACAGCCTCCCAGCCACTACTGAGTGTCTTTGCTAGTAAGGCCAGGGAAACATTTTTCGAAATCCAGGTCATGCTGGAATTTTTATCTTTTTTGAGCAAAGTATTCCTAGCTTTCAGAACAAAATGCACTTTTAACTTTTTAACAATACAGCCTATATAAACTAGGTATCTTTCTCTAAGCTCTCCACCTCTGTTTCACTCTTTTCTTCTAAGTTTCTTTTCATTAGTTATATATTGCTCTTTTAGCTTATGTTCTCTTACATCCAAAGATCTGGACAATAAAACTCTGGTATTCAGTCTTCTAAATTCCTTCTCCTTCTGGTTTTGACTACATTCTTTTGTCTGCTGGAAAAGATAGAAATAAGTGCAACTCCAAAGCCAAGCAACCTTTATTTTTCCTTCCATGTCATCAGATTTTAAGATACATAATCAATCAGCGGAGGAAGGTGTAGCACTTAGAATAATAGGTTAGATGCAGCTGGCCATAGTGCAAGCATAGGAAGGTATGGGGTGGAAGCAACAGGATGTTGCCAAAAAAACCATCAGCCTTTAGGCACAGAGCCCAGCAGTGACACAGCGGACGTTGGAGCCTTCTATAAAGCAATGTGGGATATTCCAAGCTGGGATGGAGAAAGACAGTGAAAGGAAAGAGATGAAGCAGGTGGCTTCACTCGAGAAAGAAGGGAAGGGATGGCAATAGCATTTTGTTGTTGTTGTTTGTCCTTAATTTTAATTAGGCTGTTCTTCCAAAACACTTCCTACACAGCCCCAGGGAGGACAGTCTAGTCAGTCTGAACCAACAGTGAATATTTTAATGAAGATATTTATTAGACACTCAGACCAGTTTCACTCAGGTCAGTCTTCGTAACTATGGAAACTTTTCAAACCTCTTAGATCTTCTGACATTTCCCTTTTCCATCTCACACTGTGCTGGACTTCCTCACTCTGTCAGATCCCTCCTTCCTATTCTGCCTGAAGTGTACTTTTATCTTCCATTCCTCTTTTCTCCTGACTTCTTCTTATGACAATCTTCTGACTTTTCTGGCTTTCCTTTACTAATCTCAGAACCTTTTTGTAGAAGGCAACAAAATGTAAACAACTTGGAAGATGTAAGAGAAGAGAAATCAAGACCTAAGCTTGAGAAGAGAGCTGTCAGTGCCTCCTCCCATTAATTCTTGACACGATACGGTGTTTTGTCTGGGGGTTTGGTAGTAACTGAAACAAGATTTTTACTGTACTGGTCCTTTCTGGCCCTAGAATCCGTGCATCCCTGATCTTGCTTGGATTACATTTCCCACAAAGAGATACCCCAAATTTTTGCTTATCCCTTTTTCTGCTGTTGTTGAGAGAGAGGGTTTGCTTTCTCCTCTTCTCAAAATAGTGCAGGAATTCCATAGTACGGTCTAACTGATGTGGTATGGGTTTTTTTTTCTTCTTCTTTTTTTTCCCCATTTGCAATGACAATCCTAGAGATTTAACATTCATGGTTTAATTTCAAGCCCACAACATTAAATTGGCTTGAATATTAGGCAGAGAGAGTCTGCCCAACTGTAAATACATGTGAAATGCTTACACTTATTCCATTACAGCACGCATTGGTTATTGCATTAAATCCTTAATAAAGCTACATTAAAAGGCTAGTAAGAGTGAGACAGAAACCTCCCACAGAAGGGAAATATTGAGTAAGTATTTCTGCTGTGTCTTTAATTCCTTTTGTCTAGACATCACAACAGCCTTTAGGCTTATCCTGCCAATGTTAATGAAGTCCCTTGAGGGTACGCAGTAAATTAACTAATATAGCAATAAAAGTAATAGGATGAGAATTACCTAACTATAGTAATAATAGTACAGCTTATATTAACGAAATGTGTCCACGCACCTGCATACAAATACCTGTACTTACAGGCATATATATGTATAAGCTCCATCTCCCTCAGCATAGAGCAGGTAACAGCCCAGCATCCTTGCAGCCACTGAACCACAATTTACGCCCATCATGTTACGACTGAACTGTGTCTGCAGCGCCAAACATAACCAAGCTCAAAACTGAGTAAGGGACTTGAGAAACATTTTCTCTCTTTAAAGTGAGAAATTTCCACTTTCTCATAGTTTACATCCCACACTATGCCTTTTTTGAAATTGTTACATGTTAGAAAATAAAAGCAATAATCAGCATTGTTATGGTCTTCATTTTTTGTGAGTTTCAGGCAGTTTGTATCTCTCTCTTAAAACAATGTAATGTTATATTTCTCATACCTTATTTTTCAAACACCTCCGATTGAATGTTATAGTTGATTTCAGGATTGTACCGATGTTGGCACTGAATGAGCATTCTCCACACCTTCCTCACTGAGCATTATCCACACCAACAAGCCTTCACCTACCTCTCCAAAAGCCAGTGGCATTTCACCAAGATTAACTGTGGTCCAGTTTGTCATTAGGGACAACTGGAAGGGTTGACCCTCCTTTTAGAAGGGTACAAAACAAGAAAGTTTTAAAGTTTTAATCATGCATGCTGTCGTTAAACTGCTCTGACCAGTCCTGAAAGAGGTTTTTTTTTTTGTTTTTTTTTTTCTGTTTGTTGGTCCTTGTCACCACAGCAACTAACTGGTTCTACATGAAGTTACAAGGCAAGCCAGCAAGGCTGTAATGGAATACATTCCTTAGCTGAGTCAACGCCTGTGCTGAGGAGGAAGCACGCTGTTTTGGAAATAGGCTTTAAAATGGTGTGTGCTGCTCAGAGACTGGAAATAAGAAATTGTCTGGAATC
Organism: Anser cygnoides; assembly: GCF_040182565.1. Classification (NCBI taxonomy): domain Eukaryota; kingdom Metazoa; phylum Chordata; class Aves; order Anseriformes; family Anatidae; genus Anser; species Anser cygnoides. The sequence continues at coordinate 128,963,504 of NC_089873.1, read as the reverse complement.
AGGTTTCTCCCTCCTCCATGCATTTTTAATTATAAGTACTTCGGTTATGCTCTGTTTGTGGTGGATCGGTAGTCCTGCTCTTCCAGTGTGGCTGCAGCAGTGGAAACGAGGGAGCTGACACTGCCTTGTGCTGTGCAAAGAGACAGAGATCTCAACCAGCCCAGCGCAGGCTGGCAATTATTTCCTCTCAGAGCCTTCGGTGCAGTGGTTTTCACACTGCGTCCCGCAGGCCCCTGGGGATTTGTTGACTGCTTCTGAAAGGTCTTCAAGTGGGACATTAAAAGCCAAGCTCAGTGGCACTGTAATTTAAATTCAGTATCCAGGGATCTGTATCTCCCTTGGGAAACTATTGAAGATCAACAATGCCAGAATAGTTAAAATTAATTTATATTATATGCACAGTGGAGTGATACACACTGTGAAGTGAGCCTCATTCTGCCTTCATGAAACCAGCATCAGTCTGGAGAAACTCTGACTGCACTGGGACTTATACGGGTGAAGATGTAGAAGGTAGATACTTTTTCCTGGTCAAACTGATCTAGCTCATGTTGTATGAAAAAAAACTATAGACATTGATTAGTAAAGGATCAAATATATTTTGTCAAGGTATTGGGGGGGGGGGGTTATGACACATTTTTAAGTCATTATAAAGGCAAATTTGAGGAAAAGGAAAATTAAATTGTATTCCAAACAGCAATTCACAGTAATGGTTTAAATTAAGTAAATTATTAACACAGTGCATTTAATAAGATGCATTTGAGGTTACCAGTCTGCGGAAGCAGCTGCATGAATTTTAGCTTTATATTTTAAAGCAACACTGCATTGCCTGAGTCTGTAAATCAGCAACCAGAGGAAACCTTAGGGTAGATTATTTTTGCACCAGTGTAATTTTCTGTGCAGTCAGAGCTACTTTGGATGAATTTGCTGAAAGCAGAATGAGAGCTCGCTTTGCATTGCAGATGTTATGTCATCTCCTTTAAAAATAAAGCTACAACTCCAGCCACAGACTGGTAACCCCAAATGTAACGTCAAATTTATCTTAATAAAGCCAACACATTGATAACATTCAGAATTTTAATAACAACATTGTCTTGGAATTGCTGTTTGGGATATGATTTAATGTTACTTTCCCTCCAAATTTCATTTAAGACATTTATCATGAATGTCTTAAAAATGAGCCATAATTTCCTCAAAATAAAACCAGATGATAAAATACATTTGCTTTCTTAACAGTCAAACTTAGGGATGGTTTAATGAAAGGCTTATGCAAGATATCAGACTTAGAAATAAATGGGTCAATTTGTTCTCAGCTTAAAGTAACTGATTGATCTCATTTTCTGACCAAAAAAAAAAAAAAAAGTACATTTTCACATATGACTCTATATATCTTGACAGCTGGGCAGCCTATTTTTATCCCATCTCTAATGGGCAAATTGCAACCACAGTAATCTCATGAGCGTTTCCAAGTGGCCTTGCAGGGGCCACCCTAACAAACTGTGATTCATTGACACTGCCAAGTAGAATGCTTCCTCAGAAACGGAAATAAAATAATGGCTTTGTCTTCTCCGTTGCAACATATGGAGACAATATGCAAGGGTAAAAAGGAGAAGAAGATAAATTGCAATTTATTTCTCTCACCTTAATAAATGTTAATAATGTTATTGAAATCTGCAAGGATGTCCACATGAACTACAGAATTTGGCCAATTAAATCTTGCAGGTGTATAGATTGTAAAGTCATTACACCATCAGCCTGATTTCTTGTATAATGTCATCCAAGGAATGCAACGCATATATTGAATCTAATAGCTTGTGTTTGGCTCTGGAAAGCATTTTGGGGAGTTTCAGTTCGAGGATGGAGAACCCCATGCTTCTCTCAGTGTAATTATTTGTGTGTAATTTGTATTTGTGTGTGATTATTGACACTATTAAACTTATGTGCTTTTTCTTTAGTGGAATAATATAGGTCAAATTTTCTAGCCATTGGTTCTTGAAGAACTGCCAAATATCAGATATTCACACAGTTCTCCTCAAAGTAAGCTGAAGTGGTGCTTGATGCTCAAGTCCATTCTGTACCAGTGTCTTAATTTTCAGCTAGAAAAGGCAGGATGTTCCCTGCCAAAATGGCAGTTAGCTTTTCTGTATATTAGTTCTGACCTGAAAGGGAGCAGTAAATCACAACTAAATGTCTCCTCTCTGGTGGTACATAACTTTTTTTTTTCCAGATAAGAAGGCCAAAGTTCAGGGATTCCTTGGAGACTGTTATTTTGTGCTAATTCACATAAGTAGAAGAAGCAGGACTTCTCGTAGGTGTTGATAAAATCCATCCTGTTGCAAATCAGACCACATGGCACATGAAAGCTCCCTCCAATCCAATTTGTAAATGAAACAATGAAGGGGATTGAAACAATTTAGGATTTCCTTTCATCCTGCCTCTCTCCTCCCCCGCAACTGTGCAATCACTTAAACATATGCTTGAATTTACTAAAATGAGCAGAACCATAATGGGTCTGTTCCTGGTTGTAATGTTAAGCTTCTGCAAAAATGCTTGCGGGACTGGGGCTAATTTGGCAGTCAAGCCAGAGAACTTCACTCTGATTTCCATTATACGTATTATCTACCAGAGCCTGGAAACGTAAAGATTTTTAGAAGCAGTGTAATCTTCAGTTTAAAAAGTGCTGGTGGTGCAGCTTTGTCAGCTTGGGAAGCTATTAATCACACACATCCCCCTCTCTTGTTTATTAGCCCTCCGTGACTGGAATGACTTTATTTTGCAGAGTACCAGCTGAAGAAACCAAGTCCAGACTCCAAAAAGCAGAGTTACTATACTCACAGTGGTGTGACTTATTTCAGAGAGGGAAATCAGCATGTTGTAAAAGGTACTCCAAGAATCTCTCTATTGCAGTGTGCAAAACAAAAGTAACAGCTGAGAGGCAAGTATAGACTCTTGCCCTTGACTACATGGAGAAGAGATGGTTTGAGAAGCAATGTACCAAAGTCCAGGGAACAAGGATACCTTAGCATAGTCTTTTCAGAGATCTCTTTTCCACTGTTGACTGGAGATGGAGGATATCTGCAGTAATATCTGTAATAATAGTAAAGAAATAACAAGATTTCTGTATGTCTAGCAACTAAACCAAACTCCTGCCAAACTCCTGCATGAGTTTCAGCCTAGATAGAATTTGACACAGTCAGAAACTGACAAGATGGTAAAATTCCCCTTCTTTTATAGTATGCTTTAAAAAATCTACTAAAGGTATCTGTTTCATTTCAGTACTGTCCAGAACAAAACAAAACAAAACAAAAAAAGACTCTGAAATCCATTAAAAGGCTACCGTAGGTTTTGCTCGTTTAACAGGAGCTATGAAAAAGGAAATGAAAATGCTACTTTAGGAGCAGGCAAAAGATGGTCATGACAGAATTCCCAGATTCTTTTTGAGCTTCTATTTCTCATTAAATGAAAAATAAATAAATAAATGTTGAAAACAGAATCTGTAACATCTGATATTTTAATGAATACTAATGCACCAATGAAACCTACCTACTAACCTTTCTTTGCTCTGAACTTGCCTCTAATTGTAGATGCGTTGCAAGCGTGCATTGCTTTGAAGTTGTAACACTGACGCCAAGGTATTTGTTTTCATGGTTGAAAGGGCCCTTTAACATTTTCTGTTTTATTCTATGTAGTACAAACCAATGTTTAACTCCTATCTTTCTTTTCTATCACGATCTTGTTACATGTGGTTCTTCTCACCTACATACACCTGTTTCAAATTAGGTACGTATTCTCAAACAGTCTCTTCCAGAGTATCATTTATTTTATTGGTTATAAATGTTTCAGGGTAAAGCCAACCATTCTGTAGATTTGTTTACCTCTCTTCAGTGACTAAAAGTCTAAATAATGAGCCCAGACAGCACGTCTCATTTCTAGATACATGAAATGAGGTTAGATGACCCCATCATTTTCAGCTAATCCTGTGAATTCTTTCGCTTGACCTCATAGTTCTGACAATCCCCGTGACTTTTGTTTCTAATGTTAAATTGTTCTCCTTACATAATTTGGAATTCTTTTTTATATTTCACCCCCAATTAAGTGCTATCTTCACTATCAACTTTTGCACGAAATTACAGGCTTTAGTAATCCAGTGGATGGCTGTTGTCACAGAATGGCCTCCAAGAGAAAACCTGTCACTGCTCAGCCGCATTTTGCAAACCCGTTCTCTACATGCCGTTGCTCTGACAGGTGGACACTCTGTGCAGGTGGGACCCTGCTCTTGCCTCCTTTTTCTGTTTTTGTGCACATTGGACTCTTGTCTGAGAAAGTCTGTATGCAAAGAGCGGAAAGTTCTCATCGTTTAATTAAGAGCATAACTAATGACATCTTCAGACTTTTTTTGCCAAAGGGCAATCTATGCTGTTTGTGTACAGTTTTATATATGCACATATGCACACACAAATACAGCACAGCTGCTACGCAAAATTCCCAAGCTAGCTCAAACGGCGCAAAATAGCAAGATGATAGAGAACTGTGTTAGAACATCTGAATTTCTTCTGGTACACAGATCACTCGATTTACATACTTGATTGCATAGAGTATCTCTATATGATATTGTATTGCTGTGACGAAAGAAGATATATTTTTAAAAAATCTATCCAAAATGTGGATTATTCTGATTTATCATTAATTGAGCTCCATTTGGGGGAGTAACATAAAGCAGGCGTTACTTGTATACAATTCCCAGGACTTATTCCCACCAGCAAAAGTCCACAAATCACTTCCCTGACATGAGCAAAGTTCAACTGATGGGAAAAAGAACATCAAAAAAGGGCAGAAAACTCACGATCAATTTTCATTATGTTACAACTATGTCAACACTGTCTGAAATAAATGGATTCAGGTCTGCTGTTTTTACTTACCTGAGTGGCCATTTCTTATAGGACTAATCAAATTAATATTATTACATCCTTAAATACAAAAGAACTGTTTCCGCAAGGCTTATTACACAATAATGCATTTCTGGAACAAGCATGGATATTTTTATATTGCATTTATAATGATACCAAATTTCAGTTTGACAACATCAAGTGTCATCTATTAAGAACCTAACCACCTGACTGCCTAGAGATTTTTCAAGAACCTATTAGGGCAAGCAGATCCATGGCTTTTCTTGTTTATAAGCATCCTATTGACAACCATGTAGGTTTGTACACGCAAGAAGAGGACTCAGTCCTTTGTTTTCACAATGAATGAATGTTGTAACAATGGCTTGAGAAGATGTATTGTCAGAAACTCCAATTTTGATGCCAGGGTTCCTTCTGTTTGGATTTTTCATATACTCAATATATTCTTAGATTTGTCATCTGGTATTACAAACTCTGACAAGTACCGGTGACTTCCCTGATGCTGAATGACAGTCTGGTTAACAAAAATCTCTTCTTTTGCAGTAAGTGCTCCTCCACTCAGTTTTTCAGCTATGGAATGGACAATGGCCTTGCAAGACAGAGGCACGGTAAGAAATACTACCACAGAGTAACAGTCTATATCAGAGAAGGCAGCTGGCAGCTTGGGGGATGACTTCACTCAGCCTCTTAACAGGTCAGACCTCCTACTGTGACTGCACATGCTTGGACCTTTTCTTCGATGAGCAACAAGTGAATTGAGAGAGCAGCTCAAATGGACAGCAAATTTGTCCCAAACTGGCATCTGTCCCACTAACCTGTTCAGTAGCCCTGATCTAAGCGGTAATGAGTCTCTCAGAGCGTGATATTGTCTCACCCTGGCTTTCATGGGGCTGACACTTTATTTAAAGAAAAATAAAAAAAAAAAAGAGCTTTTAATATAAAACGCTATAGTAATAGCTTCACGTGCTCCTTTCAGTGTCATTGTGGGGCTCACATTAACTCTAACAAATTAACATGAGAATTAATTACACTTATAAGGACAGCACTGCAGCTTCAGGGTCCAATATTTAGGTTGATCCAAGGCATTCCGTTCTCTGCAAAATGTTTCAGTCTTCCGCACGATATGCCTTTTGCAGCCATGGTCTATTGCTACAGGGGCATGGCTGAATCAAAACCACACGCGAGGGGAGAAATGAAGAAGTTATTCCTATGCACTGTCCAGGAAAAGCCAATTTAGAGGCAAATTGTTGGCTATTTTATTCCATTCCCTTCCTGGAATAATTGAATGTCCTTTGATGTACAGCTAATGAGCAACCTTCAGACTACATGAGTCTTCATAAAAAAAATCAGTTATGTGTAGGCCAAGATCAACACCAGGTTAAGACAAAACAGAATGAAAATCAACTGAATCAACACCCTGCAGCACCACCACTTTATATTTCCACATCTTCTGCTATAAAAGTATGGAAAGAAGTGTGCAGGATGAATGAGGGAGCTCTTCAGCTGACCAAATCTATGTGTCCAGAAAGTCTGGAAAGATAACAGGAAAACTTACACTGGCTCAGATTTCCTTTGCTTCTGTTTTCTGCTCTGCTCTTCTGGCTAAACTTCTCTTAGAAGAGCTATAAAACACCCCTGCTGGCAATCTACAACATTTACACCAATCTGGGTAAGCCAGCTGGATCACTTGTCTCAAACACTTTTCCAGCCACTAAGAAATGTTCTGTCACAACTTCTATGCGTCCATCTTTCCTTATTAGCTTTTCAAATGGTTGGTGGCCACACTATCACGACCCCATATACCAAATTTGTAGACTAGTCTTTTCTTTCTCCATTTCAGCAACATTCACAAGAACAAAAGTAGGCAGAATAATATTAAAATATTGTGCATCTCCTGGTTTCATCACCGCCTGTTTCTGACAAATAGCTGTGATTACTACCAATGAGTTTTCTCTATTAGAACTCTGTCAGGATGAATGTTAGTATTGGAAATCAATGTGTGGTCTTAATGTGCACTGAAATGAGCTTACTTGACTATTTTTTTCCAACATAAATCTTAAGATTCTTTCAAAGCATTGATTGAGCTGAATATCTGAAGAGCAGACTCTATGTTGCAATTAGAATAGCTTAAAATGGTTTTAGAAGTTAAACTCTGGGGGGAAAAACATATAAAATACATGTAAAAAACTAGCAAGATATATCTATCAACCCTTACAATCTTAAGGCTGTGTATTTCAGTTTTGCAGATTCTTTGTGGAAATTTACTTAAACAGATGCTTAGTCTGCTCATCTACACTAACTGAAAAAATGATGAAAAATTAATGGAAAAAATAATGAACCCATGTCACAGGAGAATAAAAGAAATTGTTATCAGCCTTGCAGAAAATTACTGTCAGACTGCCATAGAAAAATGTAACACAAGATTTTTCTTTGTCTGTACCCACTCTATCAGCTTGTCCCTTTCCTTATCAAAATATACTTGCTTCAGGTAAATGGGCTACCAAATTTTACAAGTTTGTTTTATTTGGTTAATATGTAAATCAAACTCACTTGAAATAGTAGTTTTGCTTGAGGAAAAAAAATAGCCACCTGAAAAAAAAAAAAAAAGAGAGAGAAAAAATGTTCCAACAAACATAATTTAAAGCAAATGAATGACTATTGAGGTTTCTAATGGGAAAGAAAATTTGTCCACAGCTGCAATACATGGCACCAGAAAGACACTACTGGATTCTAGCTGCTGAAGGATTGGGGGGAACACTGCTTTTCCGTGAAATATGAGACAGATGCTTGAAGAAAAAGTAGAGCGAAGGACATGGTATCATGTCGTAGAAAGATCCAAGGCATAATTGTTGTATAAAGTACCTGGGACTCTAAAGCAGTTGAAGTTAGTCAGATAAAAACAAATAAATATTGCCTTATTTGGCAGACTGTAAGATTAACAAACACTTTAAAACAGTTTGTCTGTACCCTAGAATAAATTCTTCTTCATGTTTACTTGTTTAAGAATGACTAAACTTAATCACGCCTTCCAAACTTTGAACATAGGACTTTTGCATATTTTTACAATCTTTAAATGATTTGCCTGCATTATGTCAAAGTGTTATAGACCTGTATATACGACTGCAAATATACACACATTGATACGTTTGGAAGCTAATACACAATGGGTTTGAGTAGCATATAGAAATCAATAGGAGGTTTTTATTGATTTTGACTGAGTCTGGGGAAAACCTATAAAGTGAGAACCAGAATGGTAAATCTTGTTCTCATCAAGATGGTAGATGCACAGGTAACCCTTCCTGGCCTCCACCACCTGCTTTCTGAAGAGGCATTCCCCTCTTTCTCCCACTCCTGAGGCTTTACAGTGAATATTATGGCAAGTAAGTCTATGTCTGAAGCACCCCATGGTTCTTCAGGCAGATTCCTTGCTTGTAGGCAAGTGAGACGCACTGGGGAGATACACAGCTGGAATCAAAAGCCACCTTTGTGCAGGGCCAGACAGAAGCATAAGCAAAGCTGGGCTTTGCCTAGGACAGCTGACCGCCAGAGGCAACACAATGGTCATGGCCTGGTGCTCATTTTGCCTGTGCCCTGGAAGGCCGTGCTGGGTGTCCACAGGACAGCAGCACTCCTCGGGTAGGGCAAGCTGTCCGTGCTCCCCATCTCCACCCAGGCCTCGTGAGCCACAAACTCAGCTCAATTCTCCACCCCTTCCTGCCCCTACCCCAGGACATGTCTCCAAATTTTGTGTTGCCAGCTCAGTCTTGCTTGCTAAAACTGCTGGGAAGTCTTGAGGTAGTGCTGTGTTTCGTCACTTGTTCAGGACTTGCCTGACTGCTATTATGACAGATGGCACTCAAAGCAAACTTCAAACTTCTTTTTCAAAAGCAAGCTAGTTATACAGTCAAAATATTCTTAGTTTTCAGGCCAGAGTTGTATGGTGAATCCATTTAATGCTACCAAGAAAACAACATTTAGAAGAAAAAAAAAAGTACAAATATTGACTGTAATGCTCATGACGAGGTAACACTGAACTGAGCTCTAACAAAGCTACACTTAGTTTTAAAACCTAGGAACAAAGTAATAATACAAGACTCATTCTAGTCTTGTAGAAAGTCACACGCAGATTACCAGAAGAGATTCAGCAGTTTGGTGAAAGACAAAGTTGCCTTAAATTCTTGCATTCAAATGCTTTTCAGTCATCCTGAAGAAACTCTATATTCTTACTCAATTCTCTCCACCCATCCCTTTCCATTTGTACGCATTTAGAGTAGTCTTAATTGCATAATTGAGGGTAATTTTGAATGTTCTTAGTCATGAAAAGAAAAAAAAAAAAAAGAGAAGAATTTTTTAAAGCGTGGGGTTAGAGAGATGGGTTTTATTCCTGAGTCTTCCACAAATGGGAAAGAGTGTATTTTGGTATCAAAGCTCAGGAAGCCAAATTAAAGATCATCCTTAATTCTGTTATTTGTTTGATCTGCTTTCATAAACAAAACATTCCCTCATATAATTATTTGCAGGTTTTCTGCACATGGATCCAGAAACATGCATGCTAAATCAAGTGGCACTCTATCATTACTCAACCAGAGAAAGCAAAGGAGGAATCAGAATCCACTGGGGGCTGTCAGAGACAATGTGGCTTCAGATCATGCAGGTCTGGTACCAAACCTTTTTGTGACAGGTGACCCTTGCTGTATGCTATAGAAGCAGCTTGGATTTTCCAGCAGTCCCAAAAGCTTTGCAACCAGTACAGTTGAGTTTCTTTGTCATGGGGAGCATTGTATAAATTTGACTCCCCTCCAGTCTAGAAGCTTCATTAAAACTAGATAAACATCAAAATTACTGGAGGACAAACGTAAACTAGGTGCCTCTTCCCCCAAGGGTAGACGGGACTGCGGGCAACGGCAACAGATCTGGTGTAAACCACCGGCTTCTTGTGCTCAGCAAAAGGAAGCAAACAGCCCAGATGCAACTGGGGAAGCAGTACCAAGCTGTCACACCCTTTCTGTAATGTAACAAGTTTATTTTCAGTTTGTTCCCTTAACATTATCCTAAGACTTTCTCAAGTAACTAGGCAACCTCCAGCGCCTTACTGCTGAAAGGGTTTGAGTCACTGCTGGGGCTCTCGACAGGTTTTTGGTAGCTACTGGATGTAGGAGAAAGGGTAGCGGGCTGTCCTATCCCCTGTGCTGCAGTGCCACCTTACGGCTCTTGTTCTACAAACGCCTTATTTTTTCCCTTACACCCACCGTGTTTTAGTCTAATAAAACTGCGGTGCAGGTAGCCCCGGGAGGGGGGAAGCAGCTAGGACTTCAGAGAACTGTAGCTCCATTAACAAAGTCATTTCCATATGCTGAACCACGGACAAGAAAGCTGGAAGAAATACTATCTAATTAATACTGTTGTCTTAAAATTAACTGAACCTAGAGCATGCCTGACAGGTGTATAACTAACCTGTTCTCGGAAATGTCCAGTGGCAAGATGCCCAGGCCCAGTTCTTCACCAGCCCTTTTGCTGTGTTGCACGCTCCATGCGGCCAACCTGCATCTCAGCTCTTGCTAGCTTTGGATCTCAAGTCCTGCCCTCTTTACACGGTTTCTTTCCTGTATAACAATTTCATATTTAAGAATCGTTAACCAACTCTCCCCAAAATTTTCTTCAGATGATGCAATATCCATTCTTTAGCACTTTTTTTCTGGGTGCTGTTTTCCAGGCCACTGATCACTTGCATTCTTCTCATCTGGATTTTCTCCAGTGAGTTCATGTCTTTATTCAAAGCATATACTTACACTTTACTCAAAACTGGGCATCATACTTTATCAGAAGTTTTAGCCATGACTAAATAGAGAAGAATAGAATCACAGAATCATAGAATGGCTTGGGTTGGAAGGGGCCTTAAAGGTCATCTAACTCCAGCCCCCTGCTGTAGGCAGGGATGCCACCCGCTAGGTCAGGTTGGCCAAGGCCCCATCCAGCCTGGCCTTGGACACCTCCAGGGATGGGGAACCCACAACTTCAAATGAAACTTCAAATGACGAGGCAAATAATGAACTCCTAATGTGTTTACAGACTATAACCTTGTATGTGCCTTTAAATACTTCATTTTAGGTCAGAGGTCTCCCAAAAACCCATAGAGTAATTACTCATGATTCTGATGGTAATAGAATGCTGACAAAACCTTTCCTCATGCCTGTACTATTTGATTTCCTTATTATTAGCAGAGATAAGGAAATAACGACTCTCCCGTTGAATTGTGGGGAGACATAACACTGAGAGGGGCTGCAAGCTCTTTGGAGAAGAGGATTGGAACTCAGATTTACTTTGTAAAACTGGAAAGGTGGCTGGAATGACAGGGTGTAATTCAGTACTTTCTACCTGGAAGCAGAGAGCAGAATCCATCAAAGGGAGGTAGGGAGCGATGGGGCTGGTAACAGTCCTGCAGGCAAGGATTTGGAGTCGCAGTGGGTTACAAGGGAGTATCATTGAAAAATAGCAAGCCACTGTGCGAAAGGCAGATGTTATATGGAGCTATATAAATAGGGATGTTATCCGTAAGGTGCTGTGAAATAGAACAGAGCAGAATGAGGATGCCTGCGTAAAAAGCATGAAGTGCAAAAAGTTATTTATTTTAAAAAGATTTCTATGAACACAGAGATTTCACAAAATGTTTAGAGCATTTGCTTGAGCTTTGCAGAAAGTCCTAGACCTTGATTTTGGATGAAACTATATGTACATGTATGCACATATATATATGTATCTGAGACATGTACAATCTCAAAATGCAGAAGGACTGAACCGCATCACAGACACAACATTTTGGGAGTTTTCAAACTGAGCAAGGTTGAGTTCAAATAATCCTACAGCAGTTGGGCTAACCCACTATGGTAAAATAACATCTCTTTTCTCCCAGGAGTTCACTACGTAAATGAAGGCAGCCTTTTCCACAGCAATGCTTCTCTCTCTGTTGTAATACTGACTACTTTGAGGATTAAACAGAATACATAAAATAATGGGAAGGACGGAGACGAACGGCATGAAGGGATAAAACTCAAAAAGGAAAAATTACATTATAAATTCAGTAGCATCTTGGTCCCTCAGTGTTTTCCAAATAATAATGCAGGAATTTTATGATTCTAAAGCAATCAGAATGGCAAACAGAAACCGTAATTTCTTAATCCATTTTTCTGTCACTGCTAGAAAGAAAACATCTGGAAGATCCTAGAAAACTACTTCTCTTCCAAAGTCCAGCAAATCCAAAGGAAACAAATCATCTTAAGAATTTTGACAATGTAATTAATCGTAATTTCCCCATAAATGTAGAGTGCACATCCCAGTATTACAAGTCGGAAGCAGTGTTGCTGTCTAATACAGGAACTACTCGAAAGTGTAGGACTGAATGGGAATTAGTCAGAAGGGGTGAGAGTCAAAATAAAAAAAAAAAAAAAAAAGGCATTTTTTGGTAAGGGATGTAGAGGAGCAACGTGGACCTGAGAAAAGGAAGAGAAGAACAACAAAAGAAATGCTGGGTAAGAGAATTAAATGAGATAGGGGAGGATAGAAAGAAAAATGGAAGGAGAGAAACCAAATGTAAACTCTGAAGAAGGAATAGCAACCAAAAAAGGATGTTTCCTGCTGAGCATTTTTAAACAGTTTTAGAAGTGGAGGATGCACCTGGAGTGGAGGCTGGTGATTCAAATTCTGAAGATGGAAAATGAACTAGGGCTACATTTGTTCTGTTTGATAACCTCACTCTTCAGTTCAGGCACAGGTCCTGGTCTTGTCGTTCACCTTTCAACCCCATCATCCCTCTGCATGGTGCTGGAGCTACCTGGCCACCGTCCCCTGGTGAGAAGCCAGGGCGCAGCTCTGGCAGCTGCTCCCCCCCAGCAGTGGGGGTGAGGCTGTGCCCGCTTCCTTCCCAGCCCTCCCAAGTGGAGCCAGCTCACCAGCCCACGCACGTTCCCGCACACCGCACCACCAAACACGCTGCACAGCGTCACATCCCCATGCCATTGAATCCCCACTAAGAAGGGCTGCTATGGCTTGGCTTACTTCAAGCGTTTGGAACTAAATAAGCACAAAGAATCATTGCTGCGACGTCAGGGCCACCACGTGGTGCCACACAGGAGACCTGGGCAGGCGCCCTGCAGTGGGATGTCCCCACAGAGGCCACCGTCCCAAAGCAGCAAGAACACAAGCTGTTTTGCTGCAGATGTCTGACCGGGCAGCCACAGGCCGATCCCCCACACCACTGCCTTCTGCGGGCTGGGTCTGCGGTGGCATGGGAAGAAGAAAAATCAGGCGGCAAACTGGGGACTCGTGAAACGAAGCAGGGATTGCTTTCTTCTGGACGTAGACACAGTGAGCTGGGACAAGCCTCAAACGTCGGATGCTCCCCCCGTCTTTAACACGACGGCAGATGCTTGTAACGGCGGCTGCAATCCAAACAAGTGATAACATTTCAGGATCACACCCAGAATGATAGAAAACAATGAGTTTTGGCCTCCTGTCACGCAACACACCCTTGATGTGGTAATACTAGAGTCACACATGGCAAGGTGCTCCATTATGAAACATTGCATAATCGTCTTCATTAAGTAAATTATTTTCTATTGGCATTCTCTGCTTATGATTTATATTTTCCTGGTCATTGTTTACCTCATTCATGAATTAGCTTTCTGCACTAGTTTTTTGGGGGGAGGGATTTAATTATTTCAACATGTTGCAAGAGCTTTTAATGGAGAAAACACATGAATATTGATGAAATAGCATGAAAAGTAAAAATGTCACAGGGGTAACATAATCAGTGCTTTACCATTTTTCCAGGGGCGGACAAAAATGGATCCCTTCCCATCAAAAATAACTACATTATATGACTATTAGAAGTGTTAATGACATGTTTATCTATAAGTGCATAATCAGAAACATTTCTTCACTTTTTTATTTCATGTGATGAAGGAATAGGTAGATTACACTGAACTTGGAATCAGCTTGACAGCATTCTTTTGTAATAACAACAGATTTTTTTCTTTGAGCAGGACCATGTCCATAGTTAACAACTGCTCATAGGTCTCCTGAAACCTTTACGTCACAGTGCTGCTATTTGAAGACGTAGTATGCAAGTTTCCTGCATGCTTTCCATCTTGCATATGGACACCTGGACACTTTACTCTCTTGAGCTGAAGCAGATGAGCATCATCTACAGAATAACAAAACACAAGAATAAAGTCATGAGTCCTTATTCTGCCACATACCACAGGGAACCCTGACAGCCACACCATCCTTCCCAGGCAAATCACCTGCGCTCAGTGTGCCCCCAGCTGCGACCAGAGGCCAGTTTTCTGAATTAGAGGTGCTCAAGAAACATGGATTAATAAGAACAAAAACTGGGTGTGTAGGAGATGGCAGGAGGGGTGACAATGTTACACAGAGGTGGCATAATGAACAGGACAGGACCAAGAACACCTTGCTCAGCATAACAGAGGGAAAAAACAGCAGCAGGCTCTGCAGGGAGAGGTTGCAGAGAATGTTACAGAGCAGGGTCACCCCAGTGAGCGCCTCAGTTTCCCCTGCCCACCTCTGGACACTGCTTGCTGCAGGTAAATGCTGACAGGCGGCTAGGGAAATCCTGCCACGTGCGGACAGCAGAATTTCTGGGGAAAACTCCCCACAGCCCCCTGGGCCCTTACTTTCTCTAGCTGCAGAGCTACTCCCTGCCTGCAGAGCAACAACTGCAGCAAGCCTGTGCTTGCTTCCCAGGCTGGGAAGTGGCACTGGCTGAGGATACTCCACGAAAAAGGCCTCCTGAAGAAACTCGCTGGTCTTCTCGCCTTGCTTTTCGTTCTCGCGGGGGCCAGCTGCGGCTGTTGGGGGCCAGCTGCGCCTGGTGCCCCCGCTGCTACCTCAGCGACATCTTTAGCTGCTCAGCACGGCGGGAGGCGGCTTCCCACACTCAGTCTGCCTCCACGCGCCGGCGTAGGCCTGCCTTTACCAGCACGTTCCTTACAGCCGGGTCTTAACGGCAAGAGAGAAACCCCCTTCAGGCACTTTACGGCTTTCTCCCCTCAGCCCTGACCGACCCCTAACGGCCGCTCCCAACGGCCCCAACCGCTACCGGGCATGCGCGCAGGGGTAAACCACCGCTCGGCCCTCCGCCGCCCGGCGGGTGCCGTCACTCGGGGCAGCGCGCCGCTCGGCCGCGGGGGCGGGCGCTTGGGCGGGCTCGGCGGCGGCCGCTGCTGCTGCTTCGCTGCAGCCGCTGAAGGAGACTCGAGGACGGGGCCCACCACGGTGCCGGTGCCGCCGCCGCCCCCCTGCCTCCCCGCTCCATGCGCAAGATGCTGCTGGCCGCGCTCTCCCGAGTGCTGCCCGGCCCGGCCGCCGCCGCCGCCGCCGGCAGGACGGTGAGAGGGGGCCGTTACGGGGGGGGGAGCGGTAACGGCCCCAACGGTCGCTGGGGGGGGGGGGGGGAGGCGCGCGGGCGGCCGTTGGGGCCGTTGAGGCGGGCGGGGCCCGTGTGGGGCCGTTGGTGTGGGCCTGCGGGTGTGAGGGGGCCGGCGGAGAAACAGCAATCATAGTCGTAATAATAAAGTGCTTTCGGGTGTCTGTTTTGTCCGCTCTGTGCCAAACCCTGCGTTTAAAAACAAAATGGTCGCTGTGTGTGGGGGGGTGTCTGTAAACAGCTGGTCTTTTCCTGCGCTTGCAAACTGTACCTCAGGTATCCTCCTGGCCTGACGTGAGGGCAGGGCCGGTTTCCTTGATGAGAGGTTAATATTTAGGGAAGTGCGCCATGTGCACGGCGTGTGCTGTCACACGAGGGCAGGACGTGCCACCCAAGGTGCTGGCTGGAGCACGGCCAGGGCGCCGCTTGGAGGCTGGCACCCATAGGTGCCCTGTCCAGAGGCCCTTGGTACACGTACTAAATCCGGTATAAAACGCAGCGATCCCTTTTTGAAAGCCTTTTGCAGGCCCCCTTCAAAATTCACCCACCTGGCCCCTTCTTGGAGTGCTTTGCCTTTGCTCAAGTAACAGTCATTTGAGCTCTTTCTGAATTTTAGTTCAAATTGTGTTATTTCATGGCATTGGTGTTTCATTTGCTGTGTTTTATCTCTTTTACGTGAAACATTTTCACAATTCTCTTCTATCTTCTCATTTTCCTTATTCCATTTTAATGACTGTGGCCATGAGGAGAAAATAATCTAGCTGAAAAAACACATTGGCAAGATCAATTTTTTTTTTTTTTGGCGGTGTTAAAGGGCGCTTTTTGGTAGTTGGGATCAACAGCCTTTTTGACGTTGAGAGCAAATCTCTTACTGTGCTTCTGAAGTAATTCACTTGCCTAGTAATTTCTTGCCCTGGCAAGAAAGCCTGTGGGTGGCTGGTTTCATGGGAATGGCATGAGAGAGTAGGTTCATCAGCAAATCTTCCTGTGTGTGTTGGGACTGTATGGAATATGTGTCTGAAAGTATTCCTTAATTTACAGCTAAATTACATTAAAATATAAAGATGGATGCCAAAAATTTGTTCCTTACTGCATGTACTTGGCCTGTTTCTGACATGCTGTGCTTTCCTAGATGTCCAAACCAGACCCATTTTGGATATCTCAGTGCAGTTTTTTGGATCCTAGTGACTGCCAAATATGCAAAGATTTCTCTTTACGTGTTCTTACGCATTTATAATTGAGGTATAAATTAGCAAATAAATAGAAACAGTCTTAATCCATCAGGCAGCATTTTATACCTGTTCTGATCATATTGTAAAGCGTAAAGATGATTTTCTGTGACTCAGAGCTTACCTGTAAACTGTGTTCCAGTTTGCTAATAATGTGCTGATTTCTCCTCCCCCATGGTTTGTTACAGTTACTTACTCTTTTTTTCTTTATCCTTTTTTCCTCCCAAATGCTGCTAACCTAGGGAGCTGTTAGTGAGGTAAGGACTAAACCAGTTTGGTCAAGGTTTTCTTTATTTATTTTTTTAATATGTACTGGCCATGTGTTAAGAACTTCTGTACAGACTGCCTCACATTGCTTTCGTGTAGTGCTCAGGGCTGGGATCGGACCAGGCTGGCCTCCAGAGGTCCCTTCCAACCTCAGCCGTTCGGTGGTTCTGCGAATAGTAAACGCTTGACACACTTCCAGCTCTAGAACTAAAATAGCTTTTTGTCGCTGATAATACTGTTGCATTATGGTAAACAGTGTAGAAACCTGGTTTAAATTTAAAAACTCCAAATATTAAATCTGATAATGTGGGGGGTTGGGAGCTCATGATAGCCAAATCAAATAGGCAACGATAGATAATGAAGAAGGATTGAGAAAATTTCTCCTGTCTTTTTTCCAAATTTTACATCTATCAATCATACCATTGTTGGAGACCTAGGACTGGATAGTCTCAAAATTTTGAAAGAATGAACCCAGAGCTAAGTGTATGCAAGTTCCAGTGTTGAATAAGCTACAGAAATTAATGTGTAATTTAATTAGCAATATGATTTTGCTGCTAAAGATCAAGTGCATTCCTTATGGCCACAAGGCATGTGTGAATAGATGAAGTTATTCAAGAATACCAGTTGTTTGTCAGGTAATAATAGGCTGTACACACTCTGTTAGAAAGAACATCAGTATTTGTTTAAACGACTTTCTTCTCTCTCCCCTACTCTGCCAGCCATTCTGTACT
This sequence comes from Anser cygnoides, assembly GCF_040182565.1. Lineage (NCBI taxonomy): Eukaryota > Metazoa > Chordata > Aves > Anseriformes > Anatidae > Anser > Anser cygnoides. The sequence goes on along the minus strand of NC_089873.1, from coordinate 128,945,935 downwards.
TGTGTGTTTCATGTCTCCTTAGGTAGTGGCCATGCTATTACCCACTTACATAGTACTCTCCTTCCTCACTGCTTGTTGCCTTGCATCCACCCACCTTCTTTTCCTGTTAAAAGGAAAGAGCGATTGTAGTTCACATTCCACACATCTGACGTGTTTTGTTTTTTTTTTTCCAAAGAAAGTTTTTGTTCTGTCAAGGTGAAATTCCAATCAGTGCCGAGAGCCATTAAAATATGCATTGGTTGTGTTCATATAGGGAATAGGTCATGTGAAGGGAAGAGTATGTATTTGTAGGATTTTGATGCACTTCGCAGTATTTTGAAGCTTATTGGTTTTCTTTAATTAATCAAGGGTATAATTTCTAATCTTAATTTCAAATCCTGGATTTTAAAGGAATTCTAGTACGTATGTACAAAGTAAAAGTTCTCTAATACTATAAGGGTATGCCACTGGAGAGTTTCATTAAAAATTATTTCAGTTTGGGTGTACTGTTAGAAATTTGACAATTCGTTTATCTTGTGATTATATTTCAATGTTGCTCATATTTGTTTTTGTCTTTTTTTTAAGGCCTCTCGAGTGATGGTAGCATCACGTAACTATGCAGACTTTGCAAATGAAGCTACATTTGAAATTAAGGTAACAAAGCTGAAGGCTTAATACTGGTATTCCGTGTGAGCACTGTCATAGATCTTGAAATGATGGACATTTAAATTAGAAGAATTTTCAGAACTAAGCCCTGCACTACCTGGCCTGATTTTTAGATGGAGCTGGAAGCACGCTGCATGGAAGTATGTGGTCGTGTGATTGTGTTAATTCAAAGTAAAGTAGTGTGCAAGTGTATTGTATGCAATTCCTCTGGGCAGCAGTGGAGTTGCTCTGGAGAGACCGTTGTTCTAATACAAAAGGTCGTGTAACCTGTAAAGCAGTATTTTGCCCATCTGTGTTGACAGAGTGATTTGGTGTGTTCCACTGGACTGGAAGGATTTTTGGTATGGTACCTAAAATCAGCCCTCCACACAACTCGGGATAGGCCATGGTTTGGGGAGGCAGTGCTGTGGTATGCGTTGTGTGGTTTGGCCAGTGGGGTGGCTGCTGCCGCAGCGGTTTATAACCGTGGGTAGAAGTGGTGGTAGAAGAGGTGAGGTCCAGACTTAGGACCAGATCTTAAAAACTCCCACAGAGGAAACTCCTCTGTTTTGTCACTTCACTAAGCCTCTGTACGTCTTGTCAGGTATTTGGTATGCACAACCATGGAAATGAGCTTTTCTAGTACTTTGTGAGCACTGAACTTCATCTCCTGATAGTAGTAGGAACTGTCCTGACAGTAGGTTTCATTTTGTGTGTGGAAATCTGTCTTTATTAAAAGCAAAGCTTTTATTTTCCTGAATTTGGACATAGTGCACAAACTTTATAATTAATTTGACCTGTGAATTTAGGTTTTCCTGGCTTGCTTTTTAAAAAGATATTACAGTCTGAATTTGAAAATGGTATGTCATTTAAAACAAAAAAAACGTGGTAGAAATGGAATCAACTACTTTCAATAAATAAATACTTGTTCAACTTTGCAGAAATGTGACCTCCACCGCCTGGAAGAAGGCCCTAGTACCACGGCAGTGATGACTCGAGAGGAGGGGCTCCATTACTACAAGACGATGCAGACCATACGACGCATGGAGCTGAAGTCTGACCAGCTGTACAAGCAGAAGATTATTCGTGGCTTCTGCCACTTATATGATGGTCAGGTAAGGTTATCTTTTTCCCCCAAAGATGTTTTTATAATGTCTTGCCCTACTTACCTAGGGATTTGAATAGAAGGGAGAGTATATCTATAACTGGGTGTCTGTGTACAGTGGCTGAAGTTGTAGTGGGATCTGTGATTTGTTTCGTTATTTCTTTAAAAACTGTCTCTGAGTGCACAAGGGAATCCCTGGGGTCTTGAGACAGCAGCAGGAAGAGAGGGAAGGCAGTTTTTTTTTTCCAGTGGCGCATAGATCAGGTACCCACTATAAAGCAAGAGTCAGGAGAAAGAACTTCCTGAACTTGGTGAAACTTTGCTGTCTGTCCATCCTCTGCCCATTTTTGAATTGCAGTTATTAGATACTTCATTTTGGGAGATGTGTTTAGGGCGATGTGTTTGCCTGCGGGTCTTTCTGGCTTCTCATTTTCCTCCTGTCTAATTTTGTTGGCTGCAGACAGGACAGGTTGGAATATAGAGCCCAAGGCAGTTGTAGCTCCGGATTTTGGAAAAAGGGGCCTAACCTCCCCTTGGTATTCAAGGCAGCCTCCTGTATCAGTGCCTTTTCACTTTTCTCCTTTATTTCGTGTAGGGGGACCATAGACCTTGCCACGCTGCTGACGGTGGAAACTCAGTGCTTTTCTTCATTGCTAAACTTACTTTTTATCTGTAACAGGAGGCTTGCTGCGTAGGGCTTGAAGTTGCCATAAAGCCTACAGACCATGTGATCACAGCGTACAGAGCTCACGGTTTTACCTATGCACGAGGTGTTCCCGTTCGAGAAATTCTTGCTGAGCTTACAGGTAGGTGCTGAGTAAAATGAGGATTCACATTTTATGATGTTGCCACTGGTCATGAGGTGGTCCTCATGCATAAGTGCTGGTGCTTCCAAGGCATAACTTTAGAAAACTTCTTGATGCTGTATGTCATGTTTGATGTGCTACAGCAGCTTGCTTAAATGAAACTCACTGGTGGTTATCACTTATTCTTGATAGGGCAGGGTGTTACCCTCCCTTGGAGGCAGACTTGGATTTTTCTGAATTACGCTGCAGAAGTCTTAGAAAGACTGATAGGCACTGCTTGTAATGATAAAAATGAATGGTTTGGGAAATTTTGACTATAACAAGAACATGAAATGGTAATCCCTACCTAAGATTTTGCAGAAAGGAAATGGTTGATTAACAGTAGGATCATAAATGGAGTAGCCAAGAGAAGAGTGGGTGAGCCTGCTGAGATCTGCATACTGATGCCAGAAGTGAAAAATTAACAAGGAATTTGAAGGCCTTTGTATGCTGTTGGTATTATGAATCATTGCTGTAATGAAGACTTAATCTGAGCATTTGCATGCTTGAAACATTAATGTAGGAAAGCACATTGAGGAGGCAGAGAAGAGGTATGGTTTTATATACTAAGATACCATGTGTTTATTAAAAATGCATATTGGTAGCATACACAGGCGCCTAGAACCTGGTAGATGATTGACTTGCCAAATGTTGCTAGGTACAGGTAAGGAAGAAAGACTGACTGAGGTCTGTTATTGGACCTGAAACCATAAATATCGGTGCTGTTGTTTTGATTCTTTTCAAGGCATCATATTCTATAGCATTACGCTCGGTTTTAGTGGGGCCCTTTTAATGGGGGAAGAACAGCAGCCGTACAGAGACTGTTGTTCCAAAAAATGGAGCTTGGAGCAAGTTTCTGGATAGGTGTGCCACTGGAGTTGATTTTTACGAACAAAGATCTTGACTGAAAATGCAAAACTGAAAGAGAGCCTGAGTTACAGTGACTGGGAAGTGACAGAACTTAAAAATCTTTGAAGGAGCAGGAAGCAGAGTCAACCAAAGACTAGTAGATAAGATTGTCCTACAGGAAACAAACTATTGGAAAGGATTGTTTGGGAGAATTGACAGTTCCCTGAGGAATGATATTGTGGAGACCAGAGCAGATTGTTCTAGGAGGAGTAGAAAGAATAGGAAAAAGCAACTTTGGTAAATCAGGAATTCTAACTAAGCTAAAATATAAAAGGAAGGATTGTACAAAAATGTGGAGGAGGTTACTGATGTTTAAGTGTAAATTACTAGTTTCATGGTTAAAATTAGTCTTGGTTTTTTTTTTTTTTTTTTTTGCTTTGGCCCTAAGAATTTTGCAGAATCTGTAGAAGCCCATGTGAAACCATTTCATGAGCATAGTAAAAGTACAAGGAAGACCAATATTAAAAATGATTCACCCTTAAGAAAGGGAAGTACAGATTCCAGAGCAGCACCAGCACTCTACTTCTAAAACAACCACCAACCCCAAGGCAAAATAAGCAAACTGTGCTTAGAAGTAAAATACAAGCCAGTGTGATTAGGGTAAGAAATGTAGGAAGCGGCACAGGCTGATGAGAAATTGAGTGTTCTTCGATTAGCTGGGCATGATCCACCTGACCAATTTTAGAAAACTTCTTGCAGCTCAAACTTGCTTTAGGCAAAATTTTTGTAATTTAAATCAGTGCTGCATCTGAAAGTATTGTATTTACATTTATATTTTAAAAAGCAAATGGAGGAAAAATAGAGAAATAAAGCAGTTGGCCACAGTTTGTTCCTGGAGAAGATGATTAAATTATGCTGTGAGTACTTTATTACCTAAAAAGTGACATTAAGAGGCAACGTAATTTGCCAAAGTACGTTATGTTAAACCAATCTAATTTCCTCTTCTGAGAGGAAACAGAACTAACGGACAAGGAAGAAACACGTACATGTCAAGCTTTCCTTATTATTGTTTAGTAAGTCTTTTGACGGTAGCAGCTGTGATCCTGTATAAGAAATTTCACTGAAATCATGATTCGGTAATGTAGCTGGAAAACCACTGATTATCGAAGTCCTTGTTGAACTAGACGGGTGTATTCAGCAGGGCGTTAAGGTAGCTCTGCTGCCTACGCAGTGTAGTTCTGCTCATAGTTAAGAGAACGGTGTGGAGCATTGCACTTGCTGAATTAGTGGAAGATAGCGAGCCTTGTGCTGGGGAGAGATTGGCTTGAGAGGTTGCCTTTTGACAGCTATACATTGTTGTGATACATTTTATTACATCAAAATAATCTTAATGCTAAGCCTCTGCGGGACCTCAGCTAGGGAGCAGTATTTTTGCTGGTTTTGATAACTAGTTAGGCAGCTAACAAAAAGTGACTGTTTACCTTGTTTCTGCGGGCAAGGGGAGATAACAGCAAATAAAAAGGCTGACTTTTGAAATTGTAAAATGCACGTTTTAAATAAAAAGTAGGCTGAATTTGGAATGGAATTTGAGTGTCTTACTTTCAGGTACTGATGGCACCAGGGAGTTTGCTCTTTTAGTGCACTGTCATGGACGCTGACCTCTGCCCCCAGCTATGTTTGAGTACACTTGATGTGTATTTGAAAAAGTTACTCATTTGATGGGACTTCGTGTGGTGCTTCATGGGCTGCCAGTTACCTGCAAACTACAGCCTGAATAATGCTGGGCTAGGTATCGATGTTTGTATGGAGGTTGGGAGTTGTGTTGTTGTATGGTTGTCGTTTTTCTTATTTTTTATTTTGAATCTGTAGTTTTTACTTCTGGTTATTGTCAAAGAGAAGACATATAGATTATTGCAATTAATTTGGAACTGTTCATATCTTTACTGCAGAAGCAAGAATTAAAAAGGACTGTATATATATTTCTTGTTATAGTAGCATAGATTACATGTAGGAGGAATGTAGACTATGTTGGCTATTAAAAAAAATAAAATTACTACTTTGCTAGAGAGTGCTTTTGTGTTGAGGACACTGAAATTCCTTGGGTGGTTTTGAAGTTTCTTCATAAATCTCATTTTGTATTTCTTGAATTGTGTTTTCATTATCATTCTTCCTCCTGGCTTTTTATTTGTTTTGTGATGCATTTAACCGTAAACTCTATGAAGAGGGGCCATTATGTCCGGTGTTTGAGAATCAATGTCTTACCTCCACTGAGGTGACTCTGATGACAAATACAACATTGTTTTAGGGTTGTTACCTTTAGGAACTGGATTAGATGTTACCATTTGTATAGTATTTTTCCTCTGAAAAAATAATCACCTCTTGATCATGTTTCAGGTCGAAAAGGAGGATGTGTGAAGGGAAAAGGAGGATCGATGCACATGTATACAAAAAACTTCTACGGTGGTAATGGTATCGTTGGCGCTCAGGTATATACGTGACTTCTACTTTAAAACACAAGTTGAAATTGGCTCATGTCCCATGCCAGTGTTTCCTCTCAGTGTTGTTAACAACTCTTCGTTCGTTGAGCAGATCCCTAACACAGTAAATGTCTCCTGACATTTCACCAGCTACTTGTCTCCAACTCCTCTGAATATTGTTCTAAAATTTTGTCTTGTCCTGTGCTCTGTGATAGGTTCCTCTTGGAGCTGGGATTGCTCTGGCCTGTAAATACTTTGGTAAAAACGAAGTCTGTCTGACTTTATATGGGGACGGCGCAGCCAATCAGGTAAACGAGCTTTGTCTAAATGTGGCTCTGTGAGGAATGTGTCTGTGGGTAATCTGTTTTCCCTCTGTGAACCATGAGCTCTGCCTTTTTGCAAGGTAGCAGGAGCACATCTTTAGCCTGTTCGGAGTCTGCAACCCAGACAACATCTGGCTTGGAACTAAAAATAAGATTTTTATGTTGGGCTTTCTGCTGCAAGGATGCTTTATTAAAGGAGTCCACTGATACAAAGCATCTCGCAGAGCTGCTTCAGACATTCAGGCAGTTGTTTTCATATTTGCGGCAGAAAAATTAAGCCAGATAAGAAATCAGTGTTTTAGAGTGCACTGTTAATATAACTTACTGCTTTGAAAACACAGGTGAAAAGCTCAGCTCCTGTTTTTCCCTGTCTTAAAGTAGTAAGGCTGATGCAGACAGTGTGGTTGAACTTTTCTTCTACTTTGCTGTAGCAGTGTCCTGCCACGTTAATCAATCGTGAAGTTTCTAACCACTATTCCTAAGATATTTTGATTAAAGTAGGTTCCTTGCTACCAAAACACAGATACTAAAATAGGTTTAAACATATAGAGAATCTATGAACTATTAGTTGGGGTGAAAGTTGCCTTACTTGGTGTAACTTCTCTTATTCCTGCTGAGCTGCAGTGAGTAGCTGCTTTCAGATTACTTTTAGTGTTCAAAGTTTTACTAGTTAGACATCTGCAGCTGAAAGATTTTTCAGTAGAGCCTAATGCTTGAAGTCTGAGCTCCCTGACTAGATATAACTTACCCTTTTCTTTCAGGGCCAGATATTTGAAACATACAACATGGCAGCCTTGTGGAAATTGCCTTGTGTTTTTATCTGTGAGAACAATCGGTATGGGATGGGAACTTCGGTTGAAAGAGCTGCAGCCAGTACTGACTACTACAAAAGAGGAGACTTCATTCCGGGGCTCAGGGTGAGTACAACTCCAGTTTGTTTTGAGGCGTGCAGGTATGTGCAGTAAATGTATTTCTCAGTATATTTATAAATACTGTTAAAATAGGAAAATTTGAAATTGAATTCCTATTGCACTTACAATATGGAAGTACTGAATTTGCAGGTTTAGTTTTTGGCAATTCTTTGGCTCAACTTGCTATTCTGTGTCTCAGGTGGATGGCATGGATGTTCTCTGTGTCCGAGAAGCAGCCAAGTTTGCAACTGAGCACTGCAGAGCTGGAAAAGTAAGTCAGTAGCCATTCCTTTACCGTAGGTGGAAGTCTTAGCAATAGTTGCTGCATAAAATATTTCTCATCTAGTCCAGTTTCCTGTAGTTGCAATAACTTGACATTTATTTCCTTTTTTTCTCCACCAAATGGAACCTAGGAGTAATTGAGGGGTTCTTTTAATATTGTTAGGATTGTTTACATGCAACTGGTATTAATTAAACTTTAAGAAAAAAAACAGACCTGGTACCCTGTTAACTTCTTCCTGCTTTCTACCTTACTTAAATTGTCGTGGAAAACATGTAGACTGTTAGGCAGCTGTGTTCTTGTGAAGAGATTTCTTAAGGTAAGTGGCAAGGAAAATAACTCTATATTTACAACAAAGGGAATGTGAAGTTCTGTGAGACTTGATACATGATGACAAGAGATCTATTTTTATATGCCTCCCTAGCAATGCATACAGAACTAGATAAAACCTTAAGGTTTTTCAGCACAAGTGTCTGTCACCCAAGTATGATACATAGGTTCTCACGTTTGGTGAAATATTTAGCAAAATGATATTTGTGCTTAGAATGCACAGCGGGAAAAGAAGAAGAGTTCGTACAAAAGAATAAGCTTCTGTGAGGTACAATCTTAAAGTGAAAGTAATAGGCGATTTGAAATAGTCTGGGTAATGGTTCAATGGCATTGGGAGGGACCAAATGGCGTAATACTGCTCACTAAGAACATGAAAGTAAAGGCTAGTAATATCAACATAATCTTTTTATTTATGAAGAATTATGTTTCATTTTACGAGTTGCCATAATGTCGTAAATTAATTAGACTAAGAAAGAAAATTGCATTAAAATCATTCATCATCGGTGCAGTAAGTATTTGCTATAGGTGAACTGCTATAACAACGCATCGATTGCTGAAGGTGATAATGCTCTGCATCTTCTGTCTTTTTGAGGGTCCTATTGTGATGGAGTTGCAGACATACCGTTACCACGGCCACAGTATGAGTGACCCTGGAATAAGGTACTGTGAAATACTTTCTTGACATTTGCCAAAAATAATTAGGTATTGATGGTCAAAATCAGGAAACTATCATGGATTTGGTGTTTAAATCCAGTGCAAAGTGCATAAAGGTGGTCATGATGAAATCACTGTGCCAAGTCTGGTAACTCCTCTCATCGCTCAGTGGGTAATCGGGCAATGTAACATACCTGTTTTATTTGCACTATTAAGAAATTTAGTTCTAGAACAAGAACTAAGTTTGTTAAGTTTCTGTACTTTTTATTAATGAATTCTGCATTCAGTGTGAGTTTATGGTGTGTTCAAAGTAAGCTTTGACTGAAAAGCAGTGCTCTTCTCTAGGGTTTTTAGAGTATATAAAATTCTGTAAGCTAGAAGTTTAAGAACAGATGGAGACAAACAGAATACTTAAAAATGCAAACATAGAGATGCTAGAAATATTCGGGCATTGTGTGCCATCTGACAAACTTGAACTGACCTGCATGAAGTAGGCTGTGTCTTAACACATCATCAGAAACTTGTAGTGAAATGGAATTTTTGACTGAGCTCATGAAACACATCCTTCTCTGAGTTGTGTGACCAACTTAATGCCACAGCAAGCCACCAACCCCCGCTGTTATTTCCCTCAGAGGAGACGGGGAGGGGGAAATGCTGCCCCTCGATGTAACTGTCTTGGGCTGCGATAGCTTCCCTTTCCCTGTCTGCATTATATTCAAGTCTGGATTTACTTCAGCTCAGTCTCCACTTTCAAATCTAAGTGGTGTTCTACATGTGGCTGTGCTGTCCTTTGAGTAATGAATGTTGCTGTATTTTCATTGCATTCCCGACAATTCTTTGGTCACGCCTCTTCTGTAAAAGGGAGCTGTGTCCAGAACCTCACTTCTGTTCAAGGACACCACTAAAGGATACAATCTCTTTGCTTGCCTTGCTCCTAGCTATCGTACTAGAGAAGAAATCCAGGAAGTGAGAAGCAAAAGTGATCCCATTACTTTGCTGAAGGACAGAATGATCAACAATAACCTTGCAAGCATTGAAGAATTAAAGGTACAGCTTTAAGTAGATGTTTAAGCAAGCTCTTGTGCGTTCACATACTAGTTATCTCTGAGAAGCATACTTACACTGCATTGTGTATCATCACTTGTTCTTTGAGGGTTTTTTTTGTTGGAGTATTTTTTTGAATATAATTAGTTGGTCTACAGTGAAATTTCACTGAAACAGCATAGCTCAGTGCAAGGCTCTTCAAATACATCTTGTCATACTAAGATCTAGAAATCAAAATTGGTCATGAGCTGGAAAGGAGGTAAGTCTCTGAACTTGCAATGTCTTACAGTGACCAAGGTCATTGGTTTTGAAAAAGCCAGAAACCCTCAAAGCAAATGTACATCTTTTGATCAATTTTGTTTTAAAAGAAAACAAAGGAAAAGTACAAAAAGACTTATGTTTAGCTGTTTAGCACACAGCGGGGGGTGGGAGGAGAGAAAACACTTATAGTCAAATCTCACAATGCCCAGTGTAGGTGCAGCTATATACATACTGGCCTCAACCTCATTTGTACATAAAGTGAGTAGAGTATAACGACAGTTAAATGTTAAGCTACAAATAGAACATGTCATATACTTAGCCCTCTCATGTATGGGTTACCAAGTTTATCACTACGGAAAAAATGATTTATATGAAAGACCTGTGTGGATGGTAATACAGCAAGCAGAGGTGGTATTGAGATCTACTTACACCTTATGAAGGTCCCTGAATCTGAAGTGATGGGTTGGATGGTGTTAAGCTGACTGATAGGGTTGCAGTAAAAGTTCGCTGCGTTCTTACTGTTTTGCAGACTCAGAATTCAAAAAAAAAAATGCTCGGTGTGGTCATGTTCCTCTCAAAATAAGTTAATTGTACTACCTAAAGGGACAAACGCTTCACTTTAGTAGGGAGGGACTTTTCATGTTTTTTTAATCTGTTATAGACAGCAGTAACACCTAGTCTGGCCGGTGCTTCATTGTTGGTTTTAACTTCAAGATTAGGATGCTTTTTCTGAGCTGCCTTCAAGTTAACATCTCTTTTCTTGGTTTAGGAAATTGATGTGGCAGTGAGGAAGGAGATAGAGGAAGCTGCTCAGTTTGCTACCACTGACCCAGAGCCACCACTGGAAGAACTAGGTAACCACATTTACTACAATGAACCACCCTTCGAAGTGCGTGGCCCAAACCAGTGGATAAAGTACAAGTCTGTCAGCTAAAGTCCTTTTTATTGGGCATAACTTATTCAGAAGAATAAGTGAATGCATTACAAGAACTGTAATGACTCAGAAATAAACCTGAATCTTATTTAAAAGCTCTTTCAAATAAGGAGGTGTTGTGTAAGGCAGTCCATCACAGGATGGGTTGTCTTAAACACACCTGAATGTCATTTTGGAAGGAGCTGCATTAAGAGAAAGCAATGGTTTATTTAAATCGCTCTGTATTTGCTTTACAAACTTTCCTTTGGAGTGCTGTATGTGTCATGTACAGTGTAAAGACAAAAAATTAAACTTCAATAACATTTAATTTGGTTGTCTGTTTGCATTGTTTCTTTATGAACCAACCACTTGCCAAAAAAAAAAAGATTTAGGTTAGTTGTGGTTTTGCTGCAGAAAAGTTACTAAATAAAAGCATCACGCCAGGCTTTTCTTAGCAAGAGTAGCTTTAATACAAAAAGCTATATAGAGTCATCTACAAAGAGGTGATGTGCTAGAGCTTAACCCCTGCCTGCTCAAACCATCCCCCTGCAGAGCTGTAACACATTAAGTTCACAGTTTTCACAACGGTAAAGCCAGTTCAGAGGTGTGGTACATGTTTTGCAGAAGTTTTGTCTCAGCTAAGGCTTTATATTTACAGTGACAGGCATTTGACTTCTGCTTCACTTTTTCATAAGCTGTTATGATTCACTGTGTTACACTGGTGGTCAAACAAGCTGTCTAGTTGTGCAAAACCTGCAAGGCCACTATACATATATGTACATACAATAATTTAGGAATGTATCTTTCATTTGCTTATTCCCATTACACGTTCTGTTTCCAAGGAGCTAACCTTCTGCCTCCGAGGTCTTATCAGACGTTTGGCGGTGGTTTAATATGGCATTCCAAATTCTGCAGAGAAGACCCCCTCTGTATGACGAAGAATGGAGAACAATTAGGGACTACAGTAACGGGTTAGGGGAAAACATCCTCATCTCCGTTACTCTACAGTGAGCAACAAAAAAACTCTAGAATTCCCAATGATTTGCCATTATGATGGCACACAAAAAGCTCTATACTCCTTTAAGGTTAGGGCCAGAACACCTTCTTCCATGTCATCCAGGGATTAACAGAATGACAATGAAAGGATTTTAATCAAGGGGTGGGAAAAGGAAGTTCTTTATGCTTACTTGCCATGTGTTCACTTAGTCCTAAATGGTGGCGAAATAGCTCTCAACCTTGGTAAACACCAAAACTTACGTGGCATGAAGCACCCTAGGTTATATTATTTAATGACAGTCAACACACGAACAACATTAACAGAAGATCACAGAGTAAATTAACAGAGCTGTATGAAAGTCCTAAAATCTAAACCACATTTTTTCATTTTTTTAAAACAAATTCAACTCTTAATGACCTAAGCGGTAGTTCCTTACCGCAGTTGAAGGTACCGCAGATCATCTTTAGTGATATCGTTGAGGACAGCACTTAGTGTATAATCCTCTTCAGCAAACTGGAAGGCAGATTTTTTCCTAAATTAGTATTCCTTCTTTGAAACCAGACTCCTAGCAATGACTGCAATGATTTTTTTTTTAAGGTGATTTTTTTTTCTTTTTTTACCCTCTTAATTGCATCCAAGTCTGCTCCTTGTCGTTTCAGCCAGTTCGTGAGCTCAGGGTCTGCATTCTCTTTAAAAGTTGATGAAGTCCACTGAGAGTCTTTAACAGGAAAAAAAATAAAGCATAGGTTAATATACCACAAAACTAGGACAGAAGTGCTGGTCTGAGAACTACTTAAAATAGAGGATCTTTTAAGAGACCTTGAGCCAAATCAAATTACCCTTTAAACAATCACGAGCCAATATACTTGTGTATAATTGTCAAAGTATGCAGTATCTCCTCCTACCTTTGGGTTTAAGTTTTAATTGAAGCAAACATAATTCCTGAGTTTTTTGCTCCAAAGATTGTTGTAAGAGAGTCTGATACTCTTTTTCCTTCTGAATTAGGTTTTCCAAAAGCCTGTTAGCATACAAGAGAGAGCAAACATAGCTATAGTGAGAATAATCAAATTTACTTGGAGTGAAAAAAAAAAAAAAGTATTGTTTTTAACAACTACCACAGGTCAGAGATGCTTGATTCTCTTCCTGATACTCTTAAGGAAGATAAAACATTTCATTTTGGTTGTCTGAGACTCAGCATAGTGGTGGCACTTTAAGGCTTTCATCTTTGCAGCAGAATTTAGTAAATATGTGTAAATTCTGTTCCTATTGCTTTGCAGTTGCCCTGGGCAGAGTATCTGCCTTTACAGTGGTGTTTTCCTAAAACTTGCAGGAACATCTCTGAGGACACTGCCACTGGGTCAGGTGGCATCCAGTGAACTAAGGAAGTAGGAAAGAAACCAACACAGTTACACAGGCCTAATTACTTAATGGTAGAAATTCCCGAGGACGTTCTGGAATTAAAAATGATTTACGTAGAAACAAAAGTTGTACTGAAGGCTGTTGAGTTGTCATACCAGCCCTGCCAGTGTATTCTCAATCTCCTTGTGCTCCTGGAAGGTCTGCTTTATCACAAGGTAAGCAGTATTCTTGTTACATGTGTACCTGTCACTGCAGAAAGCGTCTGTGAGCTTTTCAAAGACTGCCTGAAAATAAATGCATAGTCTGCATATAAGGATTACCTGACAGTCTCCTGTTTGAGTCTGCCCAGCTCCAGGCTAAGCTGCTGCTGCGCCTCGTGTGACACCACGGAGCTGAGGGTGCTCACTCCTGATGTGACGGCAGGGTCCTCGGTCCCGTTTTGTTCCGTGGGCTGGTAGCTCTCCTCCACTTCCTCACCATCTTTGTCGCCACCTTCTGTTTCTGATGCTGGCTCAAAGTGAGCTCGAAGCTCTGATAAAACAAGTTTGTTTTTATACAAGGATAGCTCCATGGGTCGGTACAGTTTCTTCTTTACTACTGGAATTGAGGAAGCTCCAGCTGAGGATGTGACCTTTTTTCATTTTTATTACAGTGGTGAGCAGGGGAGTAGCAAAGCCTTGTTAGCTGGACCCCAGATTTTATGACCTCAGTTCTAAAAGTACGAGTGGCACTGCAGTAGCTCAGCTGTAGCTTACCAGTAGAGGTTGCTGTGATAAATATGCTTGTGCTGAATAACAAGGCAGTTAGTGAAATGCATTAATGAAAAATCCATGAAAGCTTGTTTGGCTTTTGTTCTCTTTATTAATCTATTTATTTTTAAAAAGTTGTTTATACCCATTGCCCTTTACCAAAGAGTTAAAATGCTGTTGTCTTTCCCAGGAAGCATTTCTTACTCCATTTCTCTCAGAACTTGCTGCAGACTCCTGCCCTTCCCACCAAAGAGGAGCTGCCAATTTTCTTCTGACAACAAAGTCTTAAGAAATTTGGCTGATTTGGCTCTAAAGCCATGGCAACTTCGGACTGAAAGGGCTCACCATCAGTAAGTGCACTCAGAATATTCTCGTACTAGAAAGAGCGCTTAGCACTTCAAAGAGTTACGAAGCTACCTGCAGATCTCCAATTTAGATTTATTCCTGAATGTCTTAGATATATTCCATTGTCTTTTAGCCTCTCCCCTCTTGGTGATGGTGGTGATTTTTCCTATTACCCATCTGTGGGCCAAAATCTCATATAAATGCACTGCTCTTTCCCCTTCTTAGCATCTGCTCTAGAGCTCAGTAGTCATTTTTCAGAACACATAACCAGACCAGACAAGCAGTGGATTTCCACTTGGATTTCATTAAAATGTTGTATAGCGTCATTTTCTTTCTTAATAGAAGTGGTTCCAGGTTGGACTGTATTGTCTCCACAGCACAGAAGGGCTGCTGAGGTCCCTGAAAGCGCCCAGAGGAGGCCAGCACAGCTGGCGGCAGGGCTGGAAGGCATGTGCTGTGAGGGGAGGCTGGGGACACTTGGGCTGCCCAGCCTGGAGGAGAGGAGGCCCAGAGGCGACCTCGCTGCTCTCCGCAGCCTCCCGAGGAGGGGAAGCGCAGGGGGAGGCGCCGGCCTCCGCTCCTGGGACCCGCTGGCAGGGCACGGGCACGGCACAGAGCTGCGCCGGGGAGTTCAGGCTGGGCATCAGGAAACGTTTCTTTGCCGTGAGGGTGGTCACACACCGCAACAGGCTTCCTGGGGAGCTGGGTGCTGCCCCGTGCCCGTCAGTGCTCAAGGGGCATTTGGGCAATGCTCTCAGTGATGTGCCCTAACTGCTGGTCGGCCCTGAAGCGGTTAGGCAGTTTGACTTGATGGTCTTTGGTGGTCCCTTACAACTGAACTATTCTATTCTAAATTTAATTTGCTCTTTTGTTTCTTTGTTGTTTTTTTTTTCTTTGTTTAAACCAGACCACACTGGTGGTGCAGTTACCCACTGGTAACCTTACTCGTTACGCACTTTGTACTGCAGGTATGGCATTAATCTCTGATCAACGGTTCTTTCTGTACAACATTGAGCCTGTGCCTTGGATGTTGTTACACATGGGATGTTGTTAACAACATGCTGATGGATTACACTGAAACATTTAAACTGCTCCATTTGCTGTTACCTGATACACGATCAGGGGTTTTTTTAGGTTGTTTACAGCTGTTTTGATTTACCTGGAATAAGAATAGTGACTGCTGCTTGGACTGCACGGCGAATTATGTTGTCCATTGCAAACATCCAGTGGGGCCTTATTAAATGATTCCTTAATACTTTGTTCACCTGCAAATACACAAGTAAAAGCTGCAGGAAACAACAGTAGCTTACACCTTAGGAAAGAAAGTCTTGTTTTTCAATATTAAGGTGAAGTTTTATAAAGAAACAACTGCATGAGTCACTAATGCCCTCCCACTTTTGAAAGTCTAAACAACAATTTGGCAGTTTTAGCCCCTCTGTTGTACCAGGGGAGGTAGAACACGAGATAAATGCAGGGCCCAGAACAAACATTACAGCTTGCTGGTAGCCTACGGGCAGCCCTCAACCCCTGCTTGGCTTCATGGCCTGGCTGGCAGTGCCCATCTCCCTGAGCTCTGCGTCCAGCCCTTTGTGTCCCTCTGCTGTTCAGCAGGAAGAGGCTAAGGGGCAAGAGGTGAGGAAGAGGAGAGAAGCTACAAACCCCCTGGGGAGAGGTCTGTCCTGGAAGAATTCCCCTCCCTCTGTGCCTGGCAAAGAACTCACCGCATCCTGAAACCCAAACAGCACCAGATGGATCTGATTGATGGAAGTGCTGTCAAAGTCCAAATCCATTTTCAGCTTGGATATGGTCGAAGCCATCACTCTGTGCTCAGGAGAGCGAATGAAGTCCCTTAAAATCCCAATAATTTGGTTGATGTGGGCTTTTGAAAGTTGCAGTTCTTCAGAGCTCTGGAGAAAAGATAAAAAATGTGTATCAAGTAAATCCCAGAGTCATTAGACATCTAATTAGTAGTATTAATATTTAGGTTACAATTTATAGCTTTGCAGATGTATGTTTCATACCTATACACAGAAGTCACAGAACTTTCATTTCTGCCTAGCCTTTATTTTCTACATTTTTTCTATTTTTATTTACAGTAATTCCTATTTTCCAAAAATGAATTAGGTCTGCTGCTACTGTGGCTGTCACTACGGTAAGAGCTTCAAGATGGTATTTACACATTTGTCCAATGTACTGCAGAGGGCAGCTCCTCTCCATAAAAGTAGCAGAGCGAGTTGGTAAGACACACAAATTTTAATGGATGCTCTCAGCTTTTTGAGGCTGAATCTGGACTTCTAACTAATTATGCAGACATTCAATTTCTTTAGGCAAAACATTACATTTATACACACATCTATGATAAGTCAGAGAAAGGTCTAAGTCATGCAGTGATAGTACTCAAATGTTCATTCTATGATTTGCCGTCTATAATCCCTATAGTTAATGCCATTCAAGTACTTGTAAGAATAACAACCTGTGTAATTCAAAGGAAAAGGGAGAAAGAAGTATTACAGCAATTATGGAAAGGAGATGATTAAGGCAATGCTGCAGAACAGCTGGATACTGAGGTAGGACTTGCTGTTACTAAATAATCCTTCCTTATCCTGGAAAATATTTAAAACCTTGGTTACTTCTGACCAAGATGCCACATACAAACTTTAAAACTCTGGGCTATTCTGCAACTTTGTCCTTAAAAAAACAAACCAAAACATGCACAACAACCAAAAAAAACCTAGCACACCAATCTCAGCTGTCTAACAGCCACCAGATGCCCCAAAACAGGAGGCCAGTAACAGGCAAAACGTGATGTTTGCTGTCCATTCAGACAACAGCAAAAGGCCCACACAGTTACAACCCTCAGAGATTAAAATATTCAGAAGGAACAATCCAAGCAGTTGAAGCTGACACACCATCAAACACGAGAGCCAGTATGAATGTGGACTACAGAAAGAACTATTAATTTAAAACTATTGGCACCTTCATTTATTTGTTTTCAGGAAAGAAATGATACTGACAAGCTAGCTCGTCATTTTCCTTTTGAAGCAGGAAAAAAAGTTGAAATTACCTGTGCAATACAGTCCTGCAAATTTGAAGCAACTTTATCCTGTTCTTCCTTAAGGATTTTGTACAGAATTGCTCGGCGTTCGCTGTCCTTCCGTAGCAGAAACAGACCAGAATCCTTATCCTCAAGGGAAGGAGAGGCGCTCCTGTCCTCCAAGGCCAAGCCCTCGTCGGGCACGCTGCATCAGCAACAGGGCCACAAACAAGAGAGACCTCAGAATTACCAACATGGCAGCACTGCCAGAAGGGAGGAGGGGTGCTTGGTAGGTTACAAAGCAAGTCAAACTGCAGAGGAGATGGTGCAGATCCTCAGCTGGTGAAAAACCTCACTGAAGGCACACTGGTCACCTCACCCTGCTGAGAAGCTGGTGCCAGCATCACCCAGCACTGGCTCAGTTTTGGGGAGGGAAACTGAAAATCCTGGACTGAGGGTAACTATTCATTTTTCCTGGCCCCACACTCTAACGTTCTCATTTGAAAGTACTGTTTTGTGCTCTCTGATCAGCAGAACTAGCAAAAAAAAAAAAAAAAAGGGAAAGGGGCAATTCCTTCAGTCACTCCTGAATCCATATGCACTTGCTCAATAGGAAGACTAACAATTATAGGGGTAAAAAAGGTACATAAATACATGGAAACATTAAAAAAATATTTTTTCATTAGTTAAATATACGCAATATTTAAGTTAACTGGTAACTTGCCTCTGTAACTCACCTGCTTACTAAAGTCACTGTGAAAAAAAATATCTTCAGATAAAATATAACAGGAATTAAATCCACACAATAATCATGGGTGTCAAGTGAAAAGAAAATGTTTTACCTCAGCAAATGGGAGATGGGATGCTTTACGTGAATCTCTGAAATGGATCTCTTTGGCCTTTCAAAAAACATATCGTGCTGTACATCAGAGTCTGGCGAAACGGAGCCATGCTCGCTGCTGCTACTGCCAGCCTGCTCTCCGTGGATGGGCAGCGGGAGGGATGTGTTACGGTTGTAATCTATGAACAGACATTATAAATATGTAATGCAACCGGGCAGGAAAGGGCAATGTGCTTAAAGCAGCTGTGATCATCTGCAGTGATATCGAGGCCTCATTTTGCAGAATGGCTGAGGGAGAGGTAACCTCGTGGATAGAAAGCAGAAATACAACTCTAAATCATTACATGCATAAGCAATAAAAGGTATGAATTAACTAACTGCCGAACCCAAAGGCAGCACAGCACCTAGATGAAATATGAAGGTCATTTTGTTACCCTGTCTTGCAGACATACACCCACTCCCCCTTGGTGCTATTCCCACAGAGGGTGCAACTGAATATACAGCTGTTTCATGAGCCTGTCTCGATCCAGCCGGGTACCACCAGCTGCTCCACCACAGCTGGATCTCTAAGCAGAGAGCACTTTGATATCCGGCCCCCTCCCACCTCACCTCTGCCCGATGGTGCTAACAGACGTACAATTGCCCCCTCTCTGTCACTCAAGGCATCAGCTTTGTTCACATTTCCCCCTGCCCTCAGTAAGGAGTCTCTGTTTTGGGACTAGCCTGAAGGAAATCCCTTGTCCCACTCCAATTCATCTTGAAAGAAAGAAGGGGAAAAAAAAATCAACAGATATTGAGAGCTTGTTATAAACCTGATTGCCAATTTGCAGCTGCATGATAAGAAAAGTAACGAAGTTCTTTCAACTAGAGTACACGTGTGAAGCTAAAATATCGTGAAAGTTTTTGATGTTTGTCGCAACGACTTGTGAGGAGAAGCAAGAGCTAGAAGTTAAAAGTTGTTCAGAAAGCTCTGACACTCCATAGTAAATGATAGATGTTCAAATGGCTGAGGTTAAAGCTTCGCGGAAATGAAACAATGTATGTCGCCTTGTGGGACCTCGTTCAAGGCTTCTCGGCTGTATGGAAAATTGAAAGTTGTCATCCCAAGAGTAAGAGATTTGATGTGGGCTGCTTTTATCAGCAGAAAGAAAAAAAAAAAAAAGAGAGGATGGAAAGCTGGGAGCAAAGATGTGGAAATTGGTAGTGAGGAAAATGGCAGAGGGGGAAGACAAAGTGACCTGCTGCACCGTGACCTGCTTTGTGCTCCCAAACTCCCCGTGGAGATGTCGGCAGCAGCCAGCACAACTTTCCCCCATTCAGTGCAGCAAACCACACATTCAGCTGCAGCCATGTTGTGTTTCCCTTCCTTCACCCAAGAAATAGTTTTTGTAGCATTTGCCCACTCTGCTCGCATCCCCGGCCAATGCTGAGCTTGCTTCTTGCTGCAGCCCAGAGCTTGCACCCTGCAGCACCGGCTCCTCAGGCCACCCGGAGTCCCATAGCCTCACCAACGAGTGGGAGAAGAAAGGAGGAAGGCAGGAGGAAGGAAGGGGTGGAGAAGACAACCGCAGCTCCCCTGGTATTTGACAATGACCCTGTTGCTCCCAGGGCAGCTAACAGGGCAGGCAGCATCCTTTGTAATGCCACACAATTGCCCAAGAAATGTCCTCAGCCAAGGGCTGAAAAGACCATCGCAGAAGGCTGCCACCCTGCCGATAGCTCCCAGCAGAGCAGCATGAGCTCTCCCATTAATCAGTCTAACCTCAGGGACTGCAGTTCTTTTCACCCGCTGCCCCTCAGGACAAGAGGAGACGCCCATTTCCTTGCTGAATCCAGCTCAGCTAGGTGTTACAAATTCTTTGCTAGTTTTTCCCCCTAAGTATTCCACTCCTTTTCTTTCAAAAGCTCCCAGGCAAGGGAAAAAATGATCAAGGAGGGAAGTGATTCAGTTTGCACTGGGAATGTGTGCATGTGTGTGTGCAGACAGCGAAAAGATCAATGGTTTTGCTTATTTTTAAATGGACAGTTCCTTCAAACACTTAGGATTTATTTGGCAGGTCTGTATTAAGAATTGCTTATCATTAAGAAAGTGGCTCCCCACTGCGGGAGCGGGGGAAAACAAGATAAGTGGATAAAACAAATCAACCCCCAGAACTGATACTTCATTGCCTACATGTCACATTTCCAAGTTACATATCAAGTTCGAAAATGCTGAGCCATGTAGACACCTGACAGACCCATTTTCGGGTGCCAAGGACCTACTCTATAAAACCCAGATCTCTGAAATGTACATAATTGTGAATCTAAAATGTAGAGCTGCTTTGGAAATTCTTTACTGAACGTCATTTTTCTAATTTCAATTTACTATAAATGGGGCATTTATTTTGGTGGAAGGAAGAACGTGGTTGGGAGTTTTCAGCAAGAAAAAATGCAAAATAAGCAAGACACCAAAATTAAACAATTCTCGCAAAATATGTGTAATTACAAATCACAGGCACTTTCAACTGTTGAGTTCCTGCTGATTTCTTGGCACAAGAAAAATCTGTAGTAAAATGAAGTGCTTAATGGCTCCAATCTTTTATATAACCCTTAATAACGATGTTGACTCGCATTTGGCTGATAATTACCTGAAGGCTTGAATGCAATTCTGCTTTTCTTGCCCTTGTTTACTTGCTTCAGGAAGGAATCTCTGAGCAAATCAGATGCTGTAACACGCTTACAAGGATCGGGTTCAAAGCAAAGCAAAATAAAGGCCCTTGCTTCAGTGGACAGCGATTCTGGAATTTCAGGATGAATCTTAAACATCCCAACCTGCAAGTAAAACACAAATGCAAATTATTTTAACCAAACTGCAAGGAGAGCACGGGCCTAAGCGTTCTTAGTATGACCTGTCACAACCTCAATGACTGCAAATGGGAAAAGCAGAGGTCCAGGTACCCACACAGCAGTGAAGTGATGAGGTTCTGATCCCGTGTTACTTCATTGCAAACACGGCCTGAATGCCCGCTGTGTTACACAAATGTCAACGTACAGATGTATCCAGCCATCTACCTCCAGACATTCTCGGGATTTGGACATTATGCATACCAAGTGCTTAAGATGCTGCTTCTCGCACTAGCCAAGTGTCCCTCCTGAGGTAGCACACGCTTCCCATCGCCCCACTGCAGTGTCGTCTCTCTCAGTTGCTGACGTCCTCCAGCACATTTGTGCCTTGGAACAGGAATAACTTCCTCCTCTAGTGCTGACTGCCTCGCTGCCCAGGCCTGCACCTGTTCTGCTCCAGCTGCTGCCAAATTTCCTTGTACGAATGCTGACAACGACCTTGCCAGACCTTGTCACCACCCCAGGCACTTGGGCCAGATGTCTTCTGCAGGCATGCAGTGTTAGGTAATGAAAATCATGTGATGCCCAAAGGTTTATCGAGACACAATCCTCCAAACCTTCTTTAAGTAATGAAAAATGTGCTTGTTCAAGTTGCTCCCTAGTGATTTCTCCAGCTCCTTCGCTGCCTTCTTCCTCTTTAATGCCAAGCCCGTGTAAATGTCTTGAGGTGAGAGCTGTGTAATGTGTGCACTGTGTGGCAGGTGTCTGTCTTGTAGACTCAGCATCTTTACATAAAGCAGGTGCTGGAGACCAAGCAGAAAGATAGTGGCCACAAGGGAGATAGTAGCCCAGCAGTTAAACAAGTGCCAGCAGCTTGCTAAAATGGTAAGTTGTTTAAATAATCTCATTATACAGCTGCCTTAACATGCTGGGGCACTTACGCACTTACGATAGTGGTTCTGCTTCAATGCAAGCTGAAGCAAAAAAATGCTGAGCAGTGAAAGCAAGCTGCACTTGTTTTCAAGTGACAGTGCAGAATGTAAAATGCTAACAATGCATTAAGCCATTCCAAACCAGAATGCTAAGCACATTCAAAACTCATTATATTCTGAACAAAAACTGCAGGTAACTCTTTTAAATATAGGCAACTTGCTAACCTCTGCAATTAAATTGATGTATTTAATAAATAATTAAATTTATATTGTGCCCTGTTGGACACATCCATGGTTGTATCTATGCATCTGCCTTTCCTGATGAAGCATTTTTATCTGATTTGCAAAATCCCACGTGCATTTTGGACGGTGCTTTATAAATGGGGTATATAGTTTCACCATTTCAAAATGCCAGCCCAGCAAGACTTTTGATTCGGGCACAGAGGGAAGCGAGCCAGCTGCTCGCTGGGCTGTGACAACTCCTCTTGACATGTCCTTCTCCGTGGTCAGCTCCTCTTTGTGCACTCGGGAGGCAGGCTCACACAGCCAGCTTCGGCTGTGTCACAAGCTGATGGCACTGTGGTGCCAGGTGCCCTTAAGCGCTAAACAAAAGCCAGGACAGTTCCATTATACTGTTGGAACAACTACGTCAAAAACTGTAACTGTCCCTTTCTTTGCCTTTTAGCTTTGGTGCATGGGACAACTCGCAGGCCTAGTATGAAGCATGGTGAATTGCAGCCCCGCTCACTATCCATATTGATAATTTTTTGATTTTGCTACCATGGCTGCAGTAATAATTTACACTGATGTTCACATTGTGACTTTTAACTACATACCAAGGAAAAGCCATTTAACAATATCCATAATTGAAAGTAGTTTGCTAGGTTATGGGGATAATATATTTCCCATTGTAAGAAATCCTGGAAAAATTAGACTGCCCTCTTCCACCAGAGCTTTCTACCACCTTGCAGAGATTGGGCCTTTGAAAGACAAGGCAAACAGATCCTCTGGAAGGAAGGCTTACAAAAAAAAAGACTTAAAGCAGCAGCAAGAACTTGGTTGTCATCATTGGAGACTCTGGTTGCCAAGAAGGAAATCATTAATCAAGAGTAGGAGATGACAGAAGTAAGAAGTTAGAGAATATTAGTTTTCATAAATCTTCACTCATCTTTCAGGTTGTTGCTCTGAGTCATAACCTATTTCCAACACAAAAATAAATTATTGCCCCCTAGAGCAACACAACTTAGAGCAGAGAAGAATCCTTCAGACAGAATTAAGAATACAGGGCAGACTGTGGCTTTGTGCAAAACAGTCCATATAACAAAAGGTTACTAACAATTAAGTTAGTAGTTGGAAATTCATAAACTGGGCAGTAAAAGAAAATAATAAAAAAAATACTTACTTTAAACATTGCTGCTTGAGGCTCCCCTAGTTCATGAAATGGAGGTTTGCCTGTTGCCATTTCAATAATGGTACAACCTAGTGACCAGATATCAGCTGGTGCACCGTATCCTCGTGGTCCTTTATCAATGATTTCTGGAGCCATGTACTGCAATGTTCCTAGGCAGGACAAAAAGGATTGTTACATTTTATATTAATTCTTATTGAAGAGAATAAACACACCACTAAGCAATCCAAAAATTGTCAAATGCAGCCTGTATAAAAAAAACAACCACATTTGATTTCCAATATCAATACTAAAACTAGACAGAAAGTTACAGTTCAGCATTTTTTCTATAAACTTTTCTCCCTTTCTAAAACAAATCTTCAAACTGCTGAAAATATATTCATAATCCAAATGCTTCCTCAGAATCTAAAATTATATCAAACAATTTTTGCAGGCGCTAAATTGTAAAGATTCTGTACGTAAGCGGTGATGAAAAGCAGCAAAGTGACATACTCTTCATGAGAATAGTTCTTCTTATGTTTACCCCTATAATGAGAATATCAGTGCAGGACAGCATCTAGTGATAGAGATGGAAGGCCTGAAGATGGGATCTTTAAGAGTAATACAGCTACTGCTAGAGAGAAGAAAGCTAGAAGAAAAACAACATCATGGAAAAAAAATTACAATTCTATACTGGAAAGTAGAAGTAGAATACAAAGAATGCAAGCCCAAATGGGTGGGTAAAGTGTTAGAAGTAGGGAAATGTTATTTTTCTGTTAAACTAGGGACGCACACAGTTAAAATTATCATTGTTTTCCAAGCACGGTTTGTTCTCAGAAAGCTGTATTGTGGTGCTTTCTTAGAGGCAGGGGCAAATGTCTTCAGGAAAAACTTGTGTGAAATTCTTGGCCACTGCCATCATACCATGATCTCACAGCATCAGCACTGGTAGGAAACAGCTCCTCCAGAGTCAGGTGGGCCCCTGAGAAATATGCCCACACAAGCAGTAGAAGACTTGCTTTGGGAAACTAAGAGGTTCTCAACTTTGTGAAGTGCCTCTGGAAAGACAGCCACAAGACACAATGAAAGAACTGAAAAGAAACTGAAAGAATTGAAAGCCTGAAAGAATGGGACAAGCAGAAGGGTTAATCATGCTTGCTTTTTACAAATTTTTGAAAAAAAAATATAAAATTTTGCCAGTCTTTCACCATAAACAGACTAAGATGTATTTTCATTCATTGTAATATACAAATTACATGATAGGTATTTTTAGGATGATAACTATTAGTAATATTTTCTTTGATAGTTACTTCTTTTCATACTGGCAGTTCACAGGTCTCTGTTTCAATGTAGGTGTAATTTGTTTTTCCTATCAGAGAATTTGTTCTTTAATATTACTGGTGAAGCAAGATTTAGTCAATAAGGACTTAATAGTAGCCTTAAAAAAAAAAAAAACAACATCTGCAGGAAATACCTGTAATGATGATGATAAGGCAAAACTACATAATGCAAATGAGGTAAAATCTCAACCAAAAAAAAATCCCTATGAACCACGTGTCCAAGCACTTACTCAACTTAATGTCTTTTTGAAACATACAATAACATCTACATACAAGTAGATGAATATACATGTTAAAAGGAAAAGGTGTCATAAAGATAAGGGAGTTGGGACAATACCACCAAAGGAAAAATATCTGGAAAAAAATATTGGTATTGCAAACTAGTGACAGGGAATTTCAAAAAATTAGTTTATAAAACTGTTTTTGTACATGTAAGATGATACAGATAAAACTTTTTTTTTTCATTGTTTTTTAAATCTGACTTTTTACACAAGGAGAATCCTGGTTGTAATCAAGGTAAATCAATTACATGATAACTACAAAAATAAATGAACCCATCATAAATTGCAGTTCAAAGAAGTCTTTTTGATGTGCTTGGGATTTTTGACATCCAGAGTTAGAGAGAGAGAGAGAGAGAGAGAGAGAGGGAGAGAGAGAGAGAGAGAAGAAAAATCTATTGAAACTTCTAAAGTTATACATGTTGGCAAAATAGGGCCCTGCAGTTGGCTGTTAATGGAGGAATCTGAATGTCTCCAAAGTTTGCTTGTAGACAATCTGACTGTAATACTAGTTATAATACTGATAAACAAAAAACAGTAAATAAATGAAACCAAGATGGTCAGTCTGGAATCACTGATGCTCAATCACATATTAAACCAGCTAACAAGAGAACTTTACAAGAAGTCAGTCCACACTACCAAAGGAAACCTATAAACACCCTCATTGTTTCAAACACTACAATATTTTTTCCACATTAATTCCTGCTGGATCTCTTATAACATCTTTAAACTAAATCATTTTTCTACTTAAGAAAGCAATGAAATTACACTGTGGTAAAGCTGTGAACAATTAAGTAAAGGACGTAAAGGACGTCTGGTGAAGATAAAAGGGATTGCATATTAGCATGCTCATTAAACATGATTGCTGTAGAACAACAGTTCAAGCCACAGCTTTGCCTTCAGGTTGAATGTCTTGAATGGAGGAATATAATGTTTAAACCACTAGCAGTCTGACCCTTGAATCATCTGGATTGCATTGCAAAATGCCTAAATCTGCAAAGTTTATGTACTGAGTTAAGAAACTTAAAAAAAAAAAAATCTCAAGAGAGCTTTTAAGCCCTACCTGGCCATAGCCCCCTGCCTCCTCATTTTAAATCCAAACTGAGAACTTAAGTAAAACATTTCTTCTTATGGTAAATTACCCCCCTAAGGCACAAACAGGACAGCAACCATACAAGAGAACAAAGAGCCCAAGGAAAGGTTTACCTCATTTTATTACAGTATGGTGATTTTCCATCAGATACCGTGTCTCCATGTATCACCTCTAAGAGCAATCAGTTGCTGAAAACCCACTAAAGAGTACATAAACACAGGCAAGGACTCAGTGATTCTGCCTCAGCCATAATAGCAATCAGCCATAACAGTGACTTCCTGGGCCAAAATTAACTTTTGGATCATCGTTTTTAATAACCACGAAAGGATCTTCTGCCGTGACTTCATCTTTTGCCTTACTGAACCCCTTTATATACTTAAAGTTCCCACAATATCCTGTAGAAATGAGAAGCACTGTACTGCTATACACCACACCACTTGTTAGCGGACTTCTTTCCCATGGAGTATAACTTCATGGAACCAGTCTAAAAATAACGGCAAAGACAGATGTTGCAGGCAAAAACTGAAAATATTCTTTTCAGGATATCTGTATGTATTTGAGAATTATTCATCCCACTGCATAAGGAAGATGATTCCTTAAAAATATATTTGTTAAATAATTAGTTTGGAAAATATGATGGAACTCCTTAAAGAAATGCTTCAGAAGCCAGCACTTAACCAGTGTTGTTCAGAGATTGTCATTTCTCTTTTGCAACACCTATGACCTGAAGAGATTGCTTTTCACAGCTCTTCATTGTAAACAAAACATTCAAATGCTGCATTTGTGATTCCAAGCTGTACAAATAATACGTGTTTCTTCTCTGTAAAGGACTCCTAATACACCTTGATTTTAATTAGAATCATTAAAGCATTGCAGAAAACAGATTCATTTCAAATATCTTCTCCCGATGAGACGTTGATCTTAACAGGCAGATGACATGTGCCTTGTTAAGATTAGGATGTAATTTTAGGCCAAATTTTTGATTCACAAGATTTCCTAATAACTTACTTTTCTAAACAGTTTTTTACTTATCTTTTCAGAACATTCATAATTTTATGGTCATGGCTTCCTTTGTAAGAAAGCTGGAGGAACTGCAGAATCACCACCGGATAGATAAAAGGAAGCCTTGGTTGTCGTCTTCTGTCTTCCACAGGACTCAAGTCTGTGTCAATGGATCATTTTTCATACTTAAACTGCAGGCCAATACCAGACTTGTGATTTGTGGTACTAGCTTACACATATAGCCACATAACAAGTGAAAACATCATGTTACTTACATTTTCCACTAAAAAAAGAATTTACTATGTGACCATTTTGTCCTTTTTTCAGTCTGGAGTTTCAGCTGTTACTCAGCAAGTTTTGTTTTCCCGGAATGTTGCAAGCTCTTATTATTTTGTTGTGTAAGGAAACTTTTCTCTAATATGTCTGCCTACTATTTTCATCTAAACGGCTTTTTCCTGGTGATAACAGCACGTTAGCCAGTTGGCTGGGTTTTAAATTTAATATCTCAAAACTGAAAGTATTTGGAAGCTTGTGTTTGGTTTGCTACACATTTAGACACGCTTTAAAAAAAAAAGTGTGCATGCATGAGTTACTGCTATGAGGATTATTAAATGAAAAAGTTGCTTTAACTCCAGCATTTACTGATGTAATTGCAACAGATCAACTGCTACTGCACGAAAAACACTTAGAATAAACACTATTACCACATCACATTCAAGTCATTTATTAAAATTTATAAATAAAAGGAACTAAGTAACATTAATAAAGAAGAAAGAAAGACTGTGTTTGTGGTGATCACCCTTCCACTCACTTTTCCCTGAAAATAAAGAGACCTAATCCTATTTTCACCACGAATCCAAAGAGCGTCTTGTCTCTAACTCCAAAGCTATCCTGGATCCAGACCTAGATCCTAAGGAAGAATCTCTACTAAAAACACCCTTACGAACTCTGTTCAACCAGTCTTACCTGTAAATGTTTCAGTGCATGGATTGATTCCTGCCAGTCGTTTGGAAGTACCAAAATCAGAGATCTTTACCACACCACTATAGGTGTTCACCAGAACGTTGTCCCCCTGTGGTTTGGATGAGAGAGAGAGAAGAGGGCATGGGTGGAGGGGTTGGGTGAGACACCTGAGTACAGATTCCAAATCGAAATCTCAATACTCCTACAGGTTTGTGGTTATCTTTGTAATATTCCTTTCTGCAAAGGAATTTTCCAGGAGCACCAGGGAGAAGGGGTTGTTTTATTCTTTTCTTTTAAGCTTCCATGAAATCCTATCAGCAATTCTACTTCAGCTTAGAGTAAAACTAACTGAAATAAATAAAATGAAGAGCAAACGACAGAAGAAAATTTACCTTTATATCTCTGTGTACAATCTGGTTCTCATGGAGATACTTAAGGCCTTCCAGAATCTGCTTGGTGTAAAATTTAATTGTGGGTTCTTTCATTGGGCCCCACTTAGATCTCAGGAGAGCCGAGAGGCTGCCTACATGATTTAAGAAGAATGCGTAGTAAGATAGCAAAACACCAAGATTAGTATTAAACATTTAAGGCCAGATTAAGCTTAATTTAAGCACTAACTTCTGAAAACATTTAAGACAGAGGAAAGAATGTTCCTCAAAACAACCAACTAATGGACATTCAGAGTAAGAGACAGGTCATCTACAATTCCCCTACCTGTAAAGTATCTAATATTTTCTTAAATAACTTTAAATAAGTTTAATTGTGAAGCAAAATAAACAGTCTTTCTACTTCTGTCCATATTAAACTAAGTGCAGTGGTCTACTTCGTGCCAGAAAAACACAGACAAAGGGATTTTTAAGTCTTCACCAACAGCTCTCTAAACTGAAGTTTGCTGAAAGAATCTTGCATAATCTGAACATCTGGTTTCTTTTTAAGACTGGTTGCAGAGTTCAAAATAACAGAATTAGTTCCATAATATCCTGACATTAGCAACTAATCACAGCACACTCCACTGTGCATATATTAATAGGGCGGGGGGAAAAGGTAGGTAAACAGCAGCAGCTGATATTCTTAACGAGTGTAGAAAAACAAGTCTAAGTGTTGATTTAAGCTCGTCGTATCAGCGTGTCATACATGTCAAAGTGTCTCAGCTAAACAGAAAAAAAAAATCAAAGCTTTTAGGTGAGAAGGCCACAAGATTTCAAAAAACAAAGAACTTCCCATCCTGAATGCCCCAGATAAATTATTTACACTTCGAACATTTGTGTCTGGATCTTCCATAGAAAGCCTGATTTTTTTTCCCTGTTTTTCGTATTTATGTTTTAATTTTGCAAATTACATTCTTACAAGAATTTAAACACTCATCCTGACATATACTTGACATTGAACAGCGAATAGCAAAAGGGAGATGGGAGAATAACCTGGGGAGGATGTAGAGGGACTTCACATCTAAAAATGTAGAAAAGGCTTGTGGAACAAAACTGGAATTTATGAGCAATGGAAGCATACCACTTTTATCTCTAATTTGTCTAAGTAAAAGCAGTGTTTGGATGCAGCAAGTAGAAAATAATATTCACTTTGCCCAGTCAGGATTACTGCTAACAGAAAGCTATCTTAAAAGTTCAATTTATCATTTAGGTGTTCTGGCTAAAAGGAACGTACAGCTTAAATGCCACTATTTTATCATAAGCGTATTGGACACCAAACATTAAATGACTTTCTTTTAATGACCCTTCTCTAGATTTTTAATATTACAGGAGGGGGAGAGGGTATTTGGATTTGTATGCTTCAAATCTCTTCTTTACATTCAAAGAATGCCACTGGTAGTTAACATCTCAATAGAAAAGCCAAACACAGTGCACAAACACATTAAGTGAACATTTTGGCTTCCACTAAGTTTAGCATCCCAGCTGGTTTTGGTTTCTTTGAGAGACTAAGCTCAGAATGATACAGACCTCCTGGCACCTGCTCCATAAAAATCTTAATGTAACCATCTTCTGAAACAGATCCAAGATACTGGACAATGTTCCGATGCTTTAAATATTTATGCAGCGCTATCTCTTCATGAAGAGGTTGAGAATATCTATTGAAAACAAACAAATAAACAAAAAAATAACAACACACATATAAAACAAGGAGTAACTCATGATGTGAGAAAAGGTTCTAGGCTACGCTTAAATGCTCTTTTGCAAACAATGGATTTTAGGGGTATTGATGCAATTCTCAGTAAACGTCCATGACATTCAGAATGCAGTGTGACTGTCTGCCTGCTGAGGAGTACAGAGGTGGATCTCATATGAACCTAGTAGAAGAAACATGCCCTCAAGGAATGTATTTACACATGACTCTCTTCTGCATCATTCTGTGGTACCATCTCTGCCTTGGAAACTCCTTTTATCCTTCTCCTCCTCCCTGAAAACAGTACAAATGAGATACAACTGCAACTTTAAAAATGAATTATTATTTTTTCTAGGATTTATGATATATATAATCTTATCAAACTATCATTTTTATACATACATTATATATATATACATACAAATATATATACACATTTATAAACTCTTTTCTGAACAACTGAAAGTCGTCATTCTCACAAGGGCACTGTTGAATACTAGGAGGAAATAAAAATTGCATGTTAGTTTTCTGGGATATTATAAACTAACCACTGAGAAATACTTGTTACAAAGAACAAAGTTTTCAGCAAACAACTACAATTTTGTTAGCAATGTGTATATGTAACAATTCGCTTGCTCTTACCTGCTGTCTCTCTCAGGTATTTCTTTGATGGCTATTCGGACTTGATTGCTAAGGTCTCTTCCAGCATAGACTATTCCATAAGTACCTTTTCCTAGAACTACCCTGTCACCATTCTCATCATAATCATATTCATACTGCAAGCAGAAAAGATAAACAAAGCAGTACACAAATTTTAATCAATACTGTAAGATTACGGAGAGCTTTAACAGTTATGTACTACTCTGAGTACAGTGCAGTACAGCTGTAGTAAGTAGGTTACCCACCAGCCTGGTGCATTATACAACTTCCAAAATTTCCACGTTACTTCCTTTATAAAACAATCTTCCCTAACCAAATTCCAAATGCATTCACCCAAACAAGGAACGCGGCTGTAAACAAAATTCAATGAAACAATGCTGTCAAAAGACAGTTCAGATGTCATATCAGAACTGCTGACAGAGCCCTCAGAATATGTAAATGTATGGAACATATGTATGAAATCTATGGTTAAAAAATAAATAAAATTGACATTCTCATTATGCCAATTTGGATGGACACTGTTCTAAGACCCTATATACTCATTAGAGCTTAGCTACAGCAAAATTCATTTCTGATACTCTCCTAATTATGATTTTTTCTCCAAAAGGAAAAAAGACAAAAAAAAAAAAAAAAGGCCCATCTCCTGAAAGGGTAATTAAATACTACGGTTTCCACAGACCTTTTCTATCTTCCCAAGTCCAGAAGGATGACCCATATAGGAAAACTGCATGTTATTTTCTGTGGCTGTATGTGGGTTTCCTATCAAGAAATCTTTTTAAATGGCCTATTGATATTTCTATCCATAACTACTTTTTCTGCTTCCTGCAATAATACTATCTCATACAGAAGGTAACCTTGAGATCTAATACCTTGAAGTGAAGGAAACACTTTTTTTACTGTGTGAGTGACAAAGAGGCTGTGGGGTCTCCCTCCTTGGAGATCTTCAAAAGCCACCTGGGCATAGCCCTGGGCAGCCTGCTCTGGGTGTCCCTGCTTGGGCAGGGGTTGGAGCAGGTGAGCCCGGAGGTCTCTGCCAAAGCCATCCCGTGATTCTGTGAAGCACCTTCCCAATCTGTTTTGCAGTTCTGGTATTGCAATGTCCTTGAGTCACTGAAATTCCCTCTCTCTTCTCAGAAAAGGTGGTATGTTTCAGGCCACTATCTGGAAGGAGCTAAAGAAAAACTGTCTGTCATTTATCCTAACAACATACTCTGTTCATTGGAACTAAAATTAAGTCAGCATAGCTTTAGCACAGTTTCATTTTCCATGTTTCAGCACTTCATGGTTCATAACATAATCTTGGTGTATGATAGGCACAACTGACCCAAAACACCATATGTAAAATTTGTCAAGTTCTTTGGTAGTAGCATATCCATCCTTCACAGCTATCATATGACATAAAACTGTGCAGAAAAAAGACAGCAGTCACATTGCAGAATTTAAGATTGACAGCAATCCTATCTGCAACAGACTAATCCAAAGCCAACTCTATAATTACTGTAGAGAAACCTATGTTCTCTAATCTGGGTCCCATGATACATGAAAATTATTGAGATTTACAGTTCCGTGCTAGTTGGCAGACATTTTAATAGACTATATATATTAGATGTCATTTGACATTTGCCTCCTCTTCAACAGCCACAAACAAAATTTGAACGAATCATTGCTCATTGCCAAAGGTCTGAATATGTGAACCCCTGGATGTGCAATTCAGGCATGAGGTGGGAGCAAACAAGTGTTTATAGCTGACTTCCTGTATGAACATGAACCGCAGGACAGTCTGATCTCTAGCATATCCAGTTTGGGGTATAGCAGGGACTCTGAAAGTGACCTTCTTCAATCCCAACATGCAGAAACAAACATGCTAAGGTAGAAAGAACTGCCAAACACACTCACCTTCCAAATCCTTTTTATTTGTAGAACTAAACTGTAGTTGCTTTCAAAGAACACTGCAATCTAAAATATACATCCCCTTGGGACAACATTTTCACAGGAATTCTAACTGAAATCAGGTTTTCTTCCCCCAAATTGTGCTCAGGGTTATTTTTCCCCTTCCTCAAATACTAACAGCTGTTTTAATAATGGTAAGAATTTCTCATTTCTCTGTGCTTGTCAAGACAACCAAGAACATACAAAGCTGCATTTTCCATGTGGTATCTTTTTAAAAGTAAGATCTTGGGTTGCAGAAAGGCATTAGGAGTCTTAAGCTTAACAAATTAATCCTCCCCTGCATACCTTGATTTCTGTCATAATTTCCTGACCTAAGACAGTAAGAACAAGGTGATAATTCTGAAAACATCAGGATATATAAAATGATTCAGGATCTAAAGGATCCTAAGGATCTTAAGGATCTAAAATTAATTTCTCTAGTCATTTTTCCATGTGTCATTGATTGATGCAGGATTGTCTCCTGGTGCACATTCGCAAGTGCTTTTCCCAGTTCAGTTTTTAAAACTCAAGCCCTGGTGAACTCCCTTCCTATGAGAAGCTGTTATACAGCTGAATAGATCGTGGTGTTTGGAGGCTTTCCTACTATTAACTACGTTCACAACTATGTAATGTAAAATCTTCAGCTATAGATTATACTCTTTCTGATCCTATATAACATATGTATCTGATCCACAAATGTATGTATTAAGCTGGACTTAACAGATGTGTGTATCTTGTCCTTTTCACTTGAGGAGAGAACTCTCTGATCATTATGCATAAATTTTAGTGCAAAAACTCTTCTTCTCCACAGTATGCAATTATATTCAACAGTACAGTAGAGGGCCATCTGCTTTCTTGATCCTCTGCTGAAGCCTCAGGTACTATGAACAGTTCACCATTGTAAAGGCTCTGAATTGTAAACAAAACAGTATTGCTGGAATGGGACAGTCAGAAAGATACCCAGTTCAAACAAACCACAGCAGGGTTTTACACTCATCAGTTCGATTGACTTAACTTGCTTGACCGCAAATAAAAGACACAACCTACTTTTTGTTGTGGATTTTCAGAGTTCAATACAAACAGAAGCACAGAGTAATTGCTGCTATAGATGTAAACATCTGTATGGAGGTGAAAAGTTTGTCTTAGGAAGATTCACCTACCGTAACCTGAGCCTACCTAAAAGCTAAATAATCCTTTCCAAGTTTTTCTTCTCTGTAATGATTATAAAGAAAGGCTACATTGACTAGGTTCCTAGCATGTATGTTTCAGTGATAAATCAAAAGCACAATGGATGAATCTAATCCTAAATATCTCAAATCACTGTGACAGATAAAGTCTGTCAAATGAACTTACCTGGAGTTGTAATAGTAACAGATACTGGCCAGAAAAACCAATGTGCCTTTGCTAAATGTCTTCTCCTTGAATTTATTTCATTTTGTATCTTTTTTATCCACTTGAGCCAGCTGATATCAGATGATTCTTATCCATAGATTGTTTGCAGTGTAAATACAAAATCAGTAACACACTTCTGCTGAGATTTATAGTTTACAGCACTAATGTAATTACATTCATTTAACGAAATACTCGTTTCATTAAAAACAAGTGTTTTTTTCACATGAATGCAACTCTTATATACAGTTTTGTAAGAGTTTAAATTTCATATGTAATTAAGGAATTTAAATTTTATTTATTATTTTTCCAGTATACCGATATGAAAGTACATGGAAAATGGAGAAAATGTCTCAAAGTTATTAGATCTTTTATTTTTGACATACCTCCAATGTGTCTCCATCTATTTCCCCTTCTAGTTCCAAAGTACTGCCAACTGCATCAGACAAAATTTCCTTCACCAACCCACAGAATCTAAATGAGCAATAAATAGCACAGGATCAAAGAAAAACATCCTTTCAGGAAGAGATTAAACGGATTCTTCACAAGGTGGTCTTTACGTGTAAGCAAACAAACAAACTGAATAGCGTATTCAGACATAGGCTTCCTTCATTATTTACTTTTGCCATACTTATCCTACTTAAAATGAGAAAGAACATCAAGTACCCTTTGAAAAGCTTAATTATTTATACAATTATTTTATTTGATACATCAAAACCATTTTTTTTTATCGTAATTGCATATTAAAACCCTGGTAGATCCAACTCAAATATTTTTGCTGTACACTTTCATGGAAGGTGCTTAATATGGCCTTGTCTTTACAAATGTAATTAGGGAAAAAGTTAAGATACTCAAAAATTAAGTATTGATTTTCACTGATTCAGTGCAGTAGTGCATTCATGACATTACATTTGGTGGTTCTCTGGGTTGTGATGAGAATTCTATTACTTTCAGTTTAATTTAAATGTTTCCATGGACTTTGGTTGCAAGCGTCTTTTCATACTATTTCTGAAAATCAGATTTGGTCATTCTAGACAGGCATCTAGAAAGACAACAACACAAAGCAAGTAACATATTTTGAAAAACAGAATTTTAACCGATTTCATCTAGTTCTCTGGGATGGAAAACCTTAAGTACAAGACCACATTTTCCAGTAGTCCCTTGTGTGAACTGCTAACTCTTGTTTTGTTTTCCAAATTCCATAACAAATGGTTAGAAATCATTAAAAATGACTATAAGACATTCATAACAGCTGTTTCATTGACTAACAGAGACACATTTCTGGAACAGATTCCTGTTGAGCATTTAAAAAGGCATAAAAAAAAGTGACAATGCTTCACAAGACAAATTGTGATGCCAAATTAATGAACAGGTAAAAATAATGTTGGTATTTCCTATCTTTTAAGCACTGCACTCCATAGAGCCAATGATTTTCTCTAAACTTAGTTTACTCTGTGTAATACATAAACAATAATTATTGCAAGAAAAGTAAATATACAATCCATCCCCAAATACTGGGTATTAACAAATTACTCGTACTTCATTCAGAAGGCCCACATGCCAAATATCTGTCCCCAGATAGAATCTGGTCTGTAAAGATTTAGGTCTGAAATTCAGTTAGTATGCCCTACTGTTCAGAGACAACATAATGATTATCAGAAAATATCTGAATATCAGAAAATATCTGAATACATGGCAAACCATAACAGGTACCCAAGATACAACACAAGCTAGAATTTCCAGTACACCTAGTTGTTCTTAGCTAAATCAAACTGAACAGGTACATAAGGGGATCTAAATCAATGTGGTGCCTTACGTGACATGGCCAAGAGACAGAAAAAATGGATAATAGCTATAAATCAGAATAAGCTACTTTAACTTAAACTGACCAGAACCAGCTGACAAGTGTAATGGGGCACTGCTCTCATCATCGTATATATCACTGAATTTAGTTCATTGATTTTTAATCAAGAAAAAATAAATTAAGAAAGTAAAAGAAAAAATAATTATTTTCCTTGAGTAAAATTGTCAGCTTTCATCCTTTACTAAACTAATTATACTCAGGACAGACTTTGCATGCAATACCCACACAAACGGAACTCACCTACTACATTGGTTTTCTGTAGAAAAGTAGATTTGAAAATCATCAGAGTTGTCATGGACATAAAGAAAACAACATCGTTCATCAAACTTGGAAATACTGTAAAAATTAACATTAAGAAAAGATTATTTTGGATGTAACCATTAGAAGAAACAGAGCAAGGAGAAAGTTTTTGTTTGTTTGTTTGTTTGTTTTATTAAGAACTCTTAACAGACATCTTTTTCATAGTTCATGACTTCAGAGAGACTGTTTGCAATTATATTTGTTTTCAGTACATTTAGACACACTGAGTTTATTTGTATATCCTAAAGACTAAATTCCTACACACAGTTTGATGAATAACTTAGCTACTGCTTATTTTGGTAAAATACGGATATATCTGAAGTGTTTTCAGGTTTGTTTGGTGTTCTCCTCCCCAGTTCCGTCGGATTTCTTGGTATTTTCCTGTACCTCTATGGAAAGTGAAGTGCTTTGACACCAATCCAGCTATCAGGAAAGCCTTTCTTTTAAGCTTGACAAATATTTCATATTTTTATACTTCCATTACTCTTACAGTAAGACTGAACTGCAAACTACTTACAGTGTAGCAGATCGTTCACATTATATATTCTTATGGCCTTAACGGTAAGAAACAAGTTTCAGGATGACCAATATTTACTCCAAACTGTAGCAATAATTCTGAAAAAGTGATTATTTATTGCATATTGTGTCTTTCTAGTGTTATATCTAGCCCATCTAAATGCATTGAAGCTAAAAGCGAAGAGGCCATAAAACATAATATCAATATGAAAATAAATCTAGGAATGAACCTCTTATAATTCCAAACACTTCAGTATCATTCTGCATAAATGCCAAGTTATGATTGCCAAGGTACTGTCATTATTTTTGTGCATAAAATGAATAAAATCATTTTGATTCTTTCCTGATCTGACTAGTCAAACCCTCAGACCTTGCTTAGCCTGTGTTAAACCAGTTAAAATACATGACAATAGACTATAGTAAAGGTACATAATGTTGTAAGACTAATTTGCTGTAGCATTGTTTGGGGCTACAATGGCCTGTTCCAAAAAATTAGAATTTTGCCAGAAGATTTTTTTTTCAGAAATATTTGAAAATATACTATGTCATTCTGTAATTTGGTTCTGATATAGCAATTCCTAGTCTAGCAAGGCAGATTAGCACATACCTGGCCTGAGAACTAAATCGCAAAACAAGATGATCCTTCCATGAGCAAATACAGGATAGATAAGACAGTAACTAAATACTGTATTATGTATTATACTGTATAATACTGTATAATGTATTATAAACAGTGTTATATGTGCAGCATATAAGATGAACTGGGTAGCATAAATACAACATCAAGGTTTAGACAGAGCATAAGTTAATCAAAACCGCAAACTTTTTTTTTTACTAAAATAAATGCAATTTCAAAATTATTACAATTCTAAGCTGTCATATACAAAGCAAACATTCAGATCCACTAAATATAAAAAGATTGCTTCTTTAAACTTTGTAATCCCCAGCAGTGATTAAGAATCAAAGCAAATGAATTGCTTGTCTCCATTTAATTAGTAATCTTTCTCAGACATGATTAATATGTGCGATGTGTTGACTGAAGGTGATTAACGTGTTTCAGAAATGTTATGCTGAGTTATGCTCAGTCAGCTCCACAGTCTTTAATGATGGTAACTTCACATCCGCTCACACTGCAATGCAGTAACAAAATAAAACATCACGTTGGACTCATTTAAACCAAAAACTGCTCTTAGATTCTACCATACCTTTGGTATTTGCTTCTATGTCCAAATCCACTGTAACAGTCTTTCATAGCAATTACCACTCAACATATTCAGATTTTTTTTTTCACTGAGCTTATTTGCTTAAGAACGTTATTCAAGTTCACAGAAGACAAACTTGGGACTTAAAATTTAGGTGCTTATTGTCAAAACCGAGACCCAGAAAAACTCTGCTTTGAGAACTACAGAACTCATTAGGTACGTAAATTTATGCTATTCAATCATCAAGTTTTTCAAGCACTTAAGCTTATGCACTTACATAAGTGGACCAAGCCAAGAGCTATTTATGTCCCTGGAAAGGACTGACCCACCAATATAGTGACTCACAAATTCAAGCAGAAGGCAAAGGCCCATCTCATGTTCCCTGTGCTAAAAGTTTCTCTGGTTCTGTGCTACAGCCTGCAAAATACAGACAAAGAGCAAGAACACCATAGACACTGCCAGATTGTCCAGGTAGGTTTCATTTTGTTTTCTTTCCTGGTTCACTCTCATTTTTCTGGCAGCAAAGTAGCCAAATTTGAAAATACATAAAAGCTAAGCTCAAGTTTAAAAAAGCAGCTACTTAATTGAAAATAGGAACTCAACAAGAGAATACATAGACACAAGTTAGATGAGTATTCTTATGAGAAACATATAGCTCTGACCATGCATGAAAAGGCAAACTCTTCTCTGTTGCCGTTTCAAGCCAGGCTGGACAGAAGAAGCTTTTATACCAGGTAATGCAAAGCAGAGATGTAAGGCAGAATTCAGATTTCCCACTTAAGGAAAACATAAAACATACATTAAAAACAAACAAACAAACAAACAAAACACTTAACTGTTTTCAGGCATACCAACCTTATTCCCCTTATGGAAGAAGCTGTAAAATTCCATTCATGAATCTGTTTCTGTGAAGAACAAAGCTGTATCAGATTAATACAGACACTGTTTAACCTTACTGTTGAAAACAAAGTCATAGCATGGTGAACAAAATAAAGTTTTTCTAGCATCTCTCTTCCATTCCTTCTTCCTTCCTTCCTTCTTTCTTTTCTTCAACTTGCACATGAGATTGATATATAGGTCAGAGAAAGACCATATGTCACTGTTTCCCTTTTTTGAAGAAAAAAGGATACCGACAGTGCAGGATGAAAGTAAAGGGAAAATTTCCTCGTGCAAAATTAAATTTGAATAACAAAGTTTGAAGTACAATTTACCAAACATTATGTTTTGACTCAAACCATCATTTTTTCATGTAAAGCACACTATGCCCTACTCTTATCCAGGCTTAAAGGGAAAGGAAGCTTAATACTTCTTCCTAAGAGGTATTGAGCCAACAGCTATGGCTCAGGGAGCAAAACAAAGGCAGGACAATTTATGCCTAGGAATATAGCCCTCCATAAATCTCCAGTTAGTAGCTGTGTTATATTTAGCATCACCAAATACAGACCAAGAATTTGTTCCATAAAGCATAGTTATGTCGTTACATTCACTCAAAGCAGTAAGTAGTACATTGTTTTGAAAAGACTATTCACGGATCCTGGTAACTATATGATTGTCTGTTGCTCTAACATGCCTCTCTCCCACGCTTTGTCTCTCTACATTTTTAGTCTATCCTCCACCTACATTGTTCTGACATTAAGGGGGGGTCAAATACATTCCAATGTGAAACTGAAATTATTTCACATTCTTAAGAGATTATACTGTTCATACTCCTTTCCTAATCTCGTAATCTCCAATAATCCAAGACACCAAATATTTAATCTCTTGATATTTATTTGTCCTAGGCTACCATTTTTTTCTAGTTTCTAATATTATAACTGTAGAAACTTTGAAAATTCTAAAAAAATCTTTAAAAATTCAACACAATACTGGTCTTTATCTTCACTTTTTATCTAGCTTTGAGCTGCATTTTAATAAAAATGCACGATTCTAATGAGAAATATGAGAAAAGCAAATAACCCAAGCACTTCTAAGAGCTACAGACAAGATAAGTGATACAGGTCAAAAGCACCTGAGTTCTAATCCTAGTACCTTCCTTTCGTTTTCCTTGTGAAAAGTCAATTTTCACATCGACACAAGAGAGAAATTGAGACTTGTATTTCACAAAAACATAGCAAACTTTAAATGACTGTAAAGTGCTCCAAAAATCTACATGTGAAAAAGTGACTTAATCACAATGAATCAGAATACATGAAATGCATGTGCTGGTAGTTTTACCATTTCAGTGGGAGAGACATGCCACAAAGAAAGAGATCTTTCATCTGCTTCATTGTTGATTGAAACATACGCAGGCTGGTAGACTTTAGTTGGTTCTATCACCAAAACCTGGAGAGAGAGAACATTTTTCTTTAATAAAACAGAAGCTAGCACATGACAGCATATTTAGAAACAAAACTAATGCTCTGGTATAGACAATGGGTAACCACAAAGTAAGGCCTAAAAAATTTCCAGGGGGAAAGAAAAAGACAAGGTGGGGCAGGAAAAGATTGTGTTCCTGTGTACAACCAAACAGTATGATAATTATTTATGCTAGGAGACTTTGAAGTATTTCTTAGAATCATTTTAGGGTGGTGGGTTAAATGTTTTTTAAAAAGTAAAGATTAACTGAATATAGGAGTTTGGTTCATGCAATGAAATAATAGACAGTTAAGCATGTAAGTATTGTGTTTCGAGTCAATTCTGGTTATATCCTATCCAGAAACATAAGACAAAGAAATTTGTTTGGACATAACATCTTACTGGAAATCTCAGTCCATTAGTTGTTTCTTTCGTTGCCTCAAAAATTATATCTAGCCAGAAAGTCAATCTTTCTTGTCTAGGAGAATGTTCTATGGTGAGTTTCTTGAAACGCTGAATTAACATCAGATTCTGAACTAATGATTTCAAGTACCTAGAATGTATTGAATTAGTGAGTTAACAGAGAGAAAACAGAATTCAACTAGATTCTAAAAACACTTAACTGGCTTATACAACGAAAAAAGTAACTTCAAATGTAATCCGAAGCAAAATTAAATGTACTCTAAAAGCTACCATGATGGAAATGTTTGTGCTGATTTTTACATATTTCTGGAAGAATAGCTAATTTAGTCTAAAACTTGAGGCATAAACTCACTTGGACATTCACGAACAACATCTTATTGCAAAAAGGTACAGTTACATGAGTTACATGGTGGTTAGACAAGACATTATGAGCTAGAAGATGGCAGAGGACAGAACAACAGCTATCTAAATTGAAAAGAATTGTTTAACAAGGAATCATCGCTAATTTCTAAGTTCTTTCCTATAAAACACACTTGAATGGGATCTAAAGCCAACAACGACAGGTAAGTTAATTTCTTACAATTTCCCTTCCTCATACTTTCTTTTCTGGAATAAAAGAACGGAGTATGAAGTCAGAGTTACAAAAAATCCAAGATGGAAAAATCCAGTTAAGTTATCCAAGTGTCTACAAAACAGTTTTACTTTGTGTATTTCCCAGAGTTGGGTACTTGCACTACAGTCTTCTACTACATACCATACTGGAGGTTTCAGCTTAAAAAGTTTCTCTGCTGCTTGTACTGCTTTACTAACATCATTAGCCAGCATGCTCACACTGAAGAACTGTCCCACGTCCCAGTAATTGTTCATTTTTTCTAGACTTCCTTTTCTTCCCAGTAAACTGTTTAATCGTACACCTGTAAAATTTCAGTTGAAACATTCTTCTATCAGTAAAATACTGATAAATTTTTCAGTAAAAGTCTAATAAGACTTCAGCAATAGTGATAAAAAAAATGATTAGTGATTCAGCATTAGTGATAAAAATAAAGAGGTACAAGGGTCCACCACTTAATATTGCTCAATACAGATGCTAGGCCTGAAAATAACATCCCCAATTATGGCTCAAACAGCCAGAATTCCCACCACACATGGTGCCGAAATATCTGTTGTGCTGTTGTATTGGTTTTACGTGGCAAGGTTTTGGTAGCAGTGGTTCTGCAGGGGTGGCCTCTATGAGAAGAGCCCAGCAGCTGCCCCATGTCAGATCAGAGCCAGCTTCAGCCAGCTACAAAAGGTACCTGCCTCTGCCCAGAGCCGAGCCAATAAGCAGCGTTGGTTGTGCCTCTGTGAGAGCAGATGAAGAAAGCTAAAAGAAAAAAAAAATACCATGGCACAAGAGCAGCTGGGAGATCAAGGAGTGAGAAGCAGCCCTGCAGCCCCCAAGGTCAGTGCAGCAGGAGGGCAGGAGGTGCTCCAGGCAGGCAGCAGCAGTTCCCCTGCGGGCTGTGGAGAGGCCCCTGGTGGAGCAGGCTGTCCCCCTGCAGCCCATGGGTCCCACACGGAGCAGATCTCCACGCTGCAGCCCGTGGAGGAGCCCCCGGTGGAGCAGGTGGATGTGGCCTGGAGGAGGCTGCGGCCCATGGAGAGCCCCCGCAGGAGCAGGCCCCGGGCCGGAGCTGCAGCCCGTGGAGAGGAGCCCACGCAGGAGCAGGGGGTCTGGGGGGAGCTGCCGCCCGTGGGGGACCCGTGCTGGAGCAGCTTGCTCCTGGGGGATGGATGGACCCCGTGGTACGGAGCCGTGTGGGAGCAGCTCTTGAAGAGCTGCTGCCTGTGGGCAGCCCCCGCAGGCTCAGTTCAGGCAGGACGGCATCCCGTGGGAGGGACCCCGCGGGGAGCAGGGGCAGAGTGACCCTGAAGGAGCGGCGGAGACGAAGCGTCAGGGACTGACTGCAGCCCCCATTCCCCGTTCCCCTGCGCTGCTCAGGGGAAGGGCATAGAAGAGGGTAGATGGAGGTGAAGTTAGTTTTAGTTTGCTTTCAGTTTTTTCGTGCTCTAGCTAGTTAGTAATAGGTAATAAATTACACTAATATCTGTATGCTGTATTGCCCACCACGATAATTGTGGAGTGATCTCCCTGTCCATATCTCAAACCTTGAGACCTTTCTGTCACATTTTCTCCGCCTTTCCTTTTGAGGAGGGGGACTGAGAGAGGCTGTGGTGGGAGTTCAGCTGCCCAACTGGGTAGAACCACCACAGCTATCTGCCTCCTGATTCTTAGTGTAAGCTGTGCAAGTCTGTGTCCTCAAGGCCTACATCTGCAGAAAGAGATCAACGGCTAGAGGCTTATGCGTATGCAACCCCAGAGAAAGGGCATGGGAATGATAAAAAGCCACCTTTGCATTCTTCACGTTTGAGGCTCAGGTATGCATTTAATTTTCAACTATTATTTTTCTAGGAAGAACTATTTATTTGTTTCTATTACATGGTGCCTTCATAAACCTATAGTGGTGAGTTTAAGATAGCATGCACATGGTTATTGTCAGCTAGTTGCTAACAACTAGTCAATGTCCCAGTGGATCTTTCTGTGTGACTCTTCCCTTGGATCTCTCAGTTCAGGGACACCAGATATCCCACGGATTCTTCCCTGGCATCCCTGAGGAGAGCTG
This sequence comes from Anser cygnoides, assembly GCF_040182565.1. Classification (NCBI taxonomy): domain Eukaryota; kingdom Metazoa; phylum Chordata; class Aves; order Anseriformes; family Anatidae; genus Anser; species Anser cygnoides. The sequence continues at coordinate 128,902,778 of NC_089873.1, read as the reverse complement.
GACCACACTGTGCTACTTCCTCTCTTTGTCCCCTGTTGGCCCTGCACTGGGATAATCTCTGTGGTGCTGGAGAGGCAGTTTACAGATGGTGCTGAAGTCTGTCATTCCTTGTTCCCCTCCCATCTCTGGAGCCCTTCAGGTGGGCCTAGTCACTAGAAAGCTGCTCCAAGGCAACAAGGAAAAATATGGTCCTTCGAGATCCCTGTATTTTAGGCTGCCACTCAGGACGTGCCACTAAAAAGTCTGAACCACATTTCCACCTATGCAACCCATCTCTATAAACATTCTGTTTTCTTCATAGGGAGAGAGTCAGAAAACATGCCTGTGGCAATGTGTTTGCATGCCTACCTATTTTTCTCAGTTCCATTGAGCTTTCAAATTGTTGTCCTGCAACAAGTAGCAAAACTGCAAGGTTAATTCCAGAATACAGAGTTGACTGGAGTTCAAATCCTTTCCGATACCTGCAGAGAAAAGTCGGAGCTCACAACTCGCTGCATAATAGAACAGAAATACCTCAAAGTTTTGATTTCTCTTTTAAGCTATTAATTTACTGGAAGGACTTTATGGCTAGTTAGTACCTATGACGCTTTACAAAGAGCAATCAGAACAAAGTAGCTCTTTGTCAAGTGAGAAAAAAAAAACTTGCTTAATATTATCATCTGCCACCTCCTGTAATTTTGTGACAATAAAACTTAAACTGGTTACTGCAAAACTCTTAAATGCAGTAGAACATAATTTTATTATTCATATAAGAAAAAAAAAAGTGTTAATGCAAGTTTTACATAAAGGCTCCTAGTCCTATGTTTTAAAGCTTTACATTCATTAGAGGTAACTGAGATACAACGGACAAAGGCTGAATACATGCCACTAGGTGATGTAGCATCAAGAGATCGATCTGAAGTCTGTAAATTCACTACTGCCCATCCACATTGCACTAATCACGTTGAGGTGATTAAGGGAAAAAATTGAGAGAAACAGACATATTTTTACAGTTACAATACATACCCACATTGCTTAATTTTTTGTACTCATCAGTAGTTTGTATGATTATATAAACATACATACATAATCAGTATGATAGTGAGAGCATGTCTTAAGAAAATTCAAAGTTCATCAATATTGTTCCTTATATATAGGTAGTTCTTTGCATTTCCTAGGGCTCCAAGGTGGAAAACATCCTTGCACAGAGGACCAGTGTAAGTCCCATGACCTCACTTGCACTTCATTTTGGCCTTGAAGCAGATTAATTGTGAATTTTCTCTGCAAAAAGGTGGGTGTATCACTCTATATTCATGACGGTCTATAAAGAGAAGCAAGGAAATGTATCCAAATATCTGGTGCTTGGTAAATCATTTACTCAAATTGGGCTATTAAAACAAGGAAATGAAGAACATTTGAACTTCTAATTCATACAGCTTTGCTTTTCATAACCATAAAAGTCTGAAGAAGTTTTTAAACAAATATATATATATTTTTCTGTTACCATTCAATGGCATGATCTCGACTATTGGTATCTTTACAGTCAGAATCAAGAAACATATCCTTGTAGATCCTCCCACATAAGCAAAACATATCTGGAGCAGGGTGATCACATGTCTGCAGGACTTGAAGCATGACTTGCAGTGCCTTCTCCCTGTCACCTGCATTATTTCTTCTGAAATCAAATACAAAGAATAAAATAAATGAGTTCAGATCTGAAACAGCAACTGCAAGATGGCGCAATAATATTATCCCCGTCTATCTTATAAGCCCATCCATCACTGCTATATACAGATTTTACTTTATTTACACTGATGTATGAGTGTTGGTTCGTTGATAAAAACAAATGTATTCTTTTCTCATGGGACTCTACTTCTAGCTCACCTAAGAACTGATTTAAGCTCAGAATTCCTCTATGAAAAAAAGTCTGTCATCTCACTTGATTCTTTCCCGTGTAAGTGGGCAGACTCTGCTGATATTCCAGTGAGGAAGAATGTTAGTTAAGCGATTGTTTCTGAAAATGCTGATGATTTGCAGCAGTCTGGCTGATAGCTCATTCAGCTATGACCAGGATTTGTATTATTGAATCCAGAGGATCCAAAACCAGTATTGGACAATACTGACTGAGTACAGAAGAAGCCAGGTCAATTCTACTTCAGACAAAAGAGTGATAGAGATCAATATGGGGACTTAGAACTACAAGAAAAATAAAAGGACAAAACTGATTTGTATTTATCTCTTAATTAAAATTCTTCAGTTTGGAGAAAAATTGGGGGAAAAACAGCTGTCATAAAGCTTGTATTTGGTGAAATATATATCAATTGCATCAGTAAGAAAAAAACAGTGATTAAATATCATTTCAGTTCCTTATTATTATTAAACAGAACATGAGAATTTCTACCTCACTTTACCTTGTTGGTCTTTAAGTTTAGAATTCACTATTTATTGCAAAATGTCGCTTAGAACAAACAAAAATGTTTATTTGCAAGAGTAAAGCAAACACAGCTTTAGAGCTTAATAGCCTCTCCAAGACATTTTTTAATCACTCAAGAAATCTAAAATATTTACCGACCCCCTTTCAGAACTGTTTACAATTTCCTGATCCCTACCTAGGTATTCAGGAACAGGCTTACAAGTACTATGATTACTTTGTCAGCAGTATCAGTAGGAGATAAGAGTTTCTGGTGAATCTAGTATTTGCAGACCCTGAAAGGATTAATATGTACTGCAAAATGGCTCAGTTTCTTAGGTAACCACCTGATGCAACAAAACCAATAACCACACATCTGCAGGAAAACAACAACAACAAAAACAGGCTGTTGTGCACGTTAGGTGATGGAGAACACGTAATAAGATTAAAGAGATTTGTAGCTACCTGTGCAGGCTTTATCCTGCCTTTAGTGTCAGTGGCACAGAGTAAACTTTCACAGCAAGTACTTGCATATTTTTGAAGCATTATTTTCTTCAGATTGATTGTTGTTCTGAAACTAATACTGGTCTTCTCTAATGAGCAGACAAGGAGAAACTTGGTATCTTCTTTTAGTTTTACAGGAAATTAAATGAAATTTTAAAGTGTGGGGGTAAAATCCATAGCACTGGTCACAAGCTTCATACAAACCTCTTCTGAACTAACCAGAGTCTCTGAGCTAGGTATCATTGTTGTTAAGATGAATAAAGAGAAAACTGGGTAAACAAAGCTTAGAACAAAATTGGGCCCTAAAACATAAGTCCAACAGCTCCCAATAAGCACATGCATAATGATCAGAAAACTTGTCATGTGCTGAAGCTTTTGATGAAAAAGCAAGGAATGCACGAGCACCTAACTTACAGCACTTTCATATGAAAAAAAGACTGCTTCCAAGACAAGACAAATGGACTCAACTCTGTCCTGCGTGAAATCAGGTTAAATTAACAAAATTAAGGTATGTTTTATATTGGTTGAAACAACTTTAAAAAACAAAACAAAACAACCACCACCACCACCAGCAAAAAACAATGCATAAAGCAAGACTGATTAAAATAGGACAGTGCACATATTAACTCTTTTGGACATCAAAGGATGAACCTGCACACACTGAAAAAAAAAATATGAGGAGCATTTCATGAGACCAAGACATAAAGAACCAGTGTGTTAGAGACCTCAAAATTAAAGGCTTCTATCTCATAGTAAGGAATGCTATGATTTATTTGGTTCATATAAGGTAAAAAGCAAATCTTCATTAAAAATATATTGTTCAGTGCTAAATTTCATTTATTTTAAACAAGTATACAATAACACAGGATATTATTAAACAAAAATCAGTTTAGACACTTTTATATAAATGGTATTTTTCACTGCGGCATAATTTGATGACTCTTGGGCAATATAAACCCAATTACAAAAATCTACAAATTTAGGAACAGTTATAAACCTATCAAGCAATCCCCAAAAGAGAGGACTAACAAAGAAAAAATAAAATAAAATAATAAATAAAATAAATACAATAAAATAAAAATTAAAAAGGTCACATAATTTAGGCTACAAGCAACTTCTATATGTCAACATGAAAATATACTGTTTCATAACATACAGGACCTGTTACACATGACCAAGAAAAATTTTCGCCTGTTATTTCATACCCCGCACTTTAGAATCTGCACGTCTGACAGTTTATAACTTGCTTTAACGTGTCTTGAAAACAGGCCTGTAATGCTATCAATGCAGTAAAAGAGATTACCATATATTCTCAAGGCTGTAGCACTGGCATCTATTTTATTTGCCCAATATCCATTAGATAAGCTTCCCCAGCCTCCTCAGTCCCCACATAGAATTGTGGCAAAGTGAATCACAAAATTGCAGGTTGGAAGGGACTTCTGAAGGTCATCTAATAGGATCTCCTGCTCAGAGCAGGACCATCTCCCAACAATAGATTTTTCTAAAAAGCTGAATCTTTGTATTGGGTTTATGTGACAAGGTTTTGGTAGCAGTGGGGCTGCAGGGGTGGCCTCTGTGAGCAGAGCCCAGCAGCTGCCCCATGTCAGAGCAGAGCCAGCTCCAGCCAGTTCCAAAAGGGACCCAGTGCTGGCCAGAGCTGAGCCATTGAGCAACACTGGTTGTGCCTCTGGGAGAGCAGATTTAAGGAAGTGAAAAAAAAAAAAAAAAAACCCTGCTGTACAACAGCAGCTGGGAGAAGGGAGTGAGAAGCAGCCCAGCAGCCCCCAGGTCAGTGCAGCAGGAGGGCAGGAGGTGCTCCAGGCAGGCAGCAGCAGTTCCCCTGCGGCCTGTGGAGAGGCCCCTGGTGGAGCAGGCTGTCCCCCTGCAGCCCATGGGTCCCACACGGAGCAGATCTCCACGCTGCAGCCCGTGGAGGAGCCCCCGGTGGAGCAGGTGGATGTGGCCTGGAGGAGGCTGCGGCCCATGGAGAGCCCCCGCAGGAGCAGGCCCCGGGCCGGAGCTGCAGCCCGTGGAGAGGAGCCCACGCAGGAGCAGGGGGTCTGGGGGGAGCTGCCGCCCGTGGGGGACCCGTGCTGGAGCAGTTTGCTCCTGGGGGATGGACCCCGTGGTACGGAGCCGTGTGGGAGCAGTGCTTGAAGAGCTGCTGCCTGTGGGCAGCCCCCGCAGGCTCAGTTCGGGCAGGACGGCATCCCGTGGGAGGGACCCCACGGGGAGCAGGGGCAGAGTGACCGTGAGGGAGCGGCAGAGACAAAGCGTCAGGGACTGACCGCAGCCCCCAACTCCTTGGTTACAGGCCAACTTACACTGAAGTATATATGTTCCTCATGGTATGACACACACCAGTCACTTTGGAGACTAAGTACTAATTTGAAATAGGCATTTTTACTTGGCAGTGTTCAGCACACAATTTGTTAGCCTCTTCATTTCTGGGATATGATACAACTTAAACAACTTTGCATATACATGCAGTGAAGTCCTAAGGTTGCCCAGGGGTGTGCTCATGCTCTCTCCTTATATCGTACACACAGCATCTTTCTTAGCTATTGATATTTAAGGTAACTGAGACGCTAAGTTTCAAATTAAAAACTCGTGAACTGCTAACAGCACCAGAAACACGCCTTCTGGAAATGAGTCCTGTCCCCATTCCTCACCTGCACCATTCTCTAGGCCTCTCCCGCTGAAAGCTCAAAAGTAATTTGTTGGGGTTTGCTTTAGTGCGTTCAAGTTTTCTCTGTGATTGTACTAATGGAGAAAGGTTACAAAACCAGCAATCATTCATAATTTGCAGAAAACTGAATCTTTATATAAATCTATCCTCCTTTTCCCTTCCCAAATTTACATGATAAACAGAAAATTTACTGCCGCTGTCTCAGGAAGTCACTGAGCCACAAGTTGGTGGATGCAGTGGGAGTATTTGGGGAGATTTTATCACTATACATTTTCTGTCTCCATACTCTTCCCTAGATATCTGCTACTGACCACTGTCAGATGGGAATCTAAGCTAGCAAGAAATACACCCTGAGAGATTATGGCCATCCTAATGCTGTTTCTCTCCCCTAACTCACAAACATCTCAAAAATCATATTGACATCAGTCTCTTACCTGGAACAACGCTGCCTTTCAGCAACAAGCAAACTCTTTTTTTCACCTTCTTTTTCATTTTATAGCTTCACACTTCCTTCATCTCCCTCAAATCCATTATCTTCTCTGAATCCTTTCTCCATTGCAGTCATTACAATGAGTCCTTATTTTAAATATCCCTAAAACAAAACTTGTTCATGTTTCATAGGCTGGTTGTACCAGCTTTAAAGCTTTGGAGCCAAAACTACACTCAGTGAACAAAGTCTTTGTCCAATGAAGTTAACAGGAACAGAAGGGATTTCACTAGTACAAGAATTAGCTTGTATTGCAAGTACGAGGTGATAGAATTTTTTTCTTCTTCTTCACCTTTTTGTTCACATCTTCTCCTGTATGGCTTGTTTCCATCTGTCTAGCTGGAGACTACATACTACGAAAGACCTTATATCAGTGAAAAATAATTTGTTCAATGGAATGCAACTTTAGTTTCCTTTGTATGCCATTTTTACTTATTGATTTACCTTCTCTTATTAGTTTAAGCAAGCAGATTTCTTGAAGAGCTATGTACAGGAGAACAAACAAAACAGAAACATGTTTCTGAAAACCTTTCCCACACAGCGTTACATTCAAAAACAGTAACCTGTTTTTTCCACTGCACTCCTATATAGATCTTGACTATCTTGTGATTTCAGCCTTGAAGCTGCTAGTTTATGGCATGTATTGCCATTAAAACACCTGATCTCACTGTCACGTAGCAGAGAGAATGTGAATGAGACAACATCGTGTTAGTATAAATACAACCATTCAAAAAATAACTGGTCTTTCTAGACAACAGTGTGTGCATTTATTATCCTATACAACACCTTTACTTACAACGATATGCAATTGATATTAAAATGTGAATTTTTCATTTTCTTGCACAAAAATAAGAACATTGAGTTAGTTACAGATGTCACGGTGACTGCATGGCAGATAATCTGAACTGCTAATAACTGTATAGAAAAGTACAGCAAAAAATATTTCCAAAAATTCATAATTTTTGAGACTTGCAATAACTAATTTTATTAGAGTTATTGCACATAACCTTTACTTTAAAAGATAATTATAATTAATTTGTGAGTTAAGACATTTCACTGAGGATGCAATTTGATTGAAGAACCAATTTGACTGAAGAACATTTGATATTCACAAAAGTGAATGAGGAAACAAGACCCCAAATTAAGCTTTGAGATTGGAACTAAATTTGCAGGTCTTCAGATAGCCATGACAATGAAAAAATAGCATTTTTTTTGCTCATGTACACTTCAGATGTTTCATGCAAGCCTCTTATGTGAAATGAGGAACCCCATGTGATTTTTCTAATCTGAGTCATCAGAGAACAGAATTACATTTCAAATAACCCAGTGCATTTCAATGGGAATAATTTCCTATAGCTACCATTACTCACAATTACTAGTGATTTTCTACTTGCACTCTGTTAATCCCTTCACTTGGTAATTGCTTTTTGTGTGTGCGTATTGTTAAAACACAGCATGCTGAGTTAAATAACAGTGACTGCAGATGCCCTCATCTTTAATAAGTGAGGACAGAACTGCCTTGGAAAGAGACCGAAGTCTTCATAGCTTTGGCTTCATGCCTGGCCTGGTCTGAAAGTAGCCAGAATCTACTCTGTTTTGAACAAAATTTGACATAACCTTTGCCTCTTTGCAAGCTTCCAGACTTTGAAACTGTGTAACATCTGGTAACTCCAGCTTTGGTAAGTAAGGGTAACTGAAAGGTATACATTCAAACAAGTATACTGCAAAAACTTTGCTATGCAGAACTAAATTACTGAAGTAGATCCTAAGCAAACATCCAGTTGACATCCATCTTAGCATTTGAATTAACTATAAACATCTGTACTTCGTCTACTGTATATATATACACACACACTACAGCAGCAGGAAATAAAACTATGAAGAACAAACTAGCATCCTTTTTCATTACTCTCCTAACCCGATTACAAACAAACAAGTAAAATTCATAGAAACGGATTGCAAAGCTTTCCTGTTCCATTGATCATGATTTGTTCTGCTCACATGACTTGCTCAATGCTTTTTAGATAATTTGAGGCAATATGAAGTACAGAACAAGAAGCCGTTCACTTAACTCTAAAATGATTAAATAGGAGAAGGTATTCTATAACCTTTCTTTAGAACGTGTTGTCACATTTACTTGCTTTCTATGAAAGAATGGTGGAAAACAATAGTAGGCTTTTCAAAAATAATTAGAATAGCAATAAAAATACCTTTAAAATCTTTTTTCATCATTTGCACCCCCCCAAAAAAAAAAACCTCAAGCAAAAATGTAACTGTTGCTTATAACGAATTCACATGATACTTTAAAACATTGAAATACAAAAGGCATAAATATATGCATGCAACATAAGAAAGTAAATCAAATTACTTTACATGCTCATTTCCCTTGAGAAGATGCTTGTTAAAAAGGGGGAGGGGGGGGAAGCGGGGGAGGAAAGGGAGCAGAAAACAGCCATAATATTGGAGAACCAGTTTTAACATCATGCCATACATGCAGGTGGTACTCCTACCTTCTTTTCATGAATTAAGATAGTTATTGCATTAGATTTCCAGGCAAATTACTTATTGCAAGAGTATCTGGAAACATTCATCCATTCAGATTTTCTAAAACATCAAAATGAGGGTGAAAGCTTCCATCATGCTTTTTTCTTTAAAAGAAAAAGCTCCTTGTAGACACCTCCAAGCTGAGAATGTTTACTTAGAGAACTTCATGCATTTTTGTGTTACTTACACATCTGTGAAGTAACACTACTGTTCTATTTCTCCATGATGTGGTGATGAATAACTCAGCTATTGCAACAACAAGAATGAAAGGACCCACAAGGAACTTAATGATATTTCATGTGTGGGGTGGAGAACTGTGATGTATAATAAAAATGCATTTATCATACTGTACAGGCACATCTTTGATAAGCAGAACATCACAAAATATTGAAATACTGACCAGCTGACCTCCAGCTACACGCACCAGGCAAAGCTCTAAATGGAAAAAATCAGACAGCCTTCAACTAGACATATTTAAAACAGAGAAATTAAAATGGAAACAATTCAGAAATTTCTTAGCTTTCAAGGATCTTGGAATATGAGAACATCCTTTCACAGCAGCTCACACACCTCACCTACTCCTTACATTATGTTTGCCTCCCAGGCAAGGTACACTCATGGACTGAAGCAAAGAGCCATCTACCTCTGAAACAGCCACAGCCAGCCCTCAGTGACACAGCATCTTACTTCATCCCAAAGGTGTGAATACAAATATTGAAAACATTCATGTTGCACGTTTGGGCTGAACGTAAACTTGAAGATGTGTCCCATCCTATGCCTAAGGTAAGATATAGTCAGAACTAAATCTTAGTTGGGAGGCAAAGAGAACAATGTTTTTACACCAACCCACATCTGCATTAAAGAGAGCACTCTCTACTTCTGTGTGGAGTCAAAATTAATTAGCTTAGAAAACTTTAGAGGAATGACTTTTTGCTCTCTAGAGCTTCTAAACAAGCAGTCAGGAGGGTGACCTGGAAAAAAGCTTGGAAACATGCACAATCCCATCATTGCAAATGTCCATTACTAGCCTCAAGGTTATTATTAGACATTAGAGATGACAAATTTAAGGTGCTCTCAATGCTCCAAGACGGAAATCTGGGAAGAAGGTATTGATCTGGAAGAGAGGCTTTGCTTAATAACATGCTGTGTGAATCAGGGTACCAGAAACGTACATGCAGATGTCTGCTTCTCTATAACATACAATAATACTAAGTGCTGTACTGTCCTGCAGAGTACTCTGCAGGCAGGCCCAGGCTTGCTTCGCTCACGATCCAAGCCGGGTCCGACCCAGGCTGTCTCTGAACCAGAAGACATGCAGCTAGGCTGGAACGGTGCCCAGCCTGAAGTCATACACCCTGTCTCTTCCCTTAACACGGCTTGTTAACTTGGATCCAGAACTGCACACAGCTGTGGTTCAGGTTGAGCTTGTGTCCGCTGAATGTACCAGCAACGGCCCACGGCCCTCAGAAGTGATCCCTTACCACTTGCCTGCCACATCGCTAGCTCTGTGCAGCGCTTGAACAGCACTGTCTTGAAAACACCGAGTGCAATTAGTTGCCAACAGAACTCAGTTACGGATGCCAAGAGGAAATAAATGAACAACTTTCTCTGTTGTTTATGCTCACAGTTCCGGCACACTTTCATAATAAAATTAAGCAAACATTAACTTCAGCAGGCTTTGATATTCTTGCAACTACTAATTGTTTTGCTTTTGATGTATTTTGTCTCTGGTGCGCTCAATTAGCAATACTAAGCAACATCTAGACTGCTCTGTACACTAACATTAATAGAATCTTAAAGGAAAACATTGTTCTGTATTTTTATAAACGGATTCTAACAAAACTTCATCAAAATTATTCTTAAAAAAATAAGTGGTTCAAAGATCCCAAAGAAGATGCTAAAAGCAATACCCTGGGGGACTTTTTTTAACTCAAGTGGACTTGTTCTGAAAATGTTCAAGTCCTAAACTCTGGACTTTGGTCCCGCACTTTGTTCCAAGAAGGCAAAAACTTCCGTAGAAGGGAAATTCTGCAATCTTACTAGCGGAAAATTGGTCATTCATTTCTGAAAAAAAAAGTTCTGTAGCAATGTTTAAATTGTTCCCATAACAGAAGTGGAGTCATGCTGGTTCAGGCTAATGATGAATTTAATGAAATCTGCCAATGGAAAAAGCAGGTGTGTAAGCAAATCCATTTTGTCTTGTCTTAAACAAGGGCTCTGTTGGCAATGCTGAAACAACACAGAAGATTTAATGTAAAGAATTTAATACAAAGAATTTGAAGACAAAGAGGGCAAGGAAATGTACCAGTTTTAATATGCACATGTAAATGATGAAGTTTTAAAAACTGTAGTCTGATCAAATCAGGGTATTTTCCTAAGGACAAGGCATGATCCTGACCCTAACATCTTGAGTCAAATTCCCAAAATAATGGAAAGTTGGAAAAACTTTCTTCAAAAAAAAATAAAAAATTAGGGCCAAGTCCTTTTTGTTGAAACCACTTATCAAGAAAGCAGCGTGATATCTTAAGGAAACTTGAATTTCAGAAGCTTTCAGAGATCAAGCCTGCAGTTTTTAGGGGTTGGAGGGAAAAAGGTGGAAAATCATACCATAAAATGATAACTGTACAGCCAGGAAGCAAACTACAACAAGGTTTAAAGTATATATCATCATAAGAAGCAGCAAAACACTGGTTCCTACTTTAAAATACTGTCTTGTGTTGTACGTAAAAATTTTATACCAAAAGTCCATTTTCTCTTATTTTTAGGCAGCCAAATGAGAAAAGTATCTTTCATATCTTTCATTAGATGTGATAAATACCAGAGCAAACTGCAAAATTCCATCTTCGTGTATTCAGATCTAAATTTTCTGAAAGATATACTTCAGGAAAAGAAGTTAACAGACTCAGTAAAAGGTTAATCAGCTAAGATTTAATAGTACATGATATCAGGAGTGGAGGAGAATCAAGACAACCAGTGTTTGTTTCCAGTCTTAAAACAAACAACACCACAAAATCAAAAACAAACAAACAAAAACACACAAACAAAAAAACACAACTATGTATCTTGAGTTATATGTAAGAATTATATATTTGATGTCAAGAACTAAATATTAATAATTTGTCCTCCTCCTTATTCAAAAGGCTTTGTCATCATTCAAGTTTGGGTTAGGGTTCCAAACATCGGTCAAGTTATCCTTTTCTTTGAGAAATTTGGGCATTGTCAGGTATCTGATGAATTTTATATCACAGACATACTTCCAATTGTAATCAATTCACATTTCAGAACTGTTTTCTTTTTCTTTTTTATATACAAAAGCATTTTAAGTAGGTTTTACTCCAGCCTTCAAAGAAATCTCTATAGCTAGTTGTCATAAAAGCACAGACATTAGAATTATGCACAGCATCAGTCCCACCTATGCTGTATGCTCTAAATGCTCTGTATTACTACTGCATTCTTCAAAGATCACTTAAGACTACTTGCTAGTGCATCACATTCAGATGATCACTCAGCCTGTTAACAAACCACCAGATCCTTTTCAAAAATCACTTCCTTCTATGAACTTTTCAACTGGCATGTACTGCGTTCTTTGTTCATTTGTATGACCTTGCATATAGTTGCATGCGAATGAAGTTCTTTTTGTAGTGAACACATTATATAAAATGCTGTATGAAGACTGTTTCTTGGCATGGAAATGAAGAAGCAATATCCGGTATTTTTCTGAGCAATGTTTCTGTATTTACTCCTTAGTTTGATGAAACTGGCAAATGGTACCAGACTTATTACAACTTCCAAAAAAAATGCCACAAGAAAAAAAAAGTCTGGTGGGGATTCCCCATCAACAACTGTTTTTCTAGATCTGTAACTAAATTCTTATAATCCTTTTGGTGTCTTAATCCCATCCTGATGTTGCCTTTTTTTTTTTTTCTCTCTCCTTTAAGTTTGATTGCAGGTCACAACTTTTAACAACATGCAAATTGCATCTAAGCAGTTACTTTCATTATTACATCTAATCTCGTTTGTACAACATCTACTTTCTGATACAATCATCATATGAATTCTTTAGAAATAAAGCAAATATTATACATAGCCACTACAAAAATCTGTAGCTATCTAGAAGAGTTCAATAATATATTGTTGTGCTTCGTAATCTAGGAGAGCTAAATCAGTAGAGAGCCTGTAGGTCCAGATTGCATTTCAGTCTTTCAAGGAAGCTGCATCATGAACATGTATTCACAGACCAAGCAGTACTTGCTAACTATGACTTCGATAACTCACCAATAAGTCTATTATGCTAAACTTTTCAAGATGTTCAGAATAAGCAGTGACTCAGAATAAACAATCTCAGCCTGGCCAAGAACCCGCTGGTATCAGTGGAGTCTTTCGCTATTACTCTGGTGGCCTTTGGAACAGATCTTATTGTCTGAACTATACGTTGAAATATAAACTCATGTGGAACAACAGCAATATAATGAAACATCCTCAAAAAATTATCCTTACCGATTCAATGCAAAAGCGTAATGAAATTTAATGTTGTGTTGATCAGCCAGATCACAGGTAGGAAGCATTTCAAGTGTTTCTACCAGCTTCACCATAGCATCATAGTCCTAGCAGGAATTCAAATAAATAAATAAATAAATAAAAATGAAAGAAAAAAAGAAGCTGAAGAATACCGCCATCAGAGGAAAACATCACTAAACTAATGCATCGTGACTAGAGAGTATCTCAGGTGGACTGTTCCTAAAAAAGTCAGTGACAGCTACAAAACTTTTAAAAAATAAAACAGGGACTTTTCTATCCACGTCAGCCCACGCCTTTTCTTTCATTCATTGTCACATAAACATTGCTGAAGAGGCCGGTTTACTGAGATCATAGATGGCCTCACACTACTTTATCTGTTTGTTCATTATGTATTTGAAGATGAATACATTTCTCAAAGGGACCTTTCAAAAGAAAGAAAACGCTCACCAGAGATGATCGAAATGAAGTTGGGTAAAAGGCTGCATGAAAATACACATCTCAGAAAGGAAAGTTAGGTAACAAAGGGCAATATGGTCACCCACAGCTCTCATGACTTATTTATACTTACCAAATAACCAACTTAGCTTCTGATAGAAAACATTGCTGTTGAATGGTTTGAAGTATGTTTTAAAAGTGATATCAATACACAGATTAGCTGTGTTTTAGCAAAAGTAGAATTTATTTAAAAACAAAATCAAGAAAAGGTGCAGTTACATTTTAAAAAGAAATTAAGATTTCTTTGAATGATAGTTCTCAACTTGGGCACCTCTGGCCAAAACAGTGGTCAAGACAAATGTCTTTTCTTGGTTTCTGAAATTATTTGACCTTGGGGCAGAGGAAGAAGGGGAGGGAACAGAAAAGCAAACATCTTGCCTTTTTTTTTTTTAAAGGAGATTAAAAATGACAGAAAACAAAGGAGGAGACCTCCAGAAGTCATCTAATCAGTGCCTCTTGTTCATAGGTAAAACAAATAAGAGTCTAAGGCCCCGCAAATAGCCTAATAGTCAAGTCAAACTGTTAATGCAGAAATGCAGTGTCAGCTTTGAATCACTGTTTAACAAATGATGAAGTGTGCAACAAATACCCAAAATCCCATGGTAAAATCATCTTTCTTAGTCTTTAGAAACATACCTGTATATCTCGGTAAGAAAGAAGCAGGTTTATGACAATATCAGAAGTCAGCACTTCAGTATTATCCATTCGAAGTTTAATTCTGGCCAGCTCCTTAGCAAGTTCATCTCCTTGATACTTCTCTCTAGCTTTTCTAATATCATTTAGCAGTGTTTCTTTATAATAGGCACTAAAGAAGTAAAAGAGATATTTGGGAAGAAGACTGTTATTTCTTATGAATCATAGAATCATTTAAGTTGGAAAAGACTTTTAAGATTGTCAAAGCCAACCACCAACCTGACCTACTAAGTTCCATCACTAAACCATGTCCCTTAGTGCCATGTCCAATGGCTCCAAGGATGGGGACTCTACCACCTCCCTGAGCAGGGGAGGGAAACCATGAAACCTGGTTGAATTTATAATAAAAGCTATAATTTCTAATTAAAAGTACCGTTTCCTCAGAATGAAGTCTACATTAAATGTTTCATCTAAGTTTATATTTTTCATTAAATCATTACACATGTTCTACCTTGCTTCACCTCAGCCTGTGGGGCTATATATATATATCAATACCAGGATTTTGAGATAATTTTATTACCACAGTAAAACTGCGGCATATTTTGGCCCATTACTGACCATGATAAACGTGGCACTTTGTATCTCTATCCTTAAGAAGGCAGCAATTGGAATAATAAAGTGACACAGAGAGAAAAGACTACTGTGATATAAAGAGGAGATATGGGGTTTTATAACCAAAGGAGGAAAGAAAATTTCAGACAAAGAAACCAAAACAAAAACAACCTACCAAAAGCTTATTTCATTGTAGTCTGTTTGATGAATATAACGCATAATGTGTATTAATATAACACATAACAACATTAAATCCCCCAGTAGGTGTTTTACACTTTATTTATACTAATATCAGTGCACAGTGCAACACCAGATATTTTATAGAATACAAATTTATATCTATATTATCAATATGGCAGTTATAAACTACCTTGACAGGCTACTTAGAGCTAACATTATCTGGAGCAGATTATGGAGTCAATATCTGGGAAGTCAGCAGATGGTGCCTGACATCCTCAAGTGCACACAGTGCCTCTTTTGTTTACAAATGAGTATCACTAGTATTCAACTTTGCTAAACACTACGCCCTACACACAGCAAAGAAAAGTAAGTGCTCCAAAACATTATGTCTTCCATTGAATGCATATGATTTTTATAATGCAAGACAGCAAGGTCACAGTAGGTACTACTGGAAAGCTTTTAATAGTTGTTCTACTGTCAAGTACAGGTTAGGCCTAATTTACCACATATTACCAATGTCAAGTTTCTATCCAGTACTGCCTTCTCCCAGGCTAATGATAATTAGTCCTTTTGTTAACCAAACCAAAAGGAGATGATGTTTTTTGAAATTATGTTTTTCAAAAGTATCCAAATGACTTAGGAATGGAAGTCTCACTCTTAAGGAAGATTTAACACATAGCTTGAATAAATTTGAATAGGTTTTTAGAAGAAATGTAGGGTCATCTAGCTACTTCTTCTTCTTCATAGAGCTCTACCACAATAGCGTCTAATTCTGCACCAGTACAAAAGCCTTTTCAGGCACTTTAGCCTGAAAATGGAAGAGAAAAAAATGGCTTTACTGCAGGGCTTTCAACACAATTATCAAAGAGAAATCACTCACAGCCTTGGTTGTAAATGGCAGACACAAAATATACAGGTAGCTTTGGATAGCTCTTTCCCAGAGCACCATTTCATAATGACACAAATGCTAAATGGTACCAAAATTAATTGTTACCAGGACCAACTACTAAGCTGGTTGTGCTACAAATTTCCTGACACCTGCATCGCCTAGCACAGCTGACCAGCTTTAGTGAGTTTCTGCTTCTCCTCTTGTCCGTCTTCTCAAAGTGGGCCTGTGTTGCCTCCCTGTAGCCTTCCCTCTAGCACTGCATTGGAGAAGGAGGGAACCTGTGTTTCCTCAGGCCAGCAATATCCCATTCACAGAGAACAGCATAAACTGGTGTGGATGGAGGTAGAAGGGCAAGGTGAATGTGGGCTGGGACATCTATAGATCCTAACAGTGGGACTGGGAGAGCACAAAGCACAAAGGAAGGCAATGGGGAAAGAGAAAGAAATCTGATGGCCCTCAATGCTACCTTATGCTTCAGACACTGGGGAAAAGACAACCAAGAAGCTCAGTCTCTCCCATTTTTTTCCAGAAAAATAAACAAAAACAGACTGCAGAGTACATGGAAAGCAATTCAGAGAGAGACACTTTCATCTCCAGCCCCAGTACTCAGAACTCCAACAATCCCTTGTATAAGTGGCTTAACAGTATCTCATTTATTATGTGATATCAGAAGGCTAATATTAAAACAAACAACAAAACATAGAAGGGTTACATTTTATTGCTGCCTTACATATATACTTATTTGGTGACAGGAAAAAAATGGTCTTTGGCTTTGAGTTCTATGAAGAGGCTGTGATCTTATCTTCTGTTACAACCTCATGCCCTGCAATTCATATTGAAACACTTTGCCTTACCTGTGGACTGACCTTGCTTACTGATATTTCAGGAAGTAACCATAAATCACTTTCTAACGTAACACGGCTAGTTAACTGCAACAGCTGCAGGACATTGATACAGAAAGCAGTAAAGTTAGAAGCCTCTTTAACACTGTATTAACTGCAGCAAAAAATCAATGCTACTAGAGATTCTGCATCTCTCCATTACATTAAAAAGAGAATATCAAAGGTTCTGGAAGTTTATGTGTTACAAAATTACCATGATGTAACATGAACATCCTTGAGAAGGCTGATAAACCTGTCCACCAGCGGGACACAAAGCGGCCCGAGGATATTGTCCCAGCTGGGTTGCATATACTCAGAAGCTCTTCGCTGGGCATCACTTTCACAGCAAAAGTAGTCAGCACATGGTGTGACAATGTACGGAATAAAATAGTAATTGCCACTGGAAGCCTAAAAGAAAAACAAATCTAGTTTAGAAAACAAAGGAAAGTGGAAATATGTTTCTGTATATAAAGAATTCTTTTACTGTCAGAAAAAAACAGCTAGATTAGGCATGGTGCGCTGTTTAACACAGGATTTGCAAGCATTAAATTAAAGGAATTTTCTGTGAAAGAGTTACAAATATTAACAGGAGTAATGAAAAAGGGTCTGGATCTGAACAATATAATAAAGCTGTTCAATTTTTTGATGTGATGCATGGACCCCAAGAGGGCCTGGCAGGACAAGCTAACCTTCTGGTCCCACATTTTTCAGGTCAGGGAAGATGTATGTGCATCCTCTAGGCTTACTCTGTGCTAGGAAGGATATGATGCAGAGCTCACCATAAACCACAAGAGAAATCCAGAGACACAGGCATTTTAAGGACTTTATGGAGATGCTTAATCCAGAAAAGCTTACAAAACATCTGCTTCAAGCTGGCATTAACACCAAATAATAATAACAAAAACAACAACAACAAAAATAAACCCATCATGAAATGTCTCATAACATATCTAAGACTTTTAACACAAAATTCTCAAGGAAAAAAAAAAACCTTAAGAGGCTACAAATAGCATAAATATGATCAAGGTGCTGAAATGCGAGAGAAAATGGGGAAATGTCCTTCAGACCTCAAATACAATACATTCAGATTTTTCAACTCCTGAGCAAGACCCAAAAAAGACAACTAAGAAGTATTTCACAACTACTCTAAGCACCAGTATCCTATTTTGAGCTAAAACAATTCTCTGCTGTTTAATAGAAAAGTAAAAAGTCAGCCAAACAATGCAT
The DNA here is from genome assembly GCF_040182565.1 of Anser cygnoides. Lineage (NCBI taxonomy): Eukaryota > Metazoa > Chordata > Aves > Anseriformes > Anatidae > Anser > Anser cygnoides. The sequence continues at coordinate 128,884,730 of NC_089873.1, read as the reverse complement.
TCAGAGTAACTAAGTGTGAACCTTGAAGTCAGTGTGATACAGCTAATGAAATCAGCTACCAGTGAATATCCTTCTGCTGTCACCTTGGGGATACGAAGGCATTAAATGCCTCCTGCAACATCATACTTTTTATTTTTCATGTCATCTAAACCTGCAGTAAAGCAGCAGCCATTTAAAGTTACTGTGAACAGTGGGAGAACGCTGAGATGCCTGAAAGAACAGATATGAGGATGGCGTGTTTTTATATGCATTAATACACTGGATAAGAGAAATAAGCTGTTCACAGGAAACAATAACAAATAAAGGCGTGCACTTACTGCAAATACAGACAGGAAAAAACCTGCATCAGGGACATCCTGTTACTGATCTGAGTCTGTAAGGATTTTGAATTTTAAGTGATTTCTAACAGATAAAGATGGAGGTACAAGGCTTCTCCACTAACCTTGTGGTACAGTATCTCTGTTGCAACAATATCATTATCTGTTGCAATGTTATCTTTACTTCATACTAAAAAAGTTGGGAAACTTGCAACCCAAGCAACCAGTATGTTAAAACAATTTAGCCTGAGGTTTATTCAAATAAACACTAAGTTCAGCACCATACAAAAGCTGCTTGTCTACAAATTATGTTTTTAAGCCTGTAATAATGAATTAGATCTTCCTGCAATGGGGAAAAACAGAAAGAAAAAAAAAAAAGAAAGTATGATGGATCTTGTGATGTAAAGAGAGCTGCAGTTATATCCTGAAAAAGAAAAACGATTTTCAGAAAATATTAATTGTATGTATGAAACACCATATTTGTCATGTTTGGCCAGCATCTCATCTGTTTGACCAAGGTTTTTGCCTCGTTTTGGGTATGAAATCTGTTCAATTAAAAACACATTTGTGTGTGCAGAAGTCAGGAAGCCTGCACATATTTTGGCACATGACCTTGTCTGAAGAGCAGCCGGCACAGCTGTACCTCCAAAAATTAGTTTGCCATGTTTGGGAAGGGCAGTCCATACCCAGTTCATCAGGTGACAAGGTATGATTTTTGTGCTGCACATGAAGGAAAAGATATTCTGTCCCCTGACAGAGATGCCATTCAGTATAGCACCAAGAAAACCAAACATTATATGGCCTGATAGACACCAATCTCCAATTTTTTAGCTTCTTCTGTCCAGTATTTATATGGAATAAATTCTAAAGTCTCTTCATATAGAGGGAAGAACTGAACTTTCTAAAAATAGTCCTCCTTATCTTCATTATGTAAAAAAAAAAAAAAAAAAACAGTTCTGTTCATCTACTTTTCTTAAACTATCAAGGGCTAGAGCTGGCTGTAAATATCATCCTTACTTCTTCAGATCATCTGCTCTGGATGCTGCTCTCTGATACCAAAAGCTGTGAAAATTACTGTCGTGTCACACACCAACTACTGCTTTTTAAGATAGCAAATAAGTGGCACAGGTTTGTATTAAGGAACAATTATAGCCATTCCAGCTGCAAATATGTATTATTTATGAATTATGGCTTATAATTCATAGGTATAGAATTACATAAAATATAGAATAGAACTATTCTATACATAGAATTACATAATTAATATAATTATATGATTTTTGTAATTTATAAAGACTGTATGCTGAGTGGGTTTATTTCTGGATTATTAGCTGTTTTTATTATCTCAAGATTTTTTTAAAATTTAAAAATAAAAAAGACTGAAAAAAAGCAATAACTCTCAATAACTAATCTTCCAGCACATAACATATGCCCAGTGTGCTAGCAGTGAAACTTTTGTATTTGATCACAACACTTTAATCCACCAGAAAAATGTTATGTTTTATGTTTAGGAACATAAAAAAAAAAATAGGAGTAACTGCTGGTAAGTTGAGAAAAGGATCTGTTTTTCAGATGAAAATGGCTACAGGAATTAAGCACAGAGATATGCCTTTACTGAAGGAGTTAGGCCTACAAAGGCCACTTTAGGACCTACGCATGACAGGCCAAATATAGAGTGCCTTTTGTCTTAAAATAGTCCTCTAAACGTTTCACTAGTGCTGTTAAAAGTGAACATTTGACCTTAATAATGTAAACAGTTGTGTGCTTTTTGTTGTTGTTGTTTCTTTGTTTTTCAATTGTCCTGCTATAGTTATTCTGGTCAAACTGTCACTTTGTGCCAGAGATATTGTACTAGATCTCTACATCTTCAGAACGGGAATTATGCCTGCACAGCTAATAGCACAATTATTTCACTCTAGCCATGCCAGTTTATGTCACTTCAGTTTTCGCCACTTCCTCAAGGAGTGTTAGCAGTGCTTATCCTAACTCACAAAGCAGTTAGAAGAGAAGCACATAGGATGACAGAAAATGAACTGCATCAACTCAAAGAAGTCACACCCTTTGAGTATTCAGGGAGTTGAATCCACTGTTGTCTTAAGAATTAAGGTTTGTGCATTAGTTTTCTAAGCCATCACATTCGTATCCATCTTGTAATACAGGTGACTCTAAAATATCAACTTTATAAAAGTACTTCCTGTTCAAAAGTTGAACATATGTGGTGTTTTCGTGTAAATACTATGGGAGAGGTTATCATAAACCAAACACTCCAAGCACAAGGTGTAACTTGCAAGTAACAAGTACTTCAAGATTACACTTATTTTGAAAGAAAGAACCTGCCAAGCATAATTTAAAAAGCATCCTTATATAAAAATGCCTAGAAGCACAGTAATGAGATGGCATATTTATTCAACAGAAATCAGATTGAAAGTGATACATACTTTGCCTATCAGATTACCACTGTGGTATTCAGGAGGTACTTGAACCCGAAGGAAAGCTTTGTGGTTGGCAACCTACTCCAAATTGAAATAAAACAACATAGAGGAAAACACCACCACAAAATAGCATGAGAATCAAAACAACATACACGACACACGAATAGAAAAATTATTAAAGAAAGAAACAACAGAAAATGAATATAGGTATTTATAGCAAGCCCATATTTACAACAAGAAAATATTGCAATAAGTTGCCATCAAGAATGTAAGAGTTCTTTGTCTCTTTTATTTGTCTTTACATCTCCCTGTGTCATCATTAACATGCTTTAAAGTCTTACTTTCAAGAATGTGGCAGATTCATTACCTATTGAGTTAACTATAATCCAGTCACTACAAATATGCATCCCTTGAGACAGTAACATTTCCATAAAAACTCATAAATATATTTTAAAAGCCTTAGTTTTCATTATGTCAATAGTAACAGTGGCATATTTAATGATAGAAACATTAGAAATAATATTTATTGGGTTACCCTTTGCCGTTTTACTGTTTTCCACCCAAAAGGAATAACGATTGTCTGCATTTAAGATGCTCCTACTCCTATCTTTCAGTCTCTGTCCTTTTCAAACTCTTAATACTTCTGCTAAAAAAGAGGCTTTTTTAGAAAGATATCTTTAGATGACCAGTCACATAACCTTTTATATACTGTAAAAATAATCAGAAAATAAAAAAAAATATATAAAGCTGCTCTATGATACAACTTCTTCAGATTACTAAATCCATATAATATAAATCATACTTCAGTCAATCCATTGGGGCTACTAAATTGGAGAAAATGAGTCCAAGTGCCAAAATCTTTTTATTTAATTTTCTTAAACATTCATTAACTTGAAAAAGTAGAGAGTCTAATTTATACAGCTACCAAAGCTCTGAAGAGACTTCCTGCCAATCACAATAAAAAGTGATTTTTCAACATAGAAATTCCTTTTGGCAAGGATAAATTATAATCCTGTTCCCTTTAGATCAAGGAGAATTTTTGCTAATGACTCCTCCATGGCCAAAGCATCATTCTCTCCTTATTATATAAGTGCTGCTTCAGGATTTGACAAAATGAAATCCATTTTAATCTCTGAAAATACTTCTTCAGGTCCACAGACCTAAGTAATAATAAACCTTTTGGTTTAATAGCCATCCTACTTTCCTTTAAATATTTCCCTCAAAAGAAATTAACAGGGTTATTCAAATTTCTTCAGGCATAATATTAACTAAAGAAAAACTAACTCTCTCTCTTTCTGTACTTGCTTTAATAATTTTTCCAAAGAGGGAAATTCTGTTATTTTCAGTGCTTATATAGCTTACATTTTTAGTGTCACATTCAAAGAAACTAAATGGATCAAGGTATGTATTTCATAAACTATGTGCAATCAATGCTAGAACTACTGCGATAAGGACTGTACATTTTGCCTCCTACTCCAGCAGCTTTTAAAAACCTTCTTGTGCATTCTTTCCTCCACTCCATCTTGAGCATCTTAATGCACCGTTCCGTAAAATTTTGTAGATGGAGAGAAAAAAAACCCTACCGAGGAGAAGAAAACCAAACAAAAAACAAGGATATCAACAAAATGTTGCATTAAATAAAATAACTTCCACGGGGATTTTGTGTGTTATGTTGGTTTGGGGGAAGGTTTTTTTTTTTAAACAATTATGTTTATGAAAATCTTTGGAGTTTTATTTTTTCCGTAAACCAGTAATAATCTGTCATTTAAAGAAACTCCAACATACAAGCCTGTTTTCCAGAGAGAAATGCGTTTTCCTGTACCCTACAGTCCGGTAGCATCCACCATGCTCTCAAACCTTGATTTTTCCATGATGATACAGGAAACAAAATGTTCTGCCAGACTGGATGTTTTTAATTTATTTTATCACAGATAATTTTGACAGAAACAAGGGTGCTGTGCATATGCAATAAGTAAAATTATCAGAAGGTTGTCCTCAAAGCTCAGAGGAGCTCCGTGGAAGGAAACCTAACTGATGGGGCACAGAGAATACTGACCTTGAATTTCATACCAGGGCAGCTCTGTCTCTGGGAACTGAACTCCCATAGCCTATAATTCTTTCCTTTTGTATTCAAGTACGCAATAAATTATTGATACAGAATTTTAATTACTTGTTTGTGGGAGTCGAGTAGCACTGACTCACATTTCCCATCTTATCTTATGCCTGAAAATTTCTTTCCTGGATGATGGAAGGAAGCTACATTCCCACTTCTCCTACTCTCACACTTCTCAGACATTAAGCTATTAAATCTCTCAAACTCACACCACCACAGCATGTCTTTCTATAATTTTCATTGTTAGACCAGCTGTGCTGAAGCCAAGACCCAAATTAATTGTTCACCTTTTTTTCTACACATGGTTTTTAGCTTTATGTTCAGCTTCCTGCCTCCTCCTCCTTGCTAAATTTGCATAATGTTTCTTTACAAGGAAATATCGATTCCTTGTTACAAGTAACAAGGCTTACTTGTAATGCACAAAAGAAAATCACCTGTAGAGGCACACTACACGTTCATCTTCTCTTATCTTTAATACGGTTACACATCAATTCTAAGCTGCGATCTTTTTTTGCACCTTTGTACTTGATTTGAGATTTGCAGGATAAATAGCAAAGGTGAGGACAAGGAAACCTCAGAGAAAGCTCCTAACTAGAGTACCCTGTGCAGAAAGTACCACTCATGCTGCTGGAAGAATGGTGCAATATCTGGTAGCAATCCCAGTTGTCCCTTCCCTTATACACACAGATGTGTGGACACAGAGCTCATAAGAAGCAGAGAGGACTTCTCTTCACAGAGAATGCTGTGGCTACCTCTGGGTTGGAGGAAGACTTAGCAGATTAAGTATCTATCCTCCTTCCAACATGTCTCCACACCCTAGCAAAGACTGCATTTAAGCTCTTTCTACTATTTCACACTACAACAAAGGCATACCAATACAAAGATTGCTTCAATCAGGAAAAGAGAATGGAAAAGACAAAATCCTAGTACAGTGTACTAATAGTTAATATGTAACACTGACAATTTAAACTGAAGTGGTTATATAACTTTTTCCTTCATTGGACACAGCAAACTCACACTGATTTGGTAACTATATGACTAATACTGCAACCCTCACTCACAATGACCTCCCAGCAAAACATTGTCTATATGGTTGTAATATATTTAATATTATTTTCTTTTTATTATTTATTATTATTATTATTTATTTTATATTGTTATTTTAATATAATTAATATATTTAATCGAGCAATGAAGCAGTGGCACAGTACTGGGACTGCCGCAAACTGCACGGCTGTCATGACACCTCACTGGATCTAGAAGGAGTGAGAAGCAATTATCTATTTGAACTCAATTCCAACTTAGAAAAATATAAAGTTTTAACCTATTAATTATTTAGCTTGCTAATTAGTTCATCACAATACCTGATTTAAAAAAAAATTATAAACGAATGTAATATGGGAGAATATTATAATATAATTCACTATCTAATAAAAGAGAATATGAATAACCACAAATAACATGAAGGTTAAGAATTCATACCTGGCATTTAAAGTCAGGTATTATTATTTTTTCCTCTGAGTTTTACTCAATTTTTTTTTCTTTAATAAACTCTTTTTAGAGGAGAAATCAAGATCCTAGTTTAAGGATTCTTCCCGGAGTTTTTTTTTTTTCAGAAAACGTTACCAAATTCATTGTTTCTTCTCTTCTACATGAAGGTGAAGGAGTTCATAACTCCCTTTGTGGGAGAGAGAATCAGCCAAAAGAAAAGATTGCAGGCTGCTAATCTGATGGCGCTAGGCTGAACTTGTCACCTTCCTCTGCCTTTATTCCATCTCTGGAGCAACCACCAAGTGGCTCTGTCACAATTCTCCCTTTTGGAGGGGAAAGCAAATACTTGTGACATTTTGATTACCCACCAGTTGTGGCCAGAAGGTGGTCAGCAGCATTATTCACAAGCAAACGTGCAGTTGTTCTGAGGCCTCTTTTCACAGAGCTGTGGACCAGAAAATGCAATCCCCACCGCACAGTGAAACTAGATCAGAGATCACCACGACAGACGGGAAAATGACCTGGACTTACTCAAGTGCTCAACCTGATCTATCTTTAGCCTACATACAGTGCTGAGGCCAACTATAAACAGCAACTCAAAATAAACTGCTGTAACTAATGCATTCTCTCTTCCAGTCTCCTTTAAACAATTAGTTTAGCAAAATCTAAGAACATTTTATTATTTTAATCCTGTTCTATTTTCTTCAGAAGAGAATTAAAGTATACGGTGAACGTGGGGAAAACAGAATGGAGTAAATCTAAGTTTAATATTTTTGCAAATTCAATAGTCCTCAGTATACCAGTTTACAGTGTTTAATGAAAATAATCCTCTGATATGTGTTTTTGATACTTCACATCACAACTGTGTAGGATATTGTGGTACATTACAGTAAGCCTAAAATAACCACCAAACTTTATCTTGGTTGAGGTGTACTTACTTGTATTAAAAGTAAGAATAAAAATATTTTTAATTGGGGAAATAAGCTTTTGCATTCCTCAGCAAAATCTGTGAATTTGTGAGGAAGAGGATGGGTACACGATAGCCAAATCTGTTTGATATACAAGACAGCCTTAATAAGGCATCACACACACTCGTACACATCTGCACAAGTGAGTGAAAGCGGCAGCAGTAGAGACTTTGAAATTCTGAATTTTCATTTTGATCTATGAACCTACATGTGTAACATATCTACTGGCACCTTTCTAGAACTTAAAAGGAACTTTAAAAAATAAAGTTAGATTTAAAAATTACTTTTTTTTTACTTTGGAAAGGAATTCAACAAGATTTCCACTAGTCTGAACTGTACATAGGGAAAACAGACCTCCTTCTACGGTATAGAACATATATATGCTTGGCAGTTTTGTTATTAGAGTTGCTTCAAATGTGTTCATTTTGTGTTTTAAAATGAATGTAGATTTAATACTTACTGTGTTTTTCTGAGATACCATATCCTGGAGAAAAAAAGAGAACAAAAATAATTAGTCATTTTTATTGTGAATTATTATGTTCAGTAAAAATAACTGGTATACATATATATACACACACACAAATGTGTTCTTCACAGCATAATTCACATTTCCTGCCAAAGCAAATTCCAGGTAAAGGGACAGAATAATGTCAAGAGAAGTCTCAGTAGTTCAGGTTAGGAAAGAATTAATGATTCAGAAAAGAAACCTATTTAAAGCAGCATACAAAAGATGAAGAAAATTAGGACTTGCCACTAACTGGAGTTTCTCAGGATGGGCACTCCACGTACCCTGTCACAGACTGAACATTTGTGAAACAAAAGCATTCAAAGACGGAGATTTTTTCGTCTAAGAGAGTATCCTTAAGGTACCTTGGCCCCTTTCCTACCCAGATGGGCACAGCCCAACACACCCCTACACCTTAGTTCTTCTCATCTTGAAATCTAAAGAGAGATATTGAAACCATGAGGCAGATGATAATTTAATGGACACGTAAACCAGATCTCAAAGATCTCCAGTTGCTGGTAACTTTCTCCTCCTTCTGCAATGGCCTGCATGTCCAATGAATACTACTTGGTAAAATAAACAGATCTCCAGATAAGTCACTCTACAAAAATATAGACTTGTTTCTAAGCAAGGTTTTTGATATCATTTAATTGTATGTCATCTGACAACCTAAGATAATTTTGCTTGAGTAACTTCACATCCAACAGCCTGAAACCCACTTGCACAGAAATGATGGTGTCTATGTACAACATCAGACCAAATGTCAGGGACCATCTAAGAGGTTTCGTTCTGCAAATATGATCCTCTTGAAATCCAGACTATCTATCTTTCATGTGTTTGGAACTAGGCTGTTTTGGAAAGGACATTGGTGAAACTGAAGAGACAACTCTTGGGAGAATTTCAAGGATAGCTCTACGCAATAAGCTACATAAAGTCAGGCTGTCTGAACTTCACAGCTCTTCCCAGTAGGAGTAATAGCAGGAATATCACCTTTATAATAATTAGGCTAGCCACTCTTAAGAAGCATATACAGCAACCTAGATCTAAGTAAAGTAATAAATTCCTGAAGGCAAGAAAAAAAAAATGGCCAAAGTAGTCAGAAATAAAGAACCACCAGCAGACAGTCAACAATACATACTAAGGTTCCTATACCTAAACAGAATTATTGATTAATTCAAACTCTTCAGGCCAATAAAATACTTCAGAATAAAAATGATGGAAAGTTTAGACATCTGAAATATGACATGTCTAAAAATAATCATGTCCACCTAGCTAAACAAGCTTCTCCAGTAAAGCTTTATCTGCTGCTGATAAATTATTTTCTTGCTGGGGTAGAAATGAATGCTTCTGAGAACTATTCAGCGCCTAAACCATGAAACATGTCACGAGATCATGAAATGTTCTTCACTGAAATATCCTAAGAACAATCCCTACCCACCTTCTGAAATACTCCTAAGAAGAAAGGTGCACTAGTGTATTTGAACAGTATCCAACTGTGAGCTTGAGTTCAGTTACAGAAGAGGTATCAAGGACATCAGGGTAGGACTGAACCATATGGCAGTGTCCTGCTTCAACTACTCTAGTGTTCAATCCAGGTGATCTCCAACTTATTTACAGCAACTTAAATCAAGACTTCTGACCCACAGGCACATCTTACTATGTCAGCCAAGGAGGTTACACAAACAACCACGAAATAAGGAAAAGGTTAAGTGGGACCTCAGTGGCACTAATAGGCTTCTAGCAGAAGAGAGATGAAGGCAGATAATAGCTTTTCTAGCTCTATGTGATCCAGTCATGCTCCAGTGTTCCCAGGTCCCCAGGGTTGTCCTTGGGCTGTACACCCTTAGAAGCCTCAGAACTGACACTGCAAAGACTTGCAAATTCTGGCAATGAACAATCTGAATATCTGGCCAATGGACAGATGTGAGTGGATATCATTCATCACTCCAGCTATTGAGCTTGCCTATGTGCTTGGCACAAAGTGCAGAAATCAAAGCCATCCACAGAGGTCCTCATTAGGCAGAGAGAGATAGACGATGACAAAGATGACTAGCCTATGCTTTCCAAACTTTGGCACATGCTGGGGAGAACTAAGCTGATCAGAACGTCTGAGAGAGAACAAAAAAAAAGATAAAACATGTTAATGAAAATTAAAAACAAAAGATCTTTGTAGTCAGGTGTATTACCACTGCAAGATGAATAGATGTACGCCTGCCCACTCCAGTTAGACAGAGGAATGGAAGGCATGCAAGTGTGCTTAGCACCTATCTGCTTTATTTCTTTGAGCACAGGGTGAGAGAGGCTCCATCTCCGAGTTCTTGAGAATCCAGGTCACACAGAAAGGGAATGTACATGTGGACCACCACTTGCAGAAAGAAAGTATGGGGTACTAGACACAGAGTAAAATCAATGACATTGAGAGCAGGAAAAAAAAAAGAGGAAAAAAAGCTGTGACAGAACGCAGCTTTTTGAGGAAGAAACAAGAAGACTCATACAACATTAACATTAAACTTAACATTCTTATACGTCCAGAAAGTTTGGAGAATTTCCAGAAGGATTTTGGAGACCAGTGGAATGAAAAACATAGAAGAATAAATAAGAAAAAGAAAAAAAAAACACACAAAGCATGAACAACACTGCTCTCAGTGAGGGTAGCAAGAAAATGATATTAAAAGAATCAGTAGGTGGTAACACAGAGAAGAGCTGTCTAAATGTGATCCAAACCAAAGGAAACCTACATTGTGAAAGACAAACATCCACAACACAGGACTTGCACTCAGAACAGCAATTACAGGACTTAAGTGTACAGCATGTATTACCCTACTATAAAAATGAATGGAGAGGCCTATAAAAAGATATGATGAAGATCTGCTTATCTTCAAAGAGCAATAAAAAGAAGATTCCTGTAGTCTTAGCTACTCAGAACCTAGGAAATACTAACCTTATCTATGAGAAGGGCGTCAATAGTAGGAATAGGTTGCAATACATTCCTTGCTCAAGTGTCATTATTATACAATGCATAATTTTTTTTTTTTTAAACACGTACTCTAATTAAAAGGAGAGGAAGTGGAAAGGAAAATTAGACCTCACTTCCAAATCTAACCATGTGAAGCAAATTCAGTACAGCACTAAGGATCTTTACTTATAAACAAGCTTTTATACTATTCTAATCACTGCTGGTTTTTGCTTGTAGATAGTATCCATAATTCTTAATATGATTCTGTTACATAGCCATCAGGAAATCACATTCAGTTGAAGTTCCAGAAAAAAAGAAAAAAACACAAATGTTTGCAGGATCAGGTGGTTAAAAGTGTTTCTGAAATGAAGCAGATTTTGAAGTGAGAACCTTACTTTGAGAGACTGAGCAGTGTCAGCATCTGTGTCATGGTAGAGTATAACATTATTTGCCATGTCAAAGCTTTCACGCACACCGAGGTGGTAGAACAGTGATGGTTGCTTAGAAATATCACTCATATCCACAACCGCAACATCTGAAATGAGAGAAGGAGGGAAAAAAGTGCTAATAGTCTTAAAATCCATTTTGTTCTTACAAAGAATTTAAAATAAATCTTGAAATTACACATAAATTTGGACACACAAAATCAATACGCTCAAATAAGGATCATTTTCTCGTGGCACAAGTAAATTTTACCATGCATTTAAGATACCATGTCCAGGAAACGATCACAGTTTTACAATAACTATGAGGTACCATATATGAATTCACAGTTTGAAGTCACTGCATCAGGTGAAGAAGCAGGTCTATGTTTGCTCTGAGCTAGGCCTGACAGTCAGAACACCCAGTAAGGTGGAAGGCTCTGAACCTTCAGGGGAAATCTCTGAGAATAGTGCAGCTGAAAGTTTAGGAAAAATGCAAGACAGTGCCCCTTATCTTAAGGGGCTGATGTTTGGAGTACAGGAAATTCCTAACCTGTGGAAAAAGAAAAAGCTTACGAAAGTTGACTCTTAAAAGCTACACGCATTGTGGAGTTCAAGCCAGGGCTGGGGGAGGCTGGAATGAAGGGATTCAACACAGGTAGCCTGAGAAAGACTTCCACATCTCTTGGGTAGCACAGTAGTCAGAAATGGAAGTGAAAATTTATGTTAGTGGAAGACGACTTATGCAGTGAACAAAGGAGAAATACCCCATGCTATGGCAGAAGAGACGATTGGAACTCACCATCTGGTTCGGATACAAGCCTAAAGGCCAGTACAGAGGGAAAAGGTAACTGGAAAAAAGGACATTTATCTTGAGTTTTCCCCTCCATCTTTGTATCTTCTGTGCTAGCTAAGAAAGCTGTGGTTTAAAGCTTTCTGAAGGTCTGTATCTCTATGACTGTCTGCTTTCACTGCTGTGGGATAGATGGATGAACTTAAATCCAAAGTATTCATAAAACTAGAGCCTTGGCATTCAAACCACAGGGCAGTCTGAGGTTCAAAACGGATTCCAGAGACTCAGTGCAGCTGGGCAGTAAATCCTGCATCTCTGAAGTTGTTAACAGACAGCTCCTGTATCTATGGGGAACGACAGAGAAGGGTGAGACACCAATAAACAAGAAGTCCAAAAGCAGGACTGATGTGTGGGCTTCACCGAGGTTAGTCATCACAAGATTCAATGCCCCGCACTCAGTATGCGAGCTCTTGGTAAAACCTGCAATGAATGCACGTTCCTGTAGAATTCCACCTGGGTATTTTATCTGGAGTCCACTGAAAATGATGTGCCTCAAAACCAAAACATTGCCCTTCAAGAGCTGGGACAAAAATAAATAAATAAATAAATCACGGCTACATGCAAAAATTCCATTACCCCTTAGGAACCTCAAATCCTGCACCATCTACTGATCCCCCTTTCCAGTGCCTGTTTAGTGAGCTTTCTACAGCATGGGCATAATTCTTCGTATACTGCACACTGCAGGGTGAAAAACTGTGAGGGCGTGAAGGAGTAAACCCCAGCTCCATACACACATCCAAATCTAGATTATCCCCACCCTCAACATTAAAAAATCATTTAATCATTTTGGAAAAATGCAAGTGATCTATAAAACAAACATTAAGATGAAGGAACAAGCAGACCCAGAGTCAAACTACGTCTAAGAAAAAAAAAGTCTAAGATCTTGGACTGGTTTTAGTGCCTATATAAACTGTTTTCGTGGAACTAGAGTGCTGTGAAATCAAAACCGCCTTCCTGGTGAGAGAATTTAGACAATGTGTTCATGTAGCACACAGATATTGCATTTTACAATACAATGTGAGCAATGATCCATAACAGAGTTTATTGCAACAAGGCTGTACGCAGTTCATTGCTGCACAAATAGTAGTCTACAACTGAAATTTGTCTTCTATTGACTGCTGCTAGGTAACAACGTAAGCAGCACAGAACCCTGTTAAATGGGCGTAAGAACAGAAGCATCTGCCTTAAAGAGGGGAATTATTCACCACTTACATATTCATTCACACAGATAAATGGTGATGTATGAGAATGATTTTTTTCTTGTGTTCACGAGCTGCGAATAAACAACTGTGAATAAGGTGAAATAAAACAAACTGAAGACCAGCAGAGGAGATGAAGATGGTATCACAAAAATATACGTTCAAGTGGAAAATAAAAAGCCCCGGGAAGACAGCTGAATGGATCCAGTCTGACCATGAGAATCAAGGGATGAGACAGAAGCCAATGCCAGCAGAGTGAAGCAGAGCACCAGAAGTGCTGGAGGCTGCGGACCAGAGCAGTGCTGAGACCCTGCATTCCCAGGGAGGCTTCCACACCTTCCTCCAGCAGGAGCAGCAGCAGGCTTGGAGCTGGGAGGAAAGAGTGCTTGTGTCTACTTACAGAACAGCTTCATCAGGTGCTAATGAAATGTTGCTGGAGTCTGGTGAGCCCAGGAAATGAACGCAAATTTGACCGACAACCAATTCTTACTAAAGAATGATAGAATCATTTAGGTTGGAAAAGACCTCTAAGATCATCTAGTTCAACCTTTAACCTAGCACTGCCAAGTCCATCCTTAAACCACTTTGCTAAGCTCTACATCTACATGTGTTTTGAAGACCCCCAGGGACGGTGAGTCCACCACTTCCCTGGGCTGCCTGTTCCAACGATGCACAACCCTTTCAGTGAAGAATTTTTTCCTAATATCCAACCTAAACCTCCCCTGGCACAACTTGAGGCTATTTGCCCTTGACTTATCACTTAATGCCTGCGAGAAGAGGCCAACCCATAGCTCCCCACACCTTCCTTTCACGTAGTTGTAGAGAGCGATAAGGTCTCCCCTGAGCCTCCTCTTCTCCAGCCTAAACAACCCCAGCTCCCTCAGCCGCTCCTCACAGGACTTGTGTCCCAGGCCCTTCACCAGCTTCGTTGCCCTTCTCTGGACACGCTCCAGGGCCTCGATGTCCTTCTTGTAGTGAGGGGCCCAAACTGAACACAGTACTCGAGGTATGGCCTCACCAGAGCAGAGTACAGGGGGATGATCACCTCCCTGGTCCTGCTGGCTACACTATTCCTGATACAAGCCAGGATGCCGTTTGGCCTTCTTGGCCACCTGGGCACACTGCTAGCTCATATTCAGCCGGCTACCAACCACTACTCCCAGGTCGCTTTCCGCTGGGCAGCTCTCCAGCCACTCTTCCCCCAACCTGTAGCATTGCATGGGGTTGTCGTGCCCCAAGTGCAGGACCCAGCACTGAGCCTTGTTGAACCACCCAGGGTAGTGTGGTACCGCTAGTACGGTGTTCAGCACCACTGATCTCTGGGTCTAAACACACTCCCCAGGACGACTGCTTTCAGGGTTACATCCCTCTTCCTCATGTAGGCAGTTTTGTGAATCACTCAAGGAACAATGCCAATAATGTGTTAGAGCAAATACTGCTCTTCCAGTTGTCATGCGTTTTGCTTATGATTGACGCTAAAATCTTTCATCTACAGTTCTTGAAACACAGGCATGGGGCCCTATGTTACAACCACATAGTTAGTGTGGTTGCGAAGAGATAATTTCCTTATTTACAGAGTTCAGGAAATACATAAAAGAAAACTACAACAATGGTACCTGCTTAGCAAAGCTTGATTTATGAATAGAAACATAAGTCAATCGCATTTCATCCTCAACTCCCATCCTCCATGTCAGGAGAGCCTGTCCAAAACAAAACAAGCAAAAAAAACATACTTCCAGGCTTCTCCTTCCAAATATAGGTTTGACCTCCTTCATTACAAACAAGTGTGAAGCAAGAGCTAATGCCAAATTTGAACAAATCTTTCAACGAATGATGAATTTTATGCAATAATTATGCAATAATAAAAGGGTTAGGAAGGGCACAGAGTAAGGGAAGGTACAACCCTTCTGTAAAGGTAGACTTCTAAGACAACTACAACGATCTTTACAACCTATCCACCACAAGGTGTGGGAGGGGTTAGGATGTGTTTAATGTTACACAGAACCAATTTTGGATGACCCCAATTTTGGAACAAAACATTTAAACTCATTGCTTCGTTTCTGTAGCAGAAACTCACATTCTGAAGAACATCCATGTAAAAATGTGTCCTTCCTCATTTCTTCTTCAGCATAAGAGATCTTTTCAACTTTTGTCCTTTCAGTTCTCTTGTTGCATGTAAAACTATTTTCACGCTGAAAATAGTTTTCTTGTTAAGAACCTAAAAACTGATCTTGCTTTATTAAGAAGTTGATTGCAGTTTGTCTAAGCTTTTGCTTCTATTGTAAAGCAATTACGTTATGTGTATTTTATAGTGCATTAAAGCAATTCATCAGTATTACTAGTACAATCTTGATTAGGTCTCTGCATTGCTGCAGCAGATGGCACGTAAATAATTTCTTACATTACACATTTCATATATTTCAACACTAGCATGTCTTAAGAGACCAGGCCGGAACCAGAAATAACTATGACAACTGAAATGAAGATTAGAGATCATTACCTGTGGTAAAACAGTAGACTATGGAACTAATAAATTACTCAACAGGGAAAACATTATTATAGAGAATTAAATCCTCTGGTTTCAACCTCTGTCTGGACAGCACCTGAAGGCATTATATAATTTAATGATCTAAGCAACTCACAAGTCTTCACATGAGTGTTGTAGGATTTACGGCATTGCTAGCAACAACAAAAATAACGTGTTACACCAAGTTTCTGGATTTGTCAGTGAAAAACAGTAAACAAGAGAAAGTGCAGAAGTGGCCTGAAATATGCCGAAAGTCTAATAGAATCTAGAAGGCCGAACAAGAAAAAGCCAGAAAAAGTCTGCACTGCTTTCAAGTTCTAGTCCAAGGCTTATCTCTATCCAGCCTTATCTGGGTGGAAAGCATGAATGTTAGTATGTTTTTATGGATTATTTTTAATCACTTAGAATTTTAATATACATTAAAAAACCATGCCTTAAAATGGCAACAAAAACCTTGCTGGAGGAAAATAATACAGAACTCTGTCCTTTATTATTCTCTAGCATCCTGGGAACAGCTATGGAGCTTCGGATTGCTACTGCTTCAGATTATTGGTGATTTGGATCTGTATCCTTCATAGTTAGCAAATAAACAAATGTGTTACCCATGAAATACACTGGAGGAAACTGTCCATATTATTCTTCTGAAGAACAGCAATGCTCCAAGAGAAAACAATCACCATAACTGTCCTCAAGAAACTGTAACTTAAGGATACACACAATGTTTTTTTTTCTGCCTGTCTGCATGTTCCTTTAAAAGAAAGAATACCAAAGTTTTTAGAGGAAACAATTTTGGTAATGCTTAAAGTGTATTTGGAAACTAGGAACCCTTTGCAGCTTTTACTTAAGCTGGACCAAAAGACACAGCAATCGTGGAACCTCTCACCCTTTAAGCACTCACAAACGTGAATTGCAATATTCATTGCAAACTGAAATTCAAATGAATTGCAATAGCTTAGAAATAGTTTACGATGCACCTCAAGAAGGCAAGTTGTTCTTATAAACTGCAATCAAGTTTTGCACAAGAATTCAGTTGAGGCTGGGCTCTGCCTACATGTTTCAGCCCACTTCCTACTTCAGAAAAGGAAGCACAGCATCATACTGGAGGTATTTCACCATAGAGGAAATTTAAGAATGAAATTAGGCATGATTCCTTGGATGTTCATTTGGGAAAAAAAGATTATTTTTTATTTCTATTCACATTAGTAATCTCTGAAGAAAAAACAGTGAGATCTATGGGGTTTGTTAATGATACCAATCAAAAATTTGAGAAAGGGGACAACTTTAATATTGACCAAATATTTTTACATAGTTATTTAAAGATAATTATCTCAGGATGGAGATGAGAGGACAGAGAAAATTACATGACAATTCTGGTGTATTAATCCATCTACACCCATTCTGACTATAAAATAAAGCAAAATCTCAACTTAAATATATCTCATTTTTGCCAGCTCTAATGAATTTGTTAAGCGCTTTAGGACTTTTGAAAACCCATGCAAATGGCAAAAATTCTGAAATGTGCTCTTCTGTTGTTCACCTGTTTGCTCAGGAAGGCAAAAGGACTGTCGTAAAGTGACGATTTCAGGTACATGTGGCTTTATCAAAGCCAGGGCAACTCATCTAATCTGTCTTCTCACAAGGAAACTGCCATTTATCTTTTACTCAGGTGTGGCTTCAACCTTATCTTCACCTGCCACAGGTTTTACATAGCAAAATGACCTATTGGCAAGAAAGGTGCACCATGCACCAAAAACTAGGAGTTGTGCTCACCCCATCTAGCAAAAATAGAAGGTAAAAAAAAAAAAAAGACTGAAACAGTCCTTCCAAAAATCAACACTACCAGAAAAGTCAGACCAGATCAGAAAAACACAAAAAGTCAGACCTTTCTTTTGCATTTCTTTCTTCCTTCCTCTTTGTCAAAACTTGCTCTGGAAAGCAATCTCACGTCTGCTCATTGAATCCAAATTCTGCTCTGTGAACCTGAATACCATGAATGCTGAAGAAGTCATTTTAACCATGTATTAGCTGAGCAGAAAAGGCATCCTCAGCTAAGGAAAGGCAACTGTCGTAACTTTCCAGAGAGGACCAGGCAAATCCAGAGCCCTGCTGTTGCTAAGAAACTGCAAACCTTCGTTTTTCAGATGAGCCTTTCCCTACATGACAGCATTGCTAACTGCTCTGCTGCATTTGGAACGAGCACTGCGGCTGGCCATGTCTCACCCCCAGAGCCAAAGCCGGCAACAGCTGCGTTAAGCAAAGTGTCAGGAAAACACAGTGTACAGATGCACACTAGAGCATCCAGCAGAGCTTTCACGTGGCCCAGCGAGGCATCTCCTCCTTCCAATGCAGCTAAAGTGTCTGCAGCTCTCAAACTCAGGTGTCTCAGCTCCCAAGACAAAAAAACTGAAATGTGGCAGTTTTCAAGCTACTAGAATGGATAGAAGTTACCAAAATTCTGCCTTGGATTGCACTCTGAAAGAGAAGAGGAGATCAGGAAGGCAGAACGTTTGTTTTTCACGTACAGATCACAAAGATGACTCATATGCTTCCCTTCAAACTGATGGGAGAACCCCTGGAGGCTTAAAAGGATGCAGGAAAGAGCTCCTTCTGGATAGCCATGCATGTAGGTGGTCAAATCTGAAGTCCAAAGAAGCAGCCAGCAGAATAAGCCAGCTTGGAAGAAACAGCAGCACATGTAGCTGGAGGAAAACCAGTAATGAAAGCAACCAGTATGGCACATACACAGAGCTTGAAAGCATTTTAACATAAGCGAAGAGCAGAAGAATTATTTTTTTTTTTACAAATATTTATTTTAGTCACAACCAGAAACTTCTTGTTCTTGGCTTCAGTTCTCACCTGTGACCTTTTGCCCTCTGAATTTCAAATACCAGCCTCAGCACCAACAATTCCCATCCAGCAAATTTGCCCCTGGGGATACAGTGCAAACCAGATGGCCGCCCAAAACAGCAACGTGGGCAAGGCTGAGGGGCCAGTGCTCATCTCTAGCTTCCACAGCCCTGCATGAGTACCCATTGCATCCAGTCAGCTCCGAAAGAGGGTTATATTCAGACCCAAATACACTGCAGCCACTAATCATGTCAGCACTGGGGTGTTACTTTACAGCTGCACTCAGATAATGCATCTTTCATCTGCCCTCGGGTACAGAGAACACGCATTAAAAATAGAACTAGAACATATTTTTCATGCTCCAGTAGTGCTTACTGCAAACTGGGAGAAACTAGCATTTAAAACTATCAATTTTACTACACTATGATGAAGTATTCATGCTATATTTATAATTGACATGCATTCCTTATTATTAAAATAATCTGCTCCAAAAATTAAATTGCCTAAGAAACTACTCTTTAGTAAAAGCAGCAGAACAAATTACAGTAGGTAAGCAATACTGCTGGGTCTAGGGATTCATTGGAACCTAAGTTCTCATTTATTTTTATGTTTTGGGGTTTCTTTATTCATTAGATACATCACCTGAAGCTTTCAGTTCTTTCCCTTTAGTTGCATATTAAGGATTTTCTCTGCTGTTAAATGGGTTCTTCCAAAAATCCTTGGAAATCAAAAAGCAAAAGCTTTACAAAATATTCTTAGATTTTTTAAAATAATTAAATTCAAAGTAAAACTATAAGTTTCAAAGAAGGGAAGGCACTGCTCTAAAATTAGAATGCAGTTCTACTAATCCAGAAAAGCAAAAATTCTGTCCAGAGCACGTCTGCGCTTATATTTAACTCAGCTCCTAAGAGAGTCCCTCGGGCTCTGCCAGAACAGAATACACCTGTGCACCTTCAAGAAGCAGTGTGTGAAGAAAAGTAATGCAGCTGACATAATACAGGGCACATCCAAACTCAGAACGCACCTTTAATGCTTCTGCACAAGTGTGAAGTAGAAAATATTGCATTATTGGAAGTGGAACACCAGAAAATCACCTGTCACTCAGAAGAGGTCAGACAATGTGGATATCTTTCTTTCATTAATTGTTTAGGGAAAGAAGGAAACAAAGAACTAATCCTCAGAGAACTCTTCTTGCAATACTGAATTGCAGAAGTTAGGAAATGTGTAATTCACTGTAACCAGAGTACGCCTAAGCTTCAAAATTGCTTAATGTTTTCCGTGACAAAGCTTTGTTTTCGGTCTCTTTTAACTTTGCTAGTCTTTGCTTGAGGTTGCGTGGGTTTGTTGTTGGTTGTGGGTTTGGTTTTTTTTTTTTTCTGTTATAAAAGATTTAATTAAAACCAACTCAGCCATTTCTGAGACTGTGTTGTGAAGCCTATTCTTTTGGTCAACGTTCAGCATCCTCTCATGCCAAATTAAGAAGCCAGAGTACTTCCTTGCACCAAAAAGAAATCTGTCAGAAGAGTCAGGCTATCTAGAATTACTCTTGCTAGCCTCAAGAAATGTTGCTCATTCCAAAGCTAAGATTCAGCAGTGATTTGGTCAGACACAAAGGAGGTGTTTGGCCTCAGATGAGCCAGTCTGCATTCCCCTCATCATCAATGCAGAGAGGGGAAAAGCATTTTCAGAGCATCACTCATCTGATCATTCAAAAGCCTTCTTTAGGACAAGCAGAACTGCAGCCCAAATGTGCCCTTTTCTCTCCACTAGCTATGAAGGGAGTCAAAGATAACTGCAGACACTCCCACTGAATGTGTTGAGGGCAACAAAGTCGCTCCATAGATTCCAGCAGTTCTGCT
The DNA here is from genome assembly GCF_040182565.1 of Anser cygnoides. Classification (NCBI taxonomy): domain Eukaryota; kingdom Metazoa; phylum Chordata; class Aves; order Anseriformes; family Anatidae; genus Anser; species Anser cygnoides. The sequence continues at coordinate 128,864,241 of NC_089873.1, read as the reverse complement.
CTGAAGAATCAGATTCAACCATTAGAGCATTTCAGTCACAATTTATGTCACCTCAGCAGGTATTTTCCTGCAGCTAGTTCCCACCAGCTGAGCAATGAGTTGGTGGCCACTGGAGACGAACTACGGCTCTTCCTCACCAGGACTGTACCTGCAGGCACTCTGCCCTCAGGGAACAAAAAGGAAGGATTGGCACAGTTCAGACCCACAGCTAGGATTTCCAAAGGAGTCCCTGAACACCTGACTCTTACTTAAGTTTTCTGTAAACCGGGTGCTCCTGGCCTATGGGTGAAATTTTTACTCAGTAAATTCCCAGTACAATTACCTTTCAAGCCAAATGCAAGTGTTGCGTTTCCCTGTAAGCCAATGACATTCATACTAAGGCTAGAAACAGACTTTACTTTTTATTTCATACCGCTGTTTGTGATGTCCTGAGAACAACACAGCCTCAAGTCCGAGGGACCTAACTCAGTGGTGAGAGAGACCACAGTAAAAATAATAATAATAAATAAAAAGCCTGCACACACTGTCACTGGAAACTTACCCGGTACACACCTCTTTGCGCACACACCCTTCCTTGAGGAAGGGCTGTAAAAGTTTGCCCACTCCAGGACCACATATGCAAAGTCACAGATCTTTAGTCACCAACCACAATTAAAATCAGATGGGTCCTGCCAAGGTCTGCATGCCACATGGTTTCTGAAAGTTGTGACATGCGCAAGAGGTCACTATTTATACCATTTCCTTGTGAAATTACAGCCTTCAAGCTCCTGGGTTAAAAATTGAGAGGGAGATCTGATCACTTGGATCTTAGTCATTTGGGAGGTTTCATGGCTCAGGCAGATGAATGCTCATGCCTGCCTGTAACTCCTACCTCTTTCCCATGACCCATGCTCTCTGCTTCCCTTCCTTTCCACTCCATCCTCCCCTTAGAGTTTGGATACTTCTGATCTTATCCCTCAGCCCATATTTAATTTGATAACTTCTGCCTAACTTAGTGCAGGCACAGCAGCAGATAGGAGGCCTGTCACTGCACCTATCAGTCCTCCTGGGAGTGGTATCAGCTACCAGCCTCCTGAAAAAGCACTTTAAGAAACTGTTAGGCTTTACAAGAATTGAAAGAAATAAAAGTTTAAAAAATTACTTTCATGAAAGTCACTTTTTGTGTATAATATAATAAAACATATTTGCATCTGCAGCTAAACAATCAGATACTGTAAGTAGGACAGAGTCTGGGCTGAGACAGGGCACGCACAAACACCTCTTAAAGAACAGTCATCCACACTGTTGTACAATCATACTTACTGAGTGCCGAAGTACTTACACTTACAGTGACTGTTATTTCAACCACGGAACCATGCACCCAACTGAAGTAAAAAAAATAACAATAATAAAAAAGGCAAATTAAATAATTTGCTATTGCAAGTTGACATCCCCCATTCCTAACGTTTTACCTAAGCCATTCCCCTCTACTATCTAATTGTTCCTAGGCATGAGTTACAACTCAGAAAGTGTGATTTAGCAACTAACTTCCATCTGCCAAACAGCTAAGCGTCTACAAAGCAATCAGTATGCCCGAATCCCTACTCAAAATAGACAGCTATTTACACTTCCCACGTGCTCATTCAGCCCTGATACCCAAATGTACCCAAATGAACACTGACAAAGCAGCACTCAAACATTGTCAAGACATATTTAAATAACCTGCATTTGTTTCCCTTTTCGTTATTCAGACATTAGGCAAACAAAGCTTCCAGAAGTCACTCCTTTCTCTCTTTTTCCCCAAGTTATTATCAGTGATTGAAAAAGGGCTCTAAATCTACATACCCAGGACACTACAAAAATACTCACCCATCACAGACTCTCTGAGAACAAGATACCTGCTCAGTAATTCTGCCTGCTTTTATGCTCCTACTATATTAAAAGCTTTGACATAGATGCTAGGCAGCCATAAAGAGTAAATGTCTCACATCATACATACTTTTAACTATGCCAGCTCACTGAGGATAACGTTCTCTCCTAAATTTCACTGCAAGTTAAAGAGCCTGGTAATTCTGAAGAACCTGTCATTTCATTGCCCTATTTAACAGAGGGAAACAGTGGAGTAAATTAAAAACAGGCTCTTCACACTTGCCTGCTGCACTAGCTGTGTGCCAAGCGTCACATGAGAATATTTCCACTGCAATGTTTACTAGAGCTGAGCTCGCCAGTAGATAGAGCGTACAGAAAAAACACCCAACCCTGAACCTCACTTGAACCTTGCCTGTAGTTCAAGGGGGGTGGAATAAGAAAGGTGAACTTTATTTAACTTCTCTTACACCTCCGCACTTCCTACGCTGGGTCGTAATAGGCAGTGAAAGGGATTGAAGTATTATTAAAAAACAAAAAACAAAAACAAAAACAGAATCTTTATGGGAGAGTCTGGCCTAAGCGAAAAGAAGAAGAATATGAAATTCAACAAAAGGGCTGTCCCTTCCTCCCCAACTCAGGCAAATCGATTTCTAGGCCAAGGAGGTGTAGATAAGCTCCAACATTTATCCAAACTAAACCACTTAAGAGTCACCCATCATTTACCATTGAATACTTTGGCTGGGGAGCAGAAAAAACCTGCCAAATCTGCACATCTCCAGCAGGTCACACACTGGTCAACAATATACATCAAAAACATTTGAAAAAATCCAATTATGCTGAGCTTCATCTTCTGCCCAAAGTAATCAAAATACAAAGCACGACAACGGAAAGAAGGAAAAAAGATTTTGGTACACTAAAGTTCATGGGTCTGGGTAAAGCTATTGAAAATCTTTTTTTTCCTTTTTTTTTTTTTTTAGAATGAAAACTTTAGCATATATAGATAAATTAGACTTTCCTACTCTTGATCCTATTTTCTTTTCAAATAATCTTTAAAAAACAAACATCAAGAAACAGCTCCATCACTACCAATGTGTGAGGTATTCAGCCTCATAGCTAGATCACAGATTTCCTCTTTACTGGGATAGCCTCTCAGCCTTTCATTTAGGGACCATGTAAAGTACAATAAGTTATGCATGAATAAATTGTTAATTGAAAACAGGCAGCATTATTAAAGTGGCAAGGCAAATAAAGTTTAGAGAAAACCACAGATTCTTGGTTGGCCAAGAGACTTCCACTCATATACAGAGCTCTTGACTCAATACTCTGGATGTTGGGCAGATGTGGACTCAATCTGCTATTTTTAACTTGCCTGTAAACACTACAAGTGTCACGTGCCAGCCTAAAAGCTGTGGGAACTACTGCAAAAATCCTGATGTACCACCAAATATTGTCACTTCAAAAATGCGCAACATCCATTAAAAAAATGAGAAAACTATTTCCAGGCACTGGGTAGTGATCAATACAATCCGGAATTTCAGTAGAAGCTCTCATTTCCAAAGCAAGTTGCAAACATTATCTACTTTACCTACCCTCTGAATACAGTACATATTATTACTTCCAGCTTGCAGATGGGGAACATTAAGCACGAACCCAGCTTGTTCACTATCACAGCACATCCATTCTACATTTCCCTAGTTTAACTTAGAACATAAGTAAAAATTATAACCCAAAGCTAATCATCATGGGATCTCTATAGAATCAGAGGAATATTAGTACTTCCAAGTTGTGATTCAGCAGACAAACTGAATCACATGAAACTGATTTAATAGCAAGCCTCTAAGCGTGGTCTCTGTCATTTATTAGAGTGTAGAATGGCTCACCTCAAAATATATGTACGCATAAAGTTTTCAGAAGATGACAGCACGGATGCTGACAAGATCTCAGCTTAAAAGAGGGGAAAAAAATACACCATCAAGTATTTAATAAATCCCAAGATACACTGGCTTTTTTTTACTGAAAACTCAATTCCACAACTATTGTTAACTGCCTCTTCAGGGTGATTATAGTTGCAATGTTCTGTGTATTACATGGCTGAATCCACTGCTGAAGTTTTTACTCTGCTGTTGCAATCAACAGGATATGGTTCCAAACAGACTTGAGGAAATCTCTGGTACTTCTTGCTGAAGCACACTTTTCTTCATATTCTGGGGAAAGACTAGTTTCTACAGATTTGGGGTTGATAAGCAAAGAAAATAAAAATGGAATAAAAAATTAAAAAAAGCTGCACCCCGGCTTCACACATCTTCATCCTAGGACTGCTTCTCTGCTTTGTCCCAGTGATCACAGCGTAGCATTGTACAGATAGATGACTGATCAGAACTAAGCAGTACAAAAAAACTAATACTTGTTGTATTAGCCACTCCAGAAATCAGTTTACAACTTTCACAGCACGGTTCCTATTTGATCCTTCAGACCACCAGGACCATCTTTTTACTGCGTTCTGGTCTGCAGTTGGACAATGAGACTCCCAGGCTATGAAAGGACGTCAACTCACAGAATCATTACGGCTAGAAAAGACCTCCAAGATCATCTGGTCCAACCATACCCCTACCACCAGTATCGCCCACTAAACCATGTCCCTAAAATGCTGCTGAGAGTGGGCATTTGCTGTTTTTTCCTTTGGAATCAGAGTTCAGCTGTGGTTTACTAGCTGAAATTAAGTATTAACTGTGCAAGACGAGATTAAACCAGCATATTTTTCAAAAAATACTTTCAAAGTGTTCAGGAAAGTATGACAACATGGCCATTTTCATGCATAGCAACATATACTCCAGGAGGAGGAAGGGATCTATACCACACATTGCAGCACTTGTTTTTTGTGACTCTTCAAAGCTTTATCAGCTTTGATGAGGCACTTGTCAAAGTTAGGGTTGAGTAACTACCATAGATCTGAGGCCCTGCAGAATTACTAAACAGACAAGATAGAATAGCAACTGCCAGCTCTTTCAAGGACTATAAGGTGGAAAATCCAAATTCGGTCATATTGAAGGAAAAGGATCAAGTGTACATAGCAATCGATACCTTGTGAATCATCATGGTGGGAAGTATGCCACAAAGTTTAGAGTGGACAAACTAAATTCTTGATAACCATCTTTAAAATTGTCTAAAATACCCAAAGTTAATGACGGTAACTTGTTATTCTTCTCCGAAGTTGTACTGTATCTTCAAAGAGGTGATCGTAATAATAAAACAAGGAATCCAAATAGGCATTAAAGGGAAAAATAAAAATAGACACAAATCAAGCATTCCTATGTGCAGTCTTCACTGCAAGCCACATAATCAAATCAGCTTGTTTTTTAAAAAATGGTATCAAGACTTACCTAGTTTTGAACAGTAGTTATTAAAATAAGCAAAAGTTTAAGCAACTCTAAAATCTAGTTACAATAGAAACAAAAAATCCAACTTGAACATTTTCAAACTTTCTTTCACTCTGGGTTGGATACTTTCTCCACGACCAGACTCCATAATTTGCCAGTTAGCTTAAGGACCATGCACAATGTTAGCAGGCAGAGGCACAATGTCTGGCTTTGAGTTGGGTGATCACATCCTTTTCTCACGCTGACAACATAAAGACTGGAGTATGTCAAGCACATGGAAAATACCTGAAACAACCCAGATTTCTACAAAAGGCAGAGACGATGCTGACAAAAGCAGAGAGTTGTTCTGTTTCACAGCAGTGCACACACAGAAGCCCTGCTAAGTAAAGAAGCCTAGTACAAAGCAGCAACACCACTGCAAACATTTTTTTTGCAGGAGCTTTTCTCCTGCAAATTTTTATTTCCAGCTAAGATTAAAGCAGCAGAGATGACTGGTCTGTTGCTGTTTGAAAGCAGCTCACACAGAATATAGCACTGTAACTGTTTTCATTCACAAATTCCTACTCCTGTTCCAGCTTGTCACTCTCAGAACAAAGGCAAGATGAACAAGAATTTTCTCCCCCCAACATAAACATGAATTAGAATTTGGGGGGGGGGGGGGGGGGGGGGGGGGGGGAACAAAAAACACCTTTCTCCAAGTGCTGTGAGTGAAAGGCAGCAAGAGAAGAGCCAGTCATACAGCCAGTCTCAACTTTGAGAAATTATAACAGACAGGTATTTTGCTGCATTAGCCAAACCTTACACTGATTCTGATACACAATGTCTTCTGAATGAGCTAGCTACTAAATATTAGTAACAAAATCAAAGTATATAGTATGGCAGGGAATAGCACTATACCAAGTATAAACAAGGTAACTCCCCTCCTATTCTCTCTACAATCAGTTTCATGAATCTACAACTCTGTTTTCAATGCTCTTGGAGGCAACAGAGTTCCAACTCATACAAAGCACCGCTGACGCTAGTAGGAAGATGAAGAATTTTAGGGAAAGCTCATTATCATGTTGATTTACATGTTATTTATTTTTGTATTTATTTATTTTAAACAGAACTAATACATTTGATTTTACACCTCAAAAGCTTCAGACACTAAGCAAACAGCATCTCTCAAGTTGTTGAGAGGCCAACGACCACATGTCACGGAGCTATGGCTCTGTGCATGCAGGCACGTTCTCCTAAATGGAAAAAGAGAAGGACACAAGCAGCAGAGAGTTTAGACATTTCCTCTTACAACTTAATGCAAAAATGAAACAAGAAAAATGATACCCAGGGGAACAGGTTTAAAAAGAACCACAGGATTATTCTGTTTACAATTACCCTTTGTTTCTTTCTTTAAACAGATATTTAAGAATGTTTCAAGAGAATGTAAGCCTAACAGCAGTATATGCTAGACACAACTATGTGCCCAGATGTTCAGCTACGGTAAACCAAAGTATTTCCCTTAATGCTGGGTTCAGCTACAGCACCCCAGCTGAGCAGAAAGCTGGGGGTGTACTCTTTTAGCAGCGCCACTACTGTTTTGGATTTGCGCCTGGCAGCAGAGCCCGCTTCAGTCAATGAAAGGTCACGCTTACCAAGGCTGGGGCCATGCACTTTGGCCATAAGAAAAGCTGGGGTACGTTTTCTTCAAGTTTTGAATCCTATTTGGCTCTGAACTCCAAAGTGTAACAGTTGCACTGACTTAGACCAAAGTTAAAATGCCCAGAAGCTTTACCAGAGAATTCCTGAAAAGTTTCAGCTCTACCATCCTGAACACTACAGCAGAATGATTTACCTCTGTGAGGCTGAATATTATGAAGGATAAAAAAAAACAAGCATAGTTTATCACAGCAGAGCGGTCCAATACTTTTTAAGTGACAGAATTCACATTGCAGCTTTGGGCCCCCCTCCTCACAGACCACAGAGGTGCAGCTTTTGCTCCTGGCCTGTCTCTGTGGCAGCCCCGACATCCCAAGAAAAGGTGAAGGTAGCTGCAGCACCCGAAAGAAAGGCAATAGGTTAGGTGGAATCGTACCATGGGACACGTGTGGCCCACCAGCAGCTGCCAGCTGAACTACCCTGACCTCAGCAGGGACTGCAGCTATGCTGTTTACCGCAAGCCCGTGCCTGGGAGCAGGATAAAACAACAGCTGCCCTCCCTCTTGGCTCAGTCTCAGGCACCCGCACTGCCGTTCAAAGGTAGCTTGAGGCTAAAGCAACTCCCATCCACACTGAAAAAACCAGACGTACCTACCATGTTCACAGATTCCACCTGCAAGCAGTAAACCACCCTGAGGTCTTCCTAAAAGACCCTCTGCCTGTCTCCACTGCCTCACTCCAGCCACATAACATCACTGCAGCGTGAAAGGAGGCAGCAGCTATGCCGAACAGGCGCTGCTGGGGCTGCTCCTCTGCGTGTGCCAAAGCAGCAGCACGCCCCAGGGGTCAACTGGACACAGGTGAGCAGCCAGCAGGAACAGCCACCCAATCTGAACTTGAGGCCGTCACTGAAACAGAGTGCAGAGGAAGCCAAAAAGCCTGGAGTTCTCACCCCAGTTCTGCACCAACTCCTTGCACGCCAGAAAAGCTTTACCTCAATCTTCTACATCTGCAAAACAGGAACATTAGTTACTTTTTAACTACAGAACACATCCATATTTGTTTAATATCCACGTGTAATTTCATGATAAAACAAAAGTGAGGTATAATTACACTAATAAAAGCAAGACGTGACAGCAGAACGCCTCACGAGCTAACTGCATTTCTATCACCATTTGTCTGTTTCATGGAAGAACAAAAATTAAAGCAACGTAATTAACCCACATAAAGAAACATTGCCTTTAAAAAAAATAAAAATAAAATTTAATTTTGTGAGCTCAGGTCTAATGTGAGCTCAGGTCTTACAGAAACAGTTTGTAAATCTTAAACCTATAAAGAATATGGTACGCACAGCACAGCAGGCCTGAACAAGCATGCAATGAGTTCAAAGGAGAAAAGGGACCAGGCTTGCACATCAGCAACCTCATGTGTACAACCTGGTTGACTCAAGCCAGTCAGCCTCACTTCTTCTCTTCTCACAGCTGCTTTTCAGGTATCTCTGATATCGCTCAGACAACTGGAAATGCAGCAAGGTAGAACCAGAGATCTCCTTGCTTACAATGTTTCATTTTCCCCAAAACATTTAAGCAATATTTAAAAACAAAACAAAAATGTCACCTCTGGTGTTTTCAAGGGCAGTAAGTGTGACAGTAATTTGTCTTCAGATCAAAGGCAGCTCAAGATACATCCAACCATTCATTACCCATTGTAATGGGTGCAAAAGCTTCTGTCTACCTAAATCTATTTAGAAAGAATCATAAAGTGAAAATATTACATGCAGAGTGAATTAAAACAAATTTGTATTACATTCAGGGAGAAGATTCCTTCTCAGCTGACTCAATACCTAGAAATAATCTGATGTGCTCCTAGCTACAAAACTCCATGACACAGGGTTCATAACCAGACTCTGGTTGCAGATAGCTGTCTCAAATTTAAGGTTTAGGATCAGGAGGAGAGAAAGGTAGGCAGAAAAAATGGAAAGCTGTGGGTGACAGTGCATTCATACATGCATACTCTCACCTTGGAACAATCAGAGGAGCCTAGATTTGCATGATTAACACCTGGTTTTTAGAGATGTAAACAATTAAATTCAAAGCTTCATTAAAAGGTAGCAACTCATACTGGGTTTTTATTGCCACTATTCCTTTCCACACAACCAACCACAACTAAAAAGAGATGTTCTCCAAAAGGAGAAGTAATACAACAGACTCTCTCTCCATTAGGGAGTCAGGGTATATTCCTTCTTTTTTCTTTTTTAATACCTTTATTCTCTGAACGCAGTTCCAATCCTGCATTTGGCCCAGGGCAATAAACCAGGGGAACACTAATGGATTCTATATAACCTATTTATGGTTACTTGTTTGTGTGTTTCTAAACTTGCTCAACCAACTTCAAGGAGTTATTTCATAGAATAGTGGGACCAAAGCGAAGCCTTTCAGGTTACACATTGAAACAGCAGCAAGGTTGATACAAAGCCATTCTCCACGAATGTAACCATGCGCCACAGCGCCCAGGATGTGGCACAGCACAGGACCACCTACACTTGATGGATTGTCTCAAGCTCACTCTGGTCTTTTAAAACTCACCTCATGCACTTGAGTATAGAAGGACTGCAATGCTCGTATATGACGGTTTTGTTGCCAGAATACTTATTTTGATGGCACAATGCTGTGGAGACACCCAGACTTGCTCTAGATGTGCAGTACCACGCGGAGATAAAATATCCGGTCCTGACAGCTCTGTTGCTGTATTAAAGCAGCACAACACCCAGCCTGGTCAGCCTTAGCCTTTCAGCCACCACCTGCCTGCTCTGAAGATGGTTTGACTGCTTCTCTTCACGTTTCTGTATCATACAGTATAAGTATCTCCTCAGATTTGAAGAAAATACACACCCAGACATCAGGCCGGTTGCAGGGCAAAAGAAGTGGAAGAAAAACCACCAAGTATTCCTCAATAAAACAGCAACCCCTGCCTGCTAGGGCAGCACCGGATAGCTAACCTTTAACCCCTTCTCTGCTGTTCTCTGTCACACCTGAGGGCAAAGATAAATTGCAGCAGCAAGGTGTGTCGAAGCTTATTTAAGATGTTATTGCCCTCAGCTGTCATCCTCACCTTCCTGTCAGAGATTACAATTCCTGCAGCAGTCAGCAAGAAAGACGTGTGCCTCCAGCTCAGCTACGCTAGTTGCCATGCTGTATATTAGCTTAAACTAGTGATAAATGTTGTGTTGTGTTTTTTTTTTCCCCTCAGGCAAACTTCTAGCTTTATTCCTCAGTACTCCAGTCTCTCCCTAGTTTTTCTTCCTTCCAGTTGACTTTCACGTTGCTGATTGCTGACTTCAGCGACTGCCATCATCTCAAGACATTGTGGCCAAACGAGCCAAGGAATATTCCAAGCCTCAGAACAGACTGCTGTGCATCCTTCCCGCGGTAAAAGGATAATCAGCTACAGAAACAGGATTTCACAGAACCAAAACAGGAACGTGCAAAACTTGTACAACTGTAGAGGGTGCCACTCCTTCACTTAGCGCTGTGGACAAAGACTGTGAGCAGTAAGGCTTGATAAAGTTTCAGGTAGACAAGTAAAAGCTACTGTTCTTTCCATCTAACATCACCCTTCCATAGGTACAGGGCAGACATTTAACTCTGACATCGTGTTTTCTTTCTTAGCACATCCGGAACTGAAAGACCCTTTGAGTGATTTAGTCTCTTCATGGACTGACTATATACACAATCTGTAACATCACTAGCAAAGCCACACTCACCCTCTCACCATGCCTCTTCAACTGTTTATGAACACGCTACAGTGCTTGTAGTTTGATTTTCTGCAAGGGATAATTCTGAATAACTTCAAAAACCCTCTATCAGTTCCTAGGCTTGCTGTTCTTGTGTAAGATTGCTTTTATTTTTTGAAAAAAAAAAAGGGGGGGGGGGGGGAACAAGCAAAAAAAAAAAAAGAAGAGGCTTGGTATCTGTGGCTTTCTGCCTAAAAATAATGCCACTTTCTTCCTAGAGATACATTCAATGTATGCCAGCATCCTGGTTGCTTCTCCTAGGTAGATAACATCGTTCATTTCTGCATAACATACATTACCTTGTTGACAGCTTTTTTCTATAACACAGCCTGAGAAGAGAGCTCATCTTTCTGTTAACAAGCCCTAATTTCACCATTTGTAGGAAGTCTGCTCACAAGAGCTGTAGAACTTACAAATTCCCTTTTGTCGAAGCATCTTAGTAAGTTTTGTGATTTCTGAACATCAGAGTCATTCTGCATTACCTGCTGCTCTGAAATAACTTATATGGCACAAAGTCACAAGTGGCATTTCTACTCATGTTAAGATTTCAAATGGTGGAAAGTCAGTAATGAGTACACTCAAGGAGAAAAGAAAGAGACATCTTCCTCTTATTACAGAAAATAGCTGTTTTTGCAGCACTCTTCTCAGCGGTTTTCTGAAAAATCATCTACGAAGAAGTCCGCCTGCAGACAGGAAAAAGAGGTTCCTGCTGATCTTTCTCTTTGCACTCTGTCCTTAAAGTTTGCTGGTTTTGTCTTCACAAAGGTACCAATTCCAAGAGTCATTATATCATAGATTCATGCTAAATAAAATATACGCGCGTGCCTGGGGGCAGGGGGAGAGTGTCTTACGGCTTCAAGTAAATGGCTACGACCTCAGGCAGAATGGGGAAAATGGGATCATGGATAGCACTCGCAACAGAGACCCTGCCAACATGATTCAGAAGCAGGGGACCTCACAGCTCAGTCTTTAAACGTTAGTGGATACATAGCGGTCAAGGTTTCAACTAGCAAACCAAAAGACAGCTACAGGCAAGCATCTTTTACTACTCTCCTAAAAGAGCAAGAGGAACTGCTTCCCAACGTTCTACCCAGAGCATACAGAAAATAAATATCCATTATACTAGATCCCTTCAGTATGGGAAACATCTAGATATCTTACACAAGCATAACATTTCTTCAGATTTTATATTATATATATATATATAAACACAACAATTTCCTAACACGAAGTTCAGCATGAGACTTTAATGATCATCTTTGTTAAGAACTGAACAGATGACAACACTCCCAACCTGACACATATTCTGCAAAAAGAATATGGCAACATTAAATTATATATATGAAAATATAGAGATTAAAAATGACTGATTTTTCAAGGACTAAAGAAATTGTGGGGGGTAGCTGGTTAAGACTGTTACAAGTAGATGAACAATTGTCAGCTTAAGCATTTTTGGATAATAGCTTGATACATATTCGAAAATGTGAGGCAGGGAGAAAACACCAATAAACAATGCAGAGCAAGAAAACAAGATGAGCATGATAAAAGTTTTCAGAAAGCAATGACAGATCATCGTACACCTAGAGAACCAAAAATACAGAGGCAGTACATTAAAATCCATGATAATGCAAATCCAACATGAAACATGGGTCCACTGCTAGCTGATACCAGCAATGTAAATAAAATAAAAAAAATAAATTAAATTAAAAGGGGGGGAAGAAAGAAAAAAAATGAAAAAAAAAAGCAGGAAAAACAAAGCAAAACAGAAAAGTGAAAAAGTGTAATGGATACTTTTTGTCCCTTTGCAGAATGAAGGAAGAAGATGCAATCATTCCATATGTTAAAAAATCATTCCATATTGTTAAAAGAACAGAAAATTTCCCATTCCCATGCATGATTTTATAACCAATTTATAAACTGGCCCATTTTAGGGCCTGTTCTCTTCAACGGTTCCTAAATGACTAGAACATGTTTTGAGTAAGTCTGCAGGTGACACTGAACTGGGAGGAGCTGATGACTCCCTCAGTGGTGGAGAGGCCTTGCAGAGACATCTTGACAAATCAGAGAGCTGGGCAATCACCAACAGTATGAAATTCAACAAGAGCAAGTGCTGGATTCTGCACCTGGGACAGGGCAACCCTGGCTGTACATAGGAGAGGCTGGAGAGCAGCACCATGGAAAGGGGTCTGCGGACTCTGGTTGACGGCAAGTTGAATACTAGTCAGTAGCGTGCCTTCACAGCCAAATGGACCATCCGTACTGAGCATCAGGCGCAGCACGGCTCGCTGGTTGAGGGAAGGGATCATCCCGTTTTGCTCTGCACCAGCGCAGCCTCACCTCGAGTGCTGTGTGCAGTTTGGGGCACCACAGTATAAGAAGGACATAAAACTATCAGAGTGTCCAAAGGAGGGACACAAAATGGTGAAGGGTCTGGAAGGCAAGATGTACGAGTGGCTGAGGTCCCTTGGTTTGTTCAGCGCAGAGCAGAGCAGGCCGAGGGGAGGCCTCATGGCGGCCTGCAGCTCCCTCACGAGGGGAGCGGAGGGGCAGGCGCTGAGCTCTGCTCTCTGGGGACAGCGACAGGACCCGAGGGAACGGCATGGGGCTGGGACAGGGGAGGGTCAGGCTGGGGGTTAGGGAAAGGGTCTGCACCCAGAGGGTGGTCGGGCACTGGGACAGGCTCCCCAGGGAAGTGGTCACGGCACCGAGCCTGCTGTAGCTCAAGAAGTGTTTGGACAATGCTCTCAGACACACGGTCAGATTTTTGGGTGGTCCTGTGTGGAGCCAGGCATTGGACTGGAAGATCCTTGGGGTCCCTTCCAGCTCAGGATATTCTGTAGCTCTATAACTTTAGAAGTTCTGACTGAGGATTTCTCTGAACATCTATTTTATACATACCATAGGAATAGGGAAATCTCCAAAGGAAGGGGCAGAGGATAGTACAGCCCAACTGTTCATAAATACATAAATAAGTAAATAAAGGTAAAGGCATGAACCAGGGAGCTAAGATCTTCAGTTAAAAAACAGACGGTAACAGCAGCGATGCAAGAGCACAAAAGTTATTCAAAAATGTTGATGCTAGAAGTGGTACTTACTAAAACAACAGAAGAGCAAAACAAATATTGTATTAAAATGATAGTTTATACTTAGCTTTTTTTTTTTTTAAGGATATTCACATTTTCAGGGTACATTGTAGTTGATGGCAGTTAATTTGGGATTCTTATCAATGAGCAAATGCTAAACTACTAGTAACATTCTGCATGATTTTCAAAAAAGTATCTACTGACAAAAACCTCTCTGCTTTTTGACAGCTTGCAGGTCTGGTGGACAAAAGTGACTTGTGCTAATACACTTGAGTTTCTCTTAATACAGGTAACAACATTAAAGGATGTTTTGACCAAAATTTTTGCCAAATAAGGGAACACATTGCACAGATTACAAAGTTCTCCCCTTGGCTGATCTCAAAAAGTTGCTACTGGAAAGATATGGTTACAAAGACCATTTTGAACAGTCTCCTTTGGAACAATTATTGGTTGAGGACTATTCAATTAGCTTTTAATAGACATAAAAATTATATAAAATATTTGCTTGCTAAGCCTGGACATAAGAGTGTTGCATTGGTATCCAGTAGTAAGGCAGTTTAGTATTGCAAAGCTACATTAATCACTTATAAAGTAATCTTGGTCCTACAAGATGACTTGAACGCCAAAGAGGTTTGCAAAGTTAGGCCACACTCCCAGACAAGAGACACCTATTTCATAATGCAACTTAAGAAAACTAATAACTGTCTCATAATAAGATCTCAGTGCAAAGCAGAACAAATGTGTGCAAATACATTAATAGGACTATTAGTAGAAACAGAAATATTTTTGCATTGATGAGGCCACCAGTAAGTACAATATTATGCTTACCTTCAGGAGAGTAAGCACACAGTAATCCTGGAGCAATACAAAGAAATTGCTCCTTCATGGTTGTGTACTAAAACACACAAACAGTATATCTGTTATGCACAGAGAACATTTTTCAACTCTGCTAACGGAGATGTAATAGAATCTCCTGATTGGGAAGATGAAGTTAAAAAAAGGAAAAAGAAAACAACAACAACAAAAAAGATGTGAGGTTCCTCAATACTTGGGTGACATATCAGGGGATGAAATGGACTCAATGTCATATGAGCATTTCAAGTAAGGCTAAAGTCTTAAGAAGTCTAACATATCTCATGAGCAAATCAAAGTTTCTTCTTGTGTAAGATGGGCATAAACGTGGACTTAACGGTACTTTCCTCTTTGGAGCCTGTGAATTCCCCAGTTTCCTGAGGTCTGCTCATAAAGATATCAGAAAAATCAGTCTGGAATTTCTCCACACATACTCACCTTGATTACTTTTAAAAATACCTATTGACCTAGGGGCTTCCTCTGCTTATTCACAAAGCTCTTGACTCCTTCCTGTAGTGCCCAACCTAACAGGTGTTTTTTTGAGTGGAGAAGGGAGAGGAGGTTTCTTTTGAACCAACAGAGCCCGATCACCAGCTGGAGCCTGGACAGGGTAAGCAACACTGACAAGCTGTCTTCTTCAGGGTGCGCTTCTACACGCCCTTAGAATCATAGAATCATTCAAGTTGGAAAAGACCTTCAAGATCATCTGGTCCAACCATCACCCTACCACCACCGTCACCCACTAAACCATGTCCCTAAGCACCACGTCCAACCTTTCCTTGAACACCCCCCGGGATGGTGACGCCACCACTTCCCTGGGCAACTAACTACAGAACCCAGTTTCACTGTCCAGATCTGGAGTCTGAGCAGTGAACATGAACCATCTGGACATGCCAGCTCAGGGTCTTCTGGCTGGCCTGTCTTCATGCTACGTCCAGCGCTGACGTCTCAGCTCTGAGATCTCAGCCAGACTTAGAGCCGGAAGAGGGTTCTCACCAAATTGCACAAGCAAGAAATTTGCTACTCCTTAAGGCTTGGCTGGCACTGGAGGATCACCAGTCTTACTGGGGCAACACTGTAGTGACTGAAGGAGCTAGTGTAAGGAAGAGACGTTTTCTCACACCTCCTGCTCCTTGACCAGGGTACTCCTGAAAACGAGGCTCTTGCTGGATTTAAGAGTATAAAAAGGCACTTTAGCACCACAAAGTTGTATTAACCACTTATAAAGTGATCTCAGTCCTGCAAGATGACCACCAAAGAAGCCTGTGAAGGTAGCCCACGTTCCTAGACAAGACAGAAAGGACGCGAGGTTCCCCCCGGGAGCTGTCTCCCTGTCCCCACACGCCTCCCCCCGGCTCCGTCCCTCTCACCCGCGTCGTAGAAGGCGTCCAGCACCGCCGTCTCCCCGAAGTCCAGCTCCCCGAAGTTGACCGTGCCCAGCTGAGCCCCCTCGGCCTCGCAGGCCCTCAGCAGGCACTGCCGAGCCCCGGCCTCGGGGCTCCGCGCCCCGGCGCCCGCCTTGGGCGGCTCGTTGAGCACATACACGGCCCGCAGGCAGCGCGCCCGCGGGGCACCCGCGCCGCCCTCCGCCGCCTCCACACCGCCCGGTGCCGCCGCCGCCGCCTCAGGCGGGCAGGGCGCCGGCAGCTCCGGCTCCGTGCCGGGGTGCCCCGGCTCCGCCGCCGCGCTGCCGCCCGCGGGGCTCTCCATAGCGCCTCCGAGGGCTGAGGGGGGCCGGCGGCTGCCAGCAGGTGCTCAGGCGGGGCCGCGCCTCATGGCGAGCGGTTCCCCGTCGCCCGCCCTCGGCTGAGGGACAAGCGGGCAGCCCCGGGACGAGCCCGCTCCGCTCCGCGCCCAACGCGGTGCCGAGGGGGAGGCGACACCGTCGGGGCGGCCTCGCCTCGTTTATGGCTTCCCTTCCCCGCCCCTGGCGGGGCACACGACCTCCCCGCACCGCCCGCCGCCACCGCCCTGACCGGCGGGGCTTTGAGCCGTGGCCCCGCTCGGCTTCTCGGGACGGGCTGGCGGCGGCTGCTGCACGGCGGGAGGGCTGCACCCGCCCCGCTGCCCTTCGCCGCCATTAGGAGCCCCCACTCCAGCCGTTATGAGCCCCTGTCAGCCGTTAGGGGCCGGCTCGCCCCGGCCGTCCTCCCAAATAATAAATAAATAAATAAAAGCACACCCCTGCACCGTGTAAAGAATGGTTCCGGGCTTGGGCTGTGGACAGAGGGGCTGAGGGGTGTCGTCGACCCCCACAAACCTAGGGTGCCATCTGCCACTGTCATCCTTGAATCACAGAATCATTAAGGTTGAAAAGACCTCCAAGATCATCTGGTCCAACCATCCCCCTACCACCAATGTCACCCACTCAACCATGTCCCTAAGCACCACGTCCAACCTTGCCTTGAACAACCCCAGGAACAGTGACTCGACCACTTCCCTGGGAAACCCGTTCCAATGCCTGACCAATGTTTCTGAGAAGAAATGTCCCCTAATTGTTTTAGTTGTTGACAAGTAGTGCTCTTTGCTCAACTTTGTTTTAATTGTTGAAGAGTAGGGGCATGACGTTTCCATTTTTCCACTCACCAGGGACATTGCCCGAATGCCAGGACTTTTCAACTATGATGGAGAGAGGCTTGGCAACCCCATCGGCCAGTTCCCTCTGGACCCTGGGATTCATGTCATCGGGTCCCATAGACCTGTACCTGTTTAGATTCTTCAGGTGGTCTCGAACCTGCTCTTCACTTACAGTGGGTGGGACTTTGATACTCCAGCCTCCGTCTATGGCTTCAGGGAAATGAAAGATTTGGGAAGCCCGTCTACCAGTGCAGATGGAGGCAAAGCAGTTGCCCAGTACCTCAGCCTTCTCCATGTCTGTCGTTACCAATTACTCAGATATAGAAACTCACTCCTAAGATAAGAAATTAGCCACCCATAATCGCTTACACACTACTACTTTCACCCCCCAGTCTATTTTCACAAATGTTAAAGGCGCATGGTGGCCCTCGGGGACTCCTCCTGTCACCCCAGCGCAACAGCCTGAAGGAAGCTGGGTCCTCGCTTGTGCTCTTCCTCGAGGCTCTGTGCAGAAGGGTGCCACACAGTGCCACCTCTCGCACAAGGGCTGGGGGATGGGAAAGAAGCACTCACACAACCCCTGAGAATTGGCAACACAGTTCTTTATTGCCAGGACATCCTGCAGGTGACCATGCGGGATGTCCGTGGTGTTTGGCGGCTCCAAGCTAATGCTGGGGATGGAGCCTGCACGACGAGTAGGGAGCTCACCGGGCACTCCTACGACGCTGTTGGTGCGCTCTGATGGCAGGGAGCAGAGGCATGCCGGGGTAGTCGCGGGTCTGGTCTGGCCAAGGTGGATCCAATTCCACTGGTTCCTCCACATCCTTTGGTGCATCCATCTCCATGGGCTCCACGGTGTTTGGCAGAAGGACAAGCCAGTCCTTGCCTTGGACAGCCCAAAGGGGATGCCTTCCATCTGGAATGTTTTCAGGCCAGGGTGCCGAACCAGGGGGTCGCCCAGTCCCACGCCGAGTTCCCATGCCACTCTCCGGTTGATTTTCATGCATGGGTTTGATGCTGCTGTCTGGTTTATGGCCATGGCTGGGTCCCACACTGCATTCTGGACGATAGGCACGCCTCTCCTACCCGCGGCTGTCCGTCTGACACTCCTGCCTTCGCCCCAGGCCACCGTTGTGCCACTGGCAAGGCCCAGGCCCCCTGTCGCTGTATGGCTGAGGGGGTGGCCTGTTCCCTGCATCGTTGCGGTGCCAGTGGTACCACCTGTAAGTGTCTGTGGGCTGTGCGCCAGAGGTCCCTTGGGCACTGGTGTCTTTTGTGCCGCAGGCGCTATCCCTCTGCCCTTGACACGTCTCCTTCTTGTTGGGTGCACTCCTTCTCGGTGCTTCCTTGGACTCCATCGCTGTCCTCTCACACTGAAGAGGCCTGCCGCTCGCCTTGCTGCTTTGGCTCTCCTTCCTGCCACACGAGTTGGCTGTCAGAGGGCCTAGAAGCTCAGCGAATGGTGGGCCAGCCGCAGGGGTCCTGTTTTATAGGGCCCGAAGCAAAGGCGCGGCAGTGGTGGCCACTGTGACCTCAGCAAGCCTCTGTGATGGAGTGGCCCACGCGTGGCCAAAGGCGGCTGTGTTGGGGGCGGCCTGGAAGATGCCCTCACGTGGAAGAAGGAGGAGGGTTGGGGTGGCTGAGGGCCCCTTTTCTGGGGCTGTCTCCCCTGGGCCATTTGGCTTGCCAGAGAGAAGGGCTGCCCCTCGGCCACAGGGACTGCCCTCCACCTCCCATCCTGTGCCCTGGATTTATTGTTAACACCGGTTTTTAGGTAATTAAAATTAATTTATGGAGAAGAACAGAAGCAAGGTACATCTTCAGCCCTAATTCCCATGTGCGCTTTGTGCTCTGAGTGAACAATTTCTTCCTCACATCACATCTAATCTAAAGCTCTCCTCCATTTGTTCAAAGCCATTATTCCTTGTTCCATTGCTACACTCCCTGATGGAGTCCCTCTCCAGCTTTCTTTTAGGCCACTGTTATGGGTTAGGTTAGGAGGCAAAACTGCAGGACCTTGCAAATTGCAGCCTTATCTACCTTGTTCCACATGTTCCACATGACGTTTTCCAGCTCAGGCTCTAGCCTCTCATGAGTGTAACACAGAATCACAGAATCATTAAGGTTGGAAAAGACCTCCAAGATCATCTGGTCCAACCATCCCCCTACCGCCAATGTCACCCACTGAACCATGTCCCTAAGCACCACGTCCAACCTTTCCTTGAACATCCCCAGGGGCGGTGTGTACCATGATCCCCAGTACCTTTCCTGGAAACATCACTTCCAGCCATCTGGCTTCCAGCATCTACTAGTACACGAGATTTCTCCTCTCCAGGTACAGGTCTCAGCACTTGCTTTTGTGGAACTGCACGATGTTCCTGTCAGCTCATTTCTCCAGCCTGCCATACTGAGATTATTTAATTTCCATCATGATCAAAATTTATTATTGCTGAAGAGTCACTGCAAAACACATGAATTGCTTAATATGCTTTAAAGCTCTCTCTTAAGTACAGGAAGATGTCTTAAATAGGCTTCTAACGTTTTACTGTTATTCTATAAAATACATGAACATGAAGGCAGGTATCACCAGTCTTAAAGACTTATTTTGAAGAATTAATTTAAGAAGTCTTTGAGAATTTGATCTCCAGAAGTACAAAACATTCTTGCCTCCAAAAATGGTAATAAGGATAGCTAATTCCTTGCTAGATAGGGCTCGGTCTAGCTTTGTGACTCAAGGTCACACAGGCTATGTACATTCGGAATACCTGTGACATAATAGGAATGTATCTACAGAGTGAAAATGTTCATGCAGATGATCCATTGTTCACACTACTTGCATTTTGGAGGACTTTCCTTCAGATGAGGTCGAGTCCCACAGATCCCATGCCAACTAGTAACTGGAGAAAAACTGATGTAATCTTAAAACACATCTTTCAGTTTAGATTCACCTGTAAGGAACTGAGCTTGTGAACTGCAGCTGCAACTGCTCTGTGATGTGAACCACAGCGGAGTCTGTGAGGACAGCAGGGAGGATCACTTTTTAAAAGACTTCTCTTAATCCAACCTGAAACATTAATGTAAATGCAGCCACACAAGCCCACAGAGCAGACTTTCTCATTTCTCCTGTCCTCTATTCCATCAGCTTGCTTTAATTCCTTCCCTTCTCTCTAAGCAGAAATACACATCAAGGACAAACATATCTATTCACTTTAGAGACCCACATACTAAGGTAGTGTTGAAAAGTAGTTTGTCTGCATCACTGGCTAGAATTCAGCTATACTTCTGATGACTTAACTTTAGGTAGGCCTTAGACTGAATTCTCCCAGGGTGACTAAATGACTTCTTAGTTCACATAGGAAATCTATGGCATTATTTATGATTGAACACTGTGGTGCAGCCTACCCAATACCTGACTAGTCTTTCTGAGAAGAAATGTCTCCTCATTTCCAACCTAAACCTCCCCTGGCACAACTTGAGGCCATACCCTCTAGTCCTATCACTAGTTACCTGCGAGAAGAGGCCGACCCCCAGCTCCCCACACCCTCCTTTCAGGTAGTTGTAGAGAGCAATAAGGGTCTTAGGTCCTCTGTGGAGAGCTTTCTTCCCTCAGCTTGCTGTATCATCCAATACTCCTCTTTTTTCTTTCTGTTACCGTTTAAAAGACTCTGTTGGCTATAGATAAACTGTGTCAGAAGTTTGATCGACAATGCCTTTCCGTCGTCCTCAAAACCTCCTACCATCCTGGCAAAACAGACTCCTGGAAACTCTGTGGCAACTCCTGGCTCCTTTGTAAGAACAGGATGACTTGTGAGAGTCCCATTCACTAGCATGTTTTTCTTATTAGCCAAAGCAACGGCAGCAGCCTCAGCCGCTGGCCCTGCTGCTGGGAGAGTTGCTGATTTAGGCAGCAAGAGAAACTGAAAAAAAGGTAAGCTCTGCGTGGATCACCTTGCACCTCGGCTTGGTATCCAGCTGCCAAAAAGGCACTAGTACCCACACCAAAATCATGGCCTACCAGCAAGAAGAGGAACCATGGAAAACTTCAGGCCTCAAATGAATTTGTATTGGAAGTAGTAAACCTGGCTCAAACGCCTTTTCCATCTCATTTTTACTCACTGGTATAGAACAGGTTTCAGGTGAATGGCATCTTTACCTTCTACTGCCGCGTGGCTCCTTACGGCTACCTGAGGTTAATATTTTTACCACATGCTGTAATGCAATACAAGCAACATACAGCAGAGTATTTTCTTCTGTAGGTGTCTGGCACCTTAGCTTGGTGACCGTAAGAGCTTCAGAGGCCAGCTCTTCTGAGAGACTCTGCGACACAAGGACAACATAGCGCTGCACATAGGGGCTCATAAGGGCTTTAGGGAGAATGTGGAGAAACCATTTAAGAGGCAAACTTGTTTCTGATTTTGGAGAGTTTGGAACAAGTAAGCTGCTGAATTTAGTCCGCAGGTTGGGGGTGCCTGTGTTGTTTTTTAACAAAAACACTAATACGTGAAATTTTGGGGGAATTACATACTTTGACCCCTAGAGATCCCTCTGTTTGCTGGCAATTTTCCTCTTTAGGCCTGAAAAAGCCTTTGTATATGGCAACTCTAATTCTATTAGCCTTGTTCCAGCAAGGAAAAAATTAGGAGAAAAATCTAAATCAACATTTAGCAGAAACTCGATGTGCACATGGCAGCCTTCAACTGACAAATAGCAGGAGCACACTCACAAAGGATCCTCCCCAGTACAAATCCTACTTTGTGCTTTTTGCATTATGAGAAAGTCTGTCTGAAGAGCCGGTACTGAAATGAAAAATGCAATATTGTGAAAGTTAAGGGATTATTTACAAAGGAAAGCATTTATCTTACTTAAGAATGTTCTTAGGCTTTCAACAGCTAACATGCAAAAACAAATTGCAGCTTAATGGGTTCGGAATAACGGAGGCATGGCGTGGTGCTTTCTCTCATCTTGAAAATTGTTGAAGTGTTAATTTAGAACAAATATGTGGGCTGGAATTGCTTAGCGGGATGCCCCTGAGGCATAATAAATAAGCCTTTCCTGCCTTCTAGAGATTACCAGAACCTTGTATGTTGTAGATGTAAGAAGTGTCTTTGGGTTTCATTTCACAGTCTTTAACACTTGGTACCATTTTAAATTGGTTGCTGAGAGGTCTGTCTCTTTGTCTTGGAACAGAGACAGCCTCTCTTCATGGATACTTTGTGTGATTTTGAAACAAGTATTTTTCTCCTTTCTTGATTATATTCACTCTTCTTCCAAATAGGATCCTCACTATCCCTCTGGCATTTTTTCCTAACTAGCTGCCACAATCTGAAACTCCATTTTTTTAACCTGGTACCATTTGTTGAGTTCATTTAAAGCTAGAAGCAAGGAGTATTTTTAAAGGAAGAAGATTCATTTTGTATACTGCATCTGAGTGTGTCAGGTGGGCCTGACATTTCCACCAAATAACAGTATTTTCAAGTCTTGCAAGTCATCTGAGAGAGAACAAATGGGAGACTCAGATTTTGGGGGAGTTGTAATGTTTCTGTGCAATTAAGAAGTTAAATTTAGAGGAAAAAAGGATAATTCATGCAACACTTTTTCTTCTTTTGGAAATGTGGTCCAGCAAAGGGGTTGTGAAAAGAGCCCCTGCCTCCAGAATTGCCTATTCAAAGCTGAGGGCCAGATGCAAACATTCAGCTTTTGCACACCTTTCCATGACATTTTGTCTTTGCAGAGAACCTGTCCTAACAAAATCTAGCAAACTCAAGTCAACACCTGCTCTTATACAGTAATGTAATGACAATGCCATAATTTTCTCAAGCAGAGCTTTGTATCTATCAAACCCACTTAGTGCAGAATATAAATTATCTCTCAGCCACCAGAAGCAACATGTTCTCTGCAGTTCACAGAGGCAGCAAACACACACAAAACAATACAAAGCAAAACTAAGAAGTAAACAAACACCATTCTTGAACCCACCTTCTGCAGATCTGAGTTCTTCCAATGTGCAAACCCGGCTGCCCCTTTCTTGGCAGCGTTTCCTGAGGACTGCCCACCAGCACAGCAGTCCAGGTGCAGTCACGCTGGGTGTGGAGGTGCCCCGGAGTCCCTCCACGTGCCCTTGACACTGACCACTGCATGCAGGTTCCTCCTCAGCCACACCACACATCCCTCATTAACACCTTGTTAATGAACTTCTCGGCGTTACTGCTGCTAGCGTGCCACCCCGCTTACTTTCATTTACAGTGAGTAGGTATGCAAGTAACCATACAGATGCTGCTTTTGTGTGGATGAAGAGGAAAATAGTCAATATGTCTTTACTGAACAAGAACGTTAGATTTTATTTTTAAGTATGGATTCAGATAAGAGGGGTTTTCTTTTTTAAGGTCTTTATGTAGAAGCTTTGCCAGAGTTTAAATAAAATGCTGCAAATTCTCTCTAAGAAGTCTAGCAAAGTGTGGTTTTGTTCCAAAAGTCAGATTCAAAATACTGTGTCTGTACAATGACAGCTGAACAACATGGATGAGCCTTGAGGGGAAACTTAATGAAAAGGCCTACAAATGCTACAATCTTTAAATATCAACTTGCAGGCACATCTGCTTTCCAAGGGTGGCATGAAGTCAAAACCCCTCACAGCCACTGAATCAGCGTTGGAACCAGATCCAGAGATCGCGGGGATTCCTTTTCATTTTCTTTCACTGGAGGGCATGAGACTGCACGTGCTCATTTGGCCTGCTGACAGAGAAAGAGGGCAAAGAAAACAAGTGCTGGTTCAGAAATGCAGCTTTCTGCTCAGATCTGCTCTTTCGCACGGGGTAGCATAGGGCACCCAGCATCTGCTCATCACTGCCCCTTGCAAACAAAGGACAGTGACATCTTGTATGAAACCCAAAGTTAGCCAAAGGGTGGCCTTCTCTTCTTTCCTTTCCACCCAGCCTAAAAATATTAAATGTATACATGCGTTTTCTGCACACAATACAGAGCAAAATGTAATCAATTTCAAAACTCACTTTGATTCCATATTCTTCATCTCCTATCGTTTTCAGCACATCAGGCACTCTAATAACAAGTTCTTGTTTAACTTAACTAACTTGATTAACTTCTAACTTAACTAGTTTTAGGGCAAGGCTTCGAGAGCTTGAACGATTAAGGAGTGCAGACTAGCAGTGAACACTTTCCGCCTTTGAAATGGTGCAGGTCTTCTCAACAGCATCCATGAAGCCAGAATTTTGCTTATAGATGACTGTGCGTGTTTGAAATAAAAATAAAAATCCAGTAAATACAATAGTAAATATGAGGATAAAAAACAAAACAAAATAAAAATATGCCTTTCCTGAATCTCCATCAGAACAGAAAGCTCACGCTTTCTACGTGGCTGATAGTTAACATTATTTACATTATTTCTCTCTGTCAGATAGCTAGAGCAGATCAGTTCCACAAGAGCTAGACATGGGCACTTATAATGTCTGGTAAAAGCTTTGATTTGGTTGAAGTACCAGGTCCCCAGCCTTCCCCAGTCAGTTCAGAAAGCGAGGAGCAAATGGCCAGCTGAGAGCCAGAGGTTAACCGAGCTTCTCCAAACCACGGTCTGTGATCAGTTAGTCAGAGAGAAAACCACTTATCAGCAGTTTTCAACATGTTTCACGTAACTTCTTGTTTGTGCTTCAGATGGGAGAAAAACAAACCAGCCCCATGTCCACTGTTCCAGTAAAAAATATTAACACAACGTCAGCCCTAGATATCTTCACTCATACAGCCTTTTGACATGACAAATATTTTCTCTTTTGCAATCCTAGACCTAACAGATTGCTCCTTGTGTTAGGTCTCTCTCCAACCAAGCAGATCCTGGGGGTGAGAAGTGTACATTTCCCCAAGGAATAAGAAGTCTAACTTCAAGAGGCCTGGTTTAAAACGTTTGCACTCACAGACGATTACATGTTCTTATTTGGTCTGATTATTTTTTCTGTCTTCAGCTTGATCAAATTATTCCTGACTTCTTCACGTATCATGACGGCTCAGTGTTTTCTTCACAGTTATTCTTATGGACAGTTTTAAGACGAGATTCTCACTTGTAGCTTCTCTCAAGTTATTTCTCACTGAAGGGATATTCAGATATTCACCAGAGCACTCACTTTTATTCCAGCTAAACAGGCCTGTTCTGTCTACTAATTAACAAAAGCCCAGCAAAATTGTGACTGTGGCAGGGAATGCGTTTATGCACATGATGAAGACATCTAGAATATGTGGCTCATTTGTATTCATGTTAATGCTATTTTTACATTTCTCTGGATGCCATATACACGAGGACAAATAAGACTTGCAAGCTTAGCCAAAGCAAAGCTGTCATGCTTCTTTGAAACATTTTAAAGATCCGTAATCACAATAGTTCTGGTATTACCAGGTGGGACTGCGAAATGTAAAGGAATCCCGAAGAGGCAAGAATTGCTTTGAAGTGACAAATAAAAAAACATCATTTGTTATGTTGATACTCATTTTTGTAATAGGTACTAATGAAAACTTCTTACGTTTAGGCGGATGAGTAAATTTAGTACAAATGCAATGAGAATCTTTAAATTGCATCCATATTTGCAACATTTATCAGATGATATATGATATATGAAGAAGAAGTCTACCATTGTTTAAAATGGGGTATTTTTTAGTCAATAAGTAACTCATATTCGTGAACTTGCAGTGTGAAAAGTCTTGGAAGCAGCAGGCAATAGCAGCTGGGAGCGCAGCTAAGACACCTAGTGAGAAGGAAAGCAACCTTAGCCTTTCTCAAAAGCTCTGGCAACTATTTTCTCTGTTTATGCGATGACTTTGCTTGGTAAAAGTGTGAACTTATTAGCATTGGGTCTGGTTTTAGTATTGGGATTTGGCTATGTGCAGTTCTCTGTGCTTTTAATGATGAGACCTGAATGTGCATCTGACTTACTGGGCACCGGTCTACAGCTGCTCCTGGTTACAGAGCAAAACAATTTGTGATGCCAAACACTTTGTCCTCTCTGTTTTGTCAACTTGCATTACACTTATTCTTTGCCAGAAGAGTGTCACATGCTCGAGGCTATTAAAGCCACTGCTAAGCAGCACGTCAATCTTGTACGGTTTGAAAACTTTATGGCCAGACACGCTGTCGCTCAAATGCACGTCTTTTTCAGACCTCTCTCTGCCAGAATGATAGGAATCATCCCAGGAAAGTTTTATCATGCTGTAAGAGTGAGACCTTCAGCCCATCACCGTGTCGAATCACATTTCTATCGAAGTAGCAGAGAGTTTCTTCCTGCGCTCTGCAGTGGAAAGGGTCACAATACCAAGTTAAATAATAACTCGCTTCCTGTTCAGATTCAAGACACCCAAGAAGCACAGAACATTCCTGACCTTTTCACAGGGACAGATCCATGTTTTGCTAATACTTTTGTAATAGAATGATCTACCTCTTTCCTCATTTGGGAAATGCAAAATAATGGCTGATATTTTGAAGAAATGAGCGTTTAGCTTGTGATAGCAGTAAGATTTCCAGAAGCAGGGGTACAAGGTAATATTTTTTGTTGCCTGTCTGCATTGTTTTCTCTCAAAGTTTAAGTCCAGTTGGAAAACTGAATGGTTTCAGTATTGCTCTATAGTGTTCCTAGTTATTCACACAGCAACAAAGCAAAATATAACGTTATTTCTCTGGCATGTACATGTGTGTAGGACAAACTTCAGATACCCTTTCTTAGCCCCTCCACATGAGACGATCAACCAGCCACAGGTTTCCATACAGCATGCACACACCACTGCAGCACGAAAACAACATGTGGAGCACCCCATTTGATTTCTGTTTAACAGAGGCACAGCAACAGCCAGTCCTGCCTGCAAGGAGACACCAGCCAGAGCCTGCAGAAGGCAACCATCTCACCAGAGCTGTAGCATCAGCACAGCACCGTCACAGGGGCTGAGGTGGTGGGACACAGCCTTCAGTGGGCAGCTCCCCTCCTGTGCTTCTCAGGAGTGCAAGGACGTGTGTTTCTGAACAAGGAAGGCATCAGATTCAAGACAACAGGAGGTTTGCAGGCTGAGATTGCTGCCCTTTATATTTAGGTGGAAATAGGCTGAGGAAGCATGGGGCCTGGGTGAGGGGTCCTGGGAGCAGAGTGGTAATGTCAGTGGGAGAATATGGGCTTGCCCCAGACTTGCACCCAGCTGGAAAGAGGCTCTGCTCCAGCTGGGGCATTGGTGATGGGTACCTGCTGCACTGGTGACGTTTGGGAGCCATGGGTCAGCACTTAGTCTGAGTCAACAATGTTGACTTTAACATATCCAGATTAATATTGAAGCTTAATATTGAAGTCCAATACCAAAGCTCTTAGCCATTGCAGTAGGGTGACGTCCTTCTCTTGCTGGAGCTCCCCGACCACAGGTTACTGAGCCGTGTTTCTGAGGTAAACAGGTGCTTCGTGTCAGAGCATGAGAAATTTTCCATTCCCCTGAGCTCAGTGACACGCGCCAAGCCCGGCTGCATAATCACAGCACAAACATCCTGAAGCCCCGGCGAGAGATTTGCCATCCATTAATGAACTGGCTGTCTCCAGCCAACTCTGTTTTTGCTGGGGTCTCAAAATGTATGTCATGTTTCCTGTGCCTTGTGCTTTTATTTGCTAAATGGCTACATCTGCGCTTCCAGCAGGGCTTGGTAAATTTGGCTCTTTCAATCCCAAGTAGCCATATTATCTAGCAGCAGCAATTTCCACGCAGGTGCGCGTACTTTTCTACTTACCCTTTCTCACCTGTTGCTCTGCTTTTTGGTGCTTTGTGGTGGGAGGAAGACCATGGTAGAGACTGTGTGAATGGTGCTATCTCCTGTGCTTTGCTGCTGTCGTTGTGCCCTTCACACAGAAAAGCATCCCCAGAAGGGGTAAACCCAAGCGATGGATCATCCTGCAGCAGGGACAGCTGCCCAGCCTCATTTGTACTTCCTCTAAGAAGAGCCCAAGAAGTGCTCTGCCAAAATCCCAAACTTTGTTCCCATGCTGCAAACTGAGGAGACGAAGAGCATCTGATGGGTCCTTCCAAGTGAGCACGTTCGCCTTTCCCTCTCTGGGATGAAGCAGGCAGAGACTGGCTTGTACTGAGGAAAATGATCTCCCACAGCAAATGGAAATGCAGGGTCTGAGCGCAGTGAAGAGAGAGGGCATTACCAGAGAAAGTTTTGAAAGCAGACACTTCTTTAATGTTCTGATATTCAAAAATGGTTGTGAAATTCGGTCGTTTTTATCTTACTTGCTTTGTTGCTGCCGTAATTTTCAAGTTTTCTCCTCTGAAATAGCCTATTACAATGTCTAAGATCATATTGATAAAAGCCAATTATGTTTTCCTGTGACTATCAGCTACCTTCCCCAGCTGCTTTCCTACAAATAAAGGAAGATAAGAGAGCTCTGAACACACTTACCTTATCTGAGGGGCCGACAGAGCGGCCGAGCCCTGCCCCCCAAGGTTTTTGCAATGTGTCAGAACAGTTATTCTCACGGTAGAGGATTTGGTTCTGGGGATTTGTCTACATCTACAGTTGATTAACTTCCTAAAATACATTGAGATAGCACCTCAGTTTGTGAGGTAGCAGTTTCAACAAATGAATTTACATCTTAAAATTTGCATCCTACAGTAATAGCACATTTAGAAATAGGATTAAATTTCTAATGCTTTCTTTTACGTGCTCAAGAGCACTAACATTTTGTTAGTTTAGCTATTTCCATGGCACCAAGCAAGTCCCTCAAGCATCTGTTCCTCCGGCTCCCAGCAGCTTATGCTAGCTACATGCTAAAGTTCGTGCCTGCGCAGGGCTGGAAATCCTTTTAACACAGAGAGGTAAAACCAACCAGCACTGCGTTGCGTGCGCCCGATAACCTTCAGTACCTGAGTTGGACTTTTTGTCTTGCAGGCCGTGGAGGGGAGGGAGGCCAGGAGCTGTGGCCTGCCCCGCGTGGGCTCATCCAGCACCCAGCTGGTGGCACCAAGCCCTGTTCAGCCCCCGGCCGCACTCACACGGCACCTGGGGAAATTTAGAAAAGTGCCTTTTGTTTCCTCAGCTGCTCTGTTCCAGGCTGGGAAGCGCTGGCATCCCGGTACCGTCAGGGCTCGCTACCTAAGGAAGCTGGCTGGTCTCCAAAACGGAGGGCAGAGAGAGGGAAGCAGCTGCAGGAAGCTGGATGAATGGGCCGGGGCATATGCAATTAGCTGCTAATTCCTAGGACAGCTCAAAAATCAGCTGAGGCCAAAGGTGCCAAGCGAAATCTAATTTCTGGCTCAAGGGTATTAATAACCATGGAGACAACCACCCGGTGTGTGGTATAGGGGGTTCAGATCCACCCCGAATTGCTCTTTTTCATGTCAGGACCACTCTGAGCTGAAGCCGGTGCTGGGAGGACGCTCCCTCTGCTTGCTGAAGGAGAGCCGCCTGGGCCCAGCACCGCAGCCACCCCTGCATGGCCCAGAAGTGGCAGAGCGATTGTTTTGCTCCTACTTTTAAACCATCCTCCTGCCTGCCTCTTGCACCCCTAACCGAGGCTAACACGGCGAGAGCTGTCAGCGCAGCGATGACTGCAGCGCGACACAGCCGAGGAGTTCGCAGGAACACGAGACGTTTTCGCACCACGCGAGCCCCGCAGCAGGCAAACGTGTTTTTGTGCCTGCAGGGAGGCCTGGCCTGGGGCGCTGCACACAAGGGCTGGGCTGGGGCCAAGGGGGAGAGAGGGGCCTGCACCCGCCTTGGGCCAGCGCCACAGGACAGTGAGGGCACACGTGAAAATGTCAGCCCTGGTGGTCCCAGGCTGCGCTGCTCCTCTCAGCAGCCGGACAGAAAGAGGCTCACGAAATGTACTGAGCAGCTGGCTGTCATATGCCTAAAACCAAGAGTACGTTGCATGTAATTATATTTAATCCTTTGACCTGTTCGCCTAACCCTTTGGCTCATTTATGAATGGACTGTTAATAAGAAAAATACAAACAGAAGATGAAATATAATTAATAAAAGGAACATCTTGAATGTTTACCATCACATTCCCATGGAAAACCAAGCACTAAGTGCTATGATCCCACATTAAGCAATGCTGATTCCTTTTAGAGTTGAAAAAATAACATTACAAAAAGAACATAAAACTCTTTTCTTAATAATCTTACAAATTTCCAAATCAAGAATTTAACTATTATCATGCAAATGCATGGCCCTGATGTTTCATACCTACATGGATTTCTACATGTAAACCGAAGTCTACTGCAAGACCACTGTGTGCTATTAACAAAAAATCATTTTACACAACTCTTCAAACAGCAATATTTAATCATTTTCACATCAAAAGCACTTTGCAGCTCACCAGCATTTTCCGTTTTTCTTTAAATATAAAACCAAACATTTTTAAAAGCAGCAGTTCTTAACCACAGGTTCAATGCATAATCGATCCTCTTTAAAAAGGGAAAAATCCACATGCTATGTAAAATACCTTCTATTATTATAATGAAATGCAGCAAGAAGAAAAACTTGTGTTTCTATGAACTCTCTTCTCCTAGAATAATAAACTTTCAAAACAAAGCATTTTCACAAAATCTTATTTGATCTTCATTTACAGAGCTTGATAGGTTGGACTTGTAACTTGCATTTATAAAATGACAAGTTATCATCTCAAGTTATCATCAACAGAAGGGGAAAAAAAAAAAGATGTAATCTGCTATCAGGAAACTCCACACCAAATTCAGACTTTCATTTGCAAAAAATGGAGCATTTCTGAGACGTCCCTTGTGTTTCTGAAGTACAGCTCATGAATTAATACTTTATTTACCACAGATACAATAGTTTACTTTCTTCCAGGGATGCAGCTAGGAAGCCAGAAGTATTTATTTATGGATACACATTGCAAATATAACATTACAAACCCAAACAGAATTCTTATTTGTTATCCTTATTTCCTCCTCTTCTACTCTCTGCCACCAACCTCACAAAAGATATGGAAGTAATCTAGAAACCTTTATTGCTGGAAAGCTGTGACGGGACTATCATTCTTTGTATAAAAAATATCTTAATGTAGTTATTTAGGATTGTTAAATAAGAGCATTTCAGTGATAAAATATTTTATTAGTGTTTAAGAACACTGAGGAATGTATTGGGACTTTTGGAAACATCCTCAAGTTTCATCATCAGATCTTTCAGTCTCGGACACCGCAGCTACAAGAGAACCACATGCGATTGTAGAGGAAATTATCCCAATCGTGAGGTTCAGTATTGCCACTTGAGATCCACAAAGCAAGACCTGGGTACAGTGGAGTGTGTATTGTACACATCTGTGCATGTCAAGAAGGTTTCGGGAACTCTGCCGGCCATGTGTGAACGTGACCGGCCAACCGAAAGCCGCGTCTCATCCAGTTCCTGGCAGGCAGGATGGTTAGCGGTGATACAGGATATCCTGGGTGGAGCCAATTCCAGTATTCGGTGAGATGACGAACAGATCCTTTGTGTGTTTTGTTGTCGTTTTTGACCCTCTGAAGTATCAACAATATCACTCACCCACTCTCGCTACGCTGTGCAAAAATATCCATTATTTAAATGCTTTGTAAAAACTCAACAGAGATTGTTGACAAGGCATGAGATACTGTGCCGCTAGTAAGGAACACGCGAAACCGCTAACAGGAAAATGAAGAAGTTGTTCTGAAAGGATGAAAATAGAAACTGGAAGAAACAAAGCAAGCACCAGGTTCAATAAAAATAGGAAGAGAAAGCCCTGCTGCAAAACAGGACTATAAAGTGTCTCACTGTATATACCTCAATGGCAGAAAGCTTATACAACACAATGTAGCAGACAATAGCACATAAATAGCAAATGAAACAATGTCACACAATAGAGAACCTTGTGCAGTAAATAATACAACTTTTTATTCATGTTTTATAGTTTACTTTTATTTATTTTTGCTTTAATAATGCATATTCTGTTCACTCTGTGCAAAATCGGGGACGGAGGCGGGCGCTGAAATCGTCTACGGAAAATCAAGCGAGATGAACATTCAAAACCGAAGGAGATGCCTATCAAAAACGGGAAAGCTAAAAAGCCACAGCTGATAATGACAAAGCTGCTCTCAACCGTGCCGCTCTGTCCCGCCGCCTCGCACCAGCCTGGCCGTACGGAGCAGCTGCACACGACGAGCGTGACCTCTACCGGACACCGGTGACAGGAGTTGGGGGAGCTACGTGACGGAGACCCGGCTTGCAACCAGCTCCAGTCAGAGTGTGGCAAAGAAAGGCACAAATCATTGCAAAGACCAGATTTCTGTTTCGTTGGTGTTCTTCTCCTAAATACATTACTGTACACAACGTAAGGTTCATTGTAGGGGGGTCGGGGGACATGAAATTGCATATTTAACAGAACTTAAGACCGTAACAAGAAGTAGGCTGTTGTATCTCGAAGCAAAAATAATCCCTCCAGCCCCAACGTTAACATTCATTCCTGGCTATATGCAGTACAAACATTTTAAAATCTGTGACAAAAGACAATTAAAAACCAAAAATCAAAATCATAAAGCTTGTAAACAGATAATCTGAAATACACTTTATTTATGGAAAAATATCATCAAAATAGTACCACTATGGACTAAACTGCCTGAGTTTTCATTTCACCTATGATCTTGAAGTAGAGAGCCTTTAGCACAAGAAGATCGATTTCAGTCACAACTAGTGCCACACAGCACCACATCGCGTGGAGATTTTTTCCTCACTGTTGGTATTTTTGTTGTGCTATCAAAAACTGTTGTGCTAATCCTTCAATAAAGGGATGTTGAGGCAATTCTTAAATCATTTGGCACAAAGTTATTTTGGCTGGGGCATAAATTTGAGTCTCAGTCATGTAGAATAATGCAACATTCCATCTATCAAGTATTCACTTTGATTGAAGAGCTTTCTTTATGTCGTTAACCTCCATCTGAAAAGAAAAAAGTATTTCTGATGAAATTAGACGCTTTAAGACACAGAGTTGATGCTGCTAGAAAAGCACATATTCCATCTTTTCCACAGGCACTGAGTACAGGTTTTATACCACTCTGATTTCCAAAGATTTCACAAATTGAGGTGACCTTCTATGTTGCACAGGGTGACCAGTGATGGCTTCCTCCCCTCAGAGGAATATATTCGTGTATATATATATATATGCATGTGCTGTAAGACCTTTCAAGCTCTCAGTTACAACTTTCACAGCCTGTGCAGCTCATTGCCAGGAATTACTCGCCAAATGAGCACTGTGACCATGCACCAGCAGCTGCACTTACCCCTGGCACAAGTAAACAGAGCCACTCTGAGCTGAGGAGCAAAACCTGTCCTCTCTCCCCTAGAGGGATGGCTCTTGCTGTGGGGATGGGGGCCCTCTACACCCATCAAGCCCATGCCCAGGCACCCCAAGGTCTCCGATGGATGTACGGCGGTGTGGCAGAAGCAGGTGGCTGAAGCTACCAACACCCCCAGCTGCACACTTAGCCCTTCCAGCAGCCTCCACAAACCCTCAGGCAGGTATGTGAGATACATTCCCAAACACCCGCAGTGCTCAGCTGGGCCATATCATCACTGCATTCTTCTTTATTTAATACATGCACCGAGAGCTGCGCTGCTTTATGCCTGTCAGAGCACTGATCAACTAATGCAATTTCTGTTTGTTGAACTTCTTTGTTGTTGTTCTGGTTGTTGATCTTCATTTAAAGCTAATTACGCCATCTCGACCAGCATCTGAACCAGTATAAGCAACATCTGAGCAGGAGTAAAAGCATTCAGCTGTAAGATCGTATTTTTAAAACCATCAACATAGGGCTCTGTGTAAACATTTAAAGCCATCCTTGGAGGTGGAATACAGACCTCTGAATAGTTTGCCCTGTTAGACTAAATCAATGACTGCTATTAAAATGTTCATCAGTTTTATCTGCATATATTCCAATTTTAGCTGAATTGTAAACTACAAGAAGAAGCCATGTGCCTATGTGGCTGCATGCATAAAGTCCTTTACACAGTTCTGCCATCCGCTGTCATGTTCCCAAGCCCTTTACTGAGCAGGAGCAGCCCAGTGAAATTACAGTTCGATTTTCTATCCCTGGTACAGAGAGAAAGTACAGCTGACCTATACCACCAAAATATAAAACATAATCGATACAAAAGCAGTTATCAAGTACATCACTCTCCCAAATCCAGAAAAGCAGTTACTGAGGCTGCAGAGTCAATGATCAAAGTCAAAGGTGCAGCTCTGCTCCTCACACGCAGGTAGGGCAGCACGCTGCCTGGCAAACACTAAATCAACATGACAACTTCTAGAGCTAAGGTACTGCACAAACTGTGATAGCAGTAACTGGCTCCTAATCCTAACACCATCTTTTATATTGTTTAGGATGCTTTAGTGAGGGTGACCTGAGTACAGTCTGTAAAACAGACATAAAAACCTTGCTGTGTGAAATAATATTCCAGGCACAGCAACACTAAGACCAGCCTAATACAAAATATAAAGCTCTGGAAGAGAGCAAATCATTAAAAACAAAAACAAAACCATACAATTTCACTTGTGACAAAATCAGACCATTAAAACCGACACTAAAGAAATACCCGAACTGGAATCCTATATGGCGTTCTTTCATTTGGTACTTGTGCACTTGTGCTGATAAATTTTTAGATAATTATCAGGCTTTTCAGTAAGAATCCAGCACTGCAATACATATGACACAAACTGGTAACATTAGGAAGGGAGTAGGTACCCCCTATTAGAAATGTTAATAGCTTTTGATTCACTGGTATCTAAGTATCTTACCAGAGATTTATGTTCTATACGTGAGGCTAAATCAAACCTGCTGATATTTCCGTAACACTGTAAGTAATTCAAGTACCTGCAACCGTAGACGGATCTTTTTTTCTTCATCCAACTCAGACAGCAACTGCTTAATCTCTTTTCTGTTAAAAGAATGCGATAAAAAACTTAGAATGCAAATATTGAAATTAATAAAGTACAAAAGGTCACCTCTTGGAGGAATATTTTCCATATTTCACTAATTATGTGGGGGTTTTTTTGTGTTTGTTTTTTTTTTTCCTCAAATAACTAATTAAAGTAAGTATATTCTTGTGTACTACTTACTACAGAGAAGTAAGACGATCTATAATAGGGCATACCCTGCCCTTCCCCTGCCCCAAATTAATACGAACAATACATTTCCTCCTAACAGCGCTGCATCCACAGGCTTTGCTCTTGGCTGGCTGTATGAACGTTGAATCCAGCTGCCTTTTTTCCACACAGAATGTAGATGGATTGGCTGTTGGTGGGTTATAAGAGCTGTAACACAAATTCTGCCCATCGTATCGTATGCTTAAGCCAGTCAGAAGCCGTTTGTGCCGACAACACAAAGTAACCTTCAGCTTCATTTATGAGCCTTAATGACTCCCAGGTATGGATTTCCTGTCTCCCTTCTTGGAAGGGAAGGGAAACACCGCTACCAGGAGCAGACACCTCCCCACATTCCCAAAGTGCCCTCACCTTGAGACAGAGGCCAGCAGGTGGGAGCAGCCCATGCAAGAAGGGCTGGGGAGGGCAGAGGAGCAGGAGACAGCCTAAGAGATTAAGCTGTGGGGCTCAGTGACTACTTGCAGCCTGAACCATGCCCTCCTGCAAGGTCTTCTCCCAAACTACCCCCACACCCCTGTTCTGGCACAGTCTCTGCCCTCTGCTTTGCCTTTTCTTTTTCCTGACTGGGCTACAGGCAACAGACAATGACAGTGGAGGATTCGCTTCCAAAACATCAAATACTCTCAGGAATAACAAAAACTATGTGAAAGCCCTACGAGATGAGCAGCTTAAAATAAAACAAAGATGGCCATCCCTGAAATAAGATGCAGGGTCATAAACCCAACTTCAAATGTCCTAATGACAAATGCATTACTTCTTCTGAAATACAAGCTTCCTGTGAAAATGTGCTAGCAGCAACACGCCAGCAAACAATACCAAAGCATTTGACGCTGTCTCCCATCTGTCTCACTGACAGATGGACCACTCGGTGGGTAGGGAATTGGGTGGATGGTCACACAGAGAGAGCTGCTGTCAACGGCTCAATGCCCAGGTGGAGATCAGTAACAAGTGGTGGTCCTCAGGGGTCAGTACTGGGACCGTCACTGTTTAACATCTTTGTCAGTAGCATGGACAGTGGGATCGAGTGCACCCTCAGCAAGTTTGCTGATGACACCAAGGTGGGTGATGCAATCAACACACTGGAGGGAAGGGATGCCACCCAGAGGGACCTGGACAGGCTGGAGAGCTGGGCCTGTGCAATCCTCATGAGGTTCAACAAGGCCAAGGGCAAGGTCCTGCATCTGGGCCAGGGCAATTCCAAGCACAGATACAGGCTCGATGGAGAAAAGACAGAGAGTAGCACTAAGGAGAAGGACCTGGGGGTGTTGGTTGATGAGAAGCTTGACATGAGCCGGCAATGTGCACTTGCAGCCCAGAAAGCCAACCATATCCTGGGCTGCATGAAAAGCAGCATGGCCAGCAGGGTGAGGGAGGTGATTCTCTCCCTCTGCTCTGCTCTCGTGAGACCCCACCTGGAGCCCTGCGTTCATCTCTGGGACCCCCAGCACAAGAAGGACATGGATGTATTAGAATGAGTCCAGAGGAGGGCCACAAAGATGATCAGAGGGCTGGAGCCCCTCTCCTGTGAAGACAGGCTGAGGGAGTTGGGGCTGTCCAGCCTGGAGAAGAGAAGGCTCCAGGGAGACCTTACAGTGGCCTTCTAGTACCTAAAGGGGGCTACAGGAAAGCTGGGGAGGGACTCTTGGTCAGGGAGTGGAGTGATAGGACAAGGAATAATGGTTTTAAATTTAAAAAGGGTAGATTTAGATTAGATACTCAGAAGAAATTCTTCACTCAGAGGGTGGTGAGGCACTGGAACAGGCTGCCCGGAGAAGCTGTGGATGCCCCATCCCTGGAGGTGCTCAAGGCCAGGCTGGATGGGGCTTTGGGCAGCCTGGTCTGGTGGAAGGTGTCCCTGCCCATGGCAGGGGGGTTGGAACCAGGTGATCTTTAAGGTCCCTTCCAACCTAAATCATTCTAACATTCTATGATTCTAAATCAATTTAATAGTTTTAGGCACTTCTACTGAATTCATATTACAACTAGAACAAATGCCCCCCTTATTAAGATTAGGGTGAGTTCCCAAGTAGCTATTGGCAAATTAAACAATATAAAATTATTCACCACTTATAGCTTGTATAGCTTAACTTTTTCAACAGCCCATAAACTTCTGCTTATGTCACAAAGCAGATAGTGCCAGTCTTTTTTCCTGACCTTCTCACCTCCGAATGTGTTCTGTCAGGAAAGTAGACAGAAACCACTCACAAACACAAAGGCAATCAGTAATGTATACGAAGACAAACTCCAGAAGAAACTGATGCCACACTTAATGGATGTATCCCAATTACAGCTGTGATTTGCAGTACTTACTTTTGCTGGTCTTTCATCGTTTCAATGATGATTTTTAGCTCCTTAATTTGTGTTCTCAGCTCCTCCAGGGCAGTCTGACCTTGGCTCAAGTGTTCAGTCTTTGGCTTT